>NC_066583.1:84532774-85143928 GCF_024323335.1 Lathyrus oleraceus | reverse complement strand
TGTTTGAATGGATAAACCCATTGCCTATGTACCATCTTAAAAAGATTAGAATCAAAACCTCGTAGTTCGGGGTAAAAATCTCAAAAACAAGTTGGTGAATTGATTTGTCCAAAAGGCTTAAGGTCTTTTGTTATCCAATGGAGAAAACTCAACCTAAAAACCACAAATCCACCATGTGAGGATAGCTTCAACATGCTAGTGAGGGGTTAACCCTATAATAAGCATGGAAGACTCATTGTCCATCACTAAGCATATAGGTGAGCATTATATCTACCTCAAGGATAAATCAAACCTAATAGCTAATGGTTATGAAAATGTTTTTGATAAGAAAGTGGCCATTGAAACCACAAAACATTTGAATGGGTTATATTTACCAATGAGAAGTATTTACAAAATATGGTCAAAGTTGACTTAAAGATTCAATTCAAAATAAGTGTTGTGAAAAGAAAGTTTGAAATTTAAAAGCATAATGCTTAGGTTTCTAATGTTTGAAAAGAAGTGTTAATGTTTGCACAAAAGTTTTGGCTTGGGTTAGAGTGGAGGGAAGAAGAAGAATGGCTAAGTCCTAATCATACAAGAGATGAAAGAGAAGAAATAAAACCCCAAATGGAGTTCCCTTCTTGAGATCATATTGATGATCCAAGTAGCTCCCATCCTTTGGAATAAGCAAGCAAATAAGTGTATACTCAAGCAATCAAACAATCAAGCAAGCTCTTAGAAGATCCTCCAATGGCTCTTAGATCTCTCTCTTTAGAAGCTCATGACAATAGTTCTTCACTTAGGCTCAAATTGGAATCCCTAGCACAAGAACACACACATCAAAAAGTTCTATAAATAAAATAAAGAATGGACAAGAAGGAGTTTAGAGAATAGGTCATTTCTATTCCTCTTCAACGTTAAGCATTCTAAAGGCAGGAGGCCTAGTTGCTCTTTGACTTTTATAACACTCTAAAGGCCTAAGGCCTAGTTGCTCTTTGACTCCATTGTTGCATAGGGAATGTCCTAAAGTCTAAGTCCTTTTGTCCATTTGCAATTGGTTCACAACAATCGAAACAAAACACAAGCACAATAGTATATACAAAATTATGTGCTCAAGTGAGCAAAAGGCAAATTGCATTAACATAAACATGTGCTCAAATGAGCAAAGGGCAAAAGCAAATGAATAATATGTACAAGAATTGTAAATTGCATAAATGTAAATTGCAAGAATTAAATGTTAATGGTTAAGGGTTAGTATTAGTGTGCCATAAGGCAATTTAGCGCTATGTTAAGCAATCATAAGTGGACTAATGTAGTAGTCACACCTATCTGAGGTCGGTCAATAAAAATATAGGCAACAAACACAAGTTAGAGATCTTGATTAGTGAATCAAGCTCCTACAACTTGCCATGCCAAAAGAAAATGAGAAATGATCTTGTATTGATTTAGGTTCTTTGCTTGATTAGGAAGCAACCTATCCTTAATGCAAAGCCATTCACTTGATCCATGATCAAGTTGAATTAGATTTGAATCAAGGAAGGTTAAACCTCCCATGTATCAAGGCTGACCACCAATCTTTAACTCATTGATCAAAAAAGAAAGAAGAAGAAGAAGAAGAAGAAGAATAAAGTGCATTAATGGAAATCAAATGAGGTACCCAATATACATTGACCAAAGGTATATGAAATCAAGGTCAAGCATTGGTAAACAGAAGCAAAATGAAGATTTGGAGTCAAGAAACAAATAAAATATTTTTGGTATTTTTCAAAATTAAAATAATACTTGAATTAAAATAATAAAGAAAGGTCAAACTTCAAATTCAATCAAATCAACTTTGAAAAGTCCAAGTGAATTATCCTAAGTTCAACAAGGTCAAACAAAGTTTGAAAATTTTTTTAAAGCATTTTTAGAAGTCATAAACTATTTTTAATCAATTAAAAATGCATAAAAATAACCTAATTGAATTAAAATCTCAAATAAATCTCAAATCAATTAATAAATTGATGAGAATATTTTTCATAGATCCATCATCATTCAAAGAGGTTGGGAAAATATTTTTGTATTTTTTGAATATCAAAAACTATTTTAAATGAACTAAAAATAACCAGAAAAGAGAAAATTCTTAAAAAATATCAAATGATAAAATAAAAAATATAAAAAATCACTTTTAGAAACGAGAAATTAAAAGAAGAAAAATGCAATTGGTCTCATATTTTTGGACCAATAATGAATGAAATATGATGTTTTGAAGTGAAATGGAATTAAAGAAATAAAACAAAAATGAAATCAGAAATTAAAATTGCAAAAAAACGTGAGGCGTTGGATGGAGCTCATTAATTCAGCTGGCGCATCATGTGGATCACAGCGCGCGCCTACTAAACGCGTGAGTCAAATGCAAAACACCTGGCCTTTAAAGTAGTGATAACATGGAGTGGTCCATATCTAATCTGAAAACATGATCGTGTGGCCATGATTTAATCTGGAAAACAGACGGTGGTGTACACCACCGTCTTCTCCGGCAAGACTTCCGGCGCCGACCAAAAGTTGCAGAGATCAAAACTTCACCAAATGCCATGATCCTTATATCAAATGAAAGCTGGGGTGACGTACATCACCCCTGTGCCAACCAATTCTACTCTAGGCTTCCATGGAGAGAGGAATCAGAGCTTGAATTTCGCGGTGTTCAACTGAAACTTGATGTAATTTAAAAATTTAAAGCACAAAATGATTGCCTCTGTTGAGAGGACTTCAGACAACCCAGCAAATGCAAGAAAGAAGCTATATACAAAGAGATTCGAAGAAAACAAGTTTGGATGTAAACCTCTGAAATGAAGAGCTTATGAGCATGATTCTTGATGTTAATGCTTGCAGTGTAGCCTAGTGATGAAGATGAGCAAGGCATAGGAACTATAGATCTAGAAAATCTATCAAGGCAATTGAAATTCAGATCTGAAAAATTTGAAAGAAAGAGTGAGTCCCTTTGAGTGTGGTTAAGGAGAGATTCTTGCAGCATAACAGGTGCCCTTAGGTTGCGAAATTATGAAGCCTTGGCCCTTTATTTATAGCAAATGGCAGTTGAATACATGAGCAATGCATGTGCATGGATGGAAAGGGCCTCCATGCATGGGCCTGTACAGGCGCATGGAGGGCCCAATTCCAATTGGAAATGAATCCTTATCATCAGCAAATGTGTTTTGGTCGTGCAGAACTGATGTACTTAGCTCATGCAATGTATTTTCAAATGATTTCCAAAAATGCACCAAATCTTTCTTCTCTTTGAAAATGGCATTTCAAAAAATGAAACATGGCCTTATGGGTAATGGTTGGAAAGCTCTTGGCATAAGGATCAATTGTTATATTGACCAAAACTTCATTTGAAACTTGGAAATTGGTGAAAATTGATCATGAAGTGTAAGGTGTAAAACATGTGTATGTGAAAATTTCAAGAATGGCCAAACTTCAAGCCCTTCTGTTTCAATGATGCAAGCTCCAAATGACAAAAATATTCAACATCAATGTTTTAGATATTTTCAAGACAATCAATTTGGACTTAAAATTTGCATCATTTGGATTTTTTATGAGGAAGTTATGGTCATTTGAAGTTGGACTTTTTCACATTTCAATGCCTTTGGTCCAAAGTGACCTATAATGTTTTGCATTATGACATGTATTTATTTTAGGATTTTGAAACTTTGTTCAGCATAAAACTTTAAGTAGACATCTGAAAATTTCCAATGAATTTGATCCCACCTCAAAATCATGAAAAATGAGTGAGTTATGTCCTTGGGAATTTGACCCAAAATTAGGGTTTGAGTCAAAATAACCTATAATGTTTTGAAATGGATGATGACCTTCCAAGATTCAAATCCATTTTTGATGAACATGAAAGTTGTTCATATGGTTCTTAAGAACATTTTTTCTCTTTAGGTCATCTCCATTTGACAAAAATATTAAAAGTTAGGTCTTAGTGTATTTCAAAATAGTCAGATGAATTGACTGATCAACTTCTCAAGTCGACACCTCAAATCTTGATGAATAAATGATTGAGAACACTCAAATAAGCTCAAATATGAATGAAATGCTTATTGGAAGTACTCCCTTGATTGTATTTGATCATGGGTTGAGGTTACTTCATGAGCAAGGCACAGTTGATGAACATATGGATTAGGGTTTCCTTGGGAAACAAGCCTCAAACCTTTTGGTTTGCTTTGATCAAAATGATGAATTGAGATACTTGGGAGGCATATTTGATGGATGAGAGCTTTGGGAACCATTGCCATGCTTGCTTTCATCTTCACCTAGCCATATCAATGAGCATAGGGGCCTTTATGAGCCTTGGATCTTGTGACTGCTCAAGCTACAAACAAAAGGATGTTAGTGACATATTTTTGTGCTTTTGGTTAGTAAACAAAAGAAGAAAAGAAATAATATACAATTCAAGCATGCTTGGTGATCTCAAACCAACTCACAAGTGTTCCCACCCAAAGGTAAGGAGCCAAGATGCTATGATCCTTGAGGCAAGATGCAAATAAAATGTTATGATGCCATGAGGGATCTTAGGGTTAAAATTGGGGTCTTACAGATGCCCCTGTTTAAGGTCATTCTAGCCGGAGATATGAAGGTTAAAATCTTCGTCTCGACGAGGTAGAATGGGCTTAAATAATAACAAAGAGACGAATTTTGGTCCATAAGAGACCTCATGATGCAAATGTATGTATGAAAAAGTAACACTCTGTGGGGATATATGTCCACAAAGGAAAAAGAAATCAGGAGAAACTGAAAATCCACATGGGTAATATACTCATAAATGGGCCAGAGACTCTGGGAACTCACTGGGGAGTAAAGGGAATAAAAATGCGTGAGCAGGTCACGACTTAAAACTTGCCGAGAGACACGAGAGGGATTCCACGAAAATAAATTAATGGAAAGACTCGAGCTAACGTAAAGATGCATGTATTGGGGAATATTCCAATACAACAAAACTATCCACAAAGGATACCTCGGATAAAAATCCAGACTCAGATGGGGAAAAATCCACCAAAGGGACTCAAGCTGGGAATGTCCGCAAAGGACTCAGCTGAGGAAACAACAAATGAGGTATTACCGGTTACTGGGTAATAAGCTCAAGGAGACATGTGATCAAAACACCGATATAAGGGTGGAAGAACAACATGCTAGGGGAGAATGAATATCTAAGACCTGTATAAAGGTGAGAGATATCAATCATCTAAAACATTTGAGGAAAACCTAAGAAGGTATATTTCAACTCAGAAAAATATGACTCCACAGGGGACGAAAGTCATAATAGGGAGTAGAAGGAAGGAACACCAGGGATACCGGTTATTGGGCATATAATATGTGAACAACCAAGCGTGAATTGGGGAATATTTCCAAAACACTCATCATCCAAAAGGAGGGCTGAAAAGGCAAACTCGACTTATAGGATGGACATCCGATTTCATAATGAAATACGAATCTTACTCGACTGGGGAAGCAAAAGACTTCGACTGAAGAGTGCATGAGATATATTATCTAATACCGTTAGAACGTAGATAACATACTCGCATGGAAGATTATCCACAACCGGCTACTGGGTTAATAAAGGATAAATCGACCGAAAAGAAAGGACATCGGGATACCGAGTACTGGGTATAAAATGATGACCAAACAAGGAGAGAAACAATCATCGCCAACAAAAGGGTAAATGAGAGATGACTCACAGGGGATACATTGACGAAAGCAATGATCCGGGAGATATATCACCGGTTACTGGGAGATATACTCAAAATGAAGGAATATCAATACCGAATATTGGATAAAGATAACCAACAAAAAGGGGCTTACAGTTACTGGGTAGAAAACCGCAGAAGAGTAACTGTCATCGGTTAGGATGAACAAAATCAAGGGTTAACTCTGCAAGGGGATAAAGTGAGGTTTACAACTACCGATATGAGGGTATAAAACCATAAAGATAGGACTTACAACTACCGGTTACTGGGTAGAAGGCCACAAACTTCGCCCAGGAAAAGATGGACAATTACTGGTTACTGAGTAATCATTCACTTAAACTGCGGGGAAGTGCAGGGGAAATAACAAGAGTAGTCAATCTAGGAACAAACTAGAGAGACACAACGAAACAAGGACTCAACCCAATGAGGATATAACTCAGGGGAGAAACTCCATCCTAATACATGTTTAGGGGGGAAACTGAAATAACAATCGTCCACGAGGACATAACTCAGTGGGGAATATGGAAGAAAGGGTCGACGCTTTCTACCTATGGGGTTGACTCTAAGTGGAGAGATCAGACACAAACATCTGCTTGGGGGAATATGTATCACCAAATAGCAGGAGACAACAACAAAGATATATGGTAAAGAATGCAACATGAATATCTTAATGTTATAATTACGCATGTATATGCGTGATTTATGTATGATGAATGCTAACAAACAGACACATCTAACACAAACAAGTCCAGGGATCAACAGACAAACATCCAGTGCTACATCTCGAAAGAGAAAGCCAGGCCCACCGGGGGACATCCAATCTGATGGGGCAACATATATCAGGAGACAATGATCTCTGCAGGAGAGGAGAACCAATCACTCCGCTGGGGGATGGAAAGATAAATATTTCAACAGCCACTTTGCTCAGGAGGAATCAACAAACGGGCTCTGATCAGACAATTCCACTAGGGAAGCACTGCTGATAACTGAGCCGGGTACTAAAGTGGGACCAACCCTGCTGAGGATGAACAAACTGCAGATTGCTGGAGATTAATGTATACAAGTCCACAGGGGAGAAGCTACAAATCCAATGTTGAGAATTCCTCTCATGTCGGGGATTCCCTGCTCATAGCATATCAATTTATCAATTTATAAGGGATTTCAGGTCTATCCAAACCACGGGATGACAACCATATAATTGATAACACAAATGCTTGTCTCAGACCCTCTGGGGAATTAGAAGATTGAGGTCACATCCAAAACTCCGGACTCTCTGGGGATTTGGTGGGATGTACAACTTTCGTCTGTGCTCGCGGAGGAGACAACCTGAAAGATAAATGAAGAGGATACATGCATGCTAGGAATATGAACAGATGTCTTACCCTTTTGGAGATCATACTATCCTTGGGAGAGTACTGAAGATGTCCCAATTATCCTTCTTATCATTGTGAATGTTCACTTTGTTAAAAAAACAATTTATGAAAATTTTATTTATTTAAAACAATGATATTTATCAATTAAAACATGCAAAATATTTGTTGAATAGAAACAAATAAGAGTGCAAAGAATTGGATAAAGGCTCAAATTTATTTGATGGAATGGTAGTCTGTAAATGGCAAGATTCCATGGATCTTTACAAATTTAAAATTGGTGATATATATTGGAAACGGGCTACATTGAACATAATGACCATTTCTCCACCAACTCTGAATCCGATATATTTGAAGCTTCAGTTGACGATGACTAAACGAGATTCTTTGACAGAAGACGGTTGAAAAGCAAAGTCTTGTCAGGATGCAGTTACTTGCCAAATCCCTATTTTTGCCTAGATTGCCCCAGGGTGAGGTATTCAATCTAGCGGGATATACATTTTTTCTTTTATGTCTCTAGCTTTTGCCTGGATCACCCTTTCGGGTTTTCAACCCACCGAGATGCTCCTTTGTACCTAAGCCGCCCTTTCGGGTTTTCAACTTAGCGAGCTATTCTGTTTTTATTTTAGGTGAAGTATTTCTTGACTGCATCTGAATTCACAGGACGAGTGAAATCCTCCCCATCCATAGTTGTAAGTATCAAAGCATCGCCTGAAAAGGCTCTCTTAACAACGTATGAACCTTCATAGTTTGAAGTCTACTTGCCCCTTGAATCGGGCGCAAAATACAAGACTTTCTTGAGCACAAGGTCACCTTCTCGGAACACACGAGGCTTGACCTTCTTATCAAAGGATTTCTTCATCCTCTGCTGATATAACTGACCATGGCACATGGCAGTCAATCTCTTCTCTTCTATCAAATTCAGTTGGTTATAACGACTGTGGACCCATTCAGCATCAGTCAACTTGGCTTCCACCTCTATTGGGAGCACAACCTCCATACCATAAACAAGAGAGAAAGGGGTTGCCCCTGTTGAAGTGCAGACGGATGTACGATGACCATGCAAAGCAAATGGCAGCATCTCATGCCAATCTTTGTACGTAACAACCATCTTCTGGACAATCTTCTTGATATTCTTATTAGCATCTTCAACAACCTCATTCTTCTTGGGTCTATAAGGGGAAGAATTATGATGTGCAATCTTGAACTCGCTACACAACTTTTTCATCATCTTGTTGTTCAAGTTAGATCCATTATCAGTAATGATCTTGTCTGGCACACCATACCGGCATATGAGTTGATTCTTCATAAACTTCACAACCACCTGCCTGGTCACGTTTGCATATGACGCCGCTTCAACCCACTTGGTGAATTAATCAATTGCTACGAGAATAAACCTGTGACCATTGGACACTTTTGGTTCTATCATGCCAATCATGTCAATTCCCCATATGGAAAAAGGCCATGGTGATGAAATCTCATTGAGAAGTGTCGGGGGAATATGAATCTTGTCCGCATAAATCTGACACTTATGACATTTCTTCACATATTTGCAGCAGTCAGACTCCATTGTTAGCCAATAGTAGTCTGCTCTCAACATCTTCCTGGCCATGGCATGTCCATTGGAATGAGTACCAAATGAACCCCCATGGACTTCAGTCATCAACAGGTCTGCTTCGTGTCTATCCACGCATCTGAGCAAAACCATGTCAAAATTTCTCTTATAAAGCACATCTCCATTGAGGTAGAAACTGCCAGATAATCTCCTCAAAGTCTTATTATCTTTAACAGATGCCCCAGGCGGGTAAACCTGACTCTGAAGAAAACACTTAATATCATAATACCATGGCTTATCATCCTTTACTTCTTCTACTGCGAATACATGAGCTGGTATGTCCAAGCGCATCACAATGTGTCATACGGTGAACTGACTTAGGGTGTTTTGCTTTTTATCGCAATGTCGCGGATAGCAAGAGTCGCCACCGACTTTTCTTTTATCCAATAAGGAAAGGTGGAAAAGAACAGGAAAGACCTCAATAGATTTTGGGTTCGGGAGGTACATTATACAAAGGGAAGGTGTTAGCACCCTTTGTATCCATGGTTATCCATGGGCTCTTAATTGCTGGATCACTTATATTTTTGTCTGGAAAAAGTGTTGGTGAATTGCTTAAAAAATGTTTGAAAGAGAGTTTAACTTTGTAATGATTCTCGTATGAATGTATACAAAGTATTTATCTCGTTTGATTTTGAAAGCGGTTTAGAAAAGGTTTTGAAAAGAGAGTTTAACTTTGTAATGATTCTCGTATGAATGTATACAAAGTGTTTATCTCGTTTGGTTTTGAAAACGGTTTAGAAAAATGTAACTTGGTAATGATTCTAGTATGAATGTATACCAAATGGTGATTTTCTAGGATTTGCAAAGTGTGAGGGTGAAAAATGTTTTAGGTTATGATCCAGCAATTGAGAGTTATACCTTCCTAAGGTCGTTATGAACGTTTCCTATCCTTATGAGGGTAAAATTGTCCTTACTATTGAGAAGTAAGTAATTTTACCCTTTGGATGTTTAAGGGTCATCGTAGGGTCATCGATAGGTCATTGAAGGCAACAGTTGTAAGGATACCTTAGCATTCGAAGGGACGATCATCATTTAACCGTAGGCTACACCGAAGGGTCATCGAGGGACAAAATCGTATTTTCGAAGGCAACATCCGAGGGACCATGATTTATTTTATGATGATTTAATCGAAGGGTCTTTGCTAAGTGTATCCCTACATTCGCGGGACATGACCGTAATACCGTAATACCGTAGGGCAAAAGAGAGGTCCAAGATCACATATTTAAAGTCCATATTTTAAAGTTAATTAAGTAATTAGGGTGAATCTCCACATTAAAATCAATACATTAAAAATAATACATTAAAATTAATACATTAAAATTAATTAATCAATTTAGGGTGAGTCTCCCCAAGGGTATCCCACAAATAAAGTGGAAGACCTAACGGCAATCTTTTCCTGGGACATGTGAACCTTTGCAAAATTCAGCAAACGGGTTAGAATACCAAATCGGGGTGTAATCGAAGATTACACCGCAAAAGAAAATACAGCAGCATGAAAGTCAGGCAAAACAGTGCATAATTAACATAGAATAGATCAGGTTACGCATAAAACATAACAAATATCAATGGCTGTCCCGTTCGCCTCTGCCTCGCCTAGCGAAGGCCTAGCGAACACTCGCTACATGCTCGCTTAGCGATGTGCTAGCGAGCGGCTGCGGGTTTTGAATTTCAGAACAGTATGACTTCAACCTGCGGCATGGCTTATGGCATTCAACACATAATTACATGGTTCAGCATTCACAATATTCAGGCACACTTAAATTCACATGCAAAACCTCAAATATGTTTATGAATTCAATTATAATATCACATGCAAGTTAAGAACATAAAGCGGTATCACATGCAAATTAAGAAAATAAAGTGATAATAGTAATGCAAACCTGTTTGCAATCGAATTGTAACCTTGAGTTGGCCGATCGGATCGAATTGAGCGGAAGTGACCTTGCTGCCGCCGGCTTTTCCTTCAGGGTTTCCTTTAGGGTTTTCCGTCTGTGAGCGCTAGGGTTTGCTTGCTAGGGTTCTCCTCTTTCTCCCTTTTTCGTTCTCTTTTCATTACTGAAGTGCTGGTATTTATAATGCCCTTTTTCATGACCTAATGGGCTCAGAACGAAGCCCGAAATTTTTTGTTGTCTGTCAGCTTCGCTAGGCGAGCTGGTAGCGAACGTTTGCTTCGCTAGGCGAGCGTGTAGCGAACGTTCGCTAGGCGAGCGTGTAGCGAACGTAACGTTCGCTAGGCGAGCGTGTAGCGAACAGGCCAGTTTGGGCCATTTTCTGGATTGGGCCATTCGTGAGCTGGGCCTTCGTTCCTTTGGGATCAGTGTCATAAAAATGAGTCAGAGTGCCCTGACAAATGTCTTGAAATATTAATGGGCAAATTTTGGGGTATGACACAATGATATTGGGAACTTCATTCCAGAGTCTCACCACGATCATTGAAGCAAGTGTAGCAAGTGCATCCTCCATCCGATTCTCATCTCGAGGAATATGATGGAAGTCAACCTCAGTAAAGAACCTTGAAATCCTCCTCGCATAATCTCTATATGGGATGAGGCCAGGCTGATTCGTTTCATATTCACCTTTAATCTGATTAACAACAAGGGCCGAATCACCATAAACTTCAAGATACTTGATCCTAAGATCAATACACTTTTCCAATCCCATAATACAGGCCTTATACTCAGCCATATTATTCGTGCATTTGAAAGTTAGCCTTGTTGTAAAAGGAAAATGTGTGCCCTGAGGAGTAATAATTACTGCCCCAATACCATTTCCATATTAATTTACAACACCATCAAACACCATGCTCCATCAGGAACCAGGCTCTGGCCCTTCATCAAGCGTATGCTCATCGCAATCTTTCATTTTCAAATACAGAATCTCCTCATCTGGGAAGTCATACTGAACTGACTGATAATCCTCAATTGGTTGATGTGCCAAGTGGTCAGCCAAGATACTACCTTTAATAGCTTTCTGAGCTCGATACTCAATATCATACTCAGACAACAGCATTTGCTAACGGGAAATCCTCCCAGTTAAAGAAGGCTTCTCAAATATATACTTGATTGGATCCATTTTGGATATCAACCAAGTCGTATGATTCAACATATACTGGCGTAAGCGCTTAGTAGCCCAAGCCAAAGCATAACATGTTTTCTCAAGCATTGAGTACCGAGACTCACAATCAGTGAACTTCTTACTCAGGTAGTAGATGGCATACTCTTTCTTCCCTGATTCATCTTGATGACCAAGGACACAACCCATTGAGTCTTCGAGAACAGTCAAATACATAATTAAGGGTCTCCCTTCCACAGGCGGAGACATAATCGGAGGCTCGGACAGATACTCTTTAATACTGTCAAAGGCCTTCTGGAAATCCTCGGTCCAATCATGACGTTGATCTTTCCGGAGGAGCTTGAATATTGGTGCACACGTGGCAGTCATGTGGGATATAAATCTGGAAATATAATTCAAGCGGCCAAGAAAACCTCGGACTTGCTTCTTAGTTTTGGGCGCAGGCATCTCTTGTATTGCTTTGACCTTGGCAGGATCAATCTCAATACTCTCTCACTGACAATAAAGCCTAATAACTTGCCAGAACGGACTCCAAATGTACACTTGTTAGGATTCAGACGAAGCTTGTACTTCCTTAAACGCTGAAAAAGCTTCAACAAGTGTTCTACATGTTCAACTTCCATTTTCGAATTTGCAATCATATCATCAACATATACCTCGATCTCCTTGTGCATCATATCATGGAACAAGGTAGTCATAGCTCATTGATACGTGGCTCCGGCGTTCTTCAAACCGAAGGGCATCACTCGATAACAGAATGTTCCCCAAGGTGTGATGAATGTTGTCTTCTCCATATCCTCGGGTGCCATTTTAATCTGATTATATCCGGAAAATCCGTCCATAAATGAGAAGACATTGAATTTAGTTGTATTATCTACCAACATATCAATACTTTGTAGAGGAAAATCATTTGTCCGATGACTAGCTTTATTCAAGTCTCTATAGTCCACACATATTCGGACTTTTCCATCTTTCTTAGGAACATGCACAATATTGGCCACCCATTGAGGATATGTAGAATTCACCAGAAACCCCGCATCAATTTGCTTCTGAACTTCCTCTTTAATCTTCACTGTCATATCAGGATGAGTTCTTCCGAGCTTCTGCTTCACAGGCACGCACTCAGGCTTCAAAGGCGGGAACTGTTGCACGATATCAGTATCTAGACCAGGCATGTATTCTTAGGACCAGGCGAATACGTTGACATATTCTCGTAGCAACTCAATCAACCCCTTCTTCACAGATTCTTCCAGGAGTGCCCCAATCTCCACTTCTCGCACACAATCCTCAGACCCCAAGTTGACTGTTTCCAGATTCTCAAGATGTGGCTGAATGATCTTCTCTTCATGCTCAAGAAGACGGTTAATCTCATTAGGAATCTCTTCAACATCATCTTCTTCGGCCTCAAATACAGGGAACTCAAAGTTGGGAGATGGTGTTGGATCATTATGTTCAATGGGTTTGATCAACCTGCATAATGATTTTGGATATAAAGAGATTTTAGAATTCAAACAAGACAAATCATTATGCAGATGAAAAGATTAATTTTATTCTATTTTTAAGATTTTATGGTGATCACCAATTTCATGCAAAAAAGCAAAAAGTGAAAATAATTTGGAAGAACAAACACTTAACATGAATTTATTGAATGAAATATCATTGTATTTATGAGCCAACAATGTCATCACTCCTGCTTTTGGCATAGGAGAAGGGTTTTTTAATAAAATGAACATTACGTTGACTTATGGACAACTGTTGGAACATCAATAACGACCCAATTATTGCAGACCCCTCCAGGGATGACAAAGTTGCCAGAATCTTCTTCTGCATCCTCTTCCACAATAACAGCAGCTTCCTCGTCTTGGACGGTGTGGATGAACCCACCATTTTGAAACATCCCACACTTGTTGAAAGTGCCAGAAGAATACCCTATTACAGCCCGGGATTTTTTTGTCTTCCATCTTGATCATTTGTCCTAAACCAGTAGTTGTGCCATGCTCAATGGCCAACTTCGCGTCATTGTAGGACGCAAATGAAGAAGTTCCTTTCTTAGAAGGCTCAGCAATAGATAAAGCTTGGAACGGCGTCCCAACTTCATCCTCAGCGTCTATATAAGAAAAGGAAGACAGATGGCTAACCAGGAGAGCCTTCTCTCCCCCTACCACCACCAACTTTTTGTTCTTGACAAATTTCAATTTCTGGTGTAGGGTGGATGTCACGGCGCCTGCCTCGTGAATCCATGGTCTGCCCAACACACAGCTATATGATGGGTGGATATCCATGACCTAAAAAGTGATCTGGAAATCACTTGGTCTAATCTTGACTGGGAGTTCAACCTCTCCAATCACCGTTTTGCGGGATCCATCAAAAGCTTTAACAACCACTCCACTCTGCCTCATGGGAGGCCCCTGATATGACAATCTAGCCAGAGTGGACTTTGGCAACATATTCAGTGATGATCCAATGTCTACCAGCACATTAGACATGGCATCATCCTTTCAGCTCATAGATATGTGAAGTGCCAAATTGTGGTCTCTTCCCTCCTCGGGGAGATCAGCATCACAAAAACTTAGATTGTTACAAGCGGTGATGTTTGCAACAATACTATCGAATTGTTCTATGGTGACATCATGATCTACATACGCCACATCCAACACCTTCTGCAAAGCTTCACGGTGTGGTTCTGAATTCATCAACAAAGATAGCACAGAGATTTTTGATGGCGTTTGTAGAAGTCGATCTACAATGTTGTATTCACTCCTCTTGATGAGCCTCAGCATCTCATCACAGTCTTCTTTCATTGTGCCATTCTGGCCAGCAGAGACAGGAGTTCTTACAGCGGTGGCAGGTTTATTATCAACAAGTGCCGGATTCGGAGCAACAATAACATTTTCAACTGGGCGCACAACACAATCAGCAACGTTGGCCCTTCCGGTGTCAGCCTGGGGTTTCGGCGGAGCCGAGAAAACACGACCACTGCGGGTCAGGCCGCTGACATCGGCGATATTAACAACAGAGGTAGAGGGCAAGGGCACCTCCTTCCCATCTTCGAATGCCACAACATTGTAACGATAGGGGACAGCCTTATCAGAAGAATATGGCACAGGGCCAGCTGGTTTAATTATCAAAGAGGGAGAAGCCTTTTGTTTGCTGCCATCATATTGGATGACAACAGGCTATGGGATCCGAAATACTTGAGATATCACATTGACTTCATCATCTACATCGTGATTCTGAAGTATTTCAATTACACCTTCATCCAACATTTCTTGGATGTCTTTACAGACTTGGCAACATCCCCTCTGATTGACAGTGCAGACACGACATCTGTCATGGTCGTTCTCATAGTGACTGTACTCACATAACACTCTGTGCATTTCGACCAATGATTGTCGAATATGGCTGACATATTTGACCTTGTATTTATCCGGGCAGCCCTGGACCATGTTGACAACAGATTTCCCATGCTCGGGCAATGGGTTCTTCTTCACATTGGGACCTACGTCCTCGAAACACAAGATACCACTTCTCACAAGGTCTTGAACCTTGGTCTTCAGCGGGTAACAGTTTTCTACGTCATGTCCGGGGGCACCGGAATGATAAACACAATGTAGCTCGGGCTTATACCACCATTGAAGGTTGGTAGGTATAGCCGGTGGGTCGCGTGGAGTGATCAGTTTCCTCTCTATCAAAGAGGGATATAGCTCTGCATAGGTCATAGGAATAGGATCAAAGGTAACCCTCTTCCTCTGATAGCTTGTACTGGTCTGATTATTGTTTCGAGGCTGGTAGGCCTGCTGTTGAGGAGGGTGTTGTTGTTGTTGATATTGTTGATGTTGCTGTTGCTGGTTATCATTATGTTGATAGTTCTGATTTTCTCTGAAAACAGGTGCTATGTGAGCCACCTGAAGCTGATTACCGGCGGGACGCACGGTCTTCCTCCTCACTGAGGGTCTTCTGGGTTTAACATTGGTGGTCACGACATGTGCCTCACCATCTTTCTTCTTTCCAAATTCCCCATATCGTTTGGCAGAAGAGCCTTCTTCTCTAGTCAGGCGCCCTTCTCTGACTCCTTCCTCCAAACGCATCCCCATGTTCACCATCTCGGTGAAATCAGAAGGAGCGTTGGAAATCATCCGCTCATAATAAAATGAGCTCAAGGTCTTCAAGAAGATCTTGGTCATTGCTTTTTCTTCCAGCGGAGGAACAATCTGTGCAGCTAACTCTCGCCACCTCTGGGCGTATTCTTTAAAAGTTTCCTTGTCCTTCTGGGACATGGCTCTCAATTGATCCCTATCGGGAGCCATATCTAAGTTGTACTTGTATTGCTTGAAGAAAGCTTCGCCAAGATCATTGAAGGATCGGATGTTCGCGCTGTCTAAGCCCATATACCATCTCAGGGCAGCACCGGGCAGACTGTCTTAGAAATAATGAATAAGGAGCTGATCGTTGTCGGTCTGAGTCGACATCTTCCTCGCATACATAACTAGATGGCTGAGAGGGCAAGTATTTCCCTTGTACTTTTCAAAGTCAGGTCCTTTGAACTTTACAGGGATTTTGACATTCGGAACTAAGCAGAGTTCAGTAGCAGACTTGCCAAAGAGGTCCTTTCCTTTGAGGGTTTTGAATTCCTTGCGGAGCTTAAGAAACTGATTGCTCATAAAATCCATCTTTTCATATACATCCGGGCCCTCAGACGGCTCAGAGTGGTAGATGCTGTCGTCTACTCTTGGCATAGTATGCACGATCGGAGGTGGAACGACGAGGACCGGGCTAGATGCCGGCAGAGAAGCAAATATTGGGGCAAGACCCTCGGGAACAAAGTTTGCGAGCATCCCCCAGGGAAACCCGGCTGGCATAGCAGTTGGCGCAAAGTGGGCACTGGCAGCAGGCACTGTTGAAGAGGCAATCTCAGAGATGATTGTCCTCTGGGGAGGATTTGAAGGCGTTGAAGACGACTGGCTTTGGGCGGCCATGAAAGACTCCATCAGGGCAGTCAATCTGGCCACTTCCTCCTTGAGTTCACGGTTCTCTTGTTCTAGGTGATCCATCAGTCTTGAAGTGTTGGCTCGAGTGTAGTACCGGTGAGTCAGCTTGTCTTCAAAATAAATGAAGAACACAGAGTTAGACCATTGAACAAGAAACCTGGAGAAAAACCTGCTTATGCACATGATGCATGCAATGCTTGTGCATACGATTTATTTTATTTATCAGAGGAACTTTTGAGTCCTATTTGCAAATCTTGAAAATATTAATTATTTAGACATATATGGAAATATCATATCAATCATATCTGGAAAATATTTTTACCCCAAAGAAGTACAATCTTGGTAACCAAATACAATACAAGAGAGAAGGAAAATGAACATCCTATGGAACCCTAGAAACAACCTTCTAAAGCTCTGGACACTGGAAGATAAGTTGCTCGAAGCCTCTTCACCTCCCTCTCATAGGCTTCCTCCATATCCGCCTTCTCTTTGGCGAGTCGGTCGTACTTCCTCTTCCAAAACTTGGAAGACTGAGGAAGAAGAGAAGTCACCACATCATCAGGCTCATCAATAACCTGGTGCTCAAGAAACTCTATCAAAGCATCTTTCTCTCTAAGTTGATGAAGTAGCTCTTCTCGTTCACGGATCCAGGCACGTGAACGGTCTTCGTCTCTCAACTCCTCAACTCCTTGGTCAGGGAGGGTTGAAGGCCCAGCCATAAACAAAGGTGTAGGTCTCGGATACTCATAAGGCATAAGGTACTCAGAAGCTCTCCTCCTAACCCACGAGGTATAGGGTTCCAAAGCTATACAATTCTTTGGACCAAGCTCTTTCCTTCCCTTCCTATGGATCTTGCACCAAGCACAAACCATCCTGCTCTTCAAGCCTTGGGGATCTTTACCCTCTTGAAAGAATACACCTTTTAATAGAATGTTATTAGGTTTATCCTTTAAGGGGAACCCAAGTTGATGACGTGCCAAAATAGGGTTGTAGTTAATCCCACCACATGTACCAAGAAGAGGCACATTGGAGAATTCACCACAAGAGTCGATAATCTGCACACCATCATATACACGGTTGTACCAAAAGATATCATCATTAGTGAGAGACATAAGCCTCGTGGACCACCGTAGAAATCCTTTGTTCTACTTGAAGGCGACCGTCTGTGGCAAGTGCGAAATAAACCACTTGTACAACAGAGGCAAACAGCACGCAATGGTATCACCACCCTTTGCATTCCTCATATGCAAAGAGAAGTACGTGTCACCCAACAGAGTCGGAACAAGATTAAGAGTAGAGAAAATCCTAATAGCGTTCACATCCACAAACTTGTCGATGTTGGGGAATAACACTAGCCCATAGATGAGAAGTACAAATATTGCCTCAAAGGCGTCCTCACTCATGGCCTTCCCATATAAAGTAGCTTGAGAAATGATGAACTCAGAAGGGAGACCTTGAATTCCACCTTTGGTAGTCATATGAGCACCAACCAGAGATTCATCTATATGCAACATATCAACAATCTCTTGAGAAGTAGGAACCCTCTCTAAGCCACTGAACGACAACTGATCTAGGATAGGTATACCCACAAGATAGGCATACTCCTCAAGCGTGGGCAAAAGCTGGAAATCCAGAAATTTGAAGCAACGGTACAAGGGATCATAGAACTGCACCAATACACTCATCAGACCTTCGTCTACTTGAGTAGCCAGAATAGATAGAAGCTTCCCATGACGAGCCTTGAAACCCAAGGGATCTAATACATAGGATGTCAAATTCCTTAGCTCTTTCAAGTCGGGTTGTCTGAAACTGTACTTCTTCGTATTCCTTCTGTGTTTGTCCATGTCTAAAAATTTGCAAATAGACCTCTTAAGTTCCTTCAAAATTTTCTCATTATTGATGATATGGATGCAAATGGGTGCATGAATGCATGGATGCAACAATCACACTCAAGGATCCAGCAAAGCACACCATACAAAGGTCATGGGATGGATCAAATCATCCTTAATATCAATCATCCATTTTGGTGATTTATGGTTTACACCTTATCAACAACCAAGTTCCATTGATATTAAGGATATAAGAACAGATCAACCATGAATCAAGGGTTTGTTGCAAGTCACGAGCATGGAGTCTCGGTTAAGAACCACCCAAAGGGAGTGTACTAGGGTTTAAACCTGCCAAACATGTTCTACAAGAGGTTCCCATAGTCATCATCCCATCCTTCGGATATTATCGGATAAACGACTACTCGTATTCCAAAAATATTCTCAAGAGAGACTCTTATGAGTGTAGTACGCGTAACAATCGTATCAAATCTTACACTTGAACGACCTTCGCACTACATCCTAAAAATAGGCCAAGATGGGCTTGGTAGATTAAGGTCCTTGGCTTCTAAGGTCTATATTGGAAAGAGTAATGCCTAACCACGACTACTAGTGTGACATTATTGATCCCAACATGACCTCCACCAAGTGAATGGGCTTGCAAGTCAACTTGCTAAGGAATAACTCCATACAAGTCAACAAGACTATGCCATTCTCCTATCCTAAGTGCACTCGAGTTCGGGTATAGAACTCATCTCACAATGATCACCAAGCACGCAAGCAATTCAAACATTACATACAATACAATAATCCCACATTGCACAAAAATATGTCACAAAAATAATATACAATACAATACAACGAACATGAAAAGTAGGCAAAACCCATTAGGCAAATATCCCCAGCAGAGTCGCCACTTTTCTGTAGCGGGGTATTCGTTACCTTTAGATTTATTGACTAAATCAAAAGTAAATCATACAATTCGAGTCACCACTGCACTTCTATTTATACAAAGCAAGGTTAGAAAGCGAACAAAAACCGAGAAGTTTTATCGAATCAAAAACTAATAAAAATGTCAGAGATCTGGGTAAGGGGGTTGGTTATGCAATGGGGAGGTTTTAAGCACCCAAAACATCCTAGGTACTCCTAGGGAGCCCTTTTCACACTTGTTGTAAGGTTGGTATTTTGTGAAAATTCATTTGTGCAAACATGATTGGGGAGGTGAGAAGAGAATATACAAGTTATTTACAATTTTGTGTTTGAATGGATAAACCCATTGCCTACGTACCATCTTAAAAAGATTAGGATCAAAACCTCGTAGTTCGGGGTAAAAATCTCAAAAACAAGTTGGTGAATTGATTGGTCCAAAAGCCTTAAGGTCTTTTGTTATCCAAGGGAGAAAACTCAACCTAAAATCCACAAATCCACCATGTGAGGATAGCTTCAACATGCTAGTGAGGGGTTAACCCTATAATAAGCATGGAAGACTCATTGTCCATCACTAAGGATATATGTGAGCATTATATCTACCTCAAGGATAACTCAAACCTAATAGCTAATGGTTATGAAAAAGTTTTTGATAAGAAAGTGGCCATTGAAACCACAAAACATTTGAATGGGTTATATTTACCAATGAGAAGTATTTACAAAATATGGTCAAAGTTGACTTAAAGATTCAATTCAAAATAAGTGTTGTGAAAAGAAAGTTTGAAAATCAAAAGCATAATGCTTAGGTTTCTAATGTTTGAAAAGAAGTGTTAATGTTTGCACAAAAGTTTTGGCTTGGGTTAGAGTGGAGGGAAGAAGAAGAATGGCTAAGTCCTAATCATACAAGAGATGAAGGAGAAGAAATAAAACCATAAATGGAGTTCCCTTCTTGAGATCATATTAATGATCCAAGTAGCTCCCATCCTTTGGATAAGCAAGCAAATAAGTGTATACTCAAGCAATCAAACAATCAAGCAAGCTCTTAGAAGATCCTCCAATGGCTATTAGATCTCTCTCTTTAGAAGCTCATGACAATGGTTCTTCACTTAGGCTCAAATTGGAATCCCTAGAACAAGAACACACACATCAAAAAGTTCTATAAAGCAAACAAAGAATGGACAAGAAAGAGTTTAGAGAATAGGTCCTTTCAACTCCTCTTCAACATTAAGCATTCTAAAGGCAGGAGGCCTAGTTGCTCTTTGACTTTTATAGCATTCTAAAGGCCTAAGGCCTAGTTGCTCTTTGACTCCATTTTTGCATAGGGAATGTCCTAAAGTCTAAGTCCTTTTGTCCATTTGCAATTGGTTCACAACAATCAAAATAAAACACAAGCACAATAGTATATACACAATTATGTGCTCAAGTGAGCAAAAGGCAAATTGCATTAACATAAACATGTGCTCAAATGAGAAAAGGGCAAAAGCAAATGAATAATATGTACAAAAATAGTAAATTGCATAAATGTAAATTGCAAGAATTAAATGTTAATGGTTAAGGGTTAGTATTAGTGTGCCATAAGGCAATTTAGCGCTATGTTAAGCAATCGTAAGTGGACTAATGTAGTAGTCACACCTATCTGAGGCCGGTCAATAAAAATATAGGCAACAAACACAAGTTAGAGATCTTGATTAGTGAATCAAGCTCCTATAACTTGCCATGCCAAAAGAAGATGAGAAATGATCTTGTATTGATTTAGGTTCTTTGCTTGATTAGGAAGCAACCTATCCTTAATGCAAAGCCATTCACTTGATCCATGATCAAGTTGAATTAGATTTGAATCAAGGAAGGTTAAACCTCCCATGTATCAAGGCTGACCACCAATCTTTAACTCATTGATCAAAAAAGAAAAAAGAAGAAGAAGAAGAAGAAGAAGAATAAAGTGCATTAATGGAAATCAAATGAGGTACGCAACATACATTGACCAAAGGTATATGAACTCAAGGTCAAGCATTAGTAAACAGAAGCAAAATGAAGATTAGGAGTCAAGAAACAAATAAAATATTTTTGGTATTTTTCAAAATTAAAATAATACTTGAATTAAAATAATAAAGAAAGGTCAAACTTCAAATTCACTTCAAATCAACTTTGAAAAGTCCAAGTGAATTATCCTAAGTTTGACAATTTTTTTTAGCATTTTTAGAAGTCAGAAACTATTTTTAATCAATTAAAAATGCATAAAAATAACCTAATTGAATTAAAATCTCAAATAAATCTCAAATCAATTAATAAATTGATGAGAATATTTTTCATAGATCCATCATTATTCAAAGAGGTTGGGAAAATATTTTTGTATTTATTGAATATCAAAAACTATTTTAAATGAATTAAAAATAACCAGGAAAGAGAAAATTCTTAAAAAATATCAAATGATAAAATAGAAAATATTAAAAATCATTTTTAGAAAGGAGAAATTAAAAGAAGAAAAATGCAATTGGTCTCATATTTTTGGACCAATAATGAATGAGATATGATTTTTTGAAGTGAAATGGAATTAAAGAAATAAAACAAAAATGAAATCAGAAATTAAAATTGCAAAAAAACGTGAGGCGTTGGATGGAGCTCATCAATTGAGTTGGCGCATCATGTGGATCACAGCGCGCGCCTACCAAACGCGTGAGTCAAATGCAAAACACCTGGCCTTTAAAGTAGTGATAACATGGAGTGGTCCAGATCTAATCTAAAAACATGATCGTGTGGCCATGATTTAATCTGGAAAACAGACGGTGGTGTACACCACCGTCTTCTTCGGCAAGACTTTCGGCGCCGACCAAAAGTTGTAGAGATCAAAACTTCACCAAATGCCATGATCCTTATATCAAATGAAAACTGGGGTGATGTACATCACCCCTGTGCCAACCAATTCTACTCTAGGCTTCCATGGAGAGAGGAATCAGAGCTTGAATTTCGTGGAGTTCAACTGAAACTTGATGTAATTTAAAAATTTAAAGCACAAAACGATTGCCTCTGTTGAGAGGACTTCAGACAACCCAGCAAATGCAAGAAAGAAGCTATATACAAAGAGATTCGAAGAAAACAAGTTTGGATGTAAACCTCTGAAATTAAGAGCTTATGAGCATGATTCCTTGATGTTAATGCTTGCAGTGTAGCCTAGTGATGAAGATGAGCAAGGCATAGGAACTATAGATCTAGAAAATCTATCAAGGAAGTTGAAATTCAGATCTAAAAAATTTGAAAGAAAGAGTGAGTCCCTTTGAGTGTGGTTAAGGAGAGATTCTTGCAGCATAACAGGTGCCCTTAGGTTGCGAAATTATGAAGCCTTGGCCCTTTATTTATAGCAAATGGCAGTTGAATACATGAGCAATGCATGTGCATGGATGGAAAGGGCCTCCATGCATGGGCCTGTACAGGCGCATGGAGGGCCCAATTCCAATTGGAAATGAATCCTTATCATCAGCAAATGTGTTTTGGTCGTGCAGAACTGATGTACTTTCATCTGCAATGTATTTTCAAATGATTTTCCAAAAGGCACCAAATCTTTCTTCTCTTCGAAAATGGCATTTCAAAAAATGAAACATGGCCTTATGGGTAATGGTTGGAAAGCTCTTGGCATTAGGATCAATTGTTATGTTGACCAAAACATCATTTGAAACTTGGAAATTGGTGAAAATTGATCATGAAGTGTAAGGTGCAAAACATGTGTATGTGAAAATTTCAAGAATGGCCAAACTTCAAGCCCTTCGGTTTCAATGATGCAAGCTCCAAATGACAAAAATATTCAACATCAATGTTTTCGATCTTTTCAAGACAATCAATTTAGACTTAAATTTTGCATCATTTGGATTTTTTATGAGGAAGTTATGGGCATTTGAAGTTGGACTTTTTCACATTTCAATGCCTTTGGTCCAAAGTGACCTATAATGTTTTGCATTATGACATGTATTTATTTTAGGATTTTGAAAATTTGTTCAACATAAAACTTTAAGTAGACATCTTAAAATTTCCAATGCATTTGATCCCACCTCAAAATCATGAAAAATGAGTGAGTTATGTCCTTGGGAATTTGACCCAAAATTAGGGTTTCAGTCAAAATGACCTATAATGTTTTGAAATGGATGATGACCTTCCAAGCTTCAAATCCATTTTTGATGAACATGAAAGTTGTTCATATGGTTCTTAAGAACATTGGTTCTCTTAGTGTATTTCAAAATAGTCAGATGAATTGACTGATCAACTTCTCAAGTCCACACCTCAAATCTTGATGAGTAAATGATTGAGAACACTCAAATAAGCTCAAATATGAATGAAATGCTGATTGGAAGAACTCCCTTGATTGTATTTGATCATGGGTTGAGGTTGCTTCATGAGCAAGGCACAATTGATGAACAGATGGATTAGGGTTTCCTTGGGAAACAAGCCTCAAACCTTTTGGTTTGCTTTGATCAAAATTATGAATTGAGATACTTGGGAGGCATATTTGATGGATGAGAGCTTTGGGAACCATTGTCATGCTTGCTTTCATCTTCACCTAGCCATATCAATGAGCATATGGGCCTTTATGAGCCTTGGATCTTGTGACTGCTCAAGCTACAAACAAAAGGATGTTAGTGACATATTTTTGTGCTTTTGGTTAGTAAACAAAAGAAGAAAAACAATAATATACAATTCAAGCATGCTTGGTGATATCAAACCAACTCACAAGTGTTCCCACCCAAAGGTAAGGAGCCAAGATGTTATGACCCTTGAGGCAAGATGCAAATAAAATATTATGATGTTATGAGGGATCTTAGGGTTAAAATTGGGGTCTTACACCGACCTCAAATAGTTGTGACTTATACATAAGTCCAATTACGATTGCTTAACATAGCGCTAAATTTTTGACATAAAAGGCATAAGCATTCTAGTTAGTGAGATTGTAAGTCTTGTTGGTGTAAGCCCTAAAGGCCAATACTTTTGGTACTTGTATCAAATTGTTTATTAATAATAAAAGGCTTTTTATTTATTATGTTTGTTTAATAAAGTCCCTAGAATATATAGTCCGTTTAATGTATCAAGTGTGACTTAATCATGATATCACAGTAAACATAAGGACATTATTCTTAAAGTATCTGTAGTCGAGCTTTATTGTGAAGTGGGATAACATTAATGCATTAAGACTATTATCTATATAGACTGATGATCACATCTCATGGATCATGGATAAGGAGTTATCAAGTCTTAAACATAGGTATGAATATTAAGAGTATTATTTATACCGGATTGACCCGCTATGAGAATACTATATAGAATGTTATGCAAAGTGTCATAAGTTATTCTCATGGTGATAATGGTGTATACCACCCTTCGACCTGAAACCACTATGGACCCTAGATGTAGAGTCAAGTGCCTTATTGTTGATCAAACATTGTCCGTAATTAAATTACCCTAAAGACAATTGATGGGTACTCTACGAAGCATGCTAAGGGACATGAGTGACTTAGATGGAATTTGCCCATCCTGCGTAACAGGATAAACGTCTATGGGCCCAATATTGAACTGGACAAGGATGACACGGTCTATGCCTTGTGTTCAATATAGACATAAGGGCAAAAGGGTAATTATACACATAAGTATTATCACAGAAGGATTTGTCAGATCACATGACATTTTCGTGTCTTGGGTAGCAGTGATGTGTTGCTAGATACCGCTCACTGTTTATTATGTTAAATGCGTGATTTAATATAATTGCCAATGCTGCGAAAACCTACAGGGTCACACACAAAGGACGGATTGATGAGAGATAGAGTAACTAAGGAACATCGTAAGGTACGGTGCACTTAAGTGAATTATAGAACATCGTAAGGTACGGTGTACTTAAGTAGAATACGAAATATGGTAAGGTACCACACGCTTAAGTGATTTTGGCATATTATAAGATATGGGTCACATACACTTAAGTGGGCTTTTTAGCTTATAGCCCACATAAGTGGTTCTATAAATAGAACCCTTGTGCAGAAACATTAGAGTAGTTGCAATTTCGTTTCTCTCTCTCTCTCTCTCTCTCTCTCTCTCTCTCTCTCTCTCTTACTCAAAGCCTGCATTCGTAGCAGCTAGCACTAGGATTGGAGGAATCCGTTCGTGTGGACTGAGTAGAGGCGTTGTCATCGTTCAACGTTCGTGATCGCTCCGTAGATTTGCATCAAAGTTTACAATCTCCACAAGAGGTAACGATTCTATCACTGATCATGCCCATTCGTAAGGATCATTAAAGGAGAAAATTTAAATTCTGCTGCGTTTTGGATCGCCCTTCTCCTTCAGTGGTATCAGAGCTTGGTTACGAAACCATGCATCTGATAGCTGTTTATTTTTTGTATTTTCTGTATTAATACGATTAAAAGACAAAATGAATCAAAGAATAAACGAGTAATTAAATTGAGATGGATCAAGTTATATATATGATATAAGTA
Organism: Lathyrus oleraceus; assembly: GCF_024323335.1. NCBI lineage: Eukaryota > Viridiplantae > Streptophyta > Magnoliopsida > Fabales > Fabaceae > Lathyrus > Lathyrus oleraceus. The sequence goes on along the minus strand of NC_066583.1, from coordinate 85,117,958 downwards.
ATCCTGATGCAAAATACGGTATATATGATATACTGTTTCTGTTTCATTCATTCAAACACTTAATGGTTGTTTTCCTTTGAGTGATTAATGGTCATTTGCTTCTTGATCCGACATTAGTATGGTGAAGCAATGACGTATTGATCAATCATACTGAATCAATAATCGAGATGTGTTTGACGGTCTGAAATTGGTGCATTAGGGTTAATGACAACACAAGGGTTGTGTTGTCAAAGAGTTATGCGATTAGGGTTATGAATGCGCAAGAGTTGTACTTTAAAGTATCAAGTGTTGATGTGAAAAACGACGTCGATTTCAAATGAATTGTTCATTAAAATTTTCGGCCCCCGGCTAACTCTGCGTAGTGTGATCGGTCGCCAAAATTTAACTAGGTTTTAATTAATTAAAATAATTAAAACTAATAATAATAATGTGTTTAGTATTATTGTCTTGTGGTGATCGGTTATGGCCTTAGTTTTCCTTTCTTTTTGTTTTGGGTTTTAAAATATGACCTGCGTGTCGTGCCTCTCTTTTAATCTCTTAATGTAACTTCTATTCTAATCTCACTTCCTCGTATGTAAAACGTGTTTCTTTTATGTAATGTAATGTTATGAAGAAAGAGAAGAATTCAATATCAAAGGAGGACAACCTTGAAGATCTTGCTTGGAGAAGCTTAGATCGTTATTAGGTTAGCTTAGGTTCTCTCATTGGCTTGGGAGAACAATTGCGCTAGGGGCCATAATTGTTTCATTATGTATGTATGTTGATGCATGTGAATATATGTTGATGCATGTGAGAGACGATTTATATGATAAATAAGCCGGTGAGATCAGAATAATTGCAAATTCCCTCAAATTAAATATTAAGTTTATGCTTTCCAAGTTTTAACACTCATCAAGACTAGTATCGGATAATGTAGGTTTCGCCTACACGAGGTGCATGTTCTATATTAGTAAGGTGCGATGGGATAATTGTAATATCCAATTGTTAAAACAATGGGTCAAACTTAACTAAACAAATTATAATAAGATTATATATGTTTAGAAGCAAGAGTTGGAAATGATCCATGTGATGGATTGGAATAAGAAGTTATTCACCCAACCAAAATATTCGAGAGTTGTATTAGATACAATTGGAAGGAGTTCCTACCTAAATAACCTAGTTTTGTGTAATCCGCCTACGCGGACTTAAAACAAAGTGAAATATGGATCTCGACCCACTAGAAAATCTTCCAACGGGATTTTCCGAATCAAATGGTGAGGGTCATTTGTTTTGAGTAAAATAGTGGGAGCATATTTAATTAAAGGCCTAATTAAATATGTTATTGATACTTATATTGTCATTATTTTCATGTAGATTACCATGACAACAAACACCTCTAACAACATTTTGCGATCAATCCTTGACAAGGAAAAATTGTCTGGGACAAATTTTCTAGATTGGCACCGAAATCTGAGGATTATCCTCAAACATGATAGAAAGCTATATGTCTTGGAGAAACCTGTTCCTGAAGAGGAACCTCCTAGTTTTGCACCTAAGGCAGAAAAAGATGCTTATAGGAAGCATGTCGATGATGCCAATGAAACTGCTTGTCTCATGCTAGCTACCATGAACTCAGAGTTGCAAAAGCAGCATGAGAACATGGCAGCGTTCAATATGATCGAACACATGAAGATGCTCTATCAAGAGCAAGCAAGGCATGAAAGGTTTGAAGTTTCAAAAGCCCTTTTTCAAGGCAAGTTAGCTGAGGGAGCCCCTATAGGTCCCCATGTGCTCAAGATGATTGGGTATGTGGAAAACCTTGAGAGGTTGGGTTTTCCCCTCGGAAAGGAACTTGCGACTGATTTGATCTTGCAATCGTTGCCAGATAGATTCAGTCAATTTGTCTTAAATTTCAATATGAATGATATGGACAAATCTCTTCCTGAACTGCTATCCATGTTAAGAACTACTGAGCAGAATCTGAAGTCAAAAGGGAAGCCCATTCTGATGATCGGAAATGGAAAGAGACAGAACAAAAGGCCCACCAAGCAGGGTGATAAAGTGAAAGGCAAGGAAGTTGCCAAGCCCAAACCCACTGTTGCTGCTTTGAAGCCTAGTGGAGGCATAGAAAAAGAAGGCACCTGCTTCCATGGCGGTAAGACCGGACACTAGAAGAGAAACTTCCCAAAGTACTTGGAAGATAAGAAGAATGGAGTAGAGACTTCAACTTCAGGTATTTTTGTTATTGAAATTAATTTATCTACTTCTGCATCATGGGTATTAGATACTGGATGCGGTTCTCACATTTGTACCAATGTGCAGGGACTAAAAAGGAGTAGAGATTTGGCAAAAGGTGAAGTTGACCTACGAGTTGGAAATGGAGCAAAGGTTGCTGCTTTTGCCGTAGGAACTTATGTATTGGCTTTACCTAGTGGTTTAATAATTCAGTTAGAGAACTGTTATTATGTACTTGCAATTAGCAGGAATATTATTTCCGTTTCTTGTTTGGACAAGTTAGGTTTTTCATTTAAAATAAAGAACAATTGTTGCTCAATTTATTTGAATGATATATTCTATGCTACTGCACAAATGAACAATGGACTATATGTCCTTGATCTTGAAATGCCTATTTATAACATTAATACTAAAAGGATGAAACCTAATGAGTTAAATCCAACTTACCGTTGGCATTGTCGATTAGGCCACATAAATGAGAAACGCATTTCCAAACTCCATAAAGATGGACTGTTGGACTCTTTTGATTATGAATCATATGAGACATGAAGATCTTGTTTAATTAGAAAGATGACAAAGTCTCCATTCACATGAAAAGGTGAAAGAGCTAATGATCTTTTAGCCCTCATACATACTGATGTATGTGGACCACTGAACATACCAGCCAGAGGAGGTTTTCAGTACTTCATCACATTTACTGATGATTTCAGTAGATATTGTTATGTGTATTTAATGAAACACAAATCAGAGTCCTTTGAAAAGTTCAAGGAATTCAAGAATGAAGTACAAAATAACCTAGGAAAGAATATTAAAACTCTTCGATCAGATCGAGGTGGTGAGTATTTAAGCCTAGAGTTTGATGACCATCTGAAAGAGTGTGGGATCCTATCCCAACTTACTCCTCCTGGAACACCCCAATTGAATGGTGTATCTGAGAGAAGAAATCGAACCCTGTTAGACATGGTCCGATCCATGATGAGTCATGCCGATCTTCCAAACTCCTTTTGGGGACATGCACTATTGATAGTAACTTACACACTTAACCGTGTTCCATCCAAAAAGGTTGAGAAGACACCATATGAGATATGGAGTGGTAAGAAACCACATATGTCTTACATGAAGATTTGGGGTTGTGAAGTTTATGTGAAACGACAAATTTCAACTAAGCTTGAGCCCAAATCTGACAAATGCTTATTTGTTAGGTATCTTAAAGAAACAAGAGGATATTACTTCTACAATCCTTCTGAGGGCAAAATGTTTGTCGCTCGAACTGGAGTTTTCCTAGAAAAGGATTTTATTTCTAAAGGAATCAGTGGGAGGAAAGTAGAGCTTGAAGAAATTCAAGAATCACAAAGCATCGATACACCTATGGAGGAATTAGAGCAGGAAACACAAGTAGTTGTGGAAGAGCAACCTGCTCAAGTAGAACAAGACCAGCGTAGGTCTAGCAGAATACGTCACATACCTGATAGATATGGATATCTCATAACTGATCAAGGTGATGTATTACTCATGGATCAAGATGAGCCTGTGACCTACCAAGAGGCCATAACTGGTCCCGAGTCTGAGAAGTGGCTAGAAGCCATGAAATCTGAAATGGATTCCATGTACACAAACCAAGTTTGGAGTTTGGTAGAGCCTCCTGTAGGAGTTAACCCTATAGGATGCAAGTGGGTCTTCAAAAAGAAGACTGACATGGATGGTAAGGTACATAACTATAAGGCAAGACTGGTTGCAAAAGGATATAAACAAATTCATGGGGTTGACTATGATGAGACCTTTTCACCAGTTGCAATGCTTAAATCTGTTCGGATTTTACTTGCTATCGCTGCATATCATGATTATGAAATATGGCAGATGGATGTCAAAACTGCTTTCCTTAATGAGAATCTTCTTAAGGATGTGTACATGACACAGCCTGAAGGATTTGACATACCAGAAGAAGCCCAAAAGATATGTAAGTTACAAAGGTCAATCTATGGATTGAAGCAAGCTTCCAGAAGTTGGAATCTTCGTTTTGATGAAACGGTAAAACAATATGGATTCATCAAGAACGAAGATGAGCCTTGTGTCTACAAGAAGGTTAGTGGGAGCATGATCGTTTTCCTAGTATTATATGTAGATGACATATTACTCATTGGAAACGATGTCCCTACCCTACAACAAGTAAAGTCTTGGTTGGAGAAATGCTTTTCTATGAAGGACCTAGGTGAAGCAGCCTATATATTAGGAATCAGAATCTATAGAGATAGATCACAAAAACTGCTTGGCCTAAGTCAGAGTACGTACGTAGACAAAGTGCTGAGACGCTTTAATATGCATGATTCCAAGAAAGGATTCATACCTATGCAACATGACCTGTGTCTATCAAAAACCCAATCCCCTTCAACTAAGGAAGAAAGGGATCGCATGAATAAGATTCCATATGCATCTGCAATAGGATCTATCATGTATGCCATGTTATGTACTCGACTAGATGTCTCGTATGCTTTAAGTGTAACGAGTAGGTACCAATCTGATCCTGGTGATGCTCATTGGGTAGATGTCAAGAATATCCTTAAGTATTTGAGAAGGACTAAGGACTCATTCTTGATATATGGAGGTCAGGAAGAGTTGGCTATAATTGGATACACCGATGCTAGCTTCCAGACAGATAAGGATGACTTTAGATCACAATCTGGTTATGTGTTTTGCTTAAACGGTGGCGCTGTGAGCTGGAAAAGTTCAAAGCAAGATACAGTTGCTGATTCTACAATTGAGGTCGAGTATATTGCTGCCTCAAGTGCAGCAAAGGAAGCTGTTTGGATCAAAAAGTTCATTAGTGAACTTGGCATAGTTCCTAGCATTGTGGATCCCATTGGTCTCTATTGTGGTAGAAATGGTGCTATCGCACAAGCTAATGAGCCTAGATCTCACCAACGATCCAAACACATACTTAGGCGTTATCACCTCATTCGAGAGATAATAGATAGGGGAGATGTGAAAATATGCAGAGTACCTACACTTGACAATATTGCTAACCCACTAACAAAGCCTCTTGCGCAGCAGAAGGACGATGGCCATACTAGATCTATGGGCATTAGGGGTATGCCTGATTGGCTCTAGTGCTAGTGGGAGATTGTTAGTGTAAGCCCTAGAGGCCAATACTTTTGGTACTTGTATCGAATTTTTTATTAATAATAAAAGGCTTTTTCTTTATTATGTTTGTTTAATAAAGTCCCTAGAATAGATAGTCCGTTTAATGTATCAAGTGTGACTTAATCATGAGATCACATTAAACATAAGGACATTATTCTTAAAGTATCCGTAGTCAAGATTTATTGTGAAGTGGGATAACATTAAAGCATTAAGACTATTATGTATATAGATTGATGATCACATCTCATGGATCATGGATAAGGAGTTATCAAGTCTTAAACATAGGTATGAATATTAAGAGTAATATTTATACCGGATTGACCCGCTATGAGAATACTATATAGAATGTTATGCAAAGTGTCATAAGTTATTCTCATGGTGATAATGGTTTATACGACCCTTCGACCTGAAACCACTATGGACCCTAGATGTCAAGTCGAGTGCCTTATTGCTGATCAAACGTTGTCCGTAATTGGATGACCATAAAGACAGTTGATGGGTACTCCATGAAGCATGCTAAGGGACATGAGTGACTTAGATGGAATTTTCCCATCCTGCGTAATAGGATAAATGTCTATGGGCCCAATATTGAACTGGACAAGGATGACACGGTCTATGCCTTGTGTTCAATATAGACATAAGGGCAAAAGGGTAATTATACACATAAGTATTATCACGAAAGGATTTGTCAGATCACATGACATTTTCGTGTCTTGGGTAGCAGTGATGTGTTGCTAGATACCGCTCACTTTTTATTATGTTATATGCGTGATTTAATATAATTGCCAATGCCGCAAAAACCTACAGGGTCACACACAAAGGACGGATTGATGAGAGATAGAATAACTAAGGAACATCGTAAGGTACGATGCACTTAAGTGAATTATAGAACATCGTAAGGTACGATGTACTTAAGTAGAATATGAAATATGGTAAGGTACCATGCGCTTAATTAATTTTGGCATATTATAAGATATGGGCCACATACACTTAAGTGGGCTTTTTAGCTTATAGCCCACACAAGTGGTTCTATAAATAGAACCCTTGTGCAGAAGCATTAGAGTAGTTGCAATTTCGTTTCTCTCTCTCTCTCTCTCTCTCTCACTCAAAGCCTTCATTCGTAGCAGCTAGCACTGAGATTGAAGGAATCCGTTCGTGTGGACTGAGTAGAGGCGCTGTCATCGTTCAACGTTCGTGATCGCTCCGTAGATCTGCATCAAAGGTTACAATCTCCACAAGAGGTAACGATTCTATCACTGATCATGCCCATTCGTAAGGATCATTTAAGGAGAAATTTTAAATTCCGCTGCATTTTGGATCGCCCTTCTCCTTCAAGTCTCCCCTCTTTCATGGTATTGTATGGAAACTTGGCCTTCTTTCCTTCCTTTGGAAGACTTTTTGGTTCAAGGATCCATGCTTGTGATAAGTGGGTTGAGTGTTCTCCAAAGAATGTCTTGAAAAAGCAAAAGCAAAACAAAACTAACCTCTAATCTACTAACTATTGACTTTTAATTTCAAGCTTTACTTTAATGCAATTTACTTTTAGCACTTTATTTGATTTGCCATTGTACATATCATTCTAATAGTTAATGTTAATGCAATTTTCACTTTGTCCATTTGGACCATATTGTGTGATATATTTTGTTTGTATATACTTTGTTTGTTGGTGTGGTCTTTGACCATTAATGCACATAATAATCATAAAAACCCTAAAAAACTTTTGAGTGGACTGTTGGCTTGATCTTGGACAAATGGACTTAGAATCTAGGCAACCTCCCTAAGCTAAAGGACATGGCCAATGCCAATTTGTTAAGAACCAAGTGCTTGCAATTTGAAACTTCATCTGATACATCATTCAAGATCCTTCTGAGTTCATCTGCAACATGATCATTGTGAAGCTGTTATTTTGAGCCTGTGACTTGTGGAATTCATCTGTTACATGGGCTATTTTGAAGAAGATCATGGAATGGATAAGCTTGGATGAGGCCATCTTTATTTGATGCCTTTGCTCTTCAAGATAATATAATTGTGCATTTGTGTGTTGCTTGATTCTAAAAGTCCAAGGGAATTCTGGGTTTCTATTTACATTTTTGTCTATTGGATTGCTACCCATTTTGTCAGATCTTTTCAACTCTAAACTTTTAAATTTTGTGCATAGGATAGTCTCTTCATCTTTTCCCCATTTCTTTAATTTCAAGATCACATTGATTCATTGATTCATTGATTCCTATAAAAAGTTAAGCAAGGTGGAATATAAAGACATATGGCTGGACACTTAAAAAAACTTGATATGTCAAAAATTTCAAAACTTCCACCTCAAATTTCTCCAAGTTCCAAGCTCTAAATGAAAAAGTGTTGAGCCTGAAAGTTGTTCCTGTTGATCTCACCTTTCCAAAGAGCTCAAATTCATGGATTTTGGATAAGAAATGCATATGTTGCGCATGGCTTAAACAAAGTGACATCACTTGGCATGGATCAAACTTCAAGCATCAATGTACATTTGCCTTGCAATCCAAGCTTACTTCAGAGCATCTGATATACAATTATGGACCTCAAGCAATCATTTCATAGGCTTATGCACGCCCACGCACCATTACATCACCATTTGCCAAAATTGGAAAGTGAAAGAGAGTGTGCAATTATCAACCATTCCAGCTATAAATAGAGCTTCAATTGCTCAAAAATGAATACACAATCACGCCAGCTTTGATCCCCCACTTCAAACCCTCAATTCTCAAAGGATAAGCCTGAAAAATTCTCTTGAATTTGAGCTTGAATCTCCACTATTTTGGAATTCAACTCTCCAGGAATCCATAGCTTTTTAACCATTCAATCCTTCTCCTGTAAGCAAGTGGAGTGAGTCCAAGCACAATCAAGATCAAGATCCATCGAATTCAGACCTTCAGTGAAGGTATTTTCCAGAAATTTTAAACTCTTAGATTCTCTCAAATTCTTGCTCAATTCTATTGATTCTTTGGTTGTCTGAAGTCCTACCAATGTAGGCAAGAGGATTGAGTTGCTTTGAGGTCAAATCTAAGCAACTCAGTTCATGTACCTCAAATTTCAATTCCATGTATCTCAATATATTTGGAATTGGAGTGAATGGAGGTCAGATTCGAGCTCGGTGCCATTTTTTCTTCAAGATGATGATGGTTCATTATGCCAGTTTTTCATTATGGTGATGGTTCATGGTGGACGAGTCCGGTGAGGTCCACCGGAGAAGATGACCGGAGCTCTGGCTATGGCGATGACTTGGCAAGGCTTTGAACCACATGATCCTTCTCTCACGTTTTAATCCTGAGCTTTGATGTTGATTACCACATTTGCCACGCGCTTACTAAAGTCCATGATGGATAGCGCACTTTGGACCATCTGATATGTCACCTCATTTAATGAGGGAGGTCTGATGGTCCATGTAATTTAGATTTTCTGAATTTTTATTTTAATTGCATTTTCTTCAATAATTCATATTAAATTTAATATGGATCCAAAAAATATGAGACTTTCACCAAAAAAAAATTCAAATATTTTTCTCTTTCATATTCTGAATTAAAATTATTTTTTGGATCATTATTAGTATTTTTCATGAATTATTTTATCTTGCATTTGTTTTTAATTGCTTAAAAATATTTTTAAATGTCCAAAAATTATGAAATGTTTTCTCCAAGGTCCTTTGGCCATTTCTTTGGTGTTTTGATGAGATTTTAGGAATTGGACAAAACATATTTGATTAAAATGCATTATTTTACTATTTTTAATTGAATAAATGCCAATTAAATTTTGTTGACCATTTGTATTGACTTATTTGAGTTTGCTTATTGTTGTTGGGCCTTGGTCAAGGTTGATTTGACTTTGTCAAGTTAATATCATTGGATTTAGGAGATTGAGGGAATGTACATTCCATCTCCCAAAATGAATGAATGATATTAATTTAATAAATGTCCTCCTTTGACCAATTTGTGATCTCATTCATCCTCTTCCCACTTCATCTCATTCCTCTTCTTAATTCATTCATTCCATTTGGCCTATGACATCTCAAAGTCCTAATGCTAGTTGATTGAAAAATTAACATGAGTATGGATGAGATTAGGTCACACCTTTTGCATATTCTCTTTTTGTGTGTGATTTGTTTTATGAGCATAGTCCATTATGCTATGTCTCTAACATGCATTAACACCAAAATTCTATGGCCCGACCTCAAATAGTTATGACTTTTACATAAGTCCAATTACAATTTCTTAACATAGCGCTAAATTTTTGACATAAAAGGCATAAGCATTCTAGTTAGTGAGATTGTAAGTCTCCCCTCTTTCATGGTATTGTGTGGAAACTTGGCCTTATTTCCTTCCTTTGGAAGATTTTTTAGTTCAAGGATCCATGCTTGTGATAAGTGGGTTGAGTGTTCTCCAAAGAATATCTTGAAAAAGCAAAAGCAAAACAAAACTAACCTCTAACCTACTAACTATTGACTTTTAATTTCAAGCTTTACTTTAATGCAATTTACTTTTAGCACTTTATTTGATTTTCCATTGTACATATCATTCTAATAGTTTATGTTAATGCAATTTTCACTTTGTCCATTTGGACCATATTGTGTGATATATTTTGTTTGTATATACTTTGTTTGTTGGCGTGGTCTTTGACCATTAATGCACATAATAATTATAAAAACCCTAAAAAACTTTTGAGTGGACTATTGGCTTGATCTTGGACAAATGGACTTAGAATCTAGGCAACCTCCCTAAGCTAAAGGACTCGGCCAATGCCAATTTGTTAAGAACCAAGTGCTTGCAATTTGAAACTTCATATGATACATCATTCAAAATCCTTCTGAGTTCATCTACATCATGATCATTATGAAGCTGTTATTTTGAGTCTGTGACTTGTGGAATTCATTTGTTACATGAGCTATTTTGAAGAAGATCATGGAATGGATAAGCTTGGATGAGGCCATCTTTATTTGATGCCTTTTCTCTTCAAGATAATATAATTGTGCATTTGTGTGTTGCTTGATTCTAAAAGTCCAAGGGAATTATGGGTTTCTATTTACATTTTTGTCTATTGGATTGCTACCCATTTTTTCAGATCTTTTCAACTCTAAACTTTTAAATTTTGTGCATAGGATAGTCTGTTCATCTTTTCCCCATTTCTTTAATTTCAAAAATCTCTCCCTCCATTTTTCAAAATATTCTTTGTGTGAACTATTTTTGTTCTAAACTTTGACCACTTTTGCAAAAAGGTAGAAACTTTGGCCTTATGCCATTGCATTTTCGAACTTCTTTTCTTAAATCAAAATTGTAAATAAACTTAACAATACTTGACTTAAACTTTAAAAAAAATCCAAAAAGAACTAACTCATTCAAACCATTTTAGGCCTTTGTGCCTTTCAAACTTAAATTTTGTTAAAAGCAATGCATCCATTTTGAAATTTGTAGCACGAACTACGAGGTTTTGGTCCCTTATTTTTATGTTGGTACATTGGCACAAGTCCGAAGGTCTTGTCAAACACAAAAATATAATTAATGAATTCTTTTCTCATCCCCCAATTCTATTTGTTTGTAAACATCACTTTGTACAAAAATGCCAACAAAAAGGGCTCCATAGGAGTACCTAGGACACTTTGGGTGCTAACACCTTCCCTCTATGTAACCAACCCCCTTACCTGTGATCTCTGACTTTTATTAGTTTTTATCTGAAAACTTCTTACTTATTGGGTTTTGTTCGTATTTTTCCCTTTTCCCTTGGAAACAATTAAAGCGCGGTGGCGACTCTTGTTAATTGACCTCTAGCTTATCCATAGCTAGATGATCATGAATTTCCCGCTACAGAAATTAAGTGGCGACTCTGCTGGGGAGTAGTCTCCAGTGGGTTTAGCCTACTTTTTGTGTGAATATATTTGTATATATGTGATGTTTGTATATATATATATATGTGATATAATCTGCTTGTTGTGCTTGGTGATCTCTGAGTGGTGAGATAAGTTTTAACCCGAACTTGAGTGAAATTAAGATAGGAGGATGGTATAGTCATGTTCGACTTGTGTGAGGTAGTCCTTAACAAGTTGGCTTGAGATCCATCTACTCAGTGGAGACTTCTTTGGATTTGGAAATGTCACACAAGTATTTATGGTTAGGCATTACTATTTCTAATTGGGTCTGAGAAGCTGTGGACCTTAGAACATTTAACCCATCTTGGCCTATTTAGGACGCAGTGCAGAAATTGTTCAAGTGTAGACTTGATAAAAGTTGTTACGCGATACTACACTCAGACGAGTTTCTCTTGAGAATATTATGGGTCGACGAGTCAGTCATCTTAACCTGTAATTTCTGATATATGCAATTAAGACTCTGGGAACTTTTTAGAACATGATCTACAGGTTTTTATCCTTAGTTCACTCCTTTGGGATGGTTCTTACCCAGACTCCATGCTCGTGACTCGCAACAAACCCTTGATTCTTGGTTGATCCAATCAAGTCTTGTCAATATCAATGGAACTTGGGTGTTGATAAGGTGTAAACCATAATCCACCAAAATGGATGATTGATCTTGACAATGACTTGATTCATCCCTTGACCTTTGTTTGCCTTGTGTTTGATCCCTTATTTGTGATTGTTGCATTCATGCATTCCTGCGCATCGTAACATTCATCATACAAAAATTTCAAGGAACTAAGGTATCATTTGCAAATATTTTTAGACCATAGATAGTGGACGAAGGAACACTAAGAAGTACAGTTTCAAATATCCCAACTTGAAAGAGTTAAGGAAGCTAGCATCTTTTGTATTAGATCCCTTGGACTTCAAACAACGTCATGGGAAGCTTCTATCCATCTTGTCTGCTGATGTGGTTGAAGGACTTTTGAGTGTATTGGTGCAGTTCTATGATCCTCTCTACCATTGTTTCACTTTCCCAGATTTTCAGCTTGTGCCTACCTTGGAGGAGTATTCTCATATTTTGGGGATACCTGTTTCTAGTAGAGTGCCTTTTAGTGGATTGGAGGAGATTCCCCAATCTAGTATTATTGCTGAAGCTCTTCACTTGAAGAAGTCTGAGATAGAGGCTCATTGGGTGAAGAATGGAGGGTTATTTGGATTGTCATCTGATTTCCTCATCAAGGAAGCTACTACTTTTGCTCAAGCATGTAGTATGGATGCTTTTGAAGTTATCTTTGTGTTGCTCATCTATGGATTACCTTTGTTCCCTAACATTGACGGTTTTGTTGATGTTAACACCATTAGACTTTTCTTGATTGGGAATCATGTGCCTACTTTGTTGGGTGATGTAAGACCCCAATTTTGTCCCTAAGATCCCTCATGGCATCATATCATAACATTGCATTGCCTCAAGGATCGTTGGACACCTTGCTTCCTTCCCTGTGGGTGGGATCCCCTTGAGAGTGGTTCTTGATCACCAGGCATTGCTTGCATTTGTATATCATTTGCTTTTCTTTAATCTCTAACCAAAAGTACAAAAATATGTCATTAACCCTTGTTACTTGCAGCTGAAGCATTTGCAGGTCAAGCAATGAAAGGCATTCATTGAGCAATAGATGGTGGTTATTCTTGAGATTTGGACCCCATGATCATTTACAAGAGTTCATATGAATTATGATGTCATTTTGAAGTAAGTTCCCAAGGGATAGAGGCTTAAATTTCATCAGGACATTTCCAGGTCATCTGAAGACCCAGAAAGTCAACTACAAAGTCAACTATGGATTTGGAGGTGGGAAGTGATTAGAAATACTTCATTCATGTTCAAACAAGTATCATTTGACATTTCAAACACTCACATTGAAGAATTTGAAGTCAAGGCAAAAATTTCCCAAAATGGAAAGTGACCCATAATTTGAAATTTCCAAAAATGGAAGGGTTTTGGACCAACTTCAACTCAATCTGACATCATCAAGAAAGGTTCAAATGAAATTTTGTTGAACATAAAAGTTGTAGATCTTTCTCTCCCATTTCCAAAAAGTCCAAGATCATGGGCATCTGATGAATGGTTGAGGAGATATGATCCAATCATTGCCAAGTGTGCATGGAACTTCAAATGGCCATATCTTTGGATCCATAACTCCAAATTTGGTGGATCTTTTTGCATTTTGCTTCTCATGACATGAGCTTTTCAAAACATTCACCACATTGCATGAAATATTATCACATGATCACTTGCATATCCATGCCTTTTTTGGAGGGAAATTGCAAAATTCAAAAATGGTGCATTGTATGGACTTTCTACCATTACCAATGTGTTTAAAAGATGATTTTAAGTGACTTTGATCAAGGAAGTGGTACTGTTCACGTGGGTTTACTACATGCACCATGCAATTTTCAAAATTTGCAAAAACACCCTATTTTAATTAACCAAGTTAAGCATGGATTAGAAAGGTGATTAAGGAAGCATATAAATACCTAAATCTAACAGAATTTTGAGGAGGTTAATCACAATTCACATTTCAAGATCCAAATTCTCTCTCCCTCCAAAATTTTCTTCCATTCATAATTCAAATTTTCTTCAAATAGAATTGCAATTTTACTTCATATTCTTGTTCCCTAGCTTTGATTTAGTGCAGATCAAGTGTTAGATTGTTGAATTCGTGCAAGAATCAAGCAGTTGAAGCTCATGAAGTTGAAGATGGAAATTCAGAATTAAGCTAGATCTACACGTGTTCAAGCTTTCTTTTCTTCATCAAACATCATCACAAGCATTCTGGACTGGATTTGGATCAATACAAGTTGTGGATCGTGCAGTTTCAAGATTCTGCTCTTCAAGAGGTCAAGTTTCGATCCTCTTAATTTTGAAATTCATTGCTATATTCTTGTAGATCTAGGTTTGCTGATGATTCTGAGCTAAAAATTGTGTGAATTGGTGCATTATTGAGCAAGATATGTGTGTTTAAAGTTTTGCATCCAAAAATGTTTCTCATTGATTCTCTTAGATCTGGGTGATTTATGCTTAGTTGTTTGTTGATCCGTGCTCTACGTTGCATGAGGAATCGTTTGGTATGCTGTTTGTTGAATTCTGGAGAAATCTGGAAATTTCTGGAATTTGCGTATGAATCTTCATCTTCTTCATGATGAAGATGATGAATGATCATGTGTTAGCGACGGATCCTGGAGATTAGCGACGGACCTGGTTTTGTTAGGGTTTTCAGACCAAAACGGTGTCGTTTTGGTGCACGCGCTTTACATTTCAAAATTCAACAGGGTTCGATTCTGGCGCATGACATTTTCAAATGTTAATTCATTTTAATGCTTTCCCTCCAATTTGCCATGCCATGCTTCAATTGTTTTTTTTATTTTTCTTTCAACTTGTAAAATGCATATAAAATTGAAAAATGATCCAAAAAATGCCTGGTTTTTTGCTACTTGATCCTTAAGATGTCTAGAATTTAATGATGATAATTTCATAAGTTGTGCATGGCTGAATTTTTGATGGTGCTAGAATCTTTGATCATGTGTACATTTGTGACCTTGCCTTGCTCTTTCTATTGTGAAATGCTTGATTTTAATCTAATGGACATGAAATTTTACATGATGATTCTAGACACATTGCTGGATGTTTTGGTTTTGGTTTGACATTTTTCCCATGCTCCATTCCTGTTTTGTGTATGTGTTAACATGGTGTGACAATTTGTGTCACACATTTGGTTGTTCAACTTGTGCAATTTAATTTTTATGCCATTTGATCTTTGATGCTTCTGATGTTTTGTATGATGATTGGATTGGATGTGTTGACTGCTCATGAATTTTTCCAGAATTATTTGAATCATTTCTGTTTTGATTTGAAATTTTCATTCATGATGATCATATACGAGCTTTGAAATTGCCTTTGACTTCTTTTGCACATGAAATGCCTTTGCTTGATGATTTTGCTGTGATCCTTTTTTAGACATGTTAATATGTGTTTGAATTTGTATTGTGTTGAATTTTAGCTCCTGTTTTGAATTTTTTCTTCACCTTTGGCCCTAGGCTTTGACCTAGTGGTTTGTACTTACATGTGAGCTTTGAATTTCAGGTTCAAGCATCCAAATCCCATGGTTAATGTTGCTTCATCATTTGAATGTTGATATTTGCTTTTGATTGCTAACATTTGTTGTTTTGTAGGCTTTGATGATAGCTCATTTGAGTTTGCCTCATGGCTTATATGTTGTACATTGGGATTGTCTGTTTGTTATTGATTGTTGTCTGTTTGTCTGAGTATTGTACTGATTTGTTTAGTTGTTTCCACAGGTACTTAAGTTGCTTTAAGTTCATTTGAACTTTGCTTTGCTTTTGCTTGTGGTTGGCATACCACTTAGGTATAATCCCTAATCTTCATGTAGTCTGGAAGACCTGCTGTTATTGGCAGGCACCTGTCTGAAGCCCTCCTTAAGAGGCCATGTTCTTGTTTGTTTAATTTTGTGCCAAGCAGGTAAAGTCCTCTTAAGAGGCAATTGGCAGATAAAAGGGATGTGTAATCCATCCCCTGCTATTCAGTTGTGTCATTCACTTTGCTCATACCATGTGTTGATGCATTTTGAATAAGAACCCAAAATCATGTCCATAGAGTCAGTCATTTGTGGAGAAGAGTTCCTACATTCTGAACTCCCACACTTTCTATTGTTTAAAGCTCTCCCAGGCCAGGGATAAGAGCTATGAGGCACACCCGTCATTCCCATTTCATCTGCTTCACCCTAACTCTCAATGTTAGGGTTAAGAGCTCAAAACACCCCATTCCAGTTGGCTTGTTTCTAAAGCCTAACCTTGCTTGAGCCCATTGATTGTGTATAGTGTGTGCTAATTGGTGGCTTGCTGGCTTGTTTGCCCATATGTGCATAATTGTTTGTGTGTGCCTCTGTGCATTGCTTTCATCTTTGAACATTAATTGTATATCATTTCATGATCATTGTTCATTGCTTTGTGACATTTTGCTTTGTCCATTGAGGAGTCAATTGTAAGTCCATTTATTGGCAGTTGTTTCCTGTGATATGGTAGGAGTCGAGTGTAAGACCATTTATTGGCAACTTGTTTCCTCTTGCTTATTGAATTTGTTTTCTTTGCTTTGTGAGACTAGTGTAAGTCCATAGATTGGCATCTGGTATCCATGTTTTCTTTGCTTTGTGAGACTAGTGTAAGTCCATAGATTGGCATCTGGTATCCATGTTTCTTTGCTTTGTGAGACTAGTGTAAGTCCATAGATTTGCATCTGGTATCCATGTTTCTTTGTTTTGTGAGATTGGTGTAAGTCCATTGATTGGCATCCGGTATCCATCTTTGTTTTCTGAGACTAGTGTAAGTCCATAGATTGGCATCTGGTATCCATTTATATTGGCTTTTTCTGTTACATTGACTACTTGTTATTTGTTTGTTGCCTATTCCAAAGGAATCACTTGGATCATCTACATATGATCTCAAGAGGTGAACAATTAAGAAGTTTTGCATCCCTTAACCTCCCACCTTTTTGTTCTATAAACCTCCATTTGCATGTTAACCTAAACCAAAAACTTTGTGCAAACATTTTCATTTCTTTTTAAACTAGAAACCTAGGCCTTAAGCCTTTAATTTTTCAAACTTCATTTTCATAATACTTCTTTTGAATTGAATTCTAATCATACTTTGACCCTCTTTTGTGAATAATTCTAATTGATTAATTCCACTCATTCAATTGTTTTGTGGCTCAAGTCCACTTCTTGATAAGTTTTCATACATTAGCCATAGGTTTGATTTATTCTAGTGGTTGATGTTAATCTCACCTTTTGTCCTTAGTGATTGAATTGTAAGACTTCCTTGCTTATTATAGGGCATGGTCCCTCACTAGCAAGTTGAAACTGTTCTCACATGGTGGACTTGTGGTTGTATAGGTTGAGTTTTCTCCCGTGGATAACGAAAGACCTTAGAGCTTTTGTTTTAAAATCAATTCACCCATGTTTTTTTGAAATCTTTTAGCCGAACTACGAGGTTTTGATCCTGTAAAGGTACGTAGGCAATGGATCTTTCCATCCAAACACAAAAATAATAAAAATTGTATATTCTTTTCTCATCCTCCCAATCAATGTTTGCACAAAAATATTTCATAAACAGTAATGATACAACAAGTTGTGAAAAGAGGTTCCCTAGGAGTACCTAGGATGCATTGGGTGCCTAACACCTTCCCTTTGCATAATTACCCCCTTACCCAGATCTCTGACCTTTCATTAGTTTTCTATGTGTAAAACTTCTTAGGCTTTTGTTCGCTTTTTAGCCATTCCTTTGGATAAATAAAAGTGCGGTGGCGACTCTATCTTTGTATGCTTTGCTTTTGATTTAGTCAATAAATCATAAAGTGACGAATACACCGCTACAGGTGATATGTATTTCTCTTTGCATCTAAGGAATTCTAAAGGTGGTGGAACGATTGTCTGTTGCATTCCTCTTCTGTACAAGTGGTTTATTTCGCACTTGCCTTAGACCCCTGCTTTTGTGGAAAATAAACAATGTCTAAGGTGGTCTCAGAGACTTATGTCTCTCACTAATGATGATATAGTTTAGTATGATCCGTCCTTAAGCTGTTTGGAGATTATTGATAGTTGTGGTGAATTCTCTAATGTGCCTTTCATTGGTACACAAGGAGGAATTAACTACAACCCTGCTTTGGCTCGTCGTCAACTTGGGTTCCCCTTGAGAGAAAAACCTAATAACATGTTGTTAGAAGGTCTTTTCTATCAAGTGGGTAAAGATCCCCAACATTTGAAGCAGAAGATTGTGCATGCTTGGCATAATGTGCATAGGAAAGGAAGATCCGAGTTTGGTCCGTGCAATTGTGTAGCTTTGGAAGCTTACACTCTTTGGGTGAAGAAGAGAGATATGGAGTTGAAGATGCCTTATCCTTGTGAAATACCTATCTCTATGGTTGTGGTTGAGCCATTAACTCTCCCTAACCAAGATGTAGAGGAGTTGGAAGACGCGCTCGTCAAGATGAAGTAAGAAAAGGATATGTGGGAATAGCGTTTCCATGCTTTGAGCAAGAAGCATGAAGAGTTGCAGTTGGAGTCTAAGGACAAAGATGCACTGATTGAGCTACTTGAAGACCGAGTGATGAAGAGACAGAGAGAGCCAGAGGTTTCATCTTCTAGCATGCCTCAACCTTCCGTTGCTTGGAAGAAGATTGTTGACCAGCTTGTCCTCGAGAAGACCCAGATGAAGGCTTTTTTTGAGACCGAGATCCATCGCATTCGAAGGAAGTACGCGCCTTCAGCCATATCTTTTGACTTCGTTGTTAGGGATCCTTAGGATGTCTAGTCTCCTTTTCTCTTGTATCTTTTTATTTTTGGTTTCTGAAATTGTACTTAGTGTAATCCTTCCAATTTATATAAATAAAAAGAGATTTTTGGTCATATCAAATTATTGCAATTGCCATTTAATATTATGTAGTTGCGAATGATATAGTAAGTTCCTTGAAAATAAAAATAATCAAGCATTGCATTTCGTGCATCATTTGCATAAGCAGGTTTTTGCCAGGTGTCTGATTGGTGTTTCTTATGTGCTTTAGCCAAGCTGACTCACCGGTACAATACAAGGGCCAATCATCTGAGAATTATGGAGCATTTAGAGTAAGAGAACATAGAACTGAAAGACGAGATTGCCCGACTGACTGCCATGATGGAGTTAGTTCTTGCTGCTCAAAGCTAAGCTTCTCCAATGCCCGCAACTCCTCCCGCAAGAACTGTTACTTTAGAAATGATTACCTCTATTGTGTCTGCTGCTACCGCCTACTTCGCGCCAAACCTACCTTCCGGATTCCCGTGGGGAATGCCGCCCAATTTTGTGCCAGAAGGCTTTACGCCTACCTTTTCTTCCATGCCGACATCTAGCCCGGTCATGTCCGTGCCGGATGTCTATGAGAAGATGGACGAAATGAAAGATCAATTTCTTGAGCTGTGCAAGGAATTGAAAACGCTGAGAGGTAAAGATCTGTTTGGGAAGAGTGCCGCCGAATTATGCTTGGGACCCAATGTGAAAATCCCAGTGAAGTTCAAAGTGCCTGACTTTGAAAAATACAAGGGGAACTCTTGTCCGCTCAGTCATCTTGTGATGTATGCTCGCAAGATGTCAACTCAGACAGATAATGACCAATTGCTTATTCACTACTTCCAAGATAGCCTGACTGATGCTGCACTCTGTTGGTATATGGGGTTGGACAGTGCAAGCATTTGCACTTTCAATGACCTAGGAGAGGCTTTTGTGAAGCAATACAAGTACAATGTGGACATGGCACCAGATAGAGACCAGTTGAGGTCTATGTCTCAGAAAGACAAAGAGACATTCAAAGAGTATGCGCAGAGATGGAGGGAGTTACCTTCCCAGATCACTCCTCCTTTGGAGGAGAAAGAGATGACAAATATCTTCTTGAAAACCCTGAGTTCATTTTATTATAAACGCATGATCGCTAGTGCCCCCAGTGATTTTACCGAAATGGTAAATATGGGGATGAGACTTGAAGAGGGAGTCCGTGACGGACGTTTGTCAAGAGGTGAGGCATCAATAAGTAAGAAGTATGGTAGTAGTTTCAGCAAGAAGAAGGACAGTGAGACAAATGAAATTTCCAGTGGGAGGCAAAGGAGGCCTCAAATCAGAAGAAATCCACCACCCCGTCAACGTCATCATTATCAATTATCTTCCATTATTCCGGTACTTTCTAATCAGCAAGCAACCTCAATTCAACAACAACAACAACATCAACGTTAACAACAACCGCAACAAAGAACGAACACCTACAACAACAGCAATATCAACAATCATCATCAGCAGAATTTTGAGAGGAAAAAGGTCTCTTTTGACCCGATTCCTATGTCATATGCAGAGGTGTATCCCTCGTTAGTTCTCAAGAACTTGATTCAACCGAGGAATCCGCCACAGATCCCAGAACCACTTCCCTGGTGGTATAAACCTGAGCTTCGTTGTGATTTTCACCAAGGAGCACTCGGCCATGATATTGAAAACTGCTATCCATTGAAATATGAGGTTCAAAAGCTCACGAAGAGTGGTATGGTGTCCTCTGAGGACCGCGCGCCGAATGTGAAAGCAAACCATTTGCCTGTTCATGGAAACTCTTCAGTGAATATGGTGGACGCTTGTCCTAGCGAGTACAAAGTTTTTGATGTGTGTTTCATCCAAGAATCCTTGGTGTAGATACAAAAGTACATTTGTATGGTGAGTTACTGTGAACATGACCATGATGGTTGTGTTGTTTGTAGCGTGAACCCAAGAGGGTGTGTTGTGGTGAAAAGGGACATCCAGCGTCTGATGGATGAAGGCATGATCCAAATCTGTCAATCCCATCATGTAGATGACGACGTCAATGTCATATTGCCCATTTTCAAGCAACAAGAGCGGTTGATAATTCAGTATGATAGCAGCAACAACAAGAATGTCAGTCAAAGATCAGTATCGCCGTTGGTAATACGGTTAGCGGGCCTAGTCCCATATGCATCTGATAAGGTTATACCATACCAGTATAATGCTACAATGTTGAAGAATGTTCAAGAGGTCCTGTTACCTACGACTAGTTCAGTGGTGAGCATTGCTGATGTTACGAAAGTGACCCGCAGTGGTCGGGTGTTTGGGTCGGTGGTCCCATAGGAAACAATGGTTGGTAAGAAGATGGAGATACCTAATGTAGATCCAGTTAGCTGTTCAAAAGATAAGTCTGGTGAATCCAGCAACATGAAAGCCAATGATGATGATGATGAGGTACTCGGACTGATTAAAAGGAGCGAATTCAATGTGGTTGAGCAGCTGCTCCAAACCCCCTCGAAGATTTCTGTGTTGTCTCTACTTTTGAATTCTGAAGCGCACAAATAAGCATTGCAGAGAGTTCTTGAACAAGCGTATGTGGAGCAAGATGTTACTGTGGTTCAGTTCGATCATATTGTGGCCATCATCATTTCATGCAATAATTTGAGCTTTTGTGACGAAGAACTCCCTGAGGAGGGCAGAAATCATAATCTGGCTTTGCATATTTCAATGAACTGTAAGGAAGATGCTTAGTCAAATGTGCTAGTTGACATCGGTTCGTCACTCAATGTGCTTCCGAAGTCAACTTTGTCAAAGTTATCTTACCAAGGAGCTCCCATGAGATATAGTGGGGTAATTGTCAAAGCCTTTGATGGCTCACGCAAAACGGTGATTGGTGAAGTGGACCTTCCAGTCAAGATAGGTCTGAATGATTTTCAGATTACTTTTCAAGTAATGGATATCCACCCGGCCTACAGCTGTTTATTGGGAAGGCCATGGATTCATGAGGCAGGGGTTGTTACCTCCACTCTGCACCAGAAGCTCAAATTTGTCAAGAATGGAAAGCTAGTGATTATGGGAGGAGAGAAGTCGTTGTTGATTAGCCATCTGTCCTATTTCTCGTTTGTGGAAGTCGAGGATGAGGTTGTAACTCAGTTCCAAGCCTTATCTATTGCTGCTGAGAAGAGAATAGGGGCACCTATGTCCTCGTTGAAAGATGCTCAGAACATTGTAGAAGAAGGAACTGTTGATCAATGGGGGCGCATGGTAGAGGTCTCTGACAACAAGGGAAGAACTGGTTTAGGGTTCTAGAAAGGCTCATCAGTTGTTAGATCTGAAGATATGCAACTTAGCTTCTGTAGCGGAGGGTTCATTCATGGCAATGAACAACACTTAGCTGTTGTGCTAGAGGATAACAAAGAGGAAGATTGCTCCAACTTTGTGACGCATGGAAGGACATGCAACAATTGGACTGTCGTTGATATTCCTGTTATTTTGCATCGGTCTAAGTTATTGCTTTTATATTTTAAAATCCTTCTCCTATGCCTAAGGTAGAAGTGAACATTGTTTGGGCATTTTAAATTGATCATCAATAAAATTAATTATATTCATCCACATCTTTGATGTTTATTTTTACTTTTTGCCTTATTCTGAAAATGGTAATCACCAAAAAAACATAAATAAACAATATAATTGTCCATCTGCATAATATTTGGTCATAAATTCACTTCTCTAAAATCAAAATATCAAATCATTATGCAGGTTGGTTCCTAACCCCATTGAATACAATGATCATTCTCCTTCTCCAAATTTTGAATTCCCCGTGTTTGAGGCCGAGAAGGAAAGTGATGTAGAAGTGAGTGAGGAGTTGTCTCGTCTTCTTGAGCAAGATGAAAAGATTATTCAGCCATTTGAAGAGCAGATTGAGCTAGTCAACTTGGGTTCCGAAGATGATGTGAAGGAAGTCAAGATTGGGTCTCGACTATGTCCAGTTGCTAAGAAGGGGTTGATTGATCTTTTGCGAGAATATTCAGATGTGTTTGCTGGGTCCTATCAAGACATGACTGGGTTGGATTCTGAGATTGTGGAGCATCAATTTCCGCTGAAGCCAGAATGCCCTCCAGTCAAGAAGAAGTTGAGAAGAATGCATCTTGATATGACTGTGAAGATCAAAGAGGAAGTTCAGAAGCAGATTCATGCCGGTTTCCTTGTGACCGTCGAGTATTCACAATGGGTGGCCAATATTGTGCCTGTGCCGAAGAAAGATGGAAAAGTCTGCATGTGTCGATTATCGAGATTTGAATAAAGTCAGTCCGAAAGATGATTTCCCTCTGCCACACATTGATATGTTGGTATACAATACTGCTAAATTCAAAGTCTTTTCATTTATGGATGGATTTTTCGGATATAATCAGATCAGGATGACAATACTGCTAAATTCAAATTTATAGAGTGATGCCTTTCAGTCTAAAGAATGCTGGTGCAACTTACCAGAGAGCAATGACTACTCTTTTTCATGATATGATGCATAAAGAGATTGAAGTTTATGTTAATGACATGATTGCTAAATCAATTGATGAAGAGGAACATGTTGAGCATTTGTTGAAACTATTCCATCGTTTGAGGAAGTATAAACTCCGCTTGAATCCCAATAAGTATACTTTTGGTGTTCGTTCTGGTAAGCTGTTGGGCTTTATTGTCAGCGAGAAGGGTATTGAAGTTGATCCTGCCAAGGTCAAAGCAATACAAGAGATGCATGCGCCCAAAACTGAGAAGCAAGTCAGAGGTTTTCTCGGCCGCTTGAATTATATTTCCAGATTTATTTCCCACATGACTGCCACATGTGCGCCTATTTTCAAGGTTCTTCGGAAAGATCTGTCTTGTGATTGGACCAAAGACTTCCAGAAAGCTTTTGATAGTATCAAGGAATATCAGCTTGAACCTCCAATTTTATCTCCGCCTGTTGAAGGTAGACCGTTGATCATGTATTTGACTCTGCTAGAAGATAGTATCGGTTGTGTTCTTGGTCAGCAAGATGAGACCTGGAAGAAAGAATATGCAATTTACTACCTCAGTAAGAAGTTCACCGATTGTGAGACTCGGTATTCAATGCTTGAGAAGACTTGTTACCCATTGGCTTGGGCTGCTAAGCGTCTGCGTCAGTATATGTTGAATCATACCACTTGGTTGATATCCAAAATGGATCCAATCAAGTATATATTTGAGAAGCCTGCTTTAACTAGGAGGATTGCCCGTTGGCAGATGATGTTATCAGAGTATGATATAGAATACCGATCTCAGAAAGCGATCAAAGGTAGTATCTTGGCTGAGCATTTGGCTAACCAACCAATTGAAGATTATCAGTCAGTGCAGTATGATTTTCCTGATGAAGAGATTTTATTCTTGAAAATGAAAGATTGTGATAAACCATTGCTTGAAGAAGGGTCAGAACCTGGTTTCATTGGGGCATGGTATTTGATGGAGCTGCTAATCAGTATGGTAATGGCATTGGGGTAGTGATTATTACTCCTCAAGGCACACATATACCATTTACAACTAGATTGACTTTCAAGTGTACAAACAACATGGCAGAATATGATGCTTGCATTATGGGGCTTGAAGAGGCCATGAATCTCAGAATCAAGTATTTGGATGTATTTAGTGATTCGGCTTTGGTTGTGAATCAAATCAAAGGTGAATCGGAGACTAATCAACCCGGTTTGATATCATATAGAGATTATGCGAGGAGGATTTCAACTTTCTTTATAAAGGTTGAGTTTCATCATATTCCTCGAGATGAGAACCGGATGGCAGATGCTCTTGCAACATTGGCATCAATGATTGTAGTGAAGTATTGGCACGAAGTTCCCAATTTATATGTGATACGTCTTGATAGGCCAACTCATGTGTTTGCGGTTGAAGAGATCAAAGACGAGAAGCCGTGGTATTACGACATCAAATGTTTCCTCCAAAGTCATATTTACCCGCCTGTGGCATCTTTGAAAGATAAGAAGACTTTGAGAAGGTTAGCCAGTAATTTCTACTTGAATGGTGATGTACTATACAAGAGAAACATCGACATGGTTTTGCTCAGATGCGTGGATACACACGAAGCAGACTTGTTGATGACCGAAGTGCATGAAGGTTCCTTTGGTACTCATTCCAATAGACATGCGATGGCAAAGAAGATTTTGTGAGTAGGTTACTATTGGCTGACAATGGAATCTGACTGTTGCAAATTTATGAAGAAGTGCCACACGTGCCAAATATGTGCCGATAAGATTCATGTTCCTCCGACACTATTGAATGTTATCTCTTCCCCATGGCCCTTCTCCATGTGGGAATTGATATGATTGGGATGATTGAGCTCAAAGCTTCGAATGGACATCGTTTTATTTTAGTGGCAATTGACTACTTCACAAAATGGATTGAAGCGGCGTCGTATGCAAATGTAACCAAGCAAGTTGTTGTAAGGTTTATCAAGAATCAGATCATATGTCGTTATGGTGTGCCAAGTAAGATCATTACTGATAGTGGGTCGAACTTGAATAACAATATGGTGAAAGCTCTTTATAAAGACTTCAAGATTGCACATCATAATTCTTCTCCCTACAGACCCAAGATGACTGGGGATGTTGAAGCTGCGAATAAGAACATCAAAAAGATTATCCAGAAGATGGTTGTCACATATAAGGATTGGCATGAGATGCTCCCATTTGCTTTACATGGGTATCGTACATCCGTCCGCACTTCAACAGGGGAAACCCCCTTCTCTCTTTTATATGGTATGGAAGCAGTGCTCCCCGTAGAGGTTGAGATTCCTTCATTGCATGTGCTCATGGAAGCCAAGTTGGCTGAAGCTGAAGGGTGTTAAACCAGGTTTGACCAGTTGAATTTGATTGAAGAGAAGAGGTTGACTGCCATGTGTCATGGTCAGTTATATCAGCAGAGAATGAAGAAAGCTTTTGATAAAAAGGTCAAACCTCATGTGTTCAAAGAAGGTGACCTTGTGCTCAAGAAGATTTTGACATTCAAACCATATTCCAGAGGAAAATAGACTCCCAATTATGAAGGCCCATATGTTGTTAAGAGAGATTTTTCAGGTGGTGCCCTGATTCTTACAACTATGGATGGTGAAGAGTTCACTCGTTCGGTGAACGCAGATGTAGTCAAGAAATACTTTGCCTAAAAGAAAAAAGAACTGCTCGCTAAGTTGAAAACCCGAAAGGGCGGCTTAGGCAAAAATGAGCATCTCGGTGGATTGAAAACCCGAAAGGGCGATCCAGGAAAAAATTAGAGATATAAAACAGAAAGAATTTCCTGATAAGTTGAATACTCCACCTTGGGGAAACTTATGCAAAAATTAGGGATTATGGCAAGTAACGGCGGTCTGCTGATTGTCCAATTATGGAAATACTTTGTTGAGCACCAGGGTTGACATTCATTCATCATCCCAGCAGTGGTCAAGAGCACAGTGGATATCAAGAGTGGTAGAAGGATTAAGGATCATTTGTATTCAATGTACCCCTTTTCCATGTAAATCACCATATTCAACTTTGTAAAATCTATGGAGTCTTGTCATTTACAGACTACCATCATATTAAATAAAGTTGAGCCTTTATCCAAATTCTTTTTTCTCTTATTTACTTCATCCAATAGTTTTAAATTTTATTATGGTCATTTTGAAATTAAATCAAAATCAAGTTTTCTTTAAAATATAAAAGCAAGAACTTTTCCAAAGCAAGTAACAGTAATATCAACAGCATTTCAATGGATAGCAAGTCCTTAAGTGCGAAGCATCTGTGGTTCCCCAAGCAGTAACTCTTCAGGTATCCCTAGACACTAGCGTTGATTCATTTCCTCAATGGAATGCCGTTATCCCTAGCTGATAGATTCAGTTCCCCGATGGAGTGTTTGATCCCCAGTGGATTTTCTTTATCCCCAGCCGAGTTGGTTGATTCAAATACCTTGTGGCGTATCCTTGTCCCCAACAGAGTTTCGGTCTTCCCCAGCGGAGTTTGTGCATCCCTAGCGAAGTTTGTATCTCCTCAGCAGGGTTGATCTTCAGATATTGGTTGATCTTCCCCAGTAGATTGCATTTTCTCCCAGTGAGAGTTTCCTCCTGGTTTTTGAGCAGCTTTTGTTGATTATTTTCTCTGTAGGGTTGTCTCCCATTTTTATGGTGTTGACCTAAAATTCCCACAGATTTAGATGTTCTATCCTCAACAGATCTCCGCTTTCCCCAGCTAGGGTTAAGCCCTTGGGATGTTGATCTCTTTGTTCTCCGACAGTTGTCTCCATATTTTGTGGATTGACCAAGGATTGTACCGGTGGTTCAATTTCTTTGCGACACCTCTGTATCCTTTGTGATCGTTTTGTCAGCATAATAATCATATACACCTATACATTCATATAATTTCATGATTTGCATATCCTGCATCTTCATATTTGATTTGCTTGAGATTCTCATCCTCTGTTATGAAGGTACTTCTTCCCCATACCAAATCTGTTGTCTGTCCTCTCTCAAATTGTAGAGTGTCAGCCCCTTAAGCGGAAAGACTTTAACCTTTCTCCGTTTCCCCGCTGAGATTGTTTCCTCGTGGATGATTGTTATTTCAGTTTCCTCTCCAGTGAATTTTCTGGATGGAATTACTCCCCTTGAGTTATGTCCTCTTTGGGTTGAGTCTTGATTGACCGTTTTCTTTCTAGCTCTTACCTAGATAGATGTTTTGGTCCCCTAAGAGTGTATTACCCAATAACTGGTAATATTCTTCTTAGTTTGCAGTTTGTTATTTCTTGCCCAATACCCAACAAAAGTACCCTTGTTCTCCTCAGTGGAGTCCCCTGGAAGTATATCCTTGATATGTTCATCCTAACCGATGACGAATATCTTTCTTTTCCCCTCGTGGGAGTATATCCTTGATATGTTCACCTTAACCGGTGACATATATTCTCTTCTTTGGTATTCTACCCAATAAAGGTAGTTGTAATCCCTATTTTTTTCCTCAGAGAGGTAATCCTTGATATGTTCATCTTAACCGATGACAAATTTTCTTCTCCTTGCAGTCTTCTGCCCAGTAACCGGTAGTTGTAAATCCTAATTTTCCCCCTGAGCGGAGTCTATCCTTGATATGTTCACTTTAACTGGTGACGAATTTTCTCTTCTTTGGTATTCTATCCAGTAAGTGATAGATGTAATCCCTATTTTTGCTCCCCTTTTTAGAGTTTATCCTTGATATGCTCATCTTAACCGGTGATGGATTTTCTCTTTGATTTGGTCTTCTACCCAATAATTGGTAGTTGTAAATCCTACTTTGTCCCCTCGTAGAGTCTATCCTTGATATGTTCATCCTAACCGGTGACGGATTTCTCTTCGACGATTTTCTATCCAGATTTCGATAGATGTAATTACTACCCTTTTGTTTAGTTGGTATATCCTGTAAGAACAAAAATTGTTCTACAACAGATTCCTTGATTTTGATGATAACAAAGGATGAAACCAAAAATGGCACCCTAACGAAAAGTTTCTAAGTGTGCAGGGTTCTAAAGAAAGAAGAAATAAATCTGATGATGTCATCAGATGCACAACAAGATCAGATACAAATTCTCAAGTATCAGAAGCATCTGAAGTGGAATCTCGTTCAAGAAAGTCTAGAAGCTCTGACTCTGGACAAGACTGCAAAGTATCAGAAGCATCTGAACATGAAGTAAAGTCTAGAAGCTCTGACTCTGAACAACGCCCTCTGAAGAATCTATTTAGATCAACATCAGAAGCAAGATTCCAAGTTTCTCCAGATACACAATTACTCTGATTATGGATTTGCTAATCATGAAAGAGTAACGTTCAAGACAAGTAAAGATTTTCAAATGGATTTCCTAATTGAGAAAGAGACGTTAATCTCCGCTTCCAAGAGAAAAGATACTACTTGTGGTAAGTAGTCACTTCATAGATGAAAAGTTAAACTGCAGAAGCTATTTAAGTGATGGAGTAAACTCAGTTTAATATCCACCAGGTTCAACCACTACTTCAACTCATATATAAATAGAGCTGCAATCAACATTCAGTAACAAGAAATCAACTAGCCAAAACTATACTGAATTATTTCACGCTCAAGAAAATCATCTTTGCTCTCAAAGAATTTCACTAAGCTTTTGCTTATTAAGTGAAAAATCTGTTCTTAAGTTTGTAATACTTGCTTTCCTAGAAGCACTCTAGATTACATATCTTGTATCTTTTATTTGTTTGATTTCCTCAAGTGACTCTTTGTAGTCTGTAGACTTGAGAGGACTAAGAGATTTTCTTCTCTCTTAGGGGTTGTTTGTAATCTTTCAAGATTAGTGGATTAAGTCCTTGTTGAAGGCGAAATCACCTTGGCCGGGTGGACTGGAGTAGCTTTGTGTTATAAGCGAACCAGTATAAAATCATTGTGTGATTTTCATTTTGGAAAAGCGCTTATTTTTCAAACAATTCAAACCCCCCCTTTCTTGTTTTTCTCACCTTCAATTGGTATCAGAGCTCCGGCTCTGTTATTGATTTTCAAATCAAACACTTAACCGTGTAGAGAGATCCAGTGCGAGAAAAACAAATGGCTCACTCAAATGAAAGAGATTCTTACAATGCTAAACCTCCTGTTTTTGATGGAGAAAAATTTGATTACTGGAAAGACAGAATCGAAAGTTTCTTTCTGGGTTATGATGCTGACCTCTGGGACATTGTCACAGATGGATACAAACCTCCAGTCTCAAATGGAGCTGAAGTTCCTAGAAGCAAAATGTCAGAAGATCAGAAACGTGATTTCAAAAATCACCACAAGGCCAGAACAATACTTCTAAATGCTATATCATACAACGAATACGAAAAGATCACCAACAGAGAGACGGCTAAAGATATACTTGACTCTCTGAAGATGACCCATGAAGGAAACTCCCAAGTCAAGGAGACGAAGGCTCTGGCGCTGATCCAGAAATATGAAGCCTTCAAGATGGAAGATGACGAAGCTATAGAAGCTATGTTTTCCAGATTCCAAACTCTTATTGCAGGTCTTAAAGTGCTAGACAAAGGATACACGACTGCAGATCATGTTAAGAAGATTGTCAGAAGTCTGCCAAAGAAATGGAGACCAATGGTTACTGCTCTGAAGTTATCAAAGGATCTGAACAATATCAGCCTTGAAGAACTTGTTAGTTCTCTCAGAAGCCATGAGATAGAACTAGAGGAGGATGAGCCTCAGAAAAGGAACAAGTCAGTGGCGCTGAAGTCCAGACCTGAAAGACAGAAGTCAGACAGAACCAAAGCCCTTCAAGCAGAAACTGCAGACACTGATGACTCTGAATCTGAAGACTCTGATGATGAAGAAGAACTGTCCCTACTAACCAGAAGAGTTAAGCAACTCTGGAAAAAGAGGAACAACAACAACTTCAGAAGATCAAGACCCAGAGGGGATCGATCAGAGTCAACTTCAAAAGGTAAACCTAACAAAGATATTACCTGTTTTGAATGTAAAGAAACAGGTCATTACAGAAATGAATGCCCCAAGCTGAAGAAAGATAACTCTAAGAAAGAAAGCTTCAAGAAAAATACCTTCAGAACAAAGAAGGGATTAATGGCCACCTGGGACGATAGTGAATCCGAATCATCAGAATCTGACTCTGATGAACAGGCCAACGTAGCTCTTATGGCTACCACATCCAGCAGCTCAGATGAAGAATCTGAAGAGGTATTTTCTGAACTTTCTAGATCTGACTTAGAATCATGTTTATCAGAAACTCTTACCTCTCTTCAGAAATTAAAACAAAAAGTTAAAGACATTAAAGGCCTTCTTAAAGCAAAATCTGAAGTATGTAGTAGACTTGAGACAACAATTCTAGCACGAGATGATACTATCAGATCTCTAACGATAGAAAAAGATGGAGCTAAAACAAAAAGCTTAGAATTAGAAGAAACGTTGTCTCAAGCACCACAAACTTCAAATGAAATTATTTATAAATATGAAGAAGCCTTTCAACAATTTCTGAAGAATGGGATAGATAGGAGTATTATGGCATCCATGATTTATGGAGTAAGTCAGAATAATAAAAGGGGAATTGGGTATGATTCTGAGGAAAATAAAACCTCTACCAGTAACCAAATTAAATCTCCTTTTTCATACCACTACACACACACACAAGAACACAAATTTAAAAATGCTAGAAGACCCAAAGTTGTGAGAAACTTTGGGAAAACTAATCTAAAAGGACCCAAGAGATTCTGGGTACCGAAAGATAAGATTATCTATGTTGCAGATATCCTATGCAGCAAAGTTCAGACACCAGTCATGGTACCTGGACTCTGGATGCTCGCGACATATGACGGGAAGAAAGTCTATGTTCCAAAGCCTGGAACTTAAAGACGCTGGATTTGTAGGCTTCGGAGGAGATCAGAAAGGAAGGATCAGAGGCTCCGGAACTATTGGTAATGGTACTCTTCCCTCTATATCTAATGTTCTTTATGTAGAAGGATTAATGCATAACTTGTTATCCATAAGTCAATTAAGTGATAACGGTTATGATGTAATCTTTAATCAAAAAACGTGTAAAGCCATTAGTCAGAACGATGGCTCTGTCCTTTTCACAGGCAAGAGGAAAAACAACATTTATAAAATAAATCTTTCTGATTTAAAAGATCAAAATGTTAAATGTTTAATGTCAGTTCACGAAGAGCAATGGGTATGGCATAGACGCTTAGGCCACATTAGCATGAGAAAACTTTCTCAGCTAACTAAACTTGAGTTAGTCAGAGGCCTGCCTAAACTGAAGTTTTCTTCAGATGCTCTGTGTGAAGCTTGCCAGAAAGGAAAGTTTTCAAAAACATCTTTTAAAAGGAAAAATGTTGTTTCTACCTCTAAGCCTCTGGAGCTTCTTCACATTGACTTATTTGGTCCTGTGAAAACAGCATCAGTCAATGGAAAGAAGTATGGACTAGTAATCGTTGATGATTACAGCCGCTGGACATGGGTAAAATTCCTAAAGCACAAGAGTGAGTCTCACTCTGTATTCACCAGTTTCTGTTCTAAAGTGCAAAAAGAATTTGACTCTAAAATTGTTAGAGTCAGAAGTGATCATGGTGGAGAATTTGAAAATAAAGATTTTGAAGAATTATTTGATTCTAATGGAATATCCCATGATTTCTCCTGCCCTAGAACTCCACAACAAAATGGAGTTGTAGAGAGGAAGAATAGGACACTCCAAGAAATGGCCAGAACCATGATCAATGAAACAAATGTAGCAAAGCACTTTTGGGCAGAAGCTGTAAATACAGCGTGTTATATTCAGAATAGAATCTCTATTAGACCTATTCTGGAAAAGACTCCCTATGAACTGTGTAAGGGAAGAAAACCCAACATCTCATTTTTTCATCCTTTTGGATGCATTTGCTTTATATTAAATACTAAAGAACATCTGAACAAGTTTGATTCCAAAGCACAGAAAGGTATTATGTTAGGATACTCAGAACGCTCTAAAGGCTACAGAGTATACAACACAGAAACCAAAATTGTGGAGGAATCAATTCATGTTAGATTTGATGATAAGCTTGACCCTGAAAAGTCAAAGCTAGTTGAAAAGTTTGCAGATTTAGAGATCACTCTGGTAGAATCTGAGAAAACTCCAGAAGCAACTGTCACTCCAGACTCTGAAGAAATTAAATCTCCAGAAATTCCAAGGAAAGTTAAAAGTCGTATTAACGTATCTGAAGATTTGATTTTGGGAAACAAAGATGAACCTGTTAGAACCAGATCTACCTTCAGAACTTCTGAAGATATTCCTCTGGGACTAGTGTCTCTGATTGAGCCTACGTCCTGTGATGAAGCTCTTCAAGATAACGATTGGGTGGCAGCTATGCAAGAAGAGTTAGATCAATTCTCCAAGAATGATGTCTGGGATCTCGTTCCTAAACCCAGAGGCACTCATGTCATTGGAACCAGATGGGTTTTCAGAAACAAGCTGAACGAGAAAGGAGAAGTTGTCAGAAACAAAGCACGACTGGTAGCTCAAGGTTATAGTCAACAAGAAGGTATTGATTATAATGAAACTTTTGCTCCAGTCGCGAGGTTAGAATCTATTCGTCTTCTTGTATCTTTTGCTATTAATCATTCTATCAAATTATACCAAATGGATGTCAAGAGTGCATTTCTTAATGGTTATATTTCAGAAGAAGTGTATGTCAATCAACCTCCAGGCTTTGAAAACTCAAATTTTCCAGAACATGTTTTTAAACTTAAGAAATCCTTATATGGACTTAAACAAGCTCC
The DNA here is from genome assembly GCF_024323335.1 of Lathyrus oleraceus. Lineage (NCBI taxonomy): Eukaryota > Viridiplantae > Streptophyta > Magnoliopsida > Fabales > Fabaceae > Lathyrus > Lathyrus oleraceus. Next base: position 85,085,069 of record NC_066583.1, on the reverse strand, counting down.
CAGAGCTTGGTATGAACGCTTAAGCAATTTTCTTCTGGAACAAAATTTTATCAGAGGGAAAGTTGATTCTACACTCTTCTGTAAAAACCTTAATAATGATCTCATGATATGCCAAATTTATGTTGATGATATTATTTTTGGTTCTGCTAATATCTCTGTTAGCCAAGAATTTTCCAAGTTAATGCAGGCAGAATTTGAAATGAGTTTAATGCAAGAATTAAAGTTCTTTCTGGGAATTCAAATCAATCAAACTCCAGAAGTCACGTACATTCATCAAAGTAAGTACATTAAAGACGTTCTGAAGAAGTTTGACATGACTGAATGCAACTCTGCAAAGACTCCCATGCACCCAACTTGCATTCTGGAAAAGGAAGAGGTAAGCAACAAGGTTTGTCAGAAGCTCTATCGAGGTATGATAGGCTCTCTTCTCTATTTGACTGCTACTCGTCCTGACATTCTCTTTAGTGTCTGTCTTTGTGCCAGATTCCAATCAGATCCTAGAGAATCTCATTTAACAGCAGTTAAAAGAATTCTTAAGTATCTGAAAGGAACTCCTAACCTGGGCCTGATGTATGAGAAAACATCAGAGTATAGACTTTCTGGTTACTGTGATGCAGACTACGCAGGAGATAGAATAGAACGAAAAAGCACATCTGGAAATTGCCAGCTTCTGGGAAACAATCTAATCTCCTGGGCTAGCAAAAGACAGTCAACAATTGCTCTATCAACTGCAGAAGCAGAATATATCTCAACATCACTGTGCACAACTCAGATGCTCTGGATGAAACATCAGCTAGAAGATCTTCAGATATTTGAGAGTAACATTCCTATCTTTTGTGATAATACTGCTGCTATTTGTTTAAGTAAGAATCCTATTCTACATTCCAGAGCCAAACACATAGAAATAAAACATCATTTTATCAGAGACTATGTTCAGAAAGGGATAGTAACATTGAAGTTCATTGATACAGAACATCAATGGGCAGATATCTTTACTAAGCCTCTAGCTGAAGATAGATTTCTTTTTATACTAGAGAATCTGAACATTAAAAATTGCCCTGAGTAAAATTTGGCTCTGAACATGTAAAATGAGACTCTGATAAAAACAAATACACTTCTGCCTCTGACTCTGATACTTCTACAAGTTAAGAAGATATCTGAATCAGAAATCTTCAGAAACCAATCTCTTGGTATTCCTGAAGATCAGATACATTAAACACGTGGAGCTCTGAGCGTCAAACCTTAGAACTTCTAGACAGCTGTCAAGAAATTCAAAAGGCAGACGTTTGAGTTTTCCTCGAGCAGTGTGCAAACTGTGGGATTAGACATTCATTTATTAGCTGTAATCATTTTTCCCCCCAAGCGTGCTATTTTGAGTATTGTGTTTAACGCATTCTGAGGTGTCGTTTTGCATGTGTTTTACTTAGGGTATATAAACACTTTTCTCACATTTCACACACTTATCACTCTCACTCACTCTAAAACCCTAAACCCTTCTCTGCAAGTTCTCTGCAAGTTCTTCACCTTCTTCATCAATCTTCTTCATGGATGCTCAACAACAAGAAGTTTTTAACTTCTCCCAACAGATGGAATCCAGTTCTAATCCCCAAACCTCAAACACTCAAACACCAACTGTTACAGGCGTCACCATAACCCCTGTTTATCAAGAACCCCACATTCTTGACCGAGAAAGCCACATAAACCTTTCAACTCCCTTTGAAGGTTTGGATGTTTTGTGTGAATCTTTGGTTGATTTTGACAACCTAAGTAGAAATGGCGTTGATCTTACCAAGGAACTTCGTCAACAAGGATGGGAAACCTACTTCAACCGGCTTTATGGTCCAATCTACCCTCTTCTGGTCAAGGAATTCTGGAGACATGCTGATGCAGATGACCAATTCATTGTCTCTTTTGTTCTAGGGGTAAAAATTGTCATCACTGAAGCGTCAATAGCCTCCTTGCTGAATATGGAGGAAAGTGGAGGAAAAAGGATTTACAACATTCCTCCCAGGTCTAAGCGCATCACTGAAGTCATCAACCCAACTATCTTCAAACCTAATGTTGAAGGAAACCCCTCTAAGAACAAGGAGCTACATCAGAACCTCCGAGTGTGGCTGAAGATAATTCTGGGAACAATCCATCACCGTCCAGCCTCTAACTCTTCAGATTATATCAATGCAGACCAGAAATGCATTCTGTACTGCATTCAGAAGGGTATCAAGATCAACCTCCCTACTCTCCTGTTCAGATATCTGAAGGATTCAGTCAGAGAAACCAGGAATAACATGAAGCCCAGATCCTACATTCCTCTGGGTAGATTGCTCTCTGACATCTTCATTGAGCATGGACTGGTAGACGCTCTGGAAAAGACCAGATGTATGGATGATCTGGCAATTGATGTAGGGAAGCCTCTGAATGCCAGAAACCTCAAGAGCATGGGAATCATCAAAGAGATTAGAGTCAAGCCCACTCTGGATGTATCCTGGGAATCTCTAAAAGATCAGAGGAAGATGCCTCATGGCCTGGCCAGATTCTTCAAGAATGAGCCCAGAGACGCTGTTGCCCTCTATCTTCATCGTCTGCTGGAAGAAGGTGTTGATGTCTCTGATTTCAGCATCGATGACTGTCTGGATTCAGAAGAAGATCTAGTCAGATACAAGAGAGGTGTCTCTGAGAAACAGATAGCTGCTGAGGCAAGGAAAGCAAAGAAAGCCAGACTTGGAGAATCCTCTGGAACCAAATCTCCTGCTCCTTTGCAGACTTCTTCTTCTGGTATGTCTATTCCTCTTGCTACTTCTGTTCCTATGATGGCTTCTTCTCACCCTCTCACAACACCTCCCTTATATACTATCTCTGAAACCCCACCCTCAATCACCAGAACCTCCCAACCTACACCAGTTCTAAACATAGCTAGAACTTTCATTCCTCCCTCTATACCTGCACAAACTCACCAAAGCACTTCTTCTTCTTCATCATCCTCTATACCAGAATCACCACCTTATCTTATTGTTTCCTCTGACCCTGAACCTTCTGATCCTGACTCCCCAACAATAGCCACTCTCTATGCTCATAGACTTGCCTCTCAACAACAAACTCTAACACAATCTGAAGTAACCTCACCACTCCAAACTTCACTTCCACCACAACAAACAACAACTCTCCCCTCTGAAACTCAACCATCTGATCCCTTCACCTCTAATATCACTCCACCAATTATTCCCGCTGTACCTGAACCAGACTCTGACCCATTAGACCTAAATCCTCTTTATGCTTCATCCCCCAGTCTTCAACCAGAAGCAGATTCTGAACTTCAACCAGAAGCAGAATCTGAACCTCAAACTCTAAATCTTAGCCCTCCAAACTCTCCACCTCATTCACCTGAACCTGAACCTGAACTTACCATACCTACCCTTGAGGAAGCCATCAGGCAGGTAGCAGAAGCTTCAATCCAGAAGATCAAGTCTCTGGCTAACAACTCTGAAGTCAGTGATGATCCTAAATCTGTTAGGACACACTGGAACAGAGTCATTAGTTGGATGACCTCTGAGTCTTATAGGCTGAAGAGCGTCTCTGAACAAATCAGAAATGGCTACATCAGAGATGCTGAGGAAAGACTCCAGGAGAGATTAGCCAGAGAAGCAGAAGCCAAAAGGCTAGAAGAGGAGAGGTTGGCTAAGGAAGCTGAAGAAGAAGCAAAAAGACTAGAGGAAGAAAGACTGGCAAAAGAAGCAGAAATCCTAAGGCAACAAGAAGCTGAAGCTAAGGCTCTGGCAGATGCAGAAGCTCAAGCTGCTGCAGAAGCTGAAGCCCAGCAGGCTCTGACTCAGGGGGAGTCTTCAACTGCTGTTCCCATGATTCTTCAGACTTTGAAGGACCTTAAGGAAGATCAGAACATCCTCCGAGACAGAATGGACAAGCAAGATACGGTCAATGAGAACATCCAGAAGATGCTTGCCATGATCTTGCAGAAATTGCCTCAGAACCCTTAGGCACTTAGGATTTTATGTTTTGCTTGCCTTTTGTTGTTTTTGCTTCTGTCTTCTTTTTGGATCTGATGATTTTGTTCTTGATCTTTTTGAATCTGATGTTTTGTGTTTCTATTTTAATGAAATGTTTTTCTCTTTAAGTTATTTCTTACTATGTCTTTTTGATTCTGACAAAAAGGGGGAGAAATCATTAAATAGCTCTGATGAAAATTGTCTAAAAACCTTAAGCACTCTGCAACAATTGATTAAATAGCTCTGATAAAAATAACTCTGATTAAATAGCTCTAACATTAAATTTAAGAAATTGCAGAAAGTTTTCAGAAATCTCATTACTTGGAAAGCTCTGGTAAGAACTTCTGAACTCCCTAGCACTAACTCAGGGGGAGCTTTTGTCTATCTGATCTTATTTTATTCATGTTTCATCTGCTATTTTAAGTTGTTTTGTCATCATCAAAAAGGGGGAGATTGTAAGAACAAAAATTGTTCTACAACAGATTCCTTGATTTTGATGATAACAAAGGATGAAACCAAAAATGGCACCCTAACGAAAAGTTTCTAAGTGTGCAGGGTTCTAAAGAAAGAAGAAATAAATCTGATGATGTCATCAGATGCACAACAAGATCAGATACAAATTCTCAAGTATCAGAAGCATCTGAAGTGGAATCTCGTTCAAGAAAGTCTAGAAGCTCTGACTCTGGACAAGACTGCAAAGTATCAGAAGCATCTGAACATGAAGTAAAGTCTAGAAGCTCTGACTCTGAACAACGCCCTCTGAAGAATCTATTTAGATCAACATCAGAAGCAAGATTCCAAGTTTCTCCAGATACACAATTACTCTGATTATGGATTTGCTAATCATGAAAGAGTAACGTTCAAGACAAGTAAAGATTTTCAAATGGATTTCCTAATTGAGAAAGAGACGTTAATCTCCGCTTCCAAGAGAAAAGATACTACTTGTGGTAAGTAGTCACTTCATAGATGAAAAGTTAAACTGCAGAAGCTATTTAAGTGATGGAGTAAACTCAGTTTAATATCCACCAGGTTCAACCACTACTTCAACTCATATATAAATAGAGCTGCAATCAACATTCAGTAACAAGAAATCAACTAGCCAAAACTATACTGAATTATTTCACGCTCAAGAAAATCATCTTTGCTCTCAAAGAATTTCACTAAGCTTTTGCTTATTAAGTGAAAAATCTGTTCTTAAGTTTGTAATACTTGCTTTCCTAGAAGCACTCTAGATTACATATCTTGTATCTTTTATTTGTTTGATTTCCTCAAGTGACTCTTTGTAGTCTGTAGACTTGAGAGGACTAAGAGATTTTCTTCTCTCTTAGGGGTTGTTTGTAATCTTTCAAGATTAGTGGATTAAGTCCTTGTTGAAGGCGAAATCACCTTGGCCGGGTGGACTGGAGTAGCTTTGTGTTATAAGCGAACCAGTATAAAATCATTGTGTGATTTTCATTTTGGAAAAGCGCTTATTTTTCAAACAATTCAAACCCCCCCTTTTTTGTTTTTCTCACCTTCATATCCTTGATATGTTCATCCTAATCGATGACGGGTATCCTCCTTGAGATTTCTAGGCAAGTCTATCCTTGATATGTTCATCTTAATCGATGACGGGTTTTCTTCCCTGTCGAGTTTATCCTTGATATGTTCATCCTAACCGATGACGGATACTCTCACCCTCGATCTTCTGCCCAGTAACATGTAGTTGTAAACCCTATTTTCCGCAGTTTGTCCCCAGCAAGGCTATTCTTACCCAGTAACCGGTAATGAATACTCCCTCTTGGCATGTCCTCAGCGAGTCATCCTTGATATGTTCATCCTAACCGATGATAGATGTTCTCTTTATCAGATCTTTGTTATCTCCATACCCAGTAACCAGTAGTAGATAATAAATTTCTGCTCCTCCTGTGTTGAAGTTTATTTCTTCCCCAGTTGAGTTGAGTGCACATTTCCTTAGTGAAATCGTTTTCCCCTGCGTGAGTTGAGTACCTCAGTTTTATCCTGACGTATTCGTATCCCCTGCAGATGTTGTTATTTCCCCGACTGAGTCTTTCCATTTTGTGTGGAATCCCTCGAGTCCCCCAATGGTTTTAAGTCGTAGTCTAGCCTACGCATAACTCCTTTTTATCCCCCTAGAGTCTCTATCTCCCTAGCGAGTTTTCCTCATGGAATGCATTATGCTCTTACGGACTTTCCGTCTCTCTGAGTTCTTTTTCCTTTGTGGCAATATCTTCCCATAGAGCATTAACTTTTGCATTCCTATCATAAGCATCATGAGGTCTCTTAGGGACCAAAATTTGTTTCTATATGTTGTTATTTAAGCCCATTCTACTGAGTCGAGCATGAAGATTTAAACCTTCGCCTCCTCAGTTAGAATGTCCTTAAATAGGGACAGTTGTAAGACCCCAATTTTTACCCTAAGATCCCTCATGCAATTCCATCATAAGCATTAGCATTGGGATCATATCTTGGCATCCTCCTTACCCATCTTTCATCGGGTTTGTTTTGGGAGAGATCACCAAGCACTTTGTGATTATATCATACTTGTATATTATCATTTTTACTAACCAAAATACCAAAAAACATGTCTTTTCATATATCTAACTCTTTCGTAGTTAGGGCATGATCTCATTGATTCATCAAGATCACATCTAGGGTTTGAGACCCTCATGAACAAAGAGCACAACCAAGAAATGATTCAAGAATAGTTATGAACATCATATATGAGTCCCAATGATCTCTACATGTTATATTGATCAAGTTTTCTTCAAGATTTTGAGGGTGATTTGACTTGGAAACCCTTGTTTGACTGGGTATCTTGAGTAACTTCTCCAACAAGCTATCTCACCAATTGATCAAATTTCTCAAGGGACACTTCAAATTTCATCATCTTATGCATATATGATCTACCATGAGCCAAGAAAGTCAAGAGAATTGGAAATTAGCAAGTTGGTTGATGGTGGTTGGCCAAATGATTTCATCTGATCAAAACTGGGTCTCCCTAGACCCTATCTCCTACAATTTTCATCATATGAAAATGATTACAAGATAAAACTTACTATAAATGACATTATAAACAACTTTAATGTTAATACCTATATCTAGTTTTGCTTGGAAAGTCATTTTCTATGTTGAAACATTATAGGTCATTTTGTCTAAACCCTAATTTGAAAGTCAACTTCCCAAGGATATAACTTGCTCAATTTTTATGAGATGAAATATTTCCAAGTTTCACAATAGAATTAATTGAGTCTACTTTAACTTTGATGTTTGGAGTGGGAGCTAATTCAACTTTTTTGAGCATGTGATATGAGGCTACATTATAGGTCACTTTTGACCTATACCCTTGATCAAGTGATTTTTCCAAACTTAAAAATTGCATAACTCTATCATTTCAAATCCAAATGACATTAAATTGGTGACTATTGTGAAGGTATTTGAGAGAGCTACAACTTTTATGAATACACGTTTCTCATTTGAAGCTCCTATAAAAAGTTAAGCAAGGTGGAATATAAAGACATATGGCTTGACACTTAAAAAAAATTGATATGTCAAAAATTTCCAAACTTCCACCTCAAATTTCTCCAAGTTCCAAGCTCTAAATGAAAAAGTGTTGAGCCTGAAAATTGTTCCTGTTGATCTCACCTTTCCAAAGAGCTCAAATTCATGGATTTTGGATAAGAAATGCATATGTTGCGCATGGCTTAAACAAAGTGACATCACTTGGCATGGATCAAACTTCAAGCATTAATGTACATTTGCCTTGCAATCCAAGCTTACTTCAGAGCATCTGATATTCAATTATGGACCTCAAGCAATCATTTCATAGGCTTATGCACGCCCACGCACCATTACATCACCATTTGCCAAAATTAGAAAGTGAAAGAGAGTGTGCAATTATCAACCATTCCAGCTATAAATAGAGCTTCAATTACTCAAAAATGAATACACAATCACGCCAACTTTGATCCCCCACTTCAAACCCTCAATTCTCAAAGGATAAGCCTGAAAAATTCTCTTGAATTTGAGCTTGAATCTCCACTATTTTGGAATTCAACTCTCCAGGAATCCATAGCTTTTTAACCATTCAATACTTCTCCTGCAAGCAAGTGGAGTGATTCCAAGCACAATCAAGATCAAGATCCATCGAATTCATACCTTTATTGAAGGTATTGTCCAGAAATTTATAACTCTTCGATTCTCTCAAATTCTTGCTCAATTCTATTGATTCTTTGGTTGTCTGAAGTCCTACCAATGTAGGCAAGAGGATTGAGTTGCTTTGAGGTCAAATCGAAGCAACTCAGTTCATGTACCTCAAATTTCAATTCCATGTATCTCAATATATTTGGAATTGGAGTGAATGGAGGTCAGATTCGAGCTCAGTGCCATTTTTTCTTCAAGATGATGATGGTTCATTATGCCAGTTTTTCATTATGGTGATGGTTCATGGTGGACGAGTCCGGTGAGGTCCACCGGAGAAGATGACCGGAGCTCTGGCGATGACTTGGCAAGGCTTTGAACCACATGATCCTTCTCTCACGTTTTAATCCTGAGCTTTGATGTTGATTACCACATTTGCCACGCGCTGACTAAAGTCCATGATGGATAGCGCCCTTTGGACCATCTGATATGCCACCTCATTTAATGAGGGAGGTTTGATGGTCCATGTAATTTAGATTTTCTGAATTTTTATTTTAATTGCATTTTCTTCAATAATTCATATTAAATTCAATATTGATCCAAAAAATATGGGACTTTCACCAAAAAATTTCAAATATTTTTCTCTTTCATATTCTGAATTAAAATTATTTTTCGGATCATTATTAGTATTTTTCATGAATTAATTTATCTTGCATTTGTTTTTAATTGCTTAAAAATATTTTTAAATGTCCAAAAATTATGAAATTTTTTCTCCAAGGTCCTTTGGCCATTTCTTTGGTGTTTTGATGAGATTTTAGGAATTGGACAAAACATATTTGATTAAAATGCATTATTTTACTATTTTTAGTTGAATAAATGCCAATTAAATTTTGTTGACCATTTGTATTGACTTATTTGAGTTTGCTTATTGTTGTTGGGCCTTGGTCAAGGTTGATTTGACTTTGTCAAGTTAATATCATTGGATTTAGGGCATTGAGGGAATGTACATTCCAATTTGTGATCTCATTCATCCCCTTCCCACTTCATCTTATTCCTCTTCTTAATTCATTCATTCCATTTGGCCTATGACATCTCAAAGTCCTAATGCTAGTTGATTGAAAAATTAACATGAGTATGGATGAGATTAGGCCACACCTTTTGCATATTCTATTTTTGTGTGTGATTTGTTTTATGAGCATAGTCCATTATGTTATGTCTCTAACATGCATTAACACCAAAATTCTAGGGCCCGACCTCATATAGTTATGACTTCTACATAAGTCCAATTACGATTTCTTAACATAGCGCTAAATTTTTGACATAAAAGGCATAAGCATTCTAGTTAGTGAGATTGTAAGTCTCCCCTCTTTCATGGTATTGTGTGGAAACTTGGCCTTCTTTCCTTCCTTTGGAAGATTTTTTGGTTCAAGGATCCATGCTTGTGATAAGTGGGTTGAGTGTTCTCCAAAGAATGTCTTGAAAAAGCAAAAGCAAAACAAAACTAACCTCTGACCTACTAACTATTGACTTTTAATTTCAAGCTTTACTTTAATGCAATTTACTTTTAGCACTTTATTTGATTTTCCATTGTACATATCATTCTAATAGGTAATTGAATTTTCACTTTGTCCATTTGGACGATATTGTGTGATATATTTTGTTTGTATATACTTTGTTTGTTGGTGTGGTCTTTGACCATTAATGCACATAATAATTATAAAAACCCTAAAGAAACTTTTGAGTGGACTATTGGCTTGATCTTGGACAAATGGACTTAGAATCTAGGCAACCTCCCGAAGCTAAAGGACTCGGCCAATGCCAATTTGTTAAGAACCAAGTGCTTGCAATTTGAAACTTCATATGATACATCATTCAAGATCCTTCTGAGTTCATCTACATCATGATCATTGTGAAGCTGTTATTTTGAGCCCGTGACTTGTGGAATTCATCTATTACATGGGCTATTTTGAAGAATATCATGGAATGGATAAGCTTGGATGAGGCCATCTTTATTTGATACATTTTCTCTTCAAGATAATATAATTGTGCATTTGTGTGTTGCTTGATTCTAAAAGCCCAAGGGAATTCTGGGTTTCTATTGACATTTTTGTCTATTGGATTGCTACCCATTTGGTCAGATCTTTTCAACTCTAAACTTTTAAATTTTGTGCATAGGATAGTCTCTTCATCTTCTCCCCATTTCTTTAAGTTCAAAAGTCTCTCCCTCCATTTTTCAAAATCTTCTTTGTGTGAACTATTTTTGTTCTAAACTTTGACCACTTTTGCAAAAAGGTAGAAACTTTGGCCTTATGCCATTGCATTTTCAAACTTCTTTTCTTAAATCAAACTTGTAAATAAACTTAACAATGCTTGACTTAAACTTTAAAAAAAAGCCAAAAAGAACTAATTCATTCAAACCATTTTAGGCCTTTGTGCCTTTCAAAATTAAATTTTATTAAAAGTAATGCATCCATTTCGAAATTTGTATCATGAACTACGAGGTTTTGATCCCTCATTTTTATGTTGGTATGTAGGCACAAGTCCGAAGGTCTTGTCAAACACAAAAATATAATTAATGAATTCTTTTCTCATCCCCCCATTCTATTTGTTTGTAAACATCACTTTGTACAAAAAAACATATGCCAACAAAAAGGGCTCATTAGGAGTACCTATGACACTTTGGGTGCTAACACCTTCCCTCTGTGTAACCAACCCCTTACCTGTCATCTCTGACTTTTATTAGTTTTTATTTCAAAACTTCTTACTTATTGGGGTTTGTTCCTAATTTTCCCTTTGAAAAAATAAAAGCGCGGTGGCGACTCTTGTTAATTAATCTCTAGCTTATCAATAGCTTGATAATCATGAATTTCCCGCTATAGAAATTAATTGGCGACTCTGCTGGGGAGTAGTCTCCAGTGGGTTTAGCCTACTTTTTGTGTGAATATATTTGTATATATGTGATGTTTGTATATATGTATGTGTGATATGATCTGCTTGTTGTGCTTGGTGATCTCTGAGTGGTGAGATAAGTTCTAACCCGAACTTGAGTGAAATTAAGATAGGAGGATGGTATAGTCATGTTCGACTTGTGTGGAGTAGTCCTTAACAAGTTGGCTTGAGATCCATCTGCTCAGTGGAGACTTCTTTGGATTTGGAAATGTCACACAAGTATTTGTGGTTAGGCATTACTATTTCTAATTGGGTCTGAGAAGCTAGGGACCTTAGAACATTTAACCCATCTTGGCCTATGTAGGATGTAGTGCGGAAACTATTCAAGTGTAGACTTGATTACAGTTGTTACGCGATACTACACTCAGACGAGTTTCTCTTGAGAATATTATGGGTCGATGAGTCAGTTATCTTAACCTGTAATATCTGATAGATGGAATTAAGACTCTGAGAACTTTTTAGAACATGATCTACAGGTTTTTATCCTTAGTTCACTCCTTTGGGATGGTTCTTACCTAGACTCCATGCTCGTGACTCGCAACAAACCCTTGATTCTTGGTTGATCCAATCAAGTCTTGTCAATATCAATGGAACTTGGGTGTTGATAAGGTGTAAACCATAATCCACCAAAATGGATGATTGATATTGACAATGACTTGATTCATCCCTTGACCTTTATTTGCCTTGTGTGTGATCCCTTATTTGTGATTGTTGCATTCATGCATTCATGCGCATCATAACATTCATCACACAAAAATTTCAAGGAACTAAGGTATCATTTGCAAATATTTTCAGACCATGGATTATGGACGAAGGAACACTAAGAAGTACATTTTCAGATATCCCGACTTGAAAGAGTTAAGGAAGCTAGCATCTTTTGTATTAGATCCCTTGGACTTCAAACAACGTCATGGGAAGCTTCTATCCATCTTGTTTATTGATGTAGTTGAAGGACTTTTGAGTGTATTGGTGCAGTTCTATGATCCTCTCTACCATTGTTTCACTTTCCCAGATTTTCAGCTTGTGCCTACCTTGGAGGAGTATTCTCATCTTTTGGGGATACATGTTTCTAGTAGAGTGCCTTTTAGTGGATTGGAGGAGATTCCCCAATCTAGTATTATTGCTAAAGCTCTTCACTTGAAGAAGTCTGAGATAGAGGCTCATTGGGTGAAGAAAGGAGGGTTATTTGGATTGTCATCTGATTTCCTCATCAAGGAAGCTAGTACTTTTGCTCAAGCATGTAGTATGGATGCTTTTGAAGCTATCTTTGTGTTACTCATCTATGGATTAACTTTGTTCCCTAACATTGACGGTTTTGTTGATGTTAACGCCATTAGACTTTTCTTGATTGTGAATCATGTGCCTACTTTGTTGGGTGATATGTATTTCTCTTTGCATCTAAGGAATTCTAAAGGTGGTGGAACGATTGTCTGTTGCATTCCTCTTCTGTACAAGTGGTTTATTTTGCACTTGCCTCAGACACCTGCTTTTGTGGAAAACAAACAATGTCTAAGGTGGTCTCAGAGACTTATGTCTCTCATTAATGATGATATAGTTTGGTATGATTTGTCCTTAAACAGTTTGGAGATTATTGATAGTTGTGGTGAATTCTCTAATGTGTCTCACATTGGTACACAAGGAGGAATTAACTACAACCCTGCTTTGGCTCGTCGTCAACTTGGGTTCCCCTTGAGAGACAAACCTAATAACATGCTGTTAGAAGGCATTTTCTATCAAGAGGGTAAAGATCCCCAACATTTGAAGCAGAAGATTGTGCATGCTTGGCATAATGTGCATAGGAAAGGAAGATCCGAGTTTGGTCCACGCAATTGTGTAGCTTTGGAAGCTTACACTCTTTGGGTGAAGAAGAGAGCTATGGAGTTGAAGATGCCTTATACTTGTGAAAGACCTATGTGTATGGTTGTGGTTGAGCCATTAACTCTCCCTAACCAAGATGTAGAGGAGTTGGAAGACACACTCGTCAAGATGAATCAAGAAAAGGATATGTGGGAAGAGTGTTACCGTGTTTTGAGCAGGAAGCATGAAGAGTTGCAGTTGGAGTCTAAGGACAAAGATGCACTGATTGAGCTACTTGAAGACCGAGTGACGAAGAGACAGAGAGAGCCAGAGGTTTCATCTTCTAGCATGCCTCAACCTTCCGTTGCTTGGAAGAAGATTATTGACCAGCTTGTCCTCGAGAAGACCCAGATGAAGGCTTCTTTTGAGACCGAGATCCGTCGCATTCGCAGAAAGTACGCTCCTTCAGCCAGATCTTCTGACTTCGTTGTTAGGGATCCTTAGGATGACTAGTCTCCTTTTCTCTTGTATCTTTTTATTTTTGGTTTCTGAAATTGTACTCAGTGTAATCCTTCCAATTTATATAAATAAAAAGAGATTTTTGGTCATATCAAATTATTGCAATTTCCATTTAATATTTTGTACTTGCAAATGATATAGTAAGTTCCTTGAAAATAAAAATAATCAAGCATTGCATTTCATGCATCATTTGTATAAGCAGGTTTTTGCCAGGTGTTTGATTGGTGTTTCTTATGTGCTTTAGCCAAGCTGACTCACCGGTACAATATAAGGGCCAATAATCTGAGAATTATGGAGCATTTAGAGCAAGAGAACAGAGAGATGAAAGACGAGATCGTCGGGTTGGCTGCCATGATGGAGTTAATTCTTGCTGCTCAAAGCCAAGCTTCTCCAATGCCTGCAACTCCTCCCGCGAGGACTGTTACTTCAGAAATGATTACCTCTACCGTGCCTGCTGCTACCACCCACTTCGCGCCAAACTGATCGTGTTGATTCGCAAGTGCATGAATTACGTCAAAGTAATATAAAATAATATTGATCCCACAGATACCAATCGTCAATCTATCGATTACTATCGTTACAATGTTTATCTAAGACGGTATAAAAGAGATATTGGGTTTGCAAAACAACGGTAAATAATAAATGCAGGTAAAGACAGGTTGAATGTAATTCACGTCAGTTAAGTGATGTTTCAATTGTCTAAATAGAACTACTTATGAGGCAATATTTTCTACTCTTGAAAAGAATCCATTTAACAGGCACTGTCGCATTCGCGTATTCATAACCAAGTTTACCCTTAAATTAAATCCTTTTATTGTCACTTATAAAAGGTGCGCAGAATGCTAAAGTAGTAAACTTATTTTTAAGAAATGAGACTCGTAAACTTAGTTGAAAAGTGATTTTGATTTGAAAAGTTTACCCAAGGAGTTTCCTGATTTTAAATCTATCAACGCGTCCGAAAATAGTTTCAAAAATAGTTTTTCCTTAAAGTGATAAAAATTCCTAATTACTAAGCCAGGGTGCTTTCGCACTCCTCGAATAATTAAAACTAACCAAGTTTGTTTTAGAAAACTCGAGTTAAAAATCAAAACAGCCTTTAAAGTATTTCTACAGATTCAATATGTGAAACATTACTTTAACCGCGATCCTTACATTCTAACCTTTAAAAGATTTAGCCAAACATGGTAACACAAACAAACACAACGGTGTTAATCATGATGAAAAGTTTATTTTAGAATGTGAGGCGTAGAGAGCGAGTAAAATGCGTAAAATAAATAAAGTAAAGCGAGTGCGGGAAAATAAATAATGTAAAGCGAGTGCGGAAAATAAATAAAGTAAAGCGAGTGCGGGAAAATAAATAAAGTAAAGCGAGTGCGGAAAATAAATAACGTTAAGCGAGTGCGGAAAATAAATAAAGTAAAGCGAGTGCGGGAAATAAATAAAATAAAAGTAATGCGGGAAATAAAAATAAAACGATAAATAAGAACCTGCCCCAAATGGAGGGCTTTAAATCTGGTACAAAAATAAACCTCCGACTCCTGAAGCTAAAGACGATAGCAACTCGAAGTGACCCAACTCAATCTCACTAAGGTGTGATAACCTCCCGATGTGACGGATTATCGCTATTACAAATGATAAATATATGCTTAGTGTTGTAAAACTAAGTTGGATGATTAGAAAATGAGATGGAACGAACTCTTTATAGAGGATTTCAGCAGCTTGCAAAGGCCATGGTGCCCTCCAACTTCTCCTTAGTGGGAACGTGATTACCAAAGGAGGCGCCCACCAGCCCTTCATGGCGCCCATCATGTGTGTAAATGGGGTGGATCATGGGAACGTGGCGGTTACCTCCTAGTTGAGGGCTGATGACTCGTGGCTTCTCCAGAACTTGGAAGATTGAGGAAGTAGAGAAGTCCAAGCATCGTCAGGATCATCAATCATCTGATGCTCGAGGAACTCGATCAGAGCGTCCTTCTCCTTAAGTTGTTGAAGCAACTCTTCTCTTTCACGGATCCAGGCACGTGAAAGGTCTTCGTCTCTCAACTCCTCTACGCCTTGGTTAGGGAGGGTTGAAGGCCCAGCCACAACCAAAGGTGTAGGTCCCGGATAATCATAAGGCATGAGATACTCAGATGCTCTCTTCCTCACCCAAGTAGTATACGGCTCCAAAGCAATGCAATTCTTCGGACGCAACTCGTTTCTACCCTTCTTGTGAATCTTGCGCCAAGCGCGGACCATCCTGGCTTTCAAGCCTTGGGGATCTTTACCCTCCTGAAAGAACACACCTTCTAACAGAACGTTATTAGGTTTATCCTTTAGGGGGAACCCAAGCTGACGTCGTGCTAAGATAGGGTTGTAGCTAATCCCACCACATGTACCAAGAAGAGGCACATTGGAGAATTCACCATAAGAATCAATAATCTGCACAGTGTCATATACACGATCATACCAAGAGATATCGTCCTTAGTGAGAGACATAAGTCTCGTAGACCACCGTAGACATCCCTTGTTCTCCTTGAAAGCGACCGTCTGAGGTAAGTGAGAAATAAACCACTTATACAACAGAGGCAAACAACACACAATAGCGCCACCACCCTTTGCATTCCTCAGGTGCAAAGAGACATAGGTATCACCCAACAGAGTCGGAACGGGATTAAGAGAAGAGAAGATCCTAATAGCGTTCACATCCACAAATTTGTCAATGTTGGGGAACAATACCAATCCATAGATGAGAAGCACAAATATGGCTTCAAAGGCATCCTCACTCATGGCCTTCCCATAAACGGTAGCTTGAGCGATGAGGAACTCAGAAGGAAGACCTTGAATTCCACCTTTGGTAGTCATATGAGCACCAATCAGGGATTCATCTATGTGCAACATGTCTGCGATATCTTGAGAAGTAGGAATACTCTCCAACCCACTGAACGGTAACGGATCCAGAATCGGAATACCCACAAGATGAGCATACTCCTCAAGGGTAGGCAACATCTGAAAGTTTGGTAAAGTGAAGCAGTGATACCGAGGATCATAAAACTGCACCAAAGTACCCATCAACCCTTCATCAACCTGAGTAGTCAGCAGAGGTAGAAGCTTCCCATAGCAAGCTTTGAAACCCAAAGGATCTAATACATAGGATGTCAGATTCCTTAACTCTTTCAGATCGGGTTGTCGGAAGCTGTACTTCTTTGTATGCCTTTTTTGTCTTTCCATATCTGAAAATTTTGCAAATAAACCCCTTTTAAGTTCCTTGAAAATTTTCTGATTTTTCTGATGACATGGATGTAGATGAATGCATGAATGCATGAATGCAACAATCACACTCAAGGATCAAGCAAAGCACACCAGACAAAGGTCATGGGATAGCTCGTATTATCCTTAATATCAATCATCCATTTTGGTGGATTACGGTTTACACCTTATCGACACCCAAGTTCCATTGATATTAACGATATACGAATGGTTCAACCATCCTTAATATCAATCATCCATTTTGGTGGATTATGGTTTTCACCTTATCGACACCCAAGTTCCATTGATATTAAGGATGTCTGAACGACTCAACCATGAATCACGGGTTTGTTGTGAGTCACGAGCATGGAGTCTCGGTTAAGAACCACCCAAAGGGAGTGCACTATGGTTTAAACCTGCCGAACATGTTCTACAAGAGGTTCCCATAGTCATCATCCCATCTTTCGAATATTATCGGAGGAACGAATACTCGTATTCCAAAAATATTCTCAAGAGAGACTCTTATGAGTGTAGTATCGCGTGACAATCGCATCAAATCTGAAATTTGAACGACCTCCGCACTACGTCCTAAAAATAAGCCAAGATGGGCTTGGTAAACTAAGGTTCTTGGCTTCTACGACACATATCGGAAGAATAATGCCTAACCACAAATAACTTGTGTGACATCATTAACCCAACATGACCTCCACCAAGTGAATGGACTCGCAAGTCAACTTGCTACGGAATAACTCCACACAAGTCGACGAGACTATGCCATTCTCCTATCATAAGGTGCACTCGAGTTCGGGTATAGAACTCATCTCACAGAGATCACCAAGCAAGCAGGCAATTGATATATCAAGCAATTCAAACATTACAAACAATACAGTAATCCCAAATTGCACCAAAAATATGTCATAAACAATAGATAAATATAATACAACAAAGTGTGAAAAGTTGGTAAACGCACCAGGAAAATACATCCCTAGCAGAGTCGCCACTTTTCTGTAGCGGTGTATTCAACACTTTATGATTTATTGACTAAATCAAAAGCTAAGCATACAAAAATAGAGTCGCCACCGCACTTCTATTTATCCAAAGGAATGGCTAGAAAGCGAACAAAAGCCTAAGAAGTTTTACGCATAGAAAACTAATAAAAGGTCAGAGATCTGGGTAAGGGGGTAATTATGTTGTGGGAAGGTGTTAGGCACCCACAACATCCTAGGTACTCCTAGGGAACCTCTTTTCACAACTTGTTGTAAAATTATTTGTTTATGAAATATTTTTGTGCAAACATTGATTGAAGAGATGAGAAAAGAATGTACAAGTTAGTTATTTTTGTGTTTGGATGGATGAAACCCATTGCCTACGTACCTTTTCATGAAAGATAAGGATCAAAACGCCGTAGTTTGGCTAAAAGATTTCCAAAAAGTGAGTGGATTGATTTTAAACAAAAGCCTTAAGGTCTTTCATTATCAAAGGGAGAAAACTCGACCTGAACAACCACAAGTCCACCATGTGAGAACAGCTTCGACATACTAGAGGAGTTAACCCTGTTTTCAGTATGGAAGTCTTACAGTTCGATCACTAAGGACAAAAGGTGAGATTCACATCAACCACTAATATAATTCAGATCTATGGCTAATGCATGAAAACTTGATTAAGAAGTGGACAAGGGCCACAAAAAGCAATTGAGTGAGTGAATTTAACCAATTAGAAGTATTCACAAAGATTGTCAAAGTTGACATTAAAGTTCAATTCAAAAGAAGTATTGTGAAAATGAGGTTTGAAAATCAGAGGCTTAAGGCCTAGGTTTCTAGTTTGAAAACAGATGAAAATGTTTGCACAAAAGTTTTCTGGTTTGGGTTAAAGATGAAAACAAGGTTCAAGGTTAATCACAAAAGGGTTAAGGGAACAAGCCACAAAATAGGAGTTGCTTTCTCAAGATCATAGAAATGATCCAAGGAAGTTCCTTTGGAAATAGGCAACACAAAGCAATAAGTGAATAAGCAAGCTCAAAGGAGCAACAAAACTGGAAATGGATTGCCAATAAATGGTCTCACATCCAACTCCAAAAACAAATGGGAAACGGAGTGCCAATAAATGGTCTTACGTCCAACTCCACAAAGCAACATGGGAAACAGATAGCCAATCAATGGTCTTACATCTAACTCCACAAAAGAAACAAAATAGGAAACAGATAGCCAATCAATGGTCTTACGTCTGACTCCACAAAAGAAACAAAATAGGAAACAGATAGCCAATCAATGGTCTTACATCTGACTCCATAAAAGAAACAAAATAGGAAACAGATAGCCAATCAATGGTCTTACATCTGACTCCACAAAGCAACATGGGAAACAGATAGCCAATCAATGGTCTTACATCTGACTCCACAAAAAGAAATAAAACAGGAAATGAAGTGCCAATCAATGGTCTTATATCCAGCTCCCCAAAAGGAACAGGAAACAGATAGCCAATCAATGGTCTTACATCTGACTCCTCAAAAGAAAACAACAATAGGGAACAGATAGCCAATCAATGGTCTTACATCTGACTCCTCAAAAGAAAACACATAACAAATGCAAAACAAACATGTGAATGATGCACAAATAAGCAAACAAGCAATCAGTTATCACACGCTATACACAACCAAGAGGCTCAATCAAAGTTGGGCTTTAGTCAAGGGGTCATATCGACCTTGACAAACAAGCCAAATACTGGAAGGGGTGTCCGAGGCTCTTAACCAATGACATTGACCGTCATGGTGAGCAGATGAAATGGGAGATGAGGGTTAGACCTCATAGCTCTTAACTCGGCCTGGGTGAGCTTGAATCAAAGAATGTGTGGGAGTCCAGAATGAGGAACTCTATTCCATAATGACTGACTATATATACAATGATCTTGGGTGTTTATTCAAATGCGTCAGCACGTAGTGCGAGCAAGATGAGAGACTCAACTGAATAGCAGGGGATGGATTTCACATCCCTTTTATCTGCCAATGCCTCTTCACTTAGAAGGTCTTTGAAGTACATGGCACAAATATAAACAAACAAAAACATGGCCTCTTAAGGAGGGCTTCAGACAGGTTCCTGCCAAAAACAGCAGGTCTTCCAGACTACATGGAGAAAAGAAGTTACCTAAGTGGTATGCCAACCACAAGCAAAGCAAAGCAACTCAAGTAATGAGTTAAAGCTACTAAAGTACCTGTAAGAAAATCAAACAAGTCAATATTCACATTCAGACAAACTAAACAGACAGTCAACAGTCAGACAACCAATATACACAATGCAAGTCAACAACTCAAGTGAGTTAGTCACCCAAGGACCTATAACACAATCAACATTATTTAAACAAAGCAAATTGTATCTCAATCAAGGAGATCACATCATCCATTAGGACTTATTGCTTGAACCTGAAATGCAAAGCTCAAATTGTGAGTTCAAACCCCTAGGGCAAAGCCTAGGGTCAAAGGTGGAGAAAAAAGTCAAAAAACAGCAACCAATATTCAACATAAAGCATGTTTAATCAAGTGAGAACATGTCCTAAAAAGGACCAAGTCAAAAGCATCAAGCAAAGTCATCTCATGAGCAAGATATGGCAAGGCAAGCAAAAGGTGCATACAATTGGATATCAAGAATCAAAATTCCATATTAAAATAGAAATGACTCAAACAATTCTGGAAATTTTTATGTGCACACAATATGTCAAACATAATCACCATGCCAAAAATTATAATCAGAAGAGCTCATTTGACCTAGAAATAAAAATGCACAAGCAAGACATCCAATTGTGTGACACACATTGTCACACCTCACAATCATGTGTCTAAAACAGAGATGAAAAATGAGAAAAATGCACAATCAAGCCTCAAAGGTCAAGTAACATGTTGGGAATCATCATACAAAATTTCATGGCAATTGGATCATTATTGAGCATTTCACAATAGAAAGAATGAAGCAATGTCACATATGCATACATGTTCAATCAACCAGTCACAATTCAAATTCTAGAAGTGATAAAATCATGAAATTACCACCAAAAAACAATAGACAAACACATGAACATTTTGCAAAAAATTTGGAATTAATTGGATGTGTTTTCAAATTGATATGATTTTTTAAAGTTGGATAAAAATGATGAAAAATAAAATGAGCAAAGCATATGATGAAATGGAGGGAAAGGAGAAATGTTGAGTTAATTTGAAAAAGTGGCTTCATCAGGAATCGAACCATGTGGCAATTCAAATGAGGCGCGCTGAATTAAACAATTCCAAAATGCTAGCGCCAAGGATCGAAGGGAGGGAATGGATGAAACGCACAACTTCATTTAATGTGTTGGCGTCCAACACATCAGTCCAAGCATACGTGGACGAGGTCAAGCGAACGCTGGCCAACGAATTGGCCAACAGGCGCGCACATGTGGCACTGACTGGGACGAAAACCCTAGGAAAACCAGAAGGAGGAGCGTGCGGCCATGCACGGTGGAAAACACCGTCTTCTTCATGAAGACGGTGGATGAACAGTAACTTCATGCAAAAAAAATCCAGAATCACGAAAAAATTATATCAAATGAAAGCTTATGCTACGTAGGTTACAGATCAATCATCATTTAACCAAAACAAGCCATGGATTAAGAGAATCGAAGACAAACATTTTGACATTCAAACTTTCAATTCCATATAACTCAGCCAATAATCCACCAAATCACATGAAATTTTCATCAGATTGATCAGCAAGCAAGGATCTACAAGATTATACACATAAAATCAACAATTAAGAGGATCAAAAAACCTACCTCTTGAAGAGCAGTTTCTGGAATCAGCAGTTTCAAGGCCTTGCAAGCTGCAGATCTACTCCTGAGATGATGTCTTGAAGCTTTATGCAATAATTGAGGGTTGAAGATGCTTGGATCGAGCTCAATAATCAGTTTCCATCTTCATGTTCTTGCTTGGAGTATGCTTGATTTCCACTCGAATCCTTCAAACCAAAGCTTGATCTGCACTAAATGAATATCAGAGAACAAGAATATGCAAGAAAATCACTAGCTTATGTGAAGAAAATTTGAATTTGGATTGAGAGAAAATTTTGGAGGGAAGAAGAATTTGAGATCTAGAATGAGCCAAAACTCCACAATTCTGTTATGATTTGGTATTTATATGGCATGTTAATCATACTTAAAATGTTAATTAAGCTTGGTTAATTGTGATTAGCAAAAATAAGGTGTGTGACCAAAATTTGGAAAATGGAAGGTGCATGAAGCAATTGGACGTGAACAGTAGCATGTGCATGAGTAATTCCACTTAAAATCATTTTATCAACACAATGGCAATGGAAATTAGTTCATGTAATGCACCAATTTTGAATTTTTAAATTTCCCTCCAAAAAGGGCATGAAAAAGCAAATGATTATGTGATGAAATTTCATGCAATGTGATGAATGATTTGTAAATTATATGTCAAGAGAAGAAATATGCAAAAAGAGGCACTCATTTTGGAGCTTTGGTTCAAAAGTTATGGCTTGTTGAAGTTCCATGCACACTTGGAAATCATTTGACCATATCTCCTCAACCATTCATCAGATGCTCATGATCTTAGACTTTTTGGAAATGGGAGAGAGAGATATTCAACTTTCATGTTGGAAAAAAATTAATTTGAAGCTTCTTTGATGTTGGAAAGTTGAGTTGAAAGTGAACCAAAAACTTGCTATTTTTGGAAACTTGAAATTATAGGTCACTTTCCCTTTTGGGAAACTTTTGCACTGGCTTCAAATTTTTCTAGATAAAGGTTTGACATGATGAATAATCTTTGCTTGAACATGAATGGGATGAAGAAACTCAACTCCCACACTCAAAGCCTTCAGTTGACTTTCAGTTGACTGGCATAGGCCCTTAGATGACCTGAAAATGTTTTGATGAACTTGGGCCTCAACCACTTGGGGAATTTGATTCAAAATGAACCTATAGCTCACATAAGCTCAATATAATGACATGTGGTCCTTATCTCAATGGAAACCTCATATCTTGCACAAAGAATTCACTTGACTGTGCCTTGACCTGTTGACTGCTTAAGCTGCAAGACAAATGTTAGATGACATATTTTTGTACATTTTGGTTATTGATTAAAAGAAAAGCAATGATATACAAATGCAAGTAATGCTTGGTGATCAAGAACCACTCTCAAAAAGATCCCACCCATAAGGAAGGAAGCAAGGTGCACAATGATCCTTGAGGCAATGTAATGCTATGATATGATGCCATGAGGGATCTTAGGGACAAAATTGGGGTCTTACAGTCATACACATGTTATTTTATTGAAAGGAAAAACAAACAAATAAAATAAACAAAACATACTAAAAATAAAAGAAAACGGTAAAAAGTGATAAAAGTAAAGGAAAGCGATAAAAATAAAGGAAAGATGAAAAGCGACAAAATCTCCTCCCACACTTAAACTGAACATTGTCCTCAATGTTTCGATATGAGATAGGATAGGAGTAACCTGGAAGAGATAGAGAGAGAGAGAGAGAGAGAGAAAACTAGGGGTGAGCACCGGTACCGTCATCGTCATCGCCCTGGTCAGGATGCCTGGGTCAACGACGTCTGGTTCGAGTACTAAGTCCTTCCTGCAGCTGTTAAGAGCGACCTAGGAGAGATCCTTGGGTGTCTTCGATAAGAGCGAAGTGACGCTCATTAGTCTGTCGCTGGCGTTGCTGCTCATTAGTGATCGCAAGCAAGGACTCAGTGACAGTCCGATGTGCTTGCTCACTACGCTGCTGGGAAGCTACCATAAAACTCATATTATCTGACAGTGGTTGTTTTATGGTATTCAGGAGGGTGTCACGCCTTTCCTCACGAGCCAGGTGCTCGCGCCACATCTCCTCGGTTATGTAGAAACCGGGAGTGGTACCTGCAAAAGGGTTATAGGAAGAAGGTGCGGTGTGTGCAGGTGATGCAGCAGGAATATCATGAGCAGGTTCCTGGTCGCGCCGGTCATACTCATCATCGGTCCCTTGCCCATCGTCCATAGGAAATGTTAGGTGGCAAAGGATCGGTAAAGGGTGGAGCATCAAGATCGCATGTCCAGTTCCTCGCATGTCGCACATCCGTACACTAAGAGCAAGGTAGGACAACACTGGGTACAGCTGCACCATGTATAATGAGGTAGAAACCACCTTCTCGCCGCACCTTGCATAATTTCATATCTTTCAAAAACTTCAAGTTAATGGTGCGGTGAGGGAGTGGTTCCAAGGTGGCTAACTCAACGTGTAGATTCAACGCTCTAGCAATGGAGGTAATCAAACCACCGAAAGAGATGGTTCCTCCTTTTTTAAGGATGGTAGACATATGGGCCAACATGAAAGGAACAGGATTGATCTTGCGATTAGTGAGACAACCCTGTAAAAACAGCAATTCTCAGACATTTACTTTGTTAGAATTCTCCCGGCCAAATATGGTACATGCCAGAAGGTATCTAAAAATATGTATGGTCGGGTTATGAATATTAGAAGCCAAAATTCATTCAAAGGAACTGACATTCACATTAGATAATCTATTCCAAAAAGTAAATGCCTCGAGTGCCCATTCAGTATCCAAGGTTGTCTCACAGATAGAATCATCACCATAAGGCATTCCGAGCAAACCCGCTAAAGCATCGTGTAAGACCCTAATTTTGACCCTAAGATCCCTCATGGCATCATAGCATTGCATTTGCATAGCCTCAAGGATCATAAGCATCTTGGATCTTTCTCTTTAGGGTGGGATCTCTTATGAGTTGGTTTGAGGTCACCAAGCATACTTGAATTGTATATTATTGCTTTTCTCATTTCATTTACTAACCAAAAGCACAAAATTATATCACTAACATCTCTTGTTTGTAGCTTTAGCAGTGACAAGGTTTAAAGCTTCTAGGAGATCCTATGTGCATTGATATGGCCAAGAGAAGATGAAATCAAGCATGGAAATGGTTCCCAAAGCTCTAATCCATCAAATATGCCTCCCAAGTGTCCTCATTCATCATTTTGATCAAAGCAAATCAAGGGGGTTGAGGCTTGTTTCCTAAGGAAACCCTAATTCATCTGTTCATCAACAGTGCCTTGCTCATGAAGCAACCTCAACCCATGGTCAAATACAATCAAGGGAAGTTCTTTAATTCATCATTTCATGCATATCTGAACTTATTTGAGTGTCCTCAATCATCAATTCATTAATATATGAGGTTTGGACTTGAGAAGTTGATCAGTCAATTCATCTAACTATTTTGAAATACACTGAGACCTAACTTTTTATGTATTTGTCAAATGGAGATGACCCCAAGAGAACAAATGTTCTTAAGGACCATATGAACAACTTTCATGTTCATAAACAATTTATTTGAAGCTTGGAAGGTCATCATCCATTCCAAGATATTATAGGTCATTTTGACTGAAACCCTAATTTTGGGTTAACTTCCCAAGGACATAACTCCTTCATTTTTTATGATTTTTAAGTTAAACCAAATGCATTGGAAATCTTAATATGTCTACTTAAAATGTTATGTTGAGAAAAATTTCAAAATCTCAAAAAAAATACATGTGATAATGAAAAACTCTATAGGTCACTTTGGACCAAATGCATTGAAATGTGAAAAAGTCCAACTTCAACTGCCCATAACGTCTTCATTAAAAATCCAAATGATGAAAACTTTGAGTCCAAATTGATTTTATTGAAAAGATCTACAACTTTTATGTTGAAGATTTTGTCATTTGGAGCTTGTATCATTGAGACATAAGGGCTTGAACTTTGGCCAATTTTGAAAATCTCACATATGCATGTTTTGCACCCTACACTTCAAGTCCAATTTCCATTAATTTCCAAGGCCCAAATGGAGTTTTGACCAACATAACATTTGTTCCTTATGCAATAAACTTTCCAACCATTACTCATGAGGTGGTGTTCCTATTTTTTACCTGGCATTTTCAAAGACTTGAGTGTTATAGTGCATTTTTTGAAAATCATTTCATTTGCCATGCATGAGCTAATACAGTCTAATATGCACGTCCATTTTGCTTTCATTATGCATCAACCTTCATTTCTAGTTGGAATTGGGCCCTCCATGCGCCTGTACAGGCCCATGCATGGAGGCCCTTTCCATCCATGCACATGATTTGTTCATGCAACTCAGCCTTGCTCAGCTATAAATACATTGCTCATGCTCTTCATTTCTTCAACCTTATGGCGCCCCAATTGCTGCTGAATTGAAATCCTAGCCATCACTAAAGGAACTAATTCATTTTTCTTCAAATTTTTCAGATCTGAATTTTAATTTCATTGATCAATCTTCAGATCTCAAAGTTCCTAAACCTTCTCTCCTTGATCCATAATGTCTATTGTAAGCAAAAGCATCCAAAGATTGTGACTCAAAGCCTTGCAATTCAAAGGTTTACTTCAACTGTTAATTGCTTCGAGTCAGCTTGTATAGTGCTCTATTTTTATTGTTGTTGTGTGATCTAAAGTCCTCTGCATAGAGGCAACATTGCTATGCTTTTAATTTTTGAAAATCATGAAGTTCATATGAACACCACAGAATTTCCACTTCTGATTTCTCTCAATATAGAGATCTAGAATGGAATTGAGTGGTACATGGGTGATGTACGTCACCCCAGCTCTCGATTGATGCCTGGATCGTGCCATTTGGTTATCATTTTTATTTCTGCAACTTTGGACTTGGCCGGAAGTTGGTCGGAGAAGACGGTGGCGCTGGCCACCGTCTAGTCTCCAGATTCAATCAGATCCGTCCATTGCTTTTTTTCCAGATTCAATCACACATGTCCATTGTTATGACTTATTTAAAGGCTTGGTGTGTTTCAGTTGACCAAGATGTACGGTGAACGCACGCTTCTAGGCCGTGTGATGATCCACGTCAATTAATGAATCTTCATCCAATGGCTCACGCTTTTTCTCCTTTTCTATTTTCTGATTTTATTTTCATTTTATTATTTTAATTCCATTTCACTTTGAAAATTCATATCTCTCTCATTATTGGTCCAAAAGTTATGGGACCAATTTCATTCTTCTCCTTTTAATTTCTATTTTCTAAAAATGATTTTTAATTTTTTTATTTTGTCATTTGATATTTTTTAGTAATTTTCTCTTTTCTGGTTATTTTTAATTCATTTAAAATAGTTTTGGATATCCAAAAAATACAAAAATATTTTTCCAACCTCTTTGAATGATGATAGATCTATGAAAAATATTCTCATCAATTTATTAATTGATTTGAGATTTATTTTAGATTTTAGTTCAATTAGGTTATTTTTATGCATTTTTAATTGATTTAAAATAGTTTCTAACTTTTTAAAAATGCTGAAATTTTTTGTCAGACTTTGTTTGACCTTGTTGAACTTGGGATAATTCACTTGGACTTTTCAAAGTTGATTTTAAGTGAGTTTGAAGTTTGACCTTTCTTTATTTTAATTCAAGTTTTATTTTAATATTAAAAAATGCCAAAAATATTTTATTTGTTTCTTGACTTCTAATGTTCATTTTGCTTCTATTTACTATTGTTTGACCTTGATCTTCTCTATCTTTGGTCAATGCTTATTGATTATCTCATTCCATTTCTATTAATGCACTTTAATTCTTCATCTTCTTCTTCTTCTTCTTTTCCTTTTTGATCAATGAGTTAAAGATTGGTGGTTAGCATTGATACATGGAAGTTTAATCTTCCTTTTTTCAAATCTAATTCATCTTGATCATAGATCAAGTGAATGGTTTTGCATTAAGGATAGGTTGCTTCCTAAATCATGCAAAGAACCTAAATCAATACAAGATCATTTGTCATCTTCTTTTTGGCATGGCAAGTTGTTGGAGTTTGATTCACTAATCAATACCTCTAACTTGTGTTGTTGCCTACATTATTATTGACCGGCCTCAGATAGTTGTGACTTCTACATAACTCCAATTACGATTGCTTAACATAGCGTTAAATTTGCCTTATGGCACACTAACTATTAACACTAACGATTAACCACTAACATTTACTTCTTGCTCTTTACATTTATGCAATTTACTATTCTTGTACATATTATTCATTTGTTCTGCTCTTTGCTCACTTGAGCACATGTTTATGTTAATGCAATTTGCCTTTTGCTCACTTGAGCACATAATTGTGTATATACCATTGTGCTTGTGTTTTGTTTTGATTGTTGTGGACCCAAATGCAAAGAAATGGACAAATGGACTTAGACTTTAGGACTTTCCCTATGCAAATTGGAGTAAAAGGACCTCAATGTTGAAGATGGATTAGAAGAACCAAATCTCTAAACCCACTCTTGTCCATTCTTGATTTACTTCATAGAACTTTTTGATGTGTGTGCTTTTATGCTAGGGGATCCTATGTGAGCTAAAATTGAAGAACCATTGTCATGTTCATCCCTTCTCTCTTGTATGATTAGGACCTTAGCCATTCTTCTTCTTCCCTCCACTCTAACCCAAGCCAAAACTTTTGTGCAAACATTTAACCTTTGTTTTCAAACATTAGAAACCTAAGCCTTATGCTTTTGATTTTTAAACTTTCTTTTCATAACACTTATTTTGAATTGAATCCTAAGTCAACTTTGACCATATTTTGTAAATACTTGTCATTGGTAAATATAACTCATTCAAATACTTTTGTGGTTTCAATGGCCACTTTCCTTAATCAAAACTTTTTCATAACCTTTAGCTATTACGTTTGAGTTATCCTCGAGGTAGATGTAATGCTCACCTATATCCTTAGTGATGGACAATGAGTCTTCCATGCTTATTATAGCGTTAACCCCTCACTAGCATGTTGAAGCTATCATCACATGGTGGATTTGTGGTTTCATGTTGAGTTTTCTCTCTTCGATAACAAAAGACCTTAAGGCTTTTGGACCAATTAATCCACCAACCCATTTTGAGATTTTTACCCCGAACTACGAGGTTTTGATCCTAATCTTTTTAAGATGGTACGTAGGCAATGGGTTTATCCATCCAAACACAAAAATGTAAATAAACTTGTATATTCTCTTCTCATCTCTTTAATCATGTTTGCACAAATAAATTTTCACAAAATACCAACCTTACAACAAATGTGAAAAGAGCTCCCTAGGAGTACGTAGGATGTTTTGGGTGCTTAAAACCTTCCCATTGCATAACCAACCCCCTTACCCAGATCTCTGACATTTTTACTAGTTTTTGATTCGGTAAAACTTTTAGGTTTTTGTTCGCTTTCTAACCATTCCTTTGGATAAATAGAAGTGTGGTGGCGACTTGACTTGTATGGTTTACCTTGGATTTTGTCAATATCTCTAATGGTAACGAATACCCCACTACAGATGTATATATGAACACTTTGGTTAAAAGTTGGTATATTTGAAATTTGTAATTTGTATGAAAGAGGTGAGTGATAAAATCTGAAAAGTATAGTATATATAGGAGACTTTATACCCTTTAGAAAGGCTGCATATAAGTGGAACAATGCAATGGTCAAGGGCAAGAGATATGAAATCGTATGGCACTGAGTAACAATAAAGAAGTGCCACTAGTTCAGGTGTAACCGGTTACCTGAAGTATGTAACCAGTTACATGCTTACGTTATGGCCCAGGAATTCAAAAACTCGATCATGTAACCGGTTACTTAAATGATGTAACCGGTTACATCATATTGAAAATGATCAAATATAAAGGTTTTTTGCTACTGCCCGGGATGTAACCGGTTACATGATATTGGTAACCGGTTACATGAACTTAAAAGACCAAAAATAGTGTTTTGTAAAAGGGTAAGTGTTTATGGTATGTATTTGATGTTTTGGTAATGCATTTGACTAAATGTTTTGAGCACTAACAAATATCAATGCAAAGAGTCTTAGCTTGTACCCATATAAGTTGAAGATCAATAACTTTGAGTCTTTAATCTTCATGAAATTTGTAAGCAAGCTTTGATCCTTATACAATTTGTCTTGGCTCATCCTTTTTGATATTCTTGAAATATGTTGTCTTCATCAAAACAAAGTCTTTAAGCAATTTTGGAGAAGCTTGAAAATACAAGGGGTTAGCCCTATAATAAGCATGGAAGACTCATTGTCCATCACTAAGGATATAGGTGAGTATTACATCTACCTCAAGGATAACTCAAACCTAATAGCTAAAGATTATGAAATTTTTTGATTAAGGAAGTGGCTATTGAAACCACAAAAGTATTTGAATGAGTTATATTTACCAATGAAAAGTATTTACAAAATATGGTCAAAGTTGATTTAAAGATTCAATTCAAAATAAGTGTTATGAAAAAAAAAATTG
This sequence comes from Lathyrus oleraceus, assembly GCF_024323335.1. Classification (NCBI taxonomy): domain Eukaryota; kingdom Viridiplantae; phylum Streptophyta; class Magnoliopsida; order Fabales; family Fabaceae; genus Lathyrus; species Lathyrus oleraceus. The sequence goes on along the minus strand of NC_066583.1, from coordinate 85,055,142 downwards.
AAAATCAAAAGCATAAGGCTTAGGTTTCTAATGTTTGAAAAGAAATGTTAAATGTTTGCACAAAAGTTTTGGCTTGGGTTAGAGTGGAGGGAAGAAGAAGAATGGCTAAAGTCATAATCATACAAGAGATAAGGGATAAGAGACAAGACCACAAATGGAGTTCCTTTCTTGAGATCTTAGAAGATCTTAGAAGATCCCCAATGCCTCTTGTATCTTTCACTTTGGGTGAACATGACAATGGTTCTTCAATTTTAGCTCACATAGGATCCCCTAGCATAAAAGCACACACATCAAAAAGTTCTATGAAGTAAATCAAGAATGAACAAGAGTGGGTTTAGAGATTTGGTTCTTCTAATCCATCTTCAACATTGAGGTCCTTTTACTCCAATTTGCATAGGGAAAGTCCTAAAGTCTAAGTCCATTTGTCCATTTCTTTGCATTTGGGTCCACAACAATCAAAACAAAACACAAGCACAATGGTATATACACAATTATGTGCTCAAGTGAGCAAAAGGCAAATTGCATTAACATAAACATGTGCTCAAGTGAGCAAAGGAAAAAGCAAATGAATAATATGTGCAAGAATAGTAAATTGCATAAAAGTAAAGAGCAATAATTTAATGTTAATAGTCAATGGTCAATGTTAATAGTTAGTGTGCCATAAGGCAAATTTAGCGCTATGTTAAGCAATCGTAATTGGACTTATGTAGAAGTTACAACTATCTGAGGCCGGTCAATAATAATGTAGGCAACAACACAAGTTAGTGTAGCGGGGTAATCGTTACCATTGGAGATATTGACTAAATCCAAGGTAAATCATACAAAGTAGAGTCGCCACCGCACTTCTATTTATCCAAAGGAATGGTTAGAAAGCGAACAAAAACCTAAAAGTTTTACAAACAAAACTAGTAAAAGAAACAGAGATCTGGGTAAGGGGGTTGATTATGCAATGGGATGGTGTTAGGCACCCAAAACATCCTAGGTACTCCTAGGGAGGCCTTTTCATACTCTTTGTAAGGTAGTTGTTTTTGTGAAAAAAATTATTTGTGCAAACATGATTGAAGAGATGAGAAGAGAATATACAAGTTATTTACATTTTGTGTTTGGATGGATAAACCCATTGCCTACGTACCATCGTATAAAAAGATTAGGATCAAAACCTCGTAGTTCGGGGTAAAAATCTCAAAAAAAATTGTGAATTGATTGGTCCAAAAGCCTTAAGGTCTTTTGTTATTAAAGGGAGAAAACTCAACCAAACCACAAATCCACCATGTGAGGATAGCTTCAACATGCTAGTGAGAGGTTAACCCTATAATAAGCATGGAAGACTCATTGTCCATCACTAAGGATATAGGTGAGTATTACATCTACCATAAAGATCACTCAAACCTAATAGCTAAAGGTTATGGAAAAATTTGATTAAGAAGGTGGCCACTGGAACCACAAAAGGGAAATTTGAATGGGTTATATTTACCAATTAGAAGTATATACAAAAGTAGTCAAAGTTGACTTAAAGATTCAATTCAAAATGAGTGTTATAAAAAGAAAGTTTGAAAATCAAAAGCATAAGGCTTAGGTTTCTAATGTTGAAAACAAATGAAATGTTTGCACAAAAAGGGTTTTGGCTTGGGTTAGGGTGGAGAGATGATGAAGAAGGGCTAAGTCCTAAGGAAAACAAAAAGGTGAGGGATATGAAATGAAACCACACTAGGAGTTCCTCTCTTGAGATCATATTGATGATCCAAGTAGATCCCATCCTTTGGAATAAGCAAGCACAAAGTATAAGCAATCAAACAAGTCTCATAAGAGATCCTCAATGTATCTTGTATCTTCCACTTGGATGAACATGGTAATGATCCTCCAATTAAGCTCAAATGGAAACTCCTACTTCAAGAGCACACACATCAAAAGTTCCATGTAAACAAACATCACACATTATATCCATACAAGAGGCTCAAACAATGGGTGGGCTTTAGTCAAGAGGGGTCATGTCAACCTCGACAAACAAGCCAAACTGTAAAGGGTAATTTGTAGCTCTTAACCACTAACATTGAACGTTAGGGTGAAACTGATCAAAAATGTAAATGAGGATGAGACCTCATGCTCTTAACCCTAGCCAGGGTGAGCTCATGACAAAGAAAGCGTGGGGATCCAGAAAGTGGGATCCTATTCCACTTGACAGACACTGGACAAAGATCTTAGGTACATGTTCAGAAGCATCGGCACGTAGTGCGAGCATAAAGAACGACTCACTGACTAACGGGGGATTGGCTACTAATCCCTTTTATCCGTCAATTTCCTCTACTCTTGGAGGTCTTATCAAATAGCACATGCCTCATCTTGGAGGTCTTTGGCACAATTGTAAACAAACACAAACAGAGCCTCTGAAGGAGGACTTGCCAGCAAAATGCCTGCCAAAAAGGTGACAGGACTTCAGACTACATGAAGTAAGAAGCTACATACCTGAGTGGTGTATCAACCACAATCCAAAGCTCAAGCAAGAGCTAAAGCAAGCAAGCAACTAAGGTACCTGTACAAAGACTAAACAGTCAATACTTCAGTTATTAAACCAACAGACAAACAGTGAAACTTTCCAACAGTTTTACAATCCAATGAACAATGCCCAAGCATTCAAATGAACTCATGAGCTCAAGCACATCACTTAAAATCCTACAAAAAAACACAAGTTAGAACTCAAATCATTTGCATCTCACAAAGTGAGAACAAATCAACCATCAATGCTAAATGTCCAAACCTGAAACACAAAACAAGGTTAGTTTATGTACAAAACACTAGTGCAAAGACTAGATTCAAAACTAAGTCAAATGATCAAAACAGAACCCAATCTTTTACACAATGCACATTCAAACATGTCACAAAATGTCCTCAAAAGGACCAACATCAAATCAATAAGCAAGTATCTCAAATGAGCTATGTCATGCAAGGACAAAAAATGTGCACAAAATGAACTTCTAACTTAGAAAAATCACATCAAATCAGAAATGCATGCAATGGATTTGATATTTTTTATACAAGTTCCTCATGTCATGTGTGTTCAACATGTAAAAAATCAAATCCAGAAAGGTTCAAATGATATGTGAACAAAAATGCAACAATTCAATGTCAAAAATGTGACACAAATTGTCACACTTTTCTCTATGTGTCAAAAGTGATGATAACATATGAGAAAAATTCAAAACCAGTGACCAAAAAATCATATCATGTGTGAATGTCAAGCATGCAAAAAATTGGATCAAATGGCTCAACATAGAGAATTTCACAATGCATTGAACACAATAGGTCAAAATGGCACCACATGGATTCAAAAATTCACAAATAAAAATCCAAACATCAACAATTCATGAAATTAACATCAAAAAATAGTAGAGATAAAAAAAAACTATGAAAAAAATTGGGATTAAATTGGACTATTTTTGAATTTTTTATGATTTTTACAAAATGAACAAAATAAATGGAATAACAAATAACAATGGAGGGAAATCCAAATATTTGAATCAACTCAGAAAATACGTGAGCCATCAGATATGGCACGCATGGCAATCAATGGTCCAGGTTCAAATTACCAAAACGCCGTGTTTCATTTAATGACTTGGCACGCACACTCAACATTCAATGCTCGCATGGCTAGGTCAAACAAATCTCTACCAATCGCTTGTCCACGCAAGAGCCACATGGAGCACACATCAGCACAAAACCCTAGCACGCAGACGCCGGAGCTACAGCTCCGGTCGTCTTCTTCGACGAACCAGCGGTGGCTCCCACGGCGGCGCCACCAAAAAATTTCCAGAAATTTACAAAACTTATATCATTCGAACCGTCCTCCAACAAGGATTCCAAATATGCAATCAATTCAACCTAATTCTTCCTATATTCTACGGATCGAAGAGAAACATTTTCATGATTAAAACTTCCAGTTCACATAACACGCTCAATACTCAACCATTTTTAATTCTAAATATATCTACGAGCTCTACTAATCAAGATCTACACATCTATGACCTTAAAACAGCAAAAAGAGATGATGAATTTTGAATCACCTGGAAATGCAACTCTCTGTTCACGCGTTCTCAAGAGTTCCAATGCTCCAGATCTACTCCACTGCACTTCCTATGAAGCTTTAAGCAAAAAGAATCAGTTGAAACCACTTGAATCTTCTTCAATTTCCAAAATCCATCGCCATGTTCATGCTCTTGCACTACATGATTTCTTGATGAATTGCAACAAATGAATGATGATTCTTGATCAGTGAAGGATGATGATCAAGAATATGCAAAGATATCTGAGGTTTGTGTGGAGAAAAATGCAAATCGAAGAGAGAGAAATTTTTGAGAGTTTCTTGAATTTGATCTGAAATGGTTCTGTTCTTCAGTTATGATTAGGGTTTTGGTATTTATATGCCTTGCTAATGGCCATGCTAATCACTTAAGCCAAATGCTAATCATGATTAATGAGATTTCAAGAAATATACAAAAATGCAAATGAAACTCACAAAGCCATAATCCACGTGTACAGTCCCATGCTAGGCTTCCAATCCTCTTAAAAACATCCAATGGTCATGATTTGGTGATTTGTTTGCTTGCACCTTAAGCCAAAAATGAATAATGAATATTTTCTTCAAAATGCACATGTGTGAAATAGTTAGAATACAAGCCATGATTCCTTTGCATAATTGAGCCAAATGATGTCAATTTGAGATGCCTTGAACATGAGAAGCATTTTGCAAAAAGAATGAACCAAATTGAAGCATTGTATCAAAAGTTATGCCATTTTGAATTTCCATGCACACCTTGTGATCAAATGACCATAACTTCTCAACCATTCATCACATGGACATGAATTAGGACTTTTTGGAAAGGGGAGACAAAGATCTACAACTTTCATGTTCACCAAAAATCTATTTGAAACTTATTTGACATTGACAAGTCAAGTTGAATGTGGACCAAAAACTTGCCAAATTTGGAAACTTTGAATTATAGGTCATTTTCCATTTTTAGTAACTTTGGCCATGACCTTTGAATCTTCAAGATGGATGTTTAGAATGATGAATAGACCCCATTTGAACATGATTGAGGTGTCTCAACTCATTTCCCCACCTCATAGCCCTCAGTTGACTGCTCAATTGACTTTTGGTCCTCAGATGACCTGGTGATTGCTTAAGCTACAACAAAAGATGTTAGTGACATATTTTTGTGCTTTTGGTTAGTGAATAAAACAATAAAAGCAATGATATACAATTCAAGCATGCGTGGTGATCTCAAACCACTCACAAGAGATCCCTACACACAGGGAAAGGGAGCCAAGATGCTCAATGATCCTTAAGGCTATGCAATGCAATGTTATGCTGCCATGAGGGATCTTAGGGACAAAATTGGGGTCTTACAGATGCCCCTATTTAAGGTCATTCTAGCCAGAGAAGTGAATGTTAAAATCTTCGTCTCGACGAGGTAGAATGGGCTTAAATAATAACAAAGAGACAAATTTTGGTCCCTAAGAGACCTCATAATGCAAATGTATGTATGCAAAACAACGAAAACTCTGTGGGGATATGTGTCCACAAAGAAGAAAAGACATCCGGAGAATTTAACAATCCATAGGAGTAATACACTCCATCGGGAAAGGACTCTACCGGGGACTCTTATGGGGATTAAAGGACTGAAACCGCGTGAGCAGGTCACGACTCAAAGCTGAGGAAAAGAGTTTCCAAAGGGAATAAATCCATTGGAAAGAATCGAACTGACTCAAAGATGCATGTATTGAGGAATATGCCAACACAGCAAAACTATCCGCAATGGATACTTCGGATAAAAAATCCGGACTCAGGCTGGGGAAAGATTTGAACAGAATATCCCTGCCGGGGAAAATGCATGTATTGGGGAATATGCCAATACAGCAAAACTATCCGCAACGGATACTTCAGATACAAATTCGGACAAAGACAATCCACTAAAGGACTTCGCTGGGGATGTCCAAAAGGACTCTCCTGGGGGAGCAGCGGGATGAGGTGTTACCGACTACTTGGTGTAACACCCTAAAATTTGCCCTCCTTACTCACGCATTCATTTTTAGGTCATTTAACATTAGATACATTGCATTTCATCATGTCAAACAGAATTAGATCCAAGAAGCTTGAACATCATCCAGGACACCTTGTGGGTTCTATTTAGATGATCAGTCAACACAAGGGAAAGACTTGAGTTACTTCCAACAGGTTCAAATGGGGTCTATTCGTCAGTAAAAACGTTAATCTTGAAGGAGCAAAAGTTTGTTCTTGAACTGTCATGCTCGCTAGGCGAAGCCCACGGGTTCATAATTATGTATGAATGTATAAATAATGCCTTGAATGCCTTGAATGCTTATCGTGTTTCACTAACCCTTTTGTTGAGTTTTTGTGAAGGCTCACATGACTTTTGCAGGGATAGCTCGCTGGATATTCCACTTTGCTTGTGGGATACCATCTGGGAGATTTATTCTGATTGCCTTGTTGGCACGTTTACTTTATACATGTTTGTTTTGTATGTGTTCGTATCCCCGCAGGTAGCGCGGTTCCTTCGTCAAGGACTGCCTCTTTGCATGAGCATCCCTAACCCTAACATTTCATTGATTTTTCTTGTCCTAAGAACACGTTAACTCCTTCTACTACAGGCGAGTAAGTCTCCAAAGGTTGAGCATCCGGTAGATTGCGTAGTAACGTCGTTCGTCCAAAACCCAATCCATAACCCCGTAGTTAGCCGAACTACGGCTTGCTCTGATTCTCATTCCAGATGAGATACGTAGGCATAAGACGCGATGTCTTAGCGAGCACAATTACCCTTAACCCCTAGGTAGCCGAGCTACGAAGACTCTGATTCTCATATTCAGATGAGATACGTATGCAGTGGATGCAACATCCGTGCGAGTCATTTTCTTTTGACCCCTTTTTTTTAGTAAATAACACATTATATAAACCCACACCCTTTAGACAAGAACTACAAAAGTGGATACCGTAGAGTACTACGGATGCGTAGGAGTGCTAATACCTTCCCTTCGTATAATCGACTCCCGAACCTAAGATTTGGTTGCGAGACCCTGTCTTGTCCTTTCCTTTTTCCAGGTTTACTTCGAGCGTTTCCTTTCCCTCCTTTGGGATAAATAACGCACGGTGGCGACTCTCCTGTCTTTCTTCGCCGGTTGTTTTTTTTCGCATTCCATTTTTCAGGTTGCGACACCTGGCGACTCTGCTGGGGACCCGGTTTCCCTAAGCGAGTCCCTCCTAGCTTTTGTAGGTTGTTTGTTTATTGGGTGTTTATTCTTTTGTACAGTTATTTATTTTTCAGTATTTACCTGCTTTATTGCATTGTGTACATATGACTGCCGTATCTGCTGGTTCTGTTTGTGAGATGAGTTCTATACCCGAACTCTAGTGCACTTAGGATAGGAGAATGGCATAGTCTTGTTGACTTGTGTGGAGTTATTCCTTAGCAAGTTGACTTGCAAGCCCATTCACTTGGTGGAGGTCATGTTGGGATCAATAATGTCACACAACTAAGTTGTGGTTAGACATTACTTTTTCCAATATAGACCTTAGAAGCCAAGGACCTTAGTTTACCAAACCCATCTTGGCCTATTCGTAGGACGTAGTGCGAAAGTCATTCAAGTGTAAGATTTGATACGATTGTTACGCGATACTACACTCATAAGAGTCTCTCTTAAGAATATTTTTGGAATACGAGTAGTCGTTCCTCCGATAATATCCGAAAGATGGGATTATGACTATGGGAACCTTTTGTAGAACATGTTAGGCAGGTTTAAACCTTAGTACACTCCCTTTGGGTGGTTCTTAACCTAAACTCCGTGCTCGTGACTTGCAACAAACCCTTGATTCATGGTTGATCCGTTCAGGTATCCTTAATATCAATGAAACTTGGGTGTTGATAAGGTGTAAACCATAATCCACCAAAAATGGATGGTTGAGATTAAGGATAACATGATCCATCCCATGACCTTTGTTTGGTGTGCTTTGCTTGATCCTCTTAATTTCTCTCCAGGCAGTGCAACCTGACAGATGTTCAAGCGAATACAGCAATTCTGATTGACATGCCATTGCATTGCATAACATCATTTGCATATTTTCATCCAACATCTCATGCTTATTCATTTGCAGGGTATTCCCTTTTTAAGGGGGGGCCTTAAAATCGAATAAGCAGTGCATCGCATACCATGCATACTAACCCTTGTTTGTTTTGCAGGTGTCACCGCAATGTCTAATGTTTGTTCCCTGTTGCAGGCAGTTATTGGTCCCAAGCGAGTTCACAGGTACCCGACAAAGGAAAATCGTCCACGACTAGCAATGGACCAGATACAGAAAGAACTGGCTGATATGCGTGAAAGGATGGATCAGTTCATGACATTGATGACTGGTATGGCAGAAGGCCAGGCGAAGCTGAAGGAATTGGTTGAGCAACCGAGGCCCGATCCAGAGGTGGAAATACCAAGTGCTGAGGGGAACCCTGGTAACCCTAGGAACCCTGGTAACCCTGGGAACGCTGATAACCCTCTGAACACTGGAAACGCGGGTAACGCAAATGTTGATGGAAACCCGGGTAATGTTGGCAACACGGGAAATGTTGGGAATGGTATTGGCGGAAGGTACAATGTGAATCAAGGGATTCAGATTAACGGGCGCCCCGTTACTGAAGATTGTCAGTATGATCAATTTTCTTTGCATGACGAGGCCCTCGAGACCACTCGCCGTATGGATGAGCTTGCTGAGAAGCTCAAATCTTTGGAGTCTCAAAATTCCTTAGGTTTTGATGTCACCAATCTTGGTCTGGTTCAGGGAGTAAGGATCCCTCACAAGTTCAAACCCCCTACTTTTGAGAAATACAACGGGGCTTCTTGCCCACGCACGCATCTCCAATCTTATCTGGGAAGGTTGGGAGCTCACACTGAAGATGAAAAACTGTGGATGTACTATTTTGAAGACAATTTAACTGGAGCTTCTCGTGAATGAAATTCTCATTTGTCTCGTACTACCATCAAGAGCTGGAAAGACTTGGCAGAGGCTTTTGTCAAGCAATATCAATACAACTTGGACATGGCTCCAAATCGGACCTTGTTGCAAGGAATGTCTCAGACTGCCAAGGAAACCTTTAGAGAATATGCTCAGCATTGGAGACAGATTGCTGCATCCGTCCACCCCCTATGTTTGAAAGGGAGATGGCGGACATGTTCATGAACACTCTTCAAGGCAATTATATCGAGAGATTGGCTGCTTTCCCGTTAATCAGCTTTGCAGAGATAGTGATTGCTGGAGAAAGGATCGAGAGTCTGTTGAAGATGGGCCGAATTCAAGACAACAGTGCTTCCAACTCATCAGTTCCCAAGAAACCGTTTGCTGGTAACGGTCAGCGAAGAAGAGAAGGTGAGACGAGCGTTGTATATGCCGGCAGAGGCAGGGGCAGAGGACGCCCTAATTATTATCAAGATCAAGTGGCCGCAGTCACTATTCCAACACCTGTTCCTCAACCGCAGTATCATCCGCAACAGCAACCCAGGTACAACAATCAACAACAAGGAGGTAATCCGGGTCAGTAGAGACCCTATCAACAACGTCCAAGGCAGGCGGATTGGGTCATTGAGCCAATCCCAATGCCTTATTCTGTATTACTTCCCAAGCTGATTGACATGAATCTGGTTACGTTGAGAACTCTGGCCCCACCGGTCGATCCCAACAATCTGCCTAGAGGTTATGATGTCAACGCTAGATGTGCTTTTCACTCCAACACACCTGGCCATTCTACAGATAATTGCAAGGCTCTCCAGCTAAAGGTACAAGATTTGAGAGATGCCCAGGCCATCAATTTTTCTCCGGTGCCTAATGTTATCCAAAACCCGATGCCAGCTCACGGCGGGGCAGAGGATTAATGTTGTTGATAGTGGGGAAACTTTGAATTTGGTTTCTGATGTGACTAAAGTGAAGACTTCGCTATCGGTGGTCAAAGACCGACTCTTGAAAGGACAGATTTTCCCGGGCTGTGGGGAAGAGTGCAGAAATTGTCAAGACGCAGAGAACGGATGTGTTAGTTTGAGAAGGGGTATTCAGCAACTGATAGATGAAGGTTGTCTTCAGTTCGATCAGACTCGTCCAGTGAAGAATGATGTGTCGACAGTAACGTTTTATTTCACTCCTGAAGAAATATATGTTCCCGAGAGACCCGCTCCGACAACAATATATTTCCCAGAAAGTCCAACACCAATTTACTCTGACAACCCTCAACCGACTTTGATTGGTCCGATTACCATCACGGTACTAGGACGTGTTCCGTATGAGAAAGACAGTGCTATCCGTGGCACTATGGGGCTGATATCTACTGCCAGGGGCAGAAAGTTAACAGGGAAGACATTGACATTGGTAGCTCCGCTGTAGACAACTTTGGAGGAATTGGTGGCTTCACTCGCAGTGGACGCCTATTTGCACCATCAACATTGTGCACGAATGCTGAAGCTGAGGCAGTTGCCAAGGCTAAAGGAAAACAGGTATCCATCGAAGACGTTACTACCGAGGAAGCTCCTCCTAAGACCGCATTCGATAAGGAAGTGGATGAGTTTATGAGGATTATCAAGAAAAGTGACTACAAGGTAGTCGACCAGCTAAATCAGACACCCTCAAAGATCTCCATTCTCTCATTATTGATGTGCTCTGAGGCACACATAGCAGCCTTGTTGAAAGTACTGAATATGGCTTATGTTCCCCCAGAGATAATTGTTGACCAGCTAGAGTCGGTAGTTTCGAATGTACACACTAGCCATGTTCTAGGTTTCACCGATTATGACCTAACATCTGAGGGCAGGAATCACAACAAAGCCTTGCATATCACAATGGAATGCAAAGGGACGATGCTTTCCCATGTTTTGGTTGATACAGGTTCTTCTCTGAATGTTCTCCCAAAGAAAGCCTTAACGAAGTTGAATTGCGATGACGCCACCCTTAGGCCGAGTAATTTAGTTGTAAGGGCTTTTGATGGCTCTAAGCGAGCTGTTTGTGGCGAAGTTGAGTTTCCAGTTAAGATTGGACCGCAGGTATTCAAGAGTACCTTTTATGTGATGGATATCCAGCCTGCCTATAGCTGTCTGCTAGGTCGACCCTGGATTCATGCTGCCGGTGTTGTTACTTCTACTCTCCACCAGAAGCTCAAATATGGACTAGAAGGTCAGATCGTCACCGTCTGTGGTGAAGAGGATATTTTTGTTAGCCACCTGTCTACATTTAAGTATGTGGAGATGGATGGCGAGATGCATGAGATGCTGCGTCAGGGCTTCGAAGCCATAAACATCAGTGAGGTCGCGCCCGAAACTGTCTTTTCACCTGAGCCTGAGAAGGTCGGGACTTCTATCTCTTCATACAAGCAAGTTGTTGAAGTGGTTAAGGCTGGTAATGCCCAAGGCTAGGGCAAATTTGTGGAGCCAATCATAAAAGAAGACAAGTTTGGATTGGGGTATACTCCAGGGTCTCAGAAGAATGAAGCCGGTACTTTCTCCAGCGGGGGTTTGGTTTCTCCCCACACCGTCAATGCTGCAGATGAAGACAAGGCTAATAGCGATTGTGACTTAGATAGCTGGATTCGCCCGTGTGTCCCAGGAGAAAAGCTCGACAATTGGTCGTCTGAAAAAGTCGTCCGATTTACTCTACTGAAAGAGTAATTTTTATTGTTTTCCTTTTATCACATGCATAACAAAGTCTTACACTTTGACCAAGGTGTAATGACTCATCTGTAGGGCCATCCATTTAGTTACATTTCGCAATTATTTTCATCATCAACAAAGGACAGCTTTTGCAAACAATTTTGTGTTCTTTTTCTTTCAATTATTTTTACTTTTACAAAAACGACAATGTTTCTTTTTCATGTTTCTTTTTCGTTTTTCTTTCCAAAAAACACCTCGTAAAACTGATCACCCGGATCTCACTGCTAACGACACTGCTATGGCCAAGTATGACTTCGACAGTCCTATCTATCAAGCCGAAGAAGGGGTTGAGGAAGATTGTGAATTGCCTGAGGAGTAGCTAGGTTGTTGAAACAGGAGGACCGAGCTATCACACCTTATCAGGAGGTGGTTGAGACCATCAACATTGGTACCGAAGCCGACAAGAAAGAGATCAAGATCGGGGCCAGTCTACAGGCCGAGAGGAAAAGACCGTTGATCATGTACTTGACTGTGTTAGAAAGGTCAATGGGTTGTGTGCTCGGTCAGAATGACGAGTTAGGTCGAAAAGAGCATGCAATATACTACCTTAACAAAAAGTTTACCGACTGTGAACAAAGATACTCACTGCTCGAGAAAACTTTCCGCGCTTTGGCATGGGCTGCTCGCCGACTAAGACAGTATATGTTGACTCACACGACTCTATTGATATCAAAGATGGATCAAGTCAAGTATATTTTTGAAAATCCAGCAGGGTTGCTAGGTGGCAAATGATGCTGACAGAGTATGACATCCAATACACTTCACAAAAAGCCATCAAAGGAAGTGTCTTGTCAGACTATCTTGCCGCGCAACCGATTGATGATTACCAACCTATGAGGTTCGACTTTCCTGATGAGGACATCATGTTTCTCAAATCGAAAGATTGCGAGGAACCACTCCCGGAGGAGGGGCCTGACCCTGAATCCAAATGGATTATGATGTTTGATGGGGCGGTCAACGTCAATGGTCGCGGAGTTGGTGCAGTGTTGATCACACCGAAGGGGGTTCATATGCCATTTTGTGCCAGAATAACTTTTCCCTGCACCAACAATGAAGCCGGACGAAGCAGAATGGGTCCATTCTCGATACAATCAGCTAAGCCTAGTTGAGGAAAAGAGACTAGCAGCTATATGCCATGGCCAGCTATATCAGAGACGGACGAAGAGAGCGTTTGATCAGAAAGTGCGCCCTCGGGAGTATCGAGTCGGTGAATTGGTACTCAAAAGAATTCTTCCTCCCAACACAGATCACAGGGGCAAATGGACACCGAACAACGAGGGTCCATACGTGGTTAAAAGAGTTTTCTCTGGCGGAGCTCTGATGCTAACAACCATGGATGGCGAAGACTTCCCGTCCCCTGTCAACTCAGACGTAGTTAAAAAATACTTCGCGTAAAATAGACCCGCTGGACAGTAAAAAGAATAGTCCGGGCAAAAAAGGGGCATCCCGACGAACCAAAAAAAAGAATGAAGAGGTTCGGGCAAAATTACGGATATAAAAAAAAATGTACACCCGGTGAGTCGAAAACTCGAAAGGGCGGCTCAGGCAAAAAAGGGTATCCCGGTGGATTGAAAATCCAAAAGGGCGGTCCACGCAAAAGTTAGGGAATAAACGAATAACTGCGATCTGAGTTCATTCGTGTTATATCACCATTTCATTCAATCCGGCAATCTTCGAAGGTAAAAGATCGACTAATCATCCACTTCAGAAAGCAAGATGAGCAGAGCGTCTTGAGGACATACGAGCCATAGCAGAGTCGAAACTCGGTGGGACCCCGTTTCCACATTGCCATTAGGATAGTTTCTCTTGTTCAATTTATAGCGATCACCTCTTTCTAGGGATCAGCTTCCTGATGTACTCGCCTATTCCTGGCACAAATTTTTCAACCAAAAAAAGTCGAATAATTCAGTTAAAAATCCTCTTTACTTTTCATTTATCAGTTTGTTTGCAAAAGATGTCTGAATTCTTGAGGAAACATATTGCATCTGAATGTAATGGTGGCTTTTGCAGATGACTTGCGTAGGAAAACAGTCAAAATTGCTTTGAATGTGCTTAATCCCGGACGGTGAATTCAAACTGAGTAATTCCCCGGGGCATACGTGTATTTTTTGGTTACAGGTCACAGGAACCGGATGCCAAGTCATGAATCCTCACCCCCAAGCGGTTGACAAAGCCTCTCCTCTGCAGAGCAGGTTCCCCAGTAGAGTTGACAGTATCCAGACTATATATCCCCAGCGGAGTCGACAGTGCCAGACTGTATCTTCCCAGCAACAGCGGAGTAGTCGCATACCCAACAGACAAGAGGGTGGTGTTCCCAGTGTTCATCTCGTTCTCAACAGATTATTTTTTTTAACAGATTTGTTTTAATCCCTAACCTGAGGACGATTAGCAAGTTCATATCCCCAGCAAAGGTCGATTCCTACGACATTTCCCCAGGAAGTGCTTTCCACACAGACTCTCCTCGCAGAGCCTCGCCAAGCAAAGTTTCCATAGTTGATACTTCCCCAGCAAGGTCAACTTTTCAAAAAAGGCCGATTTATTTTCGGTGGCTCCCCGGTCCCGGCAGACGGATCGTTGCCCGCAGAGCATTCAAGGATTGATACAACGATACGCTCCCTTCCAGAGTTGCTTCCCCAAACAGATTTCTTTTTTCTTTTGCACCATGCATAACATTTGCATTTGCATTTGCATGCATATCAAACATACACATAAGCTGATAAACAGGTTCTTCAAAGCAGACTGAAAAATTACTTTACAACCAAAGTCATGAGATTCGGCCAGAGGATCAAGTGTGTGTGTGACCCAGCATGAGGGTCATTTTGAAGATTCAGCTTGAGAATCGTTCTCTAGAGATCCAGCCTGAGGGTCATTTCGAAGATTCATCCAGAGAGTCGACTATGAGCGTTATTTCCCCAGCAAGCCAACTGGAGGAATAGATTGACAGCTCAACAGAAAATCAACCTACAAGAGGATCCAGCCCGCGGATCGCATTAAAAAAACAAAGTCTAATCGAAGAGTCGTTATAACATGTTCTAGCCTGAAGAATATGTACAAAGCCCAAAAATGGGATATTCTCGAAGCTGCATATCTAACATGAAGACTGTAGATTTCGAAAGAGGGTCAACCAGCGCATGCCCCAGATGCGAGATCCTGATGATGGGAATTTATCATCAAAACAATTCAGGTCTAGCCAGAAGATCGAAATAGATTCAGCCAGAGAATCGAAACAATTCAGATCTAGCCAGAAGATCGAAGAAGATCTAGCCAGAAGATCAAAGTAGATTCAGCCAGAGAATCAAAGAAAATAGATTCAGCCAGAGACACAAAACAAAGAAGATCTAGCCAGAAGATTGAAGTTAGGTCTAGCCCGAAGACCGGAAATAGATTCAGCCAGAGAATCGAAACAATTCAGATCTAGCCAAAAGATCGAAGAAGATCTAGCCAGAAGATCGAAGTCAGGTCTAGCCGAAGACCGGAAATAGATTCAGCTAGAGAATCGAAACAATTCAGATCTAGCCAGAAGATCGAAGTAGATTCAGCCAGAGAATCAAAGAAAATAGATTCAGCCAGAGAATCGAAACAAAGGAGATCTAGCCAGAAGATCGAAGAAGATCTAGCCAGAAGATCGAAGAAGATATAGCCAGAAGATTGAAACCATATCCAGCCCGAGGATCAAAATTAACATCCAACCAGAGGACTAAATTGAGTATAGATTCAGCCAGAGTATCGAAACTCCAGATTAAGTCAGAAGACTGATTCAGATTCAGCCAGAGGATCGGAAGAGAAATAAACAGCACGGTGTATTTCAGCATTTTTGTGGTGTTCTCGGAGCGCAAATTTTCGGTCTGTCTTTGGTATTCAATCACAGCTCACCCTGTTTGTCTGATAAGCTGTTCGCTTTCATCCTGCTCAGGTTAGCTGATGACTGAATAGGGGCAGCTGTAACACCCCAAAATTTACCCTCCTTATTCACGCATTCACTTTTAGGTTATTTAACATTAGATACATTGCATTTCATCATGTCAATCAGAATTAGATCCAAGAAGCTTGAACATCATCCAGGACACCTTGTGGGTTCTATTTAGATGATCAGTCAACACAAGGGAAAGACTTGAGTTACTTCCAACAGGTTCAAATGGGGTCTATTCGTCAGTCAAAACGTTAATCTTGAAGGAGCAAAAGTTTGTTCTTGAACTGTCATGGTCGCTAGGCGAAGCCCACGGGTTCATAATTATGTATGAATGTATAAATAATGCCTTGAATGCCTTGAATGCTTATCGTGTTTCACTAACCCTTTTGTTGAGTTTTTGTGAAGGCTCACATGACTTTTGCAGGGATAGCTCGCTGGATATTCCACTTTGCTTGTGGGATACCATTTGGGAGATTTATTCTGATTGCCTTGTTGGCACGTTTACTTTATACATGTTTGTTTTGTATGTGTTCGTATCCCCGCAGGTAGCGCGGTTCCTTCGTCAAGGACTGCCTTTTTGCATGAGCATCCCTAACCCTACCATTTCATTGATTTTTCTTCTCCTAAGAACACGTTAACTCCTTCTACTACAGGCGAGTAAGTCTCCAAAGGTCGAGCATCCGGTAGATTGCGTAGTAACGTCATTCGTCCAAAACCCAATCCATAACCTCGTAGTTAGCCGAACTACGACTTGCTCTGATTCTCATTCCAGATGAGATACGTAGGCATAAGACGCGATGTCTTAGCGAGCACAATTACCCTTAACCCCTAGGTAGCCGAGCTATGAAGACTCTGATTCTCACATTCAAATGAGATACGTATGCAATGGATGCGACATCCGTGCGAGTCATTTTCTTTTGACCCCTTTTTTTTAGTAAATAACACATTAGATAAACCCACACCCTTTAGACAAGAACTACAAAAGTGGATCCCGTAGAGTACTACGGATGCGTAGGGGTGCTAATACCTTCCCTTCGCATAATCGACTCCCGAACCCAAGATTTGGTTGCGAGACCCTGTCTTGTCCTTTCCTTTTTCCAGGTTTACTTCGAGCGTTTCCTTTCCCTCCTTTGGGATAAATAACGCCCGGTGGCGACTCTCTTGTCTTTCTTCGCAAGTTGTTTTTTTTTCGCATTCCATTTTTCAGGTTGCGACACTGGGTAACAAGCTCAATGAGACATGTGATCTGATCACCGGTATAAGGGTGAGAGAACAACAAGCTCGGGAATAATGAATATCTAAGACTGGTATAAGGGTGAGAGATATCAATCAACCAAATCATCTGAGGAGGACCTAAAAGGTATATCTCAACTCAGGAAAATCTGACTCCACAGGGGACCAAAGTCATAATAGGGAGCAGAAGGGAAGGAACACCAGGGATACCGGTTACTGGGCATATAATAGGTGACCAACCAAGGCGTGAATTGGGGAATATTCCCAAAACACTCATCATCCAAAAGAGGGCTAAAAGCAAACTCGATTATAGGATGGACATTCGATTTCACAAAGGGAATACGAATCTTACTCGACAGGGGAAGAACAAAAGGCTTCGACCGAAGAGTGCATGAGATATATTATCTATTGTCGTCAGAACATAGATAATATACTCGCATGGAAGATTATCCACAACGGGTTACTGGGTTAATAAAGGATAAATCAACAGAGGCGTGAATTGAGGAATATTCCCAAGACACTCATCATCCAAAAGAGGGCTAAAAGCAAACTCGATTACAGGATGGACATTTGATTCCGCAAAGCGAATATGAATCTTACTCGAATGGGGAAGGACAGAAGGCTTCGACCAAAGAGTGCATGAGATATATTATCTATTACCGTCAAAACGTAGATAATATACTCGCATGGAAGATTATCCACAACCGGTTACTGGGTTAATAAAGGATAAATTAACCGAGGCGTGAATTGGGGAATATTCCCAAGACACTCATCATCCAAAAGAGGGCAAAAAGCAAACTCGATTACAGGATGGACATTCGATTCCACAAAGGGAATAAGAATCTTACTCGACTTGGGAAGAATAAAAGGCTTCGACCGAAGAGTGCATGAGATATATTATCTACTGCCGTCAAAACATAGATAATATACTCGCATGGAAGATTATCCACAACCGGTTACTGGGTTAATAAAGGATAAATCAACCGAGGCGTGAATTGGGGAATATTCCCAAGACACTCATCATCCAAAAGAGGGCTAAAAGCAAACTCGATTATAGGATGGATATTCGATTCCGCAAAGGGAATACGAATCTTACTCGAATGGGGAAGGACAGAAGGCTTCGACCAAAGAGTGCATGAGATATATTATCTATTGCCGTCAAAACGTAGATAATATACTCGCATGAAAGATTATCCACAACCGGTTACTGGGTTAATAAAGGATAAATCAACCGACAGAGAAAGGCATCGGGATACCAAAACTAGGTATATAATGATGACCAATCAAGGGGAGCAACAGACATCACCGGCAAACGGCAAATGAAAGAGGACCCGCTGGGGATAAAATTGCTTAATCAGAGCAATTATCCAAAAGAAGGAGGGAATATCAATACTGAATATTGGATAATGATAACCGTCAAAGAGGGGATTATATCTACCAGATACTGGGTAGAAAACCACGGAAGAGTAACCGTCATCAACTAGGATGAACAACAATGGTTAACTCTGCAAAGGGGGGAAAATAGGGTTTACAACTACCGGTATAAGGGTAGAAAACCACAAACTCCGCTGAGGATAAGGTGAATAATTATTGATTACTGAGCAATTATTCATTTATCACAGGGAAACACCCGAGACAGTCACAAAAGGCCAATTTAGGATCAAACCAAAAAGACAAACTGAATCGAGACTCATCCTAATGAGGATATAACTCAATAGGGGAACCCATCCCAATATATGTGTTGGGAAGGAACAGAAACAACCATCATCCATGAGGATATATCTCAGTGGGGAATATGGGAGAAAGGATAGACACTTTCTGCTTATGGGGCTGACTCTATATGGAGAGATCATACACACACAATCTGCTTGGGGAGATATATATCACCAAATAGCAGGAGACAACAAACAAGGATATATGGCAAAGAATGCAACATGAATATCTGAATGTTATAAATATGCATGTATATGCGTGATTTATGTTTGATGAATGCTGACAAATAGACATATCTAACACACACATGTCCAGGAATCAACCACCCGGTACTACATCTCAAGAGAGAAGGAGCCAGGATCACTGGAGAATATCCAATCTGCCGGGGATCAGAGACAACAAAATCTCTGCAGAGATTAATCATCAGTCTCAGCTGGGGAAAGGAGTTCAGTGCACAGGCAGAAACTGCCACAAAAGCAACTCTTCTGGGGAATCCATCTGAGGGAGATAAGGGGAATCTGGTGATCCAAAACCAAGTACCAAACTCACCAAGGAAATCACACCCACTGAGGAGGAATGATCGCTCTTCCGCTGAAGGGGAGAGTGGTGAACATCTCAACAAGCATACCACTCGGGGATGAACCATCACAGATAAAATCCACCACACCAACAACTCCGCTGGGGATCAGAGATACCAGGAAACAACAATATCTCTACAGGGGATAACATCATCATAGATAAGATTCAACACACCAACAACTCCGCTGGGGATCTATCTGAGGAAATGAAGGAATTCTGGGGATCAACCACCAAATACCGAACCTTCCAAAGAAGACACTTCTGCTGAGGAGAGAAGACCACTGCTTTGTTGAAGGGAGGGGAGATGAATAACCTCAACAAACACTCTGCTCGGGAGAGTAACCCACAACAATATTCTGGGAGAAGAAGATATAGTCCTTCCAGGGATATGAACAAATGTCTTACCCTGTTAGAAATCATGCTACCCTTGGGAGAGCACTGAGGATCCCTTAAGTATCCTTTCATCATTGTGAATGTTCACTTTGTTTAAAAACAATTTGTGAAAAAATTTGTTTATTTAAAATAATGATATTTTCTCAATTAAAACATGCAAAACATTTGTTAAATAGAAACAAATAAGAGTGCAAATAATTGGGTAAAGGCTCGAATTTACTTGATGGAATGGTAGTTTACAAATGGCAAGACTCCATAGATCTTTTACAAGTTTGAAATTGGTGATATATATTGGAAAAGGGCTACATTGAACATAATGACCATTTCTCCACCAATTCTGAGTTCGATGTATTTGAAGCTTTGGTTGACGATGAATGAACAAGAATCTCTAATGGATGATAGTTGTAGAACATAGTCTTGTCAGGATGCAGTTACTTGCCAAATCCCTAATTTCTTGCCTAGATTGCCCCAGGATGAGGTACTCAATCAAGCGGGATGCATATATTCATTTTTTTTGTCTCTAACTTTTGCCTGGATCGCCCTTTCGGGTTTTCAATCCACCGAGACGCTCATTTTTGCCTAAGCCGCCCTTTTAGGTTTTCAACTTAGCGAGCTGTTCCATTTTTATTTTTAGGCGAAGTATTTCTTGACTGCATCTGAATTCATAGGACGAGTGAAATCCTCCCCATCCATAGTTGTAAGTATCAAAGCACCGCCTGAAAAGGCTTTCTTAACAACATATGAACCCTCATAGTTTGGAGTCCACTTGCACCTGGAATCGGGTGCGAAAGACAAAACTTTCTTGAGCACATGGTCACCTTCTCGGAACACACGAGGCTTGACCTTCTTATCAAAAGACTTCTTCATTCTCTGCTGATACAACTGACCATGACACATGACAGTCAATCTCTTCTCTTCAATAAAATTCAGTTGGTCATAGCGACTCTGAATCCATTTAGCATCAGTCAACTTGGCCTCCATCAAGACTCTCATTGATGGGATATCCACCTCTACTAGGAGTACGGCCTCCATGCCATAAACAAGAGAGAAGGGGTTTCCCCTATTGAAGTGCGGACAGATGTACGATATCCATGCAAAGCAAATGGCAGCATCTCATGCCAATCTTTGTACGTAACAACCATCTCTTGGATAATCTTCTTGATATTCTTATTAGCAGCTTCAATAGCCCCATTCATCTTGGGTTTATAAGGAGAAGAATTATGGTGTGCAATCTTGAACTCACTACACAACTCTTTCATCATCTTATTATTCAAGTTAGATCCATTATCAGTAATGATCTTATCTGGCACACCATAACGGCATATGAGTTTATTCTTGATAAACTTCATGACCACCTGCCTGGTCACATTGGCATATGACGCCGCTTCAACCCACTTAGTGAAGTAATCAATTGCTACGAGAATAAACCTGTGTCCATTGGACGTTTTCGGTTCTATCATGCCAATCATGTCAATTCCCCACATAGAGAAAGGCCATGGTGATGAAATCACATTCAGAAGTGTCGGAGGAATATGAATCTTATCCGCATAAATTTGACACTTATGGCATTTCTTCACATATTTGCAGCAGTCAGACTCCATTGTCAGCCAATAGTAGCCTGCTCTAAACATCTTTCTAGCCATGGCATGTCCATTGGAATGAGTACCAAATGAACCTTCATGGACCTCAGTCATCAACAGGTCTGCTTCGTGTCTATCCATGCATCTGAGCAGAACCATGTCAAAATTTCTCTTATAAAGCACTTCGCCATTGAGGTAGAAACTGCCTGATGATCTCCTCAAAGTTTTCCTATCTTTCACAGATGCCCCAGGCGGATAAACCTGGTTCTGGAGGAAACACTTGATGTCATAATACCATGGCTTGTCATCCTTCACTTCTTCAATTTCAAATACATGAGTTGGTCTATCCAAGCGTATCACGGTGATATTGGGAACTTCATTCCAATATTTAACCATAATCATCGAAGCAAGCGTAGCAAGAGCGTCTGCCATCCGATTCTCATCTCGAGGAATATGATGGAAGTCAACCTCAGGAAAGAACGTTGAAATCCTCCTCGCATAATCTCTATATGGAACGAGACCAGGCTGATTCATTTCTCATTCACCCTTAATTTGATTGACAACGAGGGCCGAATCACCATAAACATCAAGATGTTTGATCCTAAGATCAATACATTCTTCCAATCCCATAATACAGGCCTCGTACTCAGCCATATTATTCGTGCATTTGAAAGTTAGCCTTGCTGTAAAAGGAATATGTGTGCCCTGAGGAGTAATAATTACTGCCCCAATACCATTTCCATACTGATTTACAGCGCCATCAAATACCATACTCCATCTGGGACCAGGCTCTGGGCCTTCATCGAGTGTAGGCTCATCACAATCTTTCATCTTCAAATACAGAATCTCCTCATCTGGGAAATCATACTGAACTGACTGATAATCCTCAATCGACTGATGTGCCAAGTGGTCAGCCAAGATACTACCTTTGATAGCTTTCTGAGCTCGATACTCAATGTCATACTCAGACAACAACATCTGCCAATGGGCGATTCTCCCAGTTAATGCGGGCTTCTCAAATATGTACTTGATTGGATCCATTCTGGATATCAACCAAGTTGTGTGATTTATCATATACTGGCGTAAACGCTTAGCGGCCCAAGCCAAAGCACAGCATGTCTTCTCAAGCATTGAGTATCGAGACTCACAATCAGTGAACTTCTTACTTAGGTAGTAAATGGCATACTCTTTCTTCCCGGATTCGTCTTGCTGACAAAGGACACAACCCATCGAGTCTTCAAGAACTGTCAGATACATGATCAAAGGTCTTCCTTCTACAGGCGGAGACAAGATTGGAGGTTCAGATATATAATCTTTGATACCATCGAAAGCTTTCTTGAAATCCTCGGTCCAATCATGGGACTGATCTTTCCAGAGGAGCTTGAATATCGGCGCACATGTGGCAGTCATGTGGGATATGAATCTGGAAATATAATTCAAGCGGCCAAGAAAACCTCGGACTTGCTTCTCAGTTTTGGGCACAGGCATCTCTTGTATTGCTTTGACCTTTGCAGGATCAACCTCAATACCTCTTTCGCTGACAATAAAGCCCAATAACTTGCCAGAACGGACTCCAAATGTACACTTGTTGGGATTCAGACGAAGCTTGTACTTCCTCAAACGCTGAAAAAGCTTCAACAGGTGCTCTACATGTTCAACTTCCGTTCTCGACTTAGGAATCATATCATCAACATATACCTCAATATCCTTGTGCATCATATCATGGAACAAGGTAGTCATAGCTCGTCGATACGTGGCTCCGACATTCTTCAAACCGGAAAATCCATATCCTCGGGGGCCATCTTAATCTGATTATATCCGGAAAATCCATCCATAAATGAGAAGACAATGAGTTTAGCTGTATTATCTACCAACATATCAATATGTGGTAGAGAGAAATCATCTTTCGGACTAGCTTTACTCAAGTCTCTATAGTCCACACACATTCGGACTTTTCCATCTTTCTTAGGTACGAGCACAATATTGGCCACCCACTGAGGATATGTAGAAGTCACCAGAAACCCCGCATCAATTTGCTTCTGAACTTCTTCTTTGATCTTCACTGCCATATCAGGATGAGTTCTTCTGAGCTTCTGCTTCACAGGCACGCACTCAAGCTTCAAGGGTAGGAAATGTTGCACAATATTTGTATCTAGACCCGGCATGTCTTCATACGACCAAGCAAAGATATCGACATATTCTCGTAGCAATTCAATCAACCCCTTCTTAACAGATTCTTCCAGGAGTGCCCCAATCTTGACCTCTCGCACACAATCCTCAGACCCCAAGTTGACTGTTTCTAGATTCTCAAGATGCGGATGAATGATCTTCTCTTCATGCTCAAGCAGACGGGTGATCTCATCAGAAATCTCTTCAACATCATCTTCCTCTGCCTTAAATACAGGGAATTCAAAATTGGGAGATGGCGTTGGGTCATTATGTTCAATGGGTCTAGAAATCAACCTGCATAATGATTTTGGATATGAAAAGCTTTTAGAAATCAAACAAGGCAAATCATTATGCAGATGAAAAGATTGATTTTATTCTATTTTTTTAGGGTTTTATGTGATCACCAATTTCATGCAAAAAGCAAAAAGGGAAAATAATTTGGAAAAACAAACATTTAGCATGAATTTATTGAATGAAAATATCATTGTATTTATGTTGCCAACAATGTCATCACTTCTCCTTTTGGCATGGGAGAAGGGTTTTTAAACAAAGCGATCATTACGTTGACTTGTGGACAACTGTAGGAATATCCACAGCGACCCAATTGTTGCAGATCCCTCCAGGGATAACAAAATTGCCAGAGTCCTCTGTATCCTCTTCCAAGACAGCAGCAGCTTCCTCCTCCTGACCAGCATGGATAAAACCTCCACTCTTGAACAGTCCTTTCTCATTGAAAGCCCTAGAAGAAAAGCCTATGTCAGCCCGGGACTTATTGTCTTCCAGCTCAATCATTTTTCCTAGACCAGCAATTGCACCACACTCAATGGCCCATTTCGCATCTCTATAGGAAGTAAATGAAGGAATTCTTTTCTCAACAGGCTCAGCTATAAGTAAAGCTTGGAAAGGAGTTCCAACTTCATCCTCAGCATCTATGTATGAGAAGGAAGACAAGTGGCTAACCAGGAGAGCCTTTTCTCCCCCTACCACTACCACTTTCTTGTTCTTCACAAATTTCAGCTTCTGGTGTAGGGTGGATGTCACGGCGCCAGCCTTGTGAATCCATGGTCTGCCTAAGAGACAGCTGTACGATGGGTGAATGTCCATAACCTGGAAGGTAATTTGGAAATCACTTGGTCCAATCTTTATAGGGAGATCAACTTCACCAATCACAGTCTTTCGAGACCCATCGAAAGCTTTCACAACTACCCCACTCTGCCTCATGGGAGGCCCTTGATAAGACAGTTTTGAAGAGTGGTTTTTGGCAATACATTCAGGGATAACCCAGTGTCCACCAGCACATTGGACATGGGGTCGTCTCTACAATTCATGGATATGTGTAAAGCCAAGTTGTGGTCTCTTCCTCTTTAAGTTCACGGTTCTCTTGCTCTAGATGATCCATCAGTCTTGAAGAGTTGGCTCTAGTGTAGTACCGGTGAGTCAGCTTGTCTTCAAAATAAATGAAGAGCACAGAGTTAGACCACAAGACCAAAAGCCGGGAACAAAACCTGCTTATGCATATGATGCATGCAATGCTTATGCATATGATTTGTTTTTATTTCAAAGGAACTTTAGGGTTTTACTTGCAAATTTTGGAAATATTAACTGTTTATCACATATGGAAATATCTCATAAAATAATTCTTTGTCTTTCCATGTTTGAAAATTTGCAAATAGACCTCCTTAAGTACCTTGAAAAATTTCTTATTATTGATGATATGGATGCAAATGGGTGCATGAATGCATGAATGCAACAATCACACTCAAGGATCAAGCAAAGCACACCAAACAAAGGTGATGGGATGGATCATATTATCCTTAATATCAATCATCCATTTTGGTGGATTATGGTTTACACCTTATCAACACCCAAGTTCCATTGATATTAAGTATATATGAACGGATCAACCATGAATCAAGGGTTTGTTGTGAGTCACGAGCATGGGGTCTTGGTTAAGAACCACCCAAAGGGAATGTACTAGGGTTTAAACCTGCCAACCATGTTCTACAAGAGGTCCCCATAGTCATCATCCCATCTTTCGGATATTATCGGAGAAACGACTACTCGTATTCCAAAAATATTCTCAAGAGAGACTCTTATGAGTGTAGTATCGCGTAACAATCGTATCAAATCTTACATTTAAACGACTTTCGCACTACATCCTAAAAATAGGCCAAGATGGGCTTGGTAAACTAAGGTCCTTGGCTTCTAAGGTCTATATTGGAAAGATTAATGTCTAACCAC
The DNA here is from genome assembly GCF_024323335.1 of Lathyrus oleraceus. Lineage (NCBI taxonomy): Eukaryota > Viridiplantae > Streptophyta > Magnoliopsida > Fabales > Fabaceae > Lathyrus > Lathyrus oleraceus. The sequence goes on along the minus strand of NC_066583.1, from coordinate 85,029,582 downwards.
AACTTACTTGTGTGACATTATTGATCCCAACATGACCTCCACCAAGTGAATGGACTTGCAAGTCAACTTGCTAAGCAATAACTCCACACAAGTCAACAAGACTACGCCATTCTCCTATCCTAAGTGCACTCGAGTCCAGGTATAGAACTCATCTCACAAAGATCACCAAGCATACAAGGAATTAAATATATCAAGCAATTCATACATTACAAACAATACAGTAATCCCAAATTGCACAAAAATATGTCACAAAACAATATAATACAACAAGCATGAAAACTAGGCAAAACCCACTAGGCAGTTATCCCCAGCAGAGTCGCCACTTTTCTGTAGCGGGGTAATCGTTACCATTGGAGATATTGACTAAATCCAAGGTAAATCATACAAAGTAGAGTCGCCACTGCACTTCTATTTATCCAAAGGAATGGTTAGAAAGCGAACAAAAACCTAAAAGTTTTACAAACAAAACTAGTAAAAGAAACAGAGATCTGGGTAAGGGGGTTGATTATGCAATGGGAAGGTGTTAGGCACCCAAAACATCCTAGGTACTCCTAGGGAGCCCTTTTCATACTTGTTGTAAGGCAGTTGTTTTTGTAAAAAAAATTATTTGTGCAAACATGATTGAAGAGATGAGAAGAGAATATACAAGTTATTTACATTTTGTGTTTGGATGGATAAACCCATTGCCTATGTACCATCTTATAAAAAGATTAGGATCAAAACCTCGTAGTTCGGGGTAAAAATCTCAAAACAAATTGGTGAATTGATTGGTCCAAAAGCCTTAAGGTCTTTTGTTATCAAAGGGAGAAAACTTAACCAAACCACAAATCCACCATGTGAGGATAGCTTCAACATGCTAGTGAGGGGTTAACCCTATAATAAGCATGGAAGACTCATTGTCCATCACTAAGGATATAGGTGAGTATTACATCTACCACAAAGATAACTCAAACCTAATAGCTAAAGGTTATGGAAAAATTTGATTAAGAAGGTGGCCACTGGAACCACAAAAGGGAAATTTGAATGGGTTATATTTACCAATTAGAAGTATATACAAAAGTAGTCAAAGTTGACTTAAAGATTCAATTCAAAATGAGTGTTATGAAAAGGAAGTTTGAAAATCAAAAGCATAAGGCTTAGGTTTCTAATGTTGAAAACAAATGAAATGTTTGCATAAAAAGGGTTTTGGCTTGGGTTAGGGTGGAGAGATGAAGAAGAAGGGCTAAGTCCTAAGGAAAACAAAAAGGTGAGGGATATGAAATGAAACCACACTAGGAGTTCCTCTCTTGAGATCATATTGATGATCCAAGTAGCTCCCATCCTTTGTAATAAGCAAGCACAAAGTATAAGCAATCAAACAAGTCTCATAAGAGATCCTCAATGTATCTTGTATCTTCCACTTGGATGAACATGGTAATGTTCCTCCAATTAAGCTCAAATGGAAACTCCTACTTCAAGAGCACACACATCAAAAGTTCCATGTAAACAAACATCACACATTATATCCATACAAGAGGCTCAAACAATGGGTGGGCTTTAGTCAAGAGGGGTCATGTCAACCTCGACAAACAAGCCAAACTGTAAAGGGTAATCTGTAGCTCTTAACCACTAACATTGAACGTTAGGGTGAAACTGATCAAAAATGGAAATGAGGATGAGACCTCATGCTCTTAACCCTGGCCAGGGTGAGCTCATGACAAAGAAAGCGTGGGGATCCAGAAAGTGGGATCCTATTCCACTTGACAAAGATCTTGGGTACATGTTCAGAAGCATCAACACGTAGTGCGAGCATAAAGAACGACCCACTGAATAACGGGGGATTGGCTACTAATCCCTTTTATCCGTCAATTGCCTCTACTCTTGGAGGTCTTATCAAATAGCACATGCCTCATCTTGGAGGTCTTTGGCACAATTGTAAACAAACACAAACAGAGCCTCTAAAGGAGGACTTGCCAGCAAAATGCCTGCCAAAAAGGTGACAGGACTTCAGACTACATGAAGTAAGAAACTAACTACCTGAGTGGTGTATCAACCACAATCCAAAGCTCAAGCAAGAGCTAAAGTAAGCAAGCAACTAAGGTACCTGTACAAATACTAAACAGTCAATACTTCAGTTATTAAACCAACAGACAAACAGTGAAACTTTCCAACATTTTTACAATCCAATGAACAATGCCCAAGCATTCAAATGAACTAATGAGCTCAAGCACATCACTTAAAATCCTACAAAACAAACACAAGTTAGAACTAAAATCATTTGCATCTCACAAAGTGAGAACAAATCAACCATCAATGCTAAATGTCCAAACCTGAAACACAAAACAAGGTTAGTTTATGTACAAAACACTAGTGCAAAGACTAGATTCAAAACTAAGTCAAATGATCAAAACAGAACCCAATCTTTTACACAATGCACATTCAAACATGTCACAAAGTGTCCTCAAAAGGACCAGCATCAAATCAATAAGCAAGTATCTCAAATGAGCTATGTCATGCAAGGACAAAAAATGTGCACAAAATGAACTTCTAACTTAGAAAAATCACATCAAATCTGAAATGCATGCAATGGCTTTTATATTTTTGATACAAGTTCCTCATGTCATGAGTGTTCAACATGCAAAAAATCAAATCCAGAAAGCTTCAAATGATATGTGAACAAAAATGCAACAATTCAATGTCAAAAATGTGACACAGATTGTCACACTTTTCTCTATGTGTCAAAAGTGATGATAACGTATGAGAAAAATTCCAAACCAGTGACCAAAAAATCATATCATGTGTGAATGTCAAGCATGCAAAAAATTGGATCAAATGGCTCAACATAGAGAATTTCACAATGCATTGAACACAATAGGTCAAAATGGCACCACATGGATTCAAAAATTCACAAATAAAAATCCAGACATCAACAATTCATGAAATTAACATCAAAAAATAGTAGAGATAAAAAAAAACTATGAAAAAAAATTGGGATTAAATTGGACTATTTTTGAATTTTTTATGATTTTTACAAAATGAACAAAATAAATGGAATAACAAATAACAATGGAGGGAAATCCAAATATTTGAATCAACTCAGAAAATACGTGAGCCATCAGATATGGTGCGCATGGCAATCAATGGTCTAGGTTCAAACTACCAAAACGTCGCGTTTCATTTAATGACTTGGCACGCACACTCAGCATTCAGCGCTCGCGTGGCTAGGTCAAACAAATCTGTACCAATCGCTTGTCCACGCAAGAGCCACATGGAGCACACATCAGCACAAAACCCTAGCACGCAGACGCCGGAGCTACAGCTCCGATCGTCTTCTCCGACGAACCAGCGGTGGCTCCCATGGAGGCGCCACCAAAAAATTTCCAGAAATTTACAAAACTTATATCATTAGAACCGTCCTCCAACAAGGATTCCAAATATGCAATCAATTCAACCTAATTCTTCCTAGATTCTACGGATCGAAGAGAAACATTTTCATGATCAAAACTTCCAGTTCACATAACACGCTCAATACTCAACCATTTTTAATTCTAAACACATCTACAATCTTTACTAATCAAGATCTACACATCTATGACCTTAAAACAACAAAAAGAGATGATGAATTTTGAATCACCTGGAAATGCAACTCTCTGTTCACGCGTTCTCAAGAGTTCCAATGCTCCAGATCTACTCCACTGCACTTCCTATGAAGCTTTAAGCAAAAAGAATCAGTTGAAACCACTTGAATCTTCTTCAATTTCCAAAATCCATCGTCATGTTCATGCTCTTGCACTGCATGATTTCTTGATGAATTGCAACAAATGAATGATGATTCTTGATCAGTGAAGGTTGATGAACAAGAATATGCAAAGATATCTGAGGTTTGTGTGGAGAAAAATGCAAATCGAAGAGAGAGAAATTTTTGAGAGTTTCTTGAATTTGATCTGAAATGGTTCTGTTCTTCAGTTATGATTAGGGTTTTGGTATTTATATGCCTTGCTAATGACCATGCTAATCACTTAAGCCAAATGCTAATCATGATTAATGAGATTTTAAGCAATATGCAAAAATGCAAATGAAACTCACAAAGCCATAATCCACGTGTACAGTCCCATGCTAGGCTTCCAGTCCTCTTAAAAACATCCAATGGTCATGATTTGGTGATTTGTTTGCTTGCACCTTAAGCCAAAAATGAATAATGAATATTTTCTTCAAAATGCACATGTGTGAAATAGTGAGAATACAAGCCATGATTCCTTTGCATAATTGAGCCAAATGATGTCAATTTGAGATGCCTTGAACATGAGAAGCATTTTGCAAAAAGAATGAACCAAATTGAAGCATTGTCTCATAAGTTATGCCATTTTGAATTTCCATGCACACCTTGTGATCAAATGACCATAACTTCTCAACCATTCATCATATGGACATGAATTAGGACTTTTTGGAAACGGGAGACAAAGATCTACAACTTTCATGTCCACCAAAACTCCATTTGAAACTTCTTTGACATTGACAAGTCAAGTTGAATGTGGACCAAAAACTTGCCAAATTTGGAAACTTTGAATTATAGGTCATTTTCCATTTTTAGTAACTTTTGCCATGACCTTTGAATCTTCAAGATGATGTTTAGAATGATGAATAGACCCCATTTGAACATGATTGAGGTGTCTCAACTCATTTCCCCACCTCATAGCCCTCAGTTGACTGCTCAGTTGACTTTTGGTTCTCAGATGACCTGGTGATTGCTTAAGCTACAACAAAAGATGTTAGTGACATATTTTTATGCTTTTGGTTAGTGAATAAAACAAGAAAAGAAATGATATACAATTCAAGCATGCTTGGTGATCTCAAACCACTCACAAGAGATCCCTACCCACAGGGAAAGGGAGCCAAGATGCTCAATGATCCTTGAGGCTATGCAATGCAATGTTATTCTGCCATGAGGGATCTAAGGGACAAAATTGGGGTCTTACAGTTAGAAATCTTGATTAGTGAACCAAGTTCCAACAACTTGTCATGCCAAAAAGAAGAAGAGAAATGATCTGGTATTGGTTTAAGTCCTTTGCATGATTTAGGAAGCAATATATCCTTAATGCAAAGCCATTCACTTAATCATTTGATCAAGATGAATTAGATTTGAATCAAGGAAGGTTAAACCTCCCTAATCAATGCTAACTTATCAACCTTTAACTCATTGATCCAAAAGAAGAGAAGAAGAAGAAGATGGATAATGGAAATGAAAAGAATAAAGTGCATTAAATGAAATGGAATGTACCAATCAACAAGTGTTGACCAATGACATTGAGGATCATGGTCAAACTATCAAAAACAGAAGTGGGATGAAGATTGGAAGTCAAAAAATGAACAAAATATTTTTGGCATTTTTAATATTTGAAAATAAACTTGAATTAAAATATTAAAGAGAGGTCAAACTTCAAAATCACTTCAAATCAACTTTGAAAAGTTCAACAAGGTCAAACAAAGTTTGACAAAAAAATTCAGCATTTTTAAAAGTCAGAAACTATTTTTAATCAATTAAAAATGAATAAAAATAACCTAATTGAACTAAAATCTCAAATAAATCTCAAATCAATTAAAAAATTGATGAGAATATTTTTCATAGATCCATCATCATTCAAATAGGTTGAACAAATATTTTTGTATTTTTTGAATATCAAAAACTATTTAAAATGAATTAAAGATAACCAGAAAAGAGAAAATTCACAAAAAATATCAAATGATAAAATAAAAAATATTAAAAATCATCTTTAGAAACTAGAATTAAAAAGAGAAATAATGAAATTGGTCCCATATTTTTTGGAATTAAAATGAAATAGTTATGAATTTTTGAAGTTAAAGGAAATAAAAGAAATAAAATGGAAATTAGAAAAATTAGAAAAAAGGAGAGGCGTTGGATCTAGTCTCATTAATTGAGCTGACACATCCAAGGGCTATCAACGCGCGCCTACCAAAGTCCTCAATCAAACGCATCACATGGACATTTAATAAAAGTCATAAGATCAGATGGTTGTGATATAAACTGGGAAATGCATCCAACGGCTCAGGATTGATTTGGCAATGAGACGGTGGCCAACACCACCTTCTTCTCCGGTGAGCTCCGGCGAGGGCCAAAAAACACAGAGGTTCAAATGCTCATTAAAATGGACGATCTAGGCACCGTTCGAAAGAGGAAGTGATGTACATCACTCTTATACCACTTAATTCCACTCTAGATTCCTATCAAGAGAGAAATCAGAGATGGAAGCTTGATGGTGTTCATCATGAACTTGCTTGATTTCAAAAATTAAACATACAGCAATGATGCCTCTATAGAGAGGACTTCAGACAACACAATATCAAGGCCAATAGATCAAAGAACAAAGAGATTCGAAGCAAAAACCAGTTGATCCACACCTTTGGATTATGAAGATTTGGGTCCCTTTCCTTGGTTCCTTTTGCAAAACAGAACTTCTATGGATCAAATCATGAAGGTTTAGGAACTTTAGATCTGAAGATTTAACCAAATTCAATTGAATTTCAGATCTGAATTTTTGAAGAAAATGGATTTAGTTCCTTTGGTATGGTTGGGAATTCACTCTTGCAGCATTTCAGGCGCCCTTAGGTTGGTTAATTATGAAGCATAACACATGTATTTATAGCTGGAATTGGCTGAACAAGTGAGTTTACTCGTGTGCATGGCAAATGGATTTTCCTTGCATGGGCTGGTATGATCATGTGGAAGGCCCAATGAAGATTGGAATGACCTGCTGAGCTCATATGAATTGCAAATGGTCGTGTACAAGAAGTGTAAACATCTCATGCATGGCAATTTGAATTGAATTTCTCAAAATGCATTAAATCTTCATGCCTTCGAAAATGGTACTTCCAAACTCCAAATGCTACCTCATGAGTAATGGTTAGAAAGCTTGTTGCATAAGGAACAAATGATATGTTGATCAAAATTTCAGTTGGGCTTTGGGAATTAGTGAATTTTGAGTTTAAAGTGTAGGGTGTAAAACATGCATAAGTGAAGTTTCCAAATTTGGCCAATGTTCAAGCCCTTCTGTCTCAATGATGCAAGCTCCAAATGATAAAACCTTCTACATGAAAGTTGTAGATCTTTTCAAGACAATCAATTTGGACTTACATTTTGAATTATTTGGATTTTTAATGAAGAAGTTATGGACACTTGAAGTTGGACTTTTTTCCATTTCAATGCATTTGGCCCAAAGTGACCTATAATGTTTTGCATTATCACATGTATTTATTTTGAGATTTTGAATTTTTACTCAACATAACATTTGAAGTAGACACAATAATATTTCCAATGCATTTGGTTCCACCTCAAAATCATAAAAAATGAATAAGTTATGATCTTGGGAAGTTGACCCAAAATTAGGGTTTCAGTCAAATGACCTATAATGTCTTGGAATGGATGATGATCTTCCAAGCTTCAAATCCAATTTTGATGAACATTAAAGTTGTTCATATTGTCCTTAAGAACACGTTTTCTCTTGGGATCATCTCCATTTGACCAACACACAAAATGTTAGGTCTCAGTGCATTCAAAATAGTTAGATGAATTGACTGATCAACTTCTCAAGTCCACAACTCATATCTTGATGAATTGATGATTGAGGATACTCGAATAAGTTCAAATATGCATGGAATGATGAATTAAAGAACTTCCCTTGATTGCGTTTGACCATGGGTTGAGGTTGCTTCATTAGCAAGGCATTATTGATGATCAGATGAATTAGGGCTTCCTTGGGAAACAAACCTCAAACCCTTTGACTTGCTTTGATCCAAAATGATGAATTGAGATGCTAGGGAGGCATATTTGATGGATGAGAACTTTGGGAACCATTGCCATGCTTGCTTTCATCTTCTCTTGGCCATATCATTGCACAAAGGATCACCTAGAAGCTTTTGACCTTGTGATTGCTCAAGCTACAAACAAAAGATGTTAGTGACATATTTTTTGTGCTTTTGGTTAGTAAACAAAATGAGAAAAGCAATAATATACAATTCAAGCATGCTTGGTGATCTCAAACCACTCACAAGAGGTCCCACCCCAAAGGCAAGGGGAACCAAGATGCTTATGATCCTTGAGGCTTTGCAAATGCAATGTTATGATATCATGAGGGATCTTAGGGCCAAAAAATTGGGGTCTTACAGATGCCCCTATTTAAGGTTATTCTAGCCGGAGAAGTGAAGGTTAAAATCTTCGTCTCGATGAGGTAGAATGGGCTTAAATAATAACAAAGAGACGAATTTTGGTCCCTAAGAGACCTCATGATGCAAATGTATGTATGCAAACGGTAACACTCTGTGGGGATATGTGTTCACAAAGAAAGAAAGAAATTAGGAACAATTGAAAATCCACTGGAGTAACATACTCATAAATGAGACAGAGACTCTAGGGACTTTACTAGGGAGTAAGGGGATAAGAATGCGTGAGCATGTCACGACTTGACACTTGCTGAGAGACACGAAGGAAATCCATGAAATAAATCAATGGAAAAACTCGAGCTGACTCAAAGATGCACGTATTGGGGAATATGCCAATACAGCAAAAATTATCCGTAACGGATACTTCGGATAAAAATCCGGACTCAGGCTGGGAGAATCCACTAGGGGACTTTGCTAGGGAAACACCCAAACAAGACTCCTCTGGGGAAGCAACGGGATGAGGTATTACCGGTTACTGGGCAATAAGCTCAAAGAGTCATGTGATCTGAACACCGGTATAAGGGTGATAGAGCAACATGCTCGGGAAGAATGAATATCTAAGACCGGTATAAAGGTGAGAGATATCTGAAGGTGAGAAAAACAAGAAAGGGGGGGGGGTTTGAATTGTTTTGAAAAATAAGCGCTTTTCAAAAAGAAAATCACACAAGGATTTTATACTGGTTCGCTTATAACACAAAGTTACTCCAGTCCACCCGGCCGAGGTGATTTCGCCTTCAACAAGGACTTAATCCACTAATCTTGAAAGATTACAAACAACGTCTAAGAGAAAGATCTCTTAGTCCTCTCAAGTATACAGACTTCACAGAGTCACTTGAGGAAATAAACAAACAATAGATAAAAGATTTATGTAATCTAGAGTGCTTCTAAGAAAGCAAATATTACAATAGTAAGAACAAAGTGATTCACGTTATAAGCAACAGCTTCGTGAAGATTTAGAGAGCAAGAGTGTTTTCTTGAGCGTTGATGTTTCAGTATAATTTTTCCTTGTATATGTTGTCTACTGAAAGTTGATTTGCAGTCCTTTATATAGATCAGTGAGGTAGTAGTTGAAACTGATGAGTAATAAAATGAATTTACGCCATCACTTAAATAGCTTCTGCAGGATAACTTTCTCTCCTTGAAATGACTACTTACCACATATAGTATCTTCTTTATTGAAATTGGAGATTAACGTCTCTTTCTGTTTTAGGAAATCCATTTGCAAATCTTTACTTGACTTTAACGTTACTCTTTCATAATTAGCAAATCCATAATCAGAGTCTTCGTGTATCTGAGAATCTTGGAGTCTTGCTTCTGATGTTGAGTTCAGATAGTTTCTTCAGACAGCACTGATAACTTCTGGAATTTAGAGATAGCATTGTTCAGAGTCAGAACTTCTAGAGCTTACTTCTTGTTCAGATGCTTCTGATACTTGTTGTTTTGCTCAGAGTTAGACTTTCTTGAACTTGTTTCTACTTCAGATGCTTCTTATCTTCTGATAATTTGTATCTGATCTGGTTATGTATCTGATGACATCATCAGATCTCTTCCTTCTTTCTTTAGAACCCTGCATACTTAGAATCTTTTCGTTAGGGTGCCATTTTTGGTTTCATCCTTTGTTATCATCAAAATCAAGGAATCTGTTGTAGAACAATTTTTGTTCTTACAATCTCCCCCTTTTTGATGATGACAAAACAAACTTAATTAGCAGATGAAACATGAATAATATCAGATCAGATAGATAAGAGCTCCCCCTGAGATAGTGCTAGGGAGTTCAGAAGTTCTTACCAGAGCTTCTAAGTAAAGAGGTTTCTTGATACCTTTTGCAATTTCTTAAGTCCAGGTTAGATAAGTTTATTTTTAAGAAAAATATGTTGCAGAATGCTTAAGGTATTTAGACAATATTTTCATCAGAGCTATTAATGACTTCTCCCCCTTTTTGTCAGAATCAAAAAGACATAGCAAAATAAATAATTGAAGAGAAAAACATTGTATTTAGATAAAAGCACAAAGGCAACAAGAACATGAAAACATCAGAAAGCAAAAACAAAACAACAGGCAAACAAAAATCCTAAGTGTCTAGGGGTTCGGAGGCGGTGGCATTCTCTGAAGCAACATAGCAAGCATGTTCTGGATGTTGTCGTTGTCAGTATCTTGCTTGTCCATTCTGGCCCGGAGTTCATTCTGATCTTGCTTAAGTTCTTTCAGCGTTTGGAGAACCATAGGGATAACAGAAGAGGACTCCCCCAGAGTCAGAGCCTGCTGTGCTTCAGCAGCAGCCTGCGCTTCAGCTTCAGCAGCAGCTTGCGCTTCAGCATCCGCCAGAGCCTTAGCTTCAGCTTCCTTTAACCTTAGGATTTCGGCTTGACGAGCCTTTTCTTCTTCCAATCTTCTGGCTTCTTCAGCTTCTCGCGCAAGTCTCTCTTCCTCTAGCCTCCTGGCTTCTTCAGCAGCTTCTCTGGCAAGTCTTTCCTAGAGTCTTGCCTCAGCATCTCTGATGTAGCCATTTCTGACTTGTTCAGAGATGTTCTTCAGTCTAAAAGCCTCAGAGGTCATCCAGCCAATGACTCTGTTCCAGTGTGTCCTTACAGAGTCAGGATCATCACTGACTTCAGAGTTAGTGGTCAGAGACTTGACCTTTTGTACTGAAGCCCCTGCTACCAGCATGATGGCTTCCTCAAGGGTAGGTACAGAAAGGTTTGGTTCAGAGGTTTGAGGTGAATATGTTGGAGGGCTGAGATTTAATGTGAGAGGTTCAGATTCTGCTTCAGGTTCAGATCTTTGGGGTGAAGCGTAAAGAGGGTTTAAGTCTAAAGGTTCAGTTTCAGTTTCTGATTCAGGTGCAGCAGAGGTGTTTGGTGGGTTGATATCAGAGGTGGGAAGGTCAGAGGGTTGGTTTTCAGAAGGTTGGTTTTCAGAAGGGATGGTGGTTTTTTGTTGTGGTGGTGAAGTTATTTCAGGTTCTGTTGGTTGTTGTGAAGCGAGGTTTTGAGCATAAATTTGGGCTAAGGTTGGAGAGTCAGGGTCAGAGTAATCTTAGTCAGAGGAGATAGAAAGGTATGGAGGTGATTCTGGTTCTGAGGATGATGAAGAGGAAGTGCTTTGGTTCATTTGTTCAGGTTCAGAAGGAGGTATGAATGTACGGGCGATATTTAAAATTGGTGAAGGTTGTGAGGTTCTTGTTGTAGAAGGTGGGACATCAGAGGTTGTATAAATGGGTGGTGTTGGGAGAGGATTAGAGGAAGGAGTAGAGGAAACCATCAGAGGTTCAGAGGGAATAGGAGGAACAGACGTACCAGTAGAAATTTTCAGAGGAGCTAGAGATCTGCTTCCAGAAGATTCTCCAATTCTTGCCTTCTTTGCCTGAGATGCTATCTTCTTCTCAGAGAGACCTCTCTTGTACCTGACGAAGTCTTCTTCTGAATCTAGACAATCGTCGAGGCTGAAGTCAGATATGTCAACACCTTCATCCAGCAGACGCTGAAGATAGATAGCAACCGCATCTCTGGGTTCATCCTTGAAGAACCTTGCAAGACCATGAGGCAGCTTCCTCTGATCTTTCAAGGCATCCCAAGAGGTATCCATAGTGGGTCTGACTTGAATCTTCTTTATTATTCCCATACTCTTGAGATTTCTGGCGTTCAGAGGCTTCCCAGTATCTATTGCCAGATCTTGCATCAGCTTGGCTTTCTCCAGATGATCTACCAACTCATTCTCAATGAAGACATCAAATATGAGCCTTCCCAGAGGGATGTAGGATTTGGGCTTCATGTTGTTCCTGGTTTCCCTTACAGAATCTCTGAGATATCTGAAGAGAAGTGCAGGAAGGCAGATCTTCACACCCTTCTGAATGTAGTACAGAATGCACTTTTGATCTGCATTGATGTAATCAGAGGAGTTGGATGCTGGGCGGTGGTGAATAGTTCCCAGAATGATCTTCAGTCACACTCTGAGGTTCTGATGCAGCTCTTTGTTCTTTGAAGGATTTCCTTCAGTGTTGGGTTTGAAGATGGTTGGATTGATTACATCAGTAATGCGCTTTGACCTAGGAGGGATGTTGTAAATCCTTTTTCCTCCATCTTTCTCCATGTTCAATAGGGAGGCAATTGACTCTTCAGTGATTACTATCTTTACCCCCAAAACATGAGAGACGATGAAATGATCATCAGCATCTGTAAATCTCCAGAACTCCTTGATGAGAAGTGGGTAAACAGGGCCATAGAGCCTTTGGAAGTAGTTTCCCCAACCTTGTTTACGAAGTTCTTTAGTAAGATCAACGCCATTTCTCTTCAAGTTGTCGAAATCTACTAGTGTTTCACACAACACGTCCAGTCCTTCAAAAGGGGTTGCTAGGTTTATATGGGGTTCACGGTCAAGAATATGGGGTTCCTTGTAAACAGGGGTGATGGAGACGCCTGTAACCGTTGGAGTTGGAATGTTTCAAGTTTGAGCAGTTGAGCTTGATTCCATTTGTTGAGAAAAGTTAAACACTTCTTGTTGTTGAGCGTCCATGGTGAAGAAGAAGATGAAGATTGAGAGTTTGCAGAGAATGCTTCAGAGAGGTTTAGGGTTTTAGAGAGGGTTTGAGAGTGAGTGAGAGTGAAAAGTGTGTGAAATGTGAGAAAAGTGTTTAAATACTCTAAGTAAAACACATGCAAAACGACACATCAAATTGCGTTAGTACAAAGCTCAAGATTGCACGCTTGGGGAAAAATGATTACAGCTAATTAATGAATGTCTAATCCCAACAGTACGCACACTGCTCAAGGAGATTTCAAACGTCTGTCCTTTGAATTTCTTTTGACAGCTGTCTAGAAGTTCTAGGGTTAGACGCTTAGTGCTCCACGTGTTGATGTATCCGATCTTCAGGAATACCAAAAGATTGATTCCTGGAGATGTCTAACTCAGATATCTTCTTAACTGGTAGAAGTATCAGAGTCAGAGGCAGAAGTACATTTGTTTTTATATCAGAGTCTCATTTTACATTTTCAGAGCCATACTTCATTCAGGGCAATTTTTAATGTTCAGATTTTCTAAGATGAAAAGAAATCTATCTTCAGCTAGAGGCTTACTGAAGATATCTGCCCATTGATGTTCTGTATCAATGAACTTCAATGTTACTATCCCTTTCTGAACATAGTCTCTGATAAAATGATGCTTTATTTCAATGTGTTTGGCTCTGGAATGTAGAATGGGATTCTTACTTAAACAAATAGCAGCAGTATTATCACAAAAGATAGGAATGTTACTCTCAAAGATTTGCAGATCTTCTAACTGATGCTTCATCCAGAGCATCTGAGTTGTGCACAGTGATGCTGAGATGTATTCTGCTTCTGCAGTTGATAGAGCAATTGTTGACTGTCTTTTGCTAGCCCAAGATATCAGATTGTTTCCCAGAAGCTGGCAATTTCCAGATGTGCTTTTTCGTTCTAATCTATCTCCTGCATAATCTGCATCACAGTAACCAAAAAGTCTATACTCTGATGTTTTCTTATACATCAGGCCCAGGTTAGGAGTTCCTTTCAGATACTTAAGAATTCTCTTAACTGCTGTTAAATGAGATTCTCTAGGATCTGATTGGAATCTGGCACAAAGACAGACGCTAAAGAGAATATCAGGACGAGTAGCAGTCTGATAGAGAAGAGAGCCTATCATACCTCGATAGAGCTTCTGACAAACCTTGTTGCTTACCTCTTCCTTTTCAAGAATGCAAGTTGGGTGCATGGGAGTTTTTGCAGAGTTGCATTCAGTCATGTCAAACTTCTTCAGAACGTCTTTAATGTACTTGCTTTGATGAACGTACGTGACTTCTGGAGTTTGATTAATTTGAATTCCCAGAAAGAACTTTAGTTCTTGCATTAAACTCATTTCAAATTCTGCCTGCATTAACTTAGAAAATTCTTGGCAAACAGAGATATTAGCAGAACCAAAAATAATATCATCAACGTAAATCTGGCATATCATGAGATCATTATTAAGGTTTTTACAGAAGAGTGTAGAATCAACTTTCCCTCTGATAAAATTTTGTTCCAGAAGAAAATTGCTTAATCGTTCATACCAAGCTCTGGGAGCTTGTTTAAGTCCATATAAGGATTTCTTAAGTTTAAAAACATGTTCTGGAAAATTTGAATTTTCAAAACCTGGAGGTTGGTTGACATACACTTCTTCTGAAATATAACCATTAAGGAATGCACTCTTGACATCCATTTGGTATAATTTGATAGAGTGATTAATAGCAAAAGATATAAGAAGACGAATAGATTCTAACCTCGCGACTGGAGCAAAGGTTTCATTATAGAAAATACCTTCTTGTTGACTGTAACCTTAAGCTACCAGTCGAGCCTTGTTTCTGACGACTTCTCCTTTCTCGTTCAGCTTGTTTCTGAAAACCCATCTGGTTCCAATGACATGAGTGCCTCTGGGTTTAGGAACGAGATCCCAGACATCATTCTTTGAGAATTGATCTAATTCTTCTTGCATGGCTGAAACCCAGTCGTTATCCTGAAGTGCTTCATCACAAGACATAGGCTCAATCAGAGACACTAGTCCCAGAGGAGTATCTTCAGAGGTCCTGAAGGTAGATTTGGTTCTGACAGGTTCGTCCTTGTTTCCCATAATCAAATCTTCAGATACGTTGATACGACTTTTAACTTTCTTTGGGATTTCTGGGGTTTAATTTCTTCAGAGTTCTGAGTGACAGTTGCTTCTGGAGCTTTATCAGAACCTGCAAGGGTGATTTCTAAATCTGCAAAATCTTCAACTAGCTTTGACTTTTCAGGGTCAAGCTTATCATCAAATCTGACATGAATTGATTCTTCCACAATTTTGGTTTCTGTGTTGTATACTCTGTAGCCTTTAGAGCGTTCTGAGTATCCTAACATAATACCTTTCTGTGCTTTGGAATCAAACTTGTTCAGATGTTCTTTAGTATTTAAGATAAAGCAAGAACATCCAAAAGGATGAAAATATGAAATGTTTGGTTTTCTTCCTTTACACAGTTCATAGGGAGTCTTTTCCAAAATAGGTCTTATAGAGATTCTATTCTGAATGTAACATGCTGTATTTACAGCTTCTGCCCAAATGCTTTGCCACATTAGTTTCATTGATCATGGTTCTGGCCATCTCTTGGAGTGTCCTATTCTTCCTCTCTACAACTCCATTTTGTTGTGGAGTTCTAGGGCAGGAGAAATCATGGGATATTCCATTAGAATCAAATAATTCTTCAAAATCTTTGTTTTCAAATTCTCCACCATGATCACTTCTGACTCTAATAATTTTAGAGTCAAATTCTTTTTGCACTTTGGAACAGAAACTAGTGAATACAGAGTGAGACTCACTCTTGTGCTTTAGGAATTTTACCCATGTCCAGCGACTGTAATCATCAACAATGACTAGTCCATACTTCTTTCCATTAACTGATGCTGTTTTCACAGGACCAAATAAGTCAATGTGAAGAAGTTCCAGAGGCTTAGAGGTAGAAACAACATTTTTCTTTTTAAAGGATGTTTTTGAAAATTTTCCTTTCTGACATGCTTCACACAGAGCATCTGAAGAAAACTTCAGTTTAGGTAGGCCTCTGACTAACTCGAGTTTAGTTAGCTGAGAAAGTTTCCTCATGCTAATGTGGCCCAAGCGTCTATGCCATACCCATTGCTCTTCGTGAACTGACATCAGACATTTAACATTTTGTTCTTTTAAATCAGAAAGATTAATTTTATAAATGTTGTTTTTCCTCTTGCCTGTGAAAAGGACAGAGCCATCATTCTGATTAATGGCTTTACATGTTTTTTGATTAAAAATTACATCATAACCGTTATCACTTAATTGACTTATGGATAACAAGTTATGCATTAATCCTTCTACGTAAAGGACATCAGATATAGAGGGAAGAGTACCATTACCAATAGTTCCGGAGCCTCTGATCCTTCCTTTCTGATCTCCTCCGAAGCCTACAAATCCAGCGTCTTTAAGTTCCAGACTTTGGAACATAGACTTTCTTCCCGTCATGTGTCGCGAGCATCCAGAGTCCAGGTACCATGACTGGTGTCTGAACTTTGCTGCATAGGATATCTGCAACATAGACAATCTTATCCTTTGGTACCCAGAATCTCTTGGGTCCTTTCAGATTAGTTTTCCCAGAGTTTCTTATAACTTTGGGTTTTTAGCATTTTTAAATTTTTGTTCTTGTGTGTGTGTATAGTGATATGAAAAGGGAGACTTAAGTTGGTTACTGGTAGAAGTTTTATCTTCCTTAGGATCATACCCAATTCCTTTTTATTGTTCTGACTAACTCCATAAATCATGGATGCCATAATACTCCTATCTATCCCATTTTTCAGAAATTCTTGAAAGGCTTCTTCGTATTTATAAATTATTTTATTTGAAGTTTGTGGTGCTTGAGACAACGCTTCTTCTAATTCTGAGCTTTTTGTTTTTGCTCCATCTCTTTCTAACGTTAAAGATCTGATTGTATCTTCTCGTGCTAGAATTGTTATCTCAAGTTCACTACATTCTTCAAATTTAGCTTTAAGACAGCCTTTAATGTTTTTAATTTTTGTTTTAATTTCTGATAAGAGCTAAGAGTTTCTGACAAGCATGATTCTAAATCAGATCGAGAAAGTTCAGAGAATACCTCTTCAGATTCTTCATCTGAGCTACTGGATGTGGTAGCCATAAGTGCCACGTTGGCCTGTTCATCAGAGTCAGATTCTGATGATCCAGATTCACTATCATCCCAGGTAGCCATCAGTCCTTTCTTTGTCTTGAAGGTATTTTTCTTGAAGCTTTCTTTTCTAGAGTTGTCTTTCTTTAGCTTGGGGCATTCATTCCTGTAATGACCTGTTTCTTTACATTCATAACAGGTAATATCTTTGTTAGCTTTACCTTTTGAAATTGACTCTGATCGATCCCCTCTGGGTCTTGGTCTTCTGAAGTTGTTGTTCCTCTTTTTCCAGAGTTGCTTAACTCTTCTGGTTAGTAGGGACAACTCTTCTTCATCATCAGAGTCTTCTGGTTCAGAGTCGTCAGTATCTTCAGTTTCTGCCTGGAGAGCTTTGGTTCTGTCAGGTTTCCGTCTTTCAGATCTGGACTTTAGCGCTATAGACTTGTTCTTTTTCTGAGGCTCATCCTCCTCTAGTTCTATCTCATGGCTTCTGAGAGAACTGACAAGTTCTTCAAGGCTGATATTGTTCAGATCCTTTGACAGCTTCAGAGCAGTAACCATAGGTCTCCATTTCTTTGGCAGACTTCTGACTATCTTCTTAACATGATCTGCAGTTGTGTATCCTTTGTCTAGCACCTTGAGACCTGCAATAAGAGTTTGGAATCTAGAAAACATAGCCTCTATAGCTTCGTCATCTTCCATTTTGAAGGCTTCATATTTCTGGATAAGCGCCAGAGCCTTCGTCTCTTTGACTTGGGAGTTTCCTTCATGAGTCATCTTCAGAGAGTCAAGTATATCTTTGGCTGTCTCTCTGTTGGTGATCTTTTCATACTCGTTGTAAGATATAGCATTTAGGAGTATGGTTCTGGCCTTGTGATGATTCTTGAAAACTCGTTTCTGATCATCTGACATTTTACTTCTGGGAACTTCAGCTCCATCCTCTGTGACAGGAGGTTTGTATCCATCTGTGACAATGTCCCAGAGTTCAGCATCATAGCCTAGAAAGAAACTTTCAATTCTATCTTTCCAGTAATCGAATTTCTCTCCATCAAAGACAGGAGGCTTAGCATTGTAACTATCCTTTTCATTTGTGTGGGCCATAGTTTTTCTCTTTCTGGATCTCTCTACACTGTTAAGTGTTTGATTAGAAAATCAATAACAGAGCCGGAGCTCTGATACCAATTGAAGGTGAGAAAAACAAGAAAGGGGGGGGGGGGGGGGGGGGTTTGAATTGTTTTGAAAAATAAGCGCTTTTCAAAAAGAAAATCACACAAGGATTTTATACTGGTTCGCTTATAACACAAAGCTACTCCAGTCCACCCGGCCGAGGTGATTTCGCCTTCAACAAGGACTTAATCCACTAATCTTGAAAGATTACAAACAACGTCTAAGAGAAAGATCTCTTAGTCCTCTCAAGTATACAGACTTCACAGAGTCACTTGAGGAAATAAACAAACAATAGATAAAAGATTTATGTAATCTAGAGTGCTTCTAAGAAAGCAAATATTACAATAGTAAGAACAAAGTGATTCACGTTATAAGCAACAACTTCGTGAAGATTTAGAGAGCAAGAGTGTTTTCTTGAGCGTTGATGTTTCAGTATAATTTTTCCTTGTATATGTTGTCTACTGAAAGTTGATTTGCAGTCCTTTATATAGATCAGTGAGGTAGTAGTTGAAACTGATGAGTAAAAAATGAATTTACGCCATCACTTAAATAGCTTCTGCAGGATAACTTTCTCTCCTTGAAATGACTACTTACCACATATAGTATCTTCTTTATTGAAATTGGAGATTAACGTCTCTTTCTGTTTAGGAAATCCATTTGCAAATCTTTACTTGACTTTAACGTTACTCTTTCATAATTAGCAAATCCATAATCAGAGTCTTCGTGTATCTGAGAATCTTGGAGTCTTGCTTCTGATGTTGAGTTCAGATAGTTTCTTCAGACAGCGCTGATAACTTCTGGAATTTAGAGATAGCATTGTTCAGAGTCAGAACTTCTAGAGCTTACTTCTTGTTCAGATGCTTCTGATACTTGTTGTTTTGCTCAGAGTTAGACTTTCTTGAACTTGTTTCTACTTCAGATGCTTCTTATCTTCTGATAATTTGTATCTGATCTGGTTATGTATCTGATGACATCATCAGATCTCTTCCTTCTTTCTTTAGAACCCTGCATACTTAGAATCTTTTCGTTAGGGTGCCATTTTTGGTTTCATCCTTTGTTATCATCAAAATCAAGGAATCTGTTGTAGAACAATTTTTTTTCTTACAATATCAAACATTCGAAATCATCTGAGGAAGACCTAGAAAGGTATACTTCAGCTCAGGAAAATCCGACTCCGCAAGGGACAAAAAGTCATAATAGGGAGCAAGGAGGAAGGAACACCAGGGATACCGGTTAATGGGCATATAATAGGTGACCAACCAAAACGTGAATTGGGATATACTACCAAGACACTCATCATCCAAAAGAGGGATAAAAGCATACTCGATTATAGGATGGACATTCGATTCCACAAAAGGGATACGAATCTTACTCGACTGGGGAAGAGCAAAAGAATTCGACCAAAGAGTGCATGAGATATACTATCTATTACCGTCAGAACGTAGATAACATACTCGCATGGAAGATTATCCACAACAGGTTACTGGGTTAATAAAGGATGAATCGACCGAAAAGCCAGGACATCAGGATACCAAATACTAGGTATAATGATGACCACTCCAGGGGAGAAACAATCATTACCAACAAAGGGTAAATGAGAGATGACTCACTGGGGATACATTGACAAAGGCAACGATCCAGGAGACATATCACCGGTTACTGGGAGATATGCTCAAAAAAAAAGGGTGAAGGAATATCAATACCGAATATTGGATAAAGATAACCGTCAAGGAGGGGATTACATCTACCAAATACTGGGTAGAAAACCACAGAAAAGTAACCGTCATCGGTTAGGATGAACAAAAAGGTTAACTCTGCCAGGGGATAAAACAGGGTTTACAACTACCGGTATGAGGGTAGAAAACCACAGACTCCGCAGGGGAAAAGATGGATAATTACTGGTTAATTAGCAACTATTCATCTAGACCACGGGGAAGTGCGGGAAGCAGACACAAGAGGTCAATCTAGGATCAAACTAGAGAGGCACGATGAAACAAGACTTGTCCCTATGAGGATATAACTCAATGGGGAATTACATCCCAATATATGCGTTGGGAGGCAACAGAAACAACCATCATCCACGAGGACATAACTTGGTGGGGACTATGGAAGAAAGGATAAACACTTTCTGCTTATGGGGCTGACTCTATATGGGGAGATCAATCACCAAAATCTGCTTGAGGAAACATAATACCCTCAAACAAGAGATAACAAACAAAGATATATGGCAAATAATGCGACATGAATATTAGAATATATCACTATGCATATATGCATGGTTTATGTATGATGAATGCTGACAAACAGACATTTCTAACACAAACAGGTCCAACGAACCAAACACGAACATCCGGTACTACATCTCAAGAGAGAAAGCCAGGACAACAAAGATCCCTGCAGGGGAATGAGCATCAGTAATTCCAATTGAAAATATGATCATGGCGATTTCACTAGAGAAACTAACAAAGGAGATGATGGATCCTTGTGGGGATAGAACACCAACTAGAAACTTCTAAGGGTCATCCAAATATTATCCCTACCCAGGATCTCATTTGTTGAGGAGGAAAGGGAGCTGCACATCTTTTGCTCGGGAGAGGAAACCACAAAAAGGTTTCGGAGGAAGAGGATACAAACATGCCAGGAATATGAACAAATGTCTCACCCTGTCGAGAATCTTACCATCCTTGGGAGAGCACTGAAGACATCCCCAGTATCCCTTCATCATTGTGAATGTTCACTTTGTT
Source organism: Lathyrus oleraceus (assembly GCF_024323335.1). Taxonomy (NCBI): domain Eukaryota; kingdom Viridiplantae; phylum Streptophyta; class Magnoliopsida; order Fabales; family Fabaceae; genus Lathyrus; species Lathyrus oleraceus. The sequence continues at coordinate 85,008,795 of NC_066583.1, read as the reverse complement.
TGAAAACAAATTATGAAAACTTTAGACAATGATATTTTTTCAATTAAAACATGCAAAACATTTGTTGAATAGAAACAAATAAGAGTGTAAATAATTGGATAAAGGCTCAAAATTTATTTGATGGAATGGTAGTCTGCAAATGGCAGGACTCCATAGAACTTTACAAATTTGAAATTGGTGATATATATTGGAAAGGGCTACATTGAACATAATGACCATTTCTCCACCAATTCTGAATCCGATGTATTTGAAGCTTCGGTTGACAATGACTGGGCGAGAATCTCTGACGGATGACAGTTTGTAGAACACAATCTTGCCAGGACGCAGTTACTTGCCAAATCCCTATTTTTTGCCTAGATTGCCCCAGAGTGAGGTACTCAATCTAGCGGGATATATATTCAAATTTTTTATGTCTCTAACTTTTGCCTGGATCGCCCTTTCGGGTTTTCAATCCACCGAGATGCTCATTTTTTCCTAAGCCGCCCTTTCAGGTTTTCAACTTAGTGAGCTATTCTGTTTTTATTTTTAGGCGAAGTATTTCTTGACTGCATCTGAATTCACAGGACGAGTGAAATCCTCCCCATCCATAGTTGTAAGTATCAAAGCACCGCCTGAAAAGGCTCTCTTAACAACATATGGACCTTCATAGTTTGGAGTCCACTTGCCCCTAGAATCGGGCGCGAAAGACAAAACTTTCTTGAGCACAAGGTCACCCTCTCGGAACACACGAGGCTTGACCTTCTTATCAAAGGCTTTCTTCATCCTTGGCTGATATAACTGGCCGTGGCACATGGCAGTCAATCTCTTCTCTTCTATCAAATTCAGCTGGTCATAGAGACTTTGAACCCATTCAGCATCAGTCAACTTGGCTTCCATCAAAACTCTCATTGATGGGATCTCCACCTCTACTAGGAGCACAACCTCCATGCCATACACAAGCGAGAAAGGGGTTGCCCGTGTTGAAGTACGGACAGACGTACGATACCCATGCAAAGCGAATGGCAGCATCTCATGCCAATCTTTGTACGTAACAACCATCTTCTGGATAATCTTCTTGATATTCTTATTAGCAGCTTCAACAGCCCCATTCATCTTGGGTCTGTAAGGAGAAGAATTATGATGTGCAATCTTGAACTCGCTACACAGCTTTTTCATCATTCTGTTGTTCAAGTTTGATCCATTATCAATAATGATCTTATCTGGCACACCAGACCGGCATATGAGTTGATTCTTGATAAATTTCACGACCACCTTCCTGGTCACGTTTGCATACGATGCCGCTTCAACCCATTTGGTGAAGTAATCGATTGCTACGAGAATGAATCTGTGACCGTTGGACGCTTTCGGCTTTATCATGCCAATCATGTCAATTCCCCACATAGAGAAGGGCCATGGTGATGAAATCACATTCAGAAGTGTCGGAGGAATATGAATCTTGTCCGCTTAGATCTGACACTTATGGCATTTCTTCATATATTTGCAGCAGTCAGACTCCATTGTCAGCCAATAGTAGCATGCTCTCAATATCTTTCTAGCCATGGCGTGTCCATTGGAATGTGTACCAAATGAACCCTCATGGACCTCAGTCATTAACAGGTCTGCTTCGTGTCTATCCACGCATCTGAGCAGAACCATGTCAAAATTTCTCTTATATAGCACATCGCCATTGAGGTAGAAAATGCCTGATAATCTCCTCAAAGTCTTCCTATCTTTCACAGATGCCCCAGGCGGGTAAATCTGGTTTTGAAGGAAGCACTTGATATCATAATACCACGGCTTATCCTCTTGCACCTCCTCTACTGCAAATACATGAGCTGGTCTATCCAAGCGCATCACAGTGATATTGGGGACTTCATTCCAAAGTCTTACTACAATCATTAAAGCCAGCGTAGAAAGAGCGTCTGCCATCCGATTCTCATCTCGAGGAATATGATGGAAGTCAACCTCAGTAAAGAACGTTGAAATCCTCCTCGCATAATCTCTATATGGGATGAGGCCGGGCTTATTCGTTTCCCATTCACCCTTAATCTGATTAACAATGAGGCCCGATTCACCATAAACATCAAGATGTCTGATTTTAAGATCAATGCACTCCTCCAATCCCATAATACAGGCCTCATACTCAGCCATATTATTCGTGCATTTGAAAGTCAGCCTTGCTGTAAAAGAAAAATGTGGGCCCTGAGGGGTAATAATCACTGCCCCAATGCCATTTTCGTATTGATTTACAGCGCCATCGAATACCATACTCCATCTGGAACCAGGTTCTGGCCCTTCATCGAGCGTAGGCTCATCGCAATCTTTCATTTTCAAATACAGAATCTCTTCATCTGGGAAGTCATACTGAATTGACAGATAATCTTCGATCGGTTGATGTGCCAAGTGGTCAGCCAAGATACTACCTTTAATAGCCTTCTGAGCTCGATACTCAATATCATACTCAGATAACAACATCTGCCAACGGGTAATCCTCCCTGTTAAAGCAGGCTTCTCAAAGATATACTTGATTGGATCCATTTTGGATATCAACCAAGTCGTATGATTCAACATATACTGGCGTAAGCGCTTAGCAGCCCAAGCCAAAGCACAACATGTCTTCTCAAGCATTGAGTATCGAGACTCACAATCAGTAAACTTCTTACTCAGGTAGTAGATGGCATATTCTTTCTTTCCTGATTCGTCCTGTTGACCAAGGACACAACCCATTGAGTCTTCAAGAACAGTCAGATACATAATCAATGGTGTCCCTTCCACAGGTGGAGATAGAATCGGAGGCTCAGACAAATATTCTTTAATGTTGTCAAAAGCCTTCCGGCAATCCTCGGTCCAATCATGACGCTGATCTTTCCGGAGGAGCTTGAATATCGGTGCACATGTGGCAGTCATGTGGGATATAAATCTGGAAATATAATTCAAGCGGCCAAGAAAACCTCGGACTTGCTTCTCAGTTTTGGGCGCAGGCATCTCTTGTATTGCTTTGACCTTGGCAGGATCAACCTCAATACCTTTTTCACTAACGATAAAACCCAAAAGCTTGTCGGAACGGACTCCAAATGTACACTTGTTGGGATTCAGACGAAGCTTATACTTCCTCAAACGCTGAAAAAGCTTCAACAGGTGCTCTACATGTTCATCTTCCGTTCTTGACTTAGCGATCATATCATCAACATATACCTCAATCTCCTTGTGCATCATATCATGAAACAAGGTAGTCATGGCTCGTTGATACGTGGCTCCGGCGTTCTTCAAACCGAAGGGCATCACTCTATAACAGAATGTTCCCCAAGGTGTGATGAATGTTGTTTTCTCCATATCCTCGGGTGCCATTTTGATTTGATTATATCCGGAAAATCCATCCATAAAATAAAAGACCTTGAATTTATATGTATTATGTACCAACATATCTATATGTGGTAGAGGGAAATCATCTTTCGGGCTAGCTTTATTCAAGTCTCTGTAGTTCACACACATCCGGACTTTTCCATCTTTCTTAGGCACGGGCACAATATTGGCCACCCATTGAGGATATGTAGAAGTCACCAGAAACCCCGCATCAATTTGCTTCTGAACTTCTTCCTTGATTTTTACTGCCATATCGGGATGAGTTCTTCGAGCTTCTGCTTCACAGGCTCGCACTCAGGCTTCAAAGGAAGGAAATGTTGCACGATATCAGTATCCAGACCAGGCATGTCTTCATATGACCAGGCAAAGACATCAACATATTCTCGTAGCAACTCAATCAACCCCTTCTTAACAGATTCTTCCAGGAGTGCCCCAATCTTTACTTCTCGCACACAATCTTCAGACCCCAAATTGACTGTTTCCAGATTCTCGAGATGCGGCTGAATGATCTTCTCTTCATGCTCAAGTAGACGGGTAATCTCGTCAGGAATCCCTTCAACATCATCTTCTTCCGCCTCAAATACAGGGAATTCAAAGTTGGGAGATGGTGTTGGATCATTAGGTTCAATGGGTTTGATTAACCTGCATAATGATTTTGGAGTATATAAGAAACTTTAGAATTCAACCAAGGCAAATCATTATGCAGATGAAAAGATTGATTTTATTCTTATTTTTAGGGTTTTATGTGATCACCAATTTCATGCGAAAGCAAAAAGGGAAAATAATTGGAAGAACAAACATTTAACATGAATTTATTGAATGAAAACATCATTGTATTTATGCGCCAACAATGTCATCACTTCTCCTTTTGGCATGGGAGAAGGGTTTTTAAACACAATGAACATTACTTTGACTTATGGATAACTGTTGGAATATCCACAGCGACCCAATTATTGCAGACCCCTCCAGGGATGATGAAATTGCCAGAATCCTCTTCCTCTTCTTCCAAAATGGCAGCAGCCTCTTCGTTTTGACTAGTGTGGATGAATCCTCCACTCTTGAACAACCCTTGCTTGTTGAAGACTCCACAAGAATAGCCTATGCCAGCCCGGGACTTATTGTCTTCCAACTCAATCATTTGCCCTAAACCGGCAGTTGCACCATGCTCAATGGCCAACTTTGCATCTTTATAAGAAGCAAATGAAGGAGTTCTCTTCTCAACAGGTTCAGCAATAGATAAAGCTTGGAACGGAGTTCCAACTTCATCCTCAGCATTTATATAAGAGAAGGAAGACAAATGGCTTACCAGGAAAGCCTTTTCTCCCCTACCACCACTAGCTTCTTATTCTTTACAAATTTCAGTTTCTGGTGTAGGGTGGATGTCACGGTGCCACCCTCGTGAATCCATGGTCTGCCTAGGAGACAACTATAATATGGGTGAATGTCCATAACCTGGAAGGTAATCTGGAAATTACTCGGTCCGATTTTGACTGGGAGATCAACCTCACCAATCACAGTTTTGCGAGACCCATCGAAAGCCTTCACAACTACTCCACTCTGCCTCATGGGAGGCCCTTGATATGACAACTTCGTAAGAGTGGACTTCGGCAATACATTCAATGATGACCCAGTGTCCACCAACACATTGGATATGCTGTCATCTTTGCAACTCATAGATATGTGTAATGCCAAGTTGTGGTCTCTTCCCTCATCAGGGAGATCAGCGTCACAAAAACTCAAATTGTTACAAGCGGTGATGTTTGCAACAATACTGTCAAATTGTTCTATCGTGACATCATGATCCACATACGCCACATCCAACACCTTCTACAGAGCTTCTTGGTGTGGTTCTGAATTCAATAGCAACGATAACACATATATTTTGGATGGCGTTTGTAGAAGCTGATCTACAACGTTGTACTCGCTTCTTTTGATGAGCCTCAGCATCTCATCACAATCTTCTTTCGTATTGCCACTCGGGCCAACAGAAGCAGGAGTTCTCAATGTAGAGGAGGGCTTAACAGAAAGTGCCGGATTCGAAGTGCTCACAGCATTCCCAATCGGGCATTCAACAAAATCAATATCAATACTTCCTCGAGCATCAGCTTGAGGCTTCAACGGAGCCGAAAAAACACGACCGCTACGGGTCAAACCGCTGACGTCGGCAATATTAATGACAGATGAAGAGGGCAGGGACACCTCTTTCCCATTTTCCATTGCTACAGCATTGTAGCGATAAGGGACCGCCTTATCAGAAGAGTGCGGTACAGGGCCGGCTGGCTTGATAGTCAGAGCAGGAGAAACCTTTTGCTTGCTACCATTATACTTGATGACAACAGGCTCAGGTATCCGGAATACTGGAGAAATTACATTGACTTCAACAGCATCTTCATCAACATTTCTATTTTGAAGGATTTCAATGACTCCCTAATCCAGCATTTCCTGAACATCCTTGCGCACCTGAAGACAACCTCTCTGATTAACAGAACAGACTCGACACCTATCGTGGTCATGCTCATAATGGCTATAGTCACACGGCCAAGAATGACTCCATCAGGATAGTCAATCTGGCTACCTCTTCTTTCAGCTCACGGTTCTCTTGTTCCAAATGATCCATCAATCTCGAAGAGTTGGCTCTGGTGTAGTACCGATGAGTCAGCTTGTCTTCAAAATAAATGAAGAACACAGAGTTAGACCATAGGACAAGAAGCTGGGAACAAAACCTGCTTATGCACATGATGCATGCGATGCTTGTGCATATGGTTTGTTTTTTATATCAAAGGAACTTTAGAGTTCTATTTGCAAATTTTGGGAAATATTATACTTTTACCACATATGGAAACATCTCATAATATCTGGAAAATATTTTTTTTACACCAAAGAAGTACAGTATTGGTAACCAAATACAAGAGAAAAGGAAAATAATCATCCTATGGATCCCTAGAAACAATCATCTAAAGCTCAGGACACAGGAAGGTAAGATGCACGAAGCCTCTTTACCTCTTCCTCATAGGCTGCCTCCATATTTGCTTTCTCCTTGGCGAGTCGATCGTACTTCCTCTTCCAAAACCTGGAGGACTGAGGAAGTAGAGAAGTCCATGCATCATTGGGATCATCAATAACCTGATGCTCGAGGAACTCAATCAAAGCATCCTTCTCCTTGATCTGCTGAAGCAACTCTTCTCGTTCACGGATCCAAGCACGTGAACGGTCTTCGTCTCTCAACTCCTCTACTCCTTGGTCAGGGAGGGTTGAAGGCCCAACCTCAACCAAAGGTGTAGGTCTCGGATACTCGTATGGCATGAGGTACTCAGAAGCTCTCTTCCTAACCCAAGCAGTGTAAGGCTCCAAAGCGACACAGTTCTTTGGACCTAACTCCTTCCTTCCTTTCCTATGAATCTTGCGCCAAGCGTGGACCATCCTGTCCTTCAAGCCTTGGGGATCTTTACCCTCCTGAAAGAAAGAACACACCCTCTAACAGAATGTTATTGGGTTTATCCTTTAGGGGGAATCCAAGCTGACGACGTGCCAAAACGGGGTTGTAGCTAATCCCACCACATGTACCAAGAAGAGGTATATTGGAGAATTCTCCACAAGAGTCGATAATCTGCACACCATTATACACGCGGTTGTACCAAGAGATATCATCATTAGTGAGAGACATAAGTCTCGTGGACCATCGTAGACATCCCTTGTTCTCCTTGAAGGCGACCGCCTGCGGTAAGTGAGAAATAAACCACTTATACAACAGAGGCAAACAACACACAATGACACCACCACCCTTTGCATTCTTCATATGCAAAGAGAAATAAGTATCACCCAACAGAGTTGGAACGGGATTAAGAGTAGAGAAAATCCTAATAGCGTTCACATCCACAAACTTGTAGATGTTGGGGAATAACACTAACCCATAGATGAGAAGTACAAATATGGCCTCAAAGGCGTCCTCACTCATGGCCTTCCCATACACAGTAGCTTGAGCAATAAGGAGCTCAGAAGGTAAACCTTGAATTCCACCTTTGGTAGTCATATGAGCACCAACCAGAGATTCATCTATATGCAACATATTAGTTATCTCTCGAGAAGTAGGAATACTCTCCAAGCCACTGAACGACAACTGGTCTAGAATAGGTATGCCCACAAGATAGGCATACTCCTCAAGCGTGGGTAAAAGCTGAAAATTCGGAAACGTGAAGCAATGGTACAAGGGATCATAAAACTGCACCAATACACTCATCAACCCTTCGTCCACCTGATTAGTCAGAAGAGGAAGAAGCTTCCCAAAACCAGCTTTGAAAGCCAAAGGATCTAATACATAGGATATCAAATTCCTTAGCTCTTTCAAGTCTGGTTGTCTGAAGTTGTACTTCTTTGTATTCCTTCTTTGTCTTTCCATGTCTGAAAATTTGCAAATAGACTTCTTAAGTTCCTTGAAACTTTTCTTATTATTTTGATGATATGGATGCAAATGGGTGCATGAATGCATGAATGCAACAATCACACTCAAGGATCAAGCAAGGCACACCAAACAAAGGTCATGGGATGGATCATACTATCCTTAATATCAATCATCCATTTTGGTGGATTATGGTTTACACCTTATCAACACCCAAGTTCCATTGATATTAAGGATACATGAACGGATCAACCACGAATCAAGGGTTTGTTGCAAGTCACGAGCATGGAGCCTCGGTTAAGAACCACCCAAAGGGAGTGTACTAGGGTTTAACCTGCCAAACATGTTCTACAAGAGGTTCCCATAGTCATCATCCCATCTTTCGGATATTATCGGAGAAACGACTACTCGTATTCCAAAAATATTCTCAAGAGAGACTCTTATGAGTGTAGTATCGCGTAATAATCGTATCAAATCTTACACTTGAACGACTTTCGCACTACATCCTAAGAATAGGCCAAGAGGGGCTTGGTAAACTAAGGTCCTTGGCTTCTAAGGTCTATATTGGAAAGAGTAATGTCTAAACACAACTACTTGTGTGACATTATTGATCCCAACATGACCTCCACCAAGTGAATGGACTTGCAAGTCAACTTGCTAAGGAATAACTCCACATAAGTCAACAAGACTATGCCATTCTCCTATCCTAAGTGCACTCGAGTTCGGGTATAGAACTCATCTCACAAAGATCACCAAGCATACAAGGAATTAATATTCAAGCAATTCAATAATTACATACAATATAGTAATCCCAAATTGCACAAAAATATGTCATAAAACAATATACAATACAATACAACAAAAATGAAAAGTAGGCAAAACCCACTAGGCAAATTGAGATCCCCAGAAGAGTCGCCACTTTTCTGTAGCGGGGTATTCGTTACCATTAGAGATATTGACTAAATCCAAGGTAAACCATTCAAGTCGAGTCGCCACTGCACTTCTATTTATCCAAAGGAATGGTTAGAAAGCGAACAAAAACCTAAAAGTTTTATCGAATCAAAAACTAGTAAAAATGGCAGAGATCTGGGTAAGGGGGTTGGTTATGCAATGGGAAGGTTTTAAGCACCCAAAACATCCTAGGTACTCCTAGGGAGCCCTTTTCACATTTGTTGTAAGGTTGGTATATTGTGAAAATTTATTTGTGCAAACATGATTGAAGAGATGAGAAGAGAATATACAAGTTTATTTACATTTTTGTGTTTGGATGGATAAACCCATTGCCTACGTACCATCTTAAAAAGATTAGGATCAAAACCTCGTAGTTCGGGGTAAAAATATCAAAATGGGTTGGTGGATTGATTGATCCAAAAGCCTTAAGGTCTTTTGTTATCCAAGGGAGAAAACTCAACATGAAACCACAAATCCACCATGTGAGGATAGCTTCAACATGCTAGTGAGGGGTTAACCCTATAATAATCATGGAAGACTCATTATCCACCACTAAGGATATAGGTGAGCATTACATCTACCTCGAGGATAACTCAAACCTAATAGCTAAAGGTTATGAAAAAGTTTTGATTAAGGAAAGTGGCCATTGAAACCACAAAAGTATTTGAATGAGTTATATTTACCAATGACAAGTATTTACAAAATATGGTCAAAGTTGACTTAGGATTCAATTCAAAATAAGTGTTATGAAAAGAAAGTTTGAAAATCAAAAGCATAAGGCTTAGGTTTCTAATGTTTGAAAACAAAGGTTAAATGTTTGCACAAAAGTTTTGGCTTGGGTTAGAGTGGAGGGAAGAAGAAGAATGGCTAAGGTTCTAATCATACAAGAGAGAAGGGATAAGAAATAAGACCACAAATGGAGTTCCTCTCTTGAGATCATATTGATGATCCAAGTAGCTCCCATCCTTTGGAATATGCAAGCAAAATAATAGTAAGCTCAAGCAATCAACAATCAATTTAGCTCTTGGAAAGTTCCTCAATGGCTCTTAGATCTCTCTCTCTTAGAAGCTCATGACAATGGTTCCTCAATTTGGCTCAATGTTGGAATCCCTAGCACAAGAACACACACATTAAAAAGTTCCATCAAACAATCAAGAATGAACAAGAAGGAGTTTTAGAGATTGGTCCTTTCAAAGTTCTCTTCAACATTTGTAGCATTCTAAAGGCCCAATGCCTAGTTTCTCTTTGACTCCAAATTTGCATAGGGAAAGTCCTAAAGTCTAAGTCCATTTGTCCATTTCTTTGCATTTTGGTTCACAACAATCAAACAAAACACAAACACAATGATATATACACAATTATGTGCTCAAGTGAGCAAAAGGCAAATTGCATTAACATAAACATGTGCTCAAGTGAGCAAAGGAAAAAGCAAATGAATAATATGTGCAAGAATAGTAAATTGCATAAAAGTAAAGAGCAAGAATTTAATGTTAATAGTCAATGGTCAATGTTAATAGTTAGTGTGCCATAAGGCAAATTTAGCGCTATGTTAAGCAATCGTAATTGGACTTATGTAGAAGTCACAATTATCTGAGGCCGGTCAATAATAATGTAGGTAACAATACAAGTTAGAAATCTTGATTAGTGAACCAAATTCCAACAACTTGCCATGCCAAAAAGAAGAAGAGAAATGATCTTGTATTGGTTTAAGTCCTTTGCATGATTTAGGAAGCAATCTATCCTTAATGCAAAGCCATTCACTTAATCATTTGATCAAGATGAATTAGATTTGAATCAAGAAAGGTTAAACCTCCTTAATTAATGCTAACTTATCAACCTTTAACTCATTGATCCAAAAGAAGAGAAGAAGAAGAAGATGGATAATGGAAATGAAAAGAATAAAGTGCATTAAATGAAATGGAATGTACCAATCAATAAGTGTTGACCAATAACATTGAGTATCATGGTCAAACTATCAAAAACAGAAGTGGGATGAAGATTGGAAGTCAAGAAATGAACAAAATATTTTTGGCATTTTTAATATTTGAAAATAAACTTGAATTAAAATATTAAAGAGAGGTCAAACTTCAAAATCACTTCAAATCAACTTTGAAAAGTCCAAGTGATTTATCCCAAGTTCAACAAGGTCAAACAAAGTTTGACAAAAAATTTCAGCATTTTTAAAAGTTAGAAACTATTTTTAATCAATTAAAAATGACTAAAAATAACCTAATTGAACTAAAATCCAAATAAATCTCAAATCAATTAAAAAATTGATGAGAATATTTTTCATAGATCCATCATTATTCAAATAGGTTGAGAAAATATTTTTGTATTTTTTGAATATCAAAAACTATTTAAAATGAATTAAAAATAACCAGAAAAGAGAAAATTCACAAAAAATATCAAATGATAAAATAAAAAATATTAAAAATCATCTTTAGAAACTAGAATTAAAAAGAGAAATAATGCAATTGGTCCCATATTTTTTGGAATTAAAATGAAATAGTTATGAATTTTTGAAGTTAAATGAAATAAAAGAAATAAAATGGAAATTAGAAAAATCAGAAAAAAGGAGAGGCGTTGGATCAAGTCTCATTAATTGAGCTGGCACATCCAAGGGCTATCAGCGCCCGCCTACCAAAGTCCTCAGTCAAACGCATCACATGGACATTTAATAAAAGTCATAAGATCAGATGGTTGTGATATAAACTGGGAAATGCATCCAACGGCTCAGGATTGATCTGGCAATGAGACGGTGGCCAGCGCCACCGTCTTCTCCGGTGAGCTCCGGCGAGGGCCAAAAAACACAGAGGTTCAAATGCTCATTAAAATGGACGATCTAGGCACCGTTCGAAAGAGGAAGTGATGTACATCACTCCTATACCACTTACTTCCACTCTAGATTCCTATCAAGAGAGAAATCAGAGATGGAAGCTTGATGGTGTTCATCATGAACTTGCTTGATTTTGAAAATTAAACATACAACAATGATGCCTCTCTAGAGAGGACTTCAGACAACACAATATCAAGGCCAATAGATCAAAGAACAAAGAGATTCGAAGCAAAAACCAGTTGATCCACACCTTTGGATTATGAAGATTTGAGTCCCTTTCCTTGGTTCCTTTTGCAAAACAGAACTTCTATGGATCAAATGATGAAGGTTTAGGAACTTTAGATCTGAAGATTCAACCAAATTCAATTGAATTTCAGATCTGAATTTTTGAAGAAAATGGATTTAGTTCCTTTGGTATAGTTGGGAATTCACTCTTGCAGCATTTCAGGCGCCCTTAGGTTGGTTAATTATGAAGCATATCACATGTATTTATAGCTGGAATTGGCTGAACAAGTGAGTTTACTCGTGTGCATGGCAAATGGATTTTCCTTGCATGGGCTGGTATGATCATGTGGAAGGCCCAATGAAGATTGGAATGACCTCCTGAGCTCATATGAATTGCAAATGGTCGTGTACAAGAAGTGTAAACAGCTCATGCATGGAAATTTGAATTGAATTTCTCAAAATGCATTAAATCTTCATGCCTTCGAAAATGGTGCTTCCAAACTCCAAATGCTACCTCATGAGTAATGGTTAGAAAGCTTGTTACATAAGGAACAAATGATATGTTGATCAAAATTTCAATTGGGCTTTGGAAATTAGTGAATTTTGAGTTTAAAGTGCAGGGTGCAAAACATGCATAAGTGAAGTTTCCAAATTTGGCCAATGTTCAAGCCCTTCTATCTAAATGATGCAAGCTCCAAATGATAAAAACTTCAACATGAAAGTTGTATATCTGTTCAAGACAATCAATTTAGACTTCAATTTTTAATTATTTCGATTTTTAATGAAGAAGTTATGGGCACTTGAAGTTGGACTTTTTTCCATTTCAATGCATTTGGCCCAAAGTGACCTATAATGTTTTGCATTATCACATGTATTTCTTTTGAGATTTTGAAATTTTACTCAACATAACATTTGAATTAGACACAATAAGATTTCCAATTCATTTGGTTCCACCTCAAAATCATAAAAAATGAGCGAGTTATGTTCTTATGAAGTTGACCCAAAATTAGGTTTTCAGTCAAAATGACCTATAATGTCTTGGAATGGATGATGATCTCCCAAGCTTCAAATCCAATTTTTATGAACATGTAAGTTGTTCATATTGTCCTTATGAACATTGTTTTCTCTTGGGATCATCTCCATTTGACCAACACACAAAAAGTTAGGTCTCAGTGCATTTCAAAATAGTCAGATGAATTGACTGATCAACTTCTCAAGTCCACAACTCATATCTTGATGAATTGATGATTGAGGATACTCAAATAAGTTCAAATATGCATGGAATGATGAATTAAAGAACTTCCCTTGATTGCATTTGACCATGGGTTGAGGTTGCTTCATGAGCAAGGCATTGTTGATGATCAGATGAATTAGGGCTTCCTTGGGAAACAAACCTCAAACCCTTTGACTTGCTTTGATCCAAAATGATGAATTTTGATGCTAAGGAGGCATATTTGATGGATGAGAACTTTGGGAACCATTGCCATGCTTGCTTTCATCTTCTCTTGGCCATATCATTGCACAAAGGATCACCTAGAAGCTTTTGACCTTGTGATTGCTCAAGCTACAAACAAAAGATGTTAGTGACATATTTTTTGTGCTTTTGGTTAGTAAACAAAATGAGAAAAGAAATAATATACAATTCAAGCATGCTTGGTGATCTCAAACCACTCACAAGAGGTCCCACCCCAAAGGCAAGGGGAACCAAGATGCTTATGATCCTTGAGGCTTTGCAAATGCAATGTTATGATGCCATGAGGGATCTTAGGGCCAAAATTGGGGTCTTACAACATCAACTTTCATTGAGATTTTTTTCCAACATTGTTACATACATATTTCAGAAAAATATTCTCATATATTCATACACATTGAACACTAATATTATCCTTGTGATTTGTTTACTTGAAAGAGAAGATCAATCAAGTGATTGATATATTTCATCTATTCAAACTCTTATACAAAAATTATACTTGTTGTATCTTTGCTTTCTAGAATTGTTAGGAAGCAATATTAGTCACATTGAGAGGATTGTTCTCATAGGGTAACTTAGTGAAAATCCAAGAGGATTGTTCTTGGTCCAAGAGGATTGTTCTTGGTTTTTTGGTTATTTCTTGCACAAGTTACCAAACATAGTGAAAATCTCTTACTGCGTAAGGGGACTGGAGTACTCTCGGATTGTGACGGGAACCAGGATATATCCTTGTGTCATTTATCTTTCCGCCTTTACATCTTTCATAAATTTCCAAACCAGAAATATTATCAACTTCATATCATAAAACCGGATAAAATTTTAAAGAACCTAATTCACCCCCCTCCCCCCCTCTTAGGCACACTTCGTTCTTACAATTGGTATCAGAACCTAATGCACAAATTTTCAGATCTAAAGCTTAAGGCCAAGGGTTATGTTACTTATGGAGATAACAACAAAGGAAGAATGCTTGGCATAGGCAAAGTAGGTGCACCAAATTTCATATCCATCGAAGATGTGCTATATGTCGAAGGACTAAAGCATAATCTCTTAAGCATAAGCCAACTTTGTGACAAAGGATTCAAAATAAGGTTCACAAAAGATGAATGCTTAATTGAAGACGAAATCACACAAGAGGTAATGCTTATAGGTAAGCGAATTAATAATATTTTCATGATTTCCCTTGACGATGTTTCTTTGAAGGTTAAGTGTCTTGTGGAAAATAACAACGACTCATGGTTATGGCATAAGAGATTTGCTCACATTTTCATGGAGCACTTGAATAAGTTAGTAAAACATGACCTTGTCATTGGATTGCCAAAGATAAAATTCATCAAAGATAGGCTTTGCGATGCATGTCAAAAGGGGAAGCAAACCAAGTCAACTTTCACATCCAAAAATATGGTGTCTACTTGTAGGCCACTACAACTGTTACACATGGACTTATTTGGTCTATCAAGAACAAGAAGCTTCGGAGGTAATTTATATGCTTTAGTTATTGTTGATGATTTTTCTAGATACACTTGGACATTCTTTTTAGTGCAGAAAAATGATGCATTTAAGGCATTCAAGAAATATGCCAAACAAATTCAAAATGAGAAATCATTAACAATCTCCTCCATAAGAAGTGATCACGGTGGAGAATTTCAAAATGCTTCGTTTGAAGAATTTTGCGGAGAACCCTTCTTCAAGATTCAGAGAGAACTTGGGATTTTGGACGAACATGACGTATGACACGCATATTCATCACTTAAGGTGCATGCTATATATTCCTCTACCTTAATAAATCTTCACAATTTCATTTGTGAAGGTTCTATTTGTGTTTCATGTGCAAAAATATGTTTTCATTGCTTTTAATTCTCATTTTTTTGCATCCTGTAACCGGTTACATAAGGTAAGTAACCGGTTACATTATTGTGCATATATGTATTTTTGCCTCTGTTTGGTCATTTCTGCACCATGTAACCGGTTACATGAAGTAGGTAACTGGTTAGATCACTGTAACTTACATTTTATTTGATTCTGTTTTTCTTTTTTCACACCATGTAACCTGTTACATGAAGTAAGTAACCCGTTACATCACTGCGTTTTTGCCGTAAATGTTGTTTTATATATACCTTCTATTTTTATCTTCTACTATTTTAATTATGGTCGAATTCTCTTAAATGCTTGGTCAACATTCATCCTCCTCACTTAGTCAAGATTCAACCTATCTTTTACTACCCACTCTCATTTCACCATTTACCCACATCACTCTTTATTACTCACTTATATTCTACCACTATATATTACCTTTTATCCACTCATAAACCATAAGTCATTCTCAAAAGCACTTTTTTATACTCCTTTCTCTCAAAAACGAAAATACAACTTTAACTTTCTCAAGCTCCATCAATGGCTCCTTCAAGGAAACTCAAAGGAAAGGCAAAAATGGGAGAAGGTACCTCTAATCCTACCAATGATTCTGAAAGTGTAGCTCCTCAACCAACAATGATGCAAAGAAGACTTCAATTTCCTTTCCGGAATAGAGCTCTCACTACGGTAAAATACGGTAACCTTGCATCCTTTCCTGCAACTAGTTTCAATTTCAACCCTCTTTTGAGATTTCAAGGTATCACAAATTTTATTGGAACCTCTACTTTTGTGTACCCTAACCTAGCCAAGGATTTTTATGCAAAACTCTCACTTTCTAGGGATTGTACTCTAAGCTCTCATGTTAAGAAAACTGATATTGTCTTAAGTTTAGAGGACTTTGGAAAATGTTTGGGAGTGCCCTCTGAGGGTGCTCGTATTCGTCATAGTGTTGTTTGTGATGATGAAGGTTTTGAGAATTATGAGAAATTTGCTTACCACTTTAGCATAAGCCGTATATCTAAGCAGGAACTTGCAAGCCGAAATGCTTCTTCAGAAAGAGTTCATTTGTACTCAGCAACCTTGTCCGTTAGTGACCATATGCTTCATTACTTGATTGCATACATTTTTCTCCCTAAACACTCTAACCATTCCCAAATAAGTGATGTTGATATGCAACTTATCTTTTCCATCAAAAATCGCATTAAGGTAAATTGGGCATATGTGATTATGCACTATATGCGTCATTAAAGAAATCTTCGAGGTAGTCTTCCTTATGGTCATATCATATCTCTCATTTTGGATTACTGTAATATTCCTCTAAATCGCGAACCTTGTGTTGAGATGACGGAAAGAGCTTGTGAAATAAGTGTTAAAGCCGCAAACAAGAAAATGGGCATTTTCAAAGACAACGATGGACTTTATAAGCATATTGAACAACCTATTCCTCCTCCAAATGTGGCTCCTACTCCAATTCCAACTCCGGTTCCGGAAGGTGGCTTCTCCAATGAGTTTCTTTACAATCATATGCGGGGAATGGAAGAACGCATTAATCTTAACATCAACACCCGCTTTGACAACCTCCGTACCGAATTCCTCACTGCTCTTGCTAACCAAAATCAAGACGAAAGTGAAGAAGAAATGATTGGGGACCAAGCCTAGGAATTATTATGTTTTCTTATGCTATATTATATTCTATTATGTTGTCATGCTTTAATTGTCATGTTATCATGTTTTGTAGTCTATGTTGTTACTTTAAAGACAATATTTATCATGTGTTGTTATTTGCCTTGTTGAACTCCTTTGTTTTATGATAAGTTATGTGTTATGTTACAATATCTCCCATATGCCTCTATATTATTTGGTAAAAATTGTTATATCTTCTTTTCCTCATCCTTTTTGATAATTCCAAAGGGGGAGAAGAGCTTGGTTGGTATGTATATTGCTTGTATGTTGCTTTTTGTCCAACTTTTATGCAGTCCATATATAAGTAAAGAAAGGCTATCAAGATAGGGGGAGATATCAAGATAGGGGGAACATATACTCTTGGACAAAAATAACAAAGCTCAAAGGCTCATTGGTTGTCATCATCAAAAAAGGGGAGAATGTATTTTCAAGCTTCTCCAAAATTTCTTAAAGACTTTTTTTTGATGAAGACAACATATTTCAAGAATATCAAAAAGGATGAGCCAAGACAAATTGCATAAGGATCAAAGCTTGCTTACAAATTTCATGAAGATTAAAGACTCAAAGTTATTGATCTTCAACTTATATGGGTACAAGCTAAAACTCTTTGAATAGATATTTGTTAATGCTCAAAACATTTAGTCAAATGCATTACCAAAACATCAAATACATACCATAAACACTTACCCTTTTACAAAACACTATTTTTGGTCTTTTAAGTTCATGTAACCGGTTACCAATATAATGTAACCGGTTACATCCCTAGCAGTAGCAAAAAACCTTTATATTTGATCTTTTTCAATATGATGTAACCGGTTACATCATTTAAGTAACCGGTTACAAATGATCAAGAGAGAAATCAGAGATGGAAGCTTAATGGTGTTCATCATGAACTTGCTTGATTTCAAAAATTAAACATACAACAATGATGCCTCTATAGAGAGGACTTCAGACAACACAATATCAAGGCCAATAGATCAAAGAACAAAGAGATTCGAAGCAAAAACCAGTTGATCCACACCTTTGGATTGTGAAGATTTGAGTCCCTTTCCTTGGTTCCTTTTGCAAAATAGAACTTCTATGGATCAAATGATGAAGGTTTAGGAACTTTAGATCAGAAGATTCAACCAAATTCAATTGAATTTCAGATCTGAATTTTTGAAGAAAATGGATTTAGTTCCTTTGGTATGGTTGGGAATTCACTCTTGCAGCATTTCAGGCGCCCTTAAGTTGGTTAATTATGAAGCATAGCACATGTATTTATAGCTGGAATTGGCTGAACAAGTGAGTTTACTCGTGTGCATGGCAAATGGATTTTCCTTGCATGGGCTGGTATTATCATGTGGAAGGCCCAATGAAGATTGGAATGACCTGCTGAGCTCATATGAATTGCAAATGGTCGTGTACAAGAAGTGTAAACAGCTCATGCATGGAATTTTGAATTGAATTTCTCAAAATGCATTAAATCTTCATGCCTTCGAAAATGGTGCTTCCAAACTCCAAATTCTACCTCATGAGTAATGGTTAGAAAGCTTGTTGAATAAGGAACAAATGATATGTTGATCAAAATTTCAATTGGGCTTTGGAAATTAGTGAAGTTTGAGTTTAAAGTGCAGGGTGCAAAACATGCATAAGTGAAGTTTCCAAATTTGGCCAATGTTCAAGCCCTTCTATCTCAATTATGCAAGCTCCAAATGATAAAACCTTCAACATTAAAGTTGTAGATCTATTCAAGACAATCAATTTAGACTTCAATTTTTAATTATTTCGATTTTTAATGAAGAAGTTATGGGCACTTGAAGTTGGACTTTTTTCCATTTCAATGTATTTGGCCCAAAGTGACCTATAATGTTTTGCATTATCACATGTATTTCTTTTGAGATTTTGAAATTTTACTCAACATAACATTTGAATTAGACACAATAAGATTTCCAATGCATTTGGTTCTACCTCAAAATCATAAAAAATGAATGAGTTATGTTCTTATGAAGTTGACCCAAAATTAGGGTTTCAGTCAAAATGACCTATAATGTCTTGGAATGGATGATGATCTTCCAAGCTTCAAATCCAATTTTTATGAACATGTAAGTTGTTCATATTGTCCTTAAAGACATTGTTTTCTCTTGGGATCATCTCCATTTGACCAACACACAAAAAGTTAGGTCTCAGTGCATTTCAAAATAGTCAGATGAATTGACTGATCAACTTCACAAGTCCACAACTCATATCTTGATGAATTGATGATTGAGGATACTCAAATAAGTTCAAATATGCATGGAATGATGAGTTAAAGAACTTCCCTTGATTACATTTGACCATGGGTTGAGGTTGCTTCATGAGCAAGGCATTGTTGATGATCAGATGAATTAGGGCTTCCTTGGGAAACAAACCTCAAACCCTTTGACTTGCTTTGATCCAAAATGATGAATTTAGATTCTAGGGAGGCATATTTGATGGATGAGAACTTTGGGAACCATTGCCATGCTTGCTTTCATCTTCTCTTGGCCATATCATTGCACAAAGGATCACCTAGAAGCTTTTGACCTTGTGATTGCTCAAGCTACAAACAAAAGATGTTAGTGACATATTTTTTGTGCTTTTGGTTAGTAAACAAAATGAGAAAAGCAATAATATACAATTCAAGCATGCTTGGTGATCTCAAACCACTCACAAGAGGTCCCACCCCAAAGGCAAGGGGAACCAAGATGCTTATGATCCTTGAGGCTTTGCAAATGCAATGTTATGATGCCATGAGGGATCTTAGGGTCAAAATTGGGGTCTTACAACATCAACTTTCATTGAGATATTTTTCCAACATTGTTGAATACATATTTCAGAAAAATATTCTCATATATTCATACACATTGAACACTAATATTATCCTTGTGATTTGTTTACTTGAAAGAGAAGATCAATCAAGTGATTGATATATTTCATCTATTCAAACTCTTATACAAAAATTATACTTGTTGTATCTTTGCTTTCTAGGATTGTTAGGAAGCAATATTAGTCACATTGAGAGGATTGTTCTCATAGGGTGACTTAGTGAAAATCCAAGAGGATTGTTCTTGATCCAAGAGGATTGTTCTTGGTTTTTTGGTTATTTCTTGCACAAGTTACCAAATATAGTGAAAATCTCTTTATGCGTAAGGGGACTGGAGTACTCTCGGATTGTGAGGGGAACCAGGATATATCCTTGTGTCATTTATCTTTCCGCCTTTACATCTTTCATAAAATTCCAAACCAGAAATATTATCAACTTCATATCATAAAACCGGTTAAAATTTTAAAGAACCTAATTCACCCCCCCCCCCCCTCCCCCCCCTCTTAGGCACACTTTGTTCTTACAATTGGTATCAGAACCTAATGCACAAATTTTCAGATCTAAAGCTTAAGGCCAAGGGTTATGTTACTTATGGAGATAACAACAAAGGAAGAATTCTTGGCATAGGCAAAGTAGGTGCACCAAATTTCATATCCATCGAAGATGTGCTATATGTCGAAGGACTAAAGCATAATCTCTTAAGCATAAGCCAACTTTGTGACAAAGGATTCAAAATAAGGTTCACAAAAGATGAATGCTTAATTGAAGACGAAATCACACAAGAGGTAATGCTTATAGGTAAGAGAATTAATAATATTTTCATGATTTCCCTTGACGATGTTTCTTTGAAGGTTAAGTGTCTTGTGGAAAATAACAACGACTCATGGTTATGGCATAAGAGATTTGCTCACATTTTCATGGAGCACTTGAATAAGTTAGTAAAACATGACCTTGTCATTGGATTGCCAAAGATAAAATTAATCAAAGATAGGCTTTGCGATGCATGTCAAAAGGGGAAGCAAACCAATTCAACTTTCACATCCAAAAATATGGTGTCTACTTCTAGGCCACTACAACTGTTACACATGGACTTATTTGGTCCATCAAGAACAAGAAGCTTCGGAGGTAATTTATATGCTTTAGTTATTGTTGATGATTTTTCTAGATACACTTGGACATTCTTTTTAGTGCAGAAAAATGATGCATTTAAGGCATTCAAGAAATATGCCAAACAAATTCAAAATGAGAAATCATTAACAATCGCCTCCATAAGAAGTGATCACGGTGGAGAATTTCAAAATGCTTCGTTTGAAGAATTTTGCGGAGAACCCTTCTTCAAGATTCAGAGAGAACTTGGGATTTTGGACGAACATGACGTATGCCACGCTTATTCATCACTTAAGGTGCATGCTATATATTCCTCTACCTTAATAAATCTTCACAATTTCATTTGTGAAGGTTCTATATGTGTTTCATGTGCAAAAATATGTTTTCATTGCTTTTAATTCTCATTTTTTTGCATCCTGTAACCGGTTACATAAGGTAAGTAACCGGTTACATTACTGTGCATATATGTATTTTTGCCTCTGTTTGGTCATTTCTGCACCATGTTACCGGTTACATGAAGTAGGTAACCGGTTAGATCACTGTAACTTACATTTTATTTGATTCTGTTTTTCTTTTTTCACACCATGTAACCTGTTACATGAAGTAAGTAACCCGTTACATCACTGCGTTTTTGCCGTAAATGTTGTTTTATATATACCTTCTATTTTTATCTTCTACTACTTTAATTATGGTCGAATTCTCTTAAATGCTTGGTCAACATTCATCCTCCTCACTTAGTCAAGATTCAACCTATCTTTTACTACCCACTCTCATTTCACCATTTACCCACATCACTCTTTATTACTCACTTATATTCTACCACTATATATTACCTTTTATCCACTCATAAACCATAAGTCATTCTCAAAATCACTTTTTATACTCATTTCTCTCAAAAACGAAAATACAACTTTAACTTTCTCAAGCTCCATCAATGGCTCCTTCAAGGAAACTCAAAGGAAAGGCAAAAATGGGAGAAGGTACCTCTAATCCTACCAATGATTCTGAAAGTGTAGCTCCTCAACCAACAATGATGCAAAGAAGACTTCAATTTCCTTTCCGGAATAGAGCTCTCACTACGGTAAAATACGGTAACCTTGCATCCTTTCCTGCAACTAGTTTCAATTTCAACCCTCTTTTGAGATTTCAAGGTATCACAAATTTTATTGGAACCTCTACTTTTGTGTACCCTAACCTAGCCAAGGATTTTTATGCAAAACTCTCACTTTCTAGGGATTGTACTCTAAGCTCTCATGTTAAGAAAACTGATATTGTCTTAAGTTTAGAGGACTTTGGAAAATGTTTGGGAGTGCCATCTGAGGGTGCTCGCATTCGTCATAGTGTTGTTTGTGATGATGAAGGTTTTGAGAATTATGAGAAATTTGCTTACCACTTTAGCATAAGCCGTATATCTAAGCAGGAACTTGCAAGCCGAAATGCTTCTTCAGAAAGAGTTCATTTGTACTCAGCAACCTTGTCCGTTAGTGACCATATGCTTCATTACTTGATTGCATACATTTTTCTCCCTAAACACTCTAACCATTCCCAAATAAGTGATGTTGATATGCAGCTTATCTTTGCCATCAAAAATCGCATTAAGGTAAATTGGGCATATGTGATTATGCACTATATGCGTCATTAAAGAAATCTTCGAGGTAGTCTTCCTTATGGTCATATCATATCTCTCATTTTGGATTATTGTAATGTTCCTCTAAATCGCGAACCTTGTGTTGAGATGACGGAAAGAGCTTGTGAAATAAGTGTTAAAGTCGCAAACAAGAAAATGGGCATTTTCAAAGACAACGATGGACTTTATAAGCATATTGAACAACCTATTCCTCCTCCAAATGTGGCTCCTACTCCAATTCCAACTCCGGTTCCGGAAGGTGGCTTCTCCAATGAGTTTCTTTACAATCATATGCGGGGAATGGAAGAACGCATTAATCTTAACATCAACACCCGCTTTGACAACCTCCGTACCGAATTCCTCACTGCTCTTGCTAACCAAAATCAAGACGAAAGTGAAGAAGAAATGATTGGGGACCAAACCTAGGAATTATTGTTTTCTTATGCTATATTATATTCTATTATGTTGTCATGCTTTAATTGTCATGTTATCATGTTTTGTAGTCTATGTTGTTACTTTAAAGACAATATTTATCATGTGTTGTTATTTGCCTTGTTGAACTCCTTTGTTTTATGATAAGTTATGTGTTATGTTACAATATCTCCCATATGCCTCTATATTATTTGGTAAAAATTGTTATATCTTCTTTTCCTCATCCTTTTTGATAATTTCAAAGAGGGAGAAGAGCTTGGTTGGTATGTATATTGCTTGTATGTTGCTTTTTGTCCAACTTTTATGCAGTCCATATATAAGTAAAGAAAGGCTATCAAGATAGGAGGAGATATCAAGATAGGGGGAGCATATACTCTTGGACAAAAATAACAAAGCTCAAAGGCTCATTGGTTGTCATCATCAAAAAGGGGGAGAATGTATTTTCAAGCTTCTCCAAAATTTCTTAAAGACTTTGTTTTGATGAAGACAACATATTTCAAGAATATCAAAAAGGATGAGCCAAGACAAATTGCATAAGGATCAAAGCTTGCTTACAAATTTCATGAAGATTAAAGACTCAAAGTTATTGATCTTCAACTTATATGGGTACAAGCTAAAACTCTTTGCATTGATATTTGTTAGTGCTCAAAACATTTAGTCAAATGCATTACCAAAACATCAAATACATACCATAAACACTTACCCTTTTACAAAACACTATTTTTGGTCTTTTAAGTTCATGTAACCGGTTACCAATATAATGTAACCGGTTACATCCCTAGCAGTAGCAAAAAACCTTTATATTTGATCTTTTTCAATATGATGTAACCGGTTACATCATTTAAGTAACCGGTTACATGATCGAGTTTCTGCTAATTTTTGAAATCGTCCCAAGGTTGTCTCTATCAGGTTCAAGGGGAGCGGTATCTATCTTAGCTATCAATCTGTCATAGGTGAAGTCATCATTTATAGGTAAATGATCTGGATTTAAATGCTCTAATATGGAAAAATGGTCAGCAACTACGTTTTCTGTTCCTTTTTTGTCTCTAATATCTAAGTCAAATTCTTGTAGTAAAAGGATCCACCTGAGTAATCTAGGTTTTGCATCCTTTTTGCTCAGAAGGTAACAAATATTTTCATGGTCTGTATAGACTATAATCTTAGATCCTACAAGATAAGACCTAAATTTATTGATTGCAAAAACTACAGCTAGGAGTTCCTTCTTTGTTGTTGTATAATTTAATTGAGAGGCATCTAGGGTTCCACTAGCGTAATATATTACGTGTAGTTTCTTATCTTTTCTTTGCCCTAAAACAGCTCCTATAGCGAAATCGCTAGCATCACACATTATTTCGAAGGGTTTAGTCCAATCAGGGGTTTGTAGAATGGGTGCTAAAATTAATGCTTGTTTTAACTGGTTAAAGGCTTTGATGCATTTCTCATCGAAAATGAATTAAATGTCTTTCATCAGAAGGCCAGTCAGGGGTTTTGTTATTTTAGAGAATTCTTTTATGAAGCGTCGGTAGAAACCGGCGTGTCCAAGGAAACTACGGACTTCTCTAATTGTCTTAGGAGGGTTAAGGTTTTCTATAACTTCTATTTTTTCTTTATCAACCTCAATGCCTCTTTCAGATATTATATGTCCTAACACTATGCCTTCTTTAACCATAAAGTGGCACTTCTCCCAGTTTAACAGAAGGTTAACTTCTACGCATCTCTCTAGGATTTTCTCAAGGTTAATAAGGCAGTCTTGAAAGTCTAATCCACACACCGAGAAGTCGTCCATAAATACTTCCATGATTCCGTTGAGATAATCTGCGAAGATTGACATCATACAACGTTGGAAAGTAGCTGGCGCATTACAAAGTCCAAACAACATTCGTCTGTAAGCAAACGTTCCGTAAGGACAGGTAAAGGTTGTTTCCTCTTAATCCTCGGGGTGTATGGGTATTTGGAAAAATCCAGAATATCCATCTAGATAACAAAAGTAAGAATGTCTGGCAAGACGCTCCTGCATTTGATCTATGAATGGAAGGGGGAAATGGTCTTTCCTAGTTGCCTTATTTAGCTTCCTATAATCTATGCACATACGCCATCCGCCTTCTATGCATTTAGCGACATGCTCTCCCTTTTTGTTCTGCACGACTGTGATGCCTCCCTTCTTGGGTACCACATGTACAGGGCTTACCCACTTACTATCAGAAATCTGATAGATTATACCAGCTTCTAGTAGTTTAAGGACTTCCTTCTTCACCACCTCGCTCATTACAGGGTTGATTCTTCTCTGATGTTCTCTGGAAGGTTTTGAATCCTCCTCTAGCGAGATCCTGTGCATACACACGGATGGGCTAATACCTTTTAAATCAGAGATGTTGTACCCTAAGGCAGAGGGGTACCTTCTTAAAACATTCAAGAGTCGATTCGTCTCGTCTTGATTTAAGGTGGCACTAACTATTACTGGGCGGTTCATTTCTTCATCCAAAAACTCATATCTTAGGTTCTTGGGTAGTTCCTTAAGTTGTTGAGCTGGTTTTTGAGAATTAGGTGAAGGTTCTGGCGTAAGGTCCCAACATTCGTGAGGTTTTGTTTCCTCTAGCTCGTCATCCTTTTCATTCGGGTTTGAAAATGGTTCGATCTTAGGCATTCATCTATGATATCGATTGCATAACATGCGTCTCCTAGAATTGGTGCCATCAGGAATTTTGAAAGAATGAACTCGATCTTTTCATCCCCTACTTCGAAGGTTAATTTCCCTCTTTTGACATCTATTATAGATCCGGTTGTTGATAAGAATGGTCTACCTAAAAGGATAAGGATATCTTCGTCTTCTTTGATATCCATGACCACAAAGTCTGTTGGGATATAAAGTTGACGGATCCTAACTGGGATGTCTTCTAAAATGCCTACAGGATACTTAACAGACCTATCGGCTAATTGTAGGGACATCTTAGTTGGTTGCAATTCTCCTAGGTTTAACCTTTTACATACAGCTAAGGGCATTAAACTTACACTAGTGCCTGAGTCTAGGAAAGCTTTGTCGATCACATGACTCCCTAAAATGCAAGGTATAGAAAAACTACCAGGGTCTTTCTCCTTCTTAGCAAGTTTTCCTCGGAAATAAGATTGCATTCAAAGGGTTTTGGATCGTCAAGCCTACGCTTGTTGGTTAAGATATCTTTGAGAAATTTGGCGTAAGACGGAATTTGGGTGATAGCTTCGGTGAAAGGAATCTCTACATGAAGCTTTTCTATCACTTTTATAAATTTTTGGTATTGGTTATTGACTTTGGTTTTTTTAAGTCTTTGCGGATATGGGATTGGTGGTTTGTACGGGGGTGGTGGTTTGTAAGTTTTGTCCTTGGCTTCACCTTCTTGGTTGGTTTTTTTCTCGGGTTCTACCGGTTCCTCTTCTTGGTTGGTAGGTATAGAAGTTTTGGACTCGCTCATTGCTGGGTTATGAGGCCCTTCGTAAGCGGTCCCACTTCGTAACGAGATAGCGTTAGCTTGCCCTCGAGGGTTGGTTGAGGTTGTCCAGGGAATTGGCATCCAGGTGTAGTTTGTGGGGCTTGGTTTTGTGCTACCTATGAGATCTGGGTTTCAAGCATCTTGTTGTGAGTGATTATTTGATCAACCTTGGTTCCTAATTGCGTTATAAGTTTGTTCACATGAATGTTCTGGTTTAGGAATTCTTTATTTTGCTGAGTCTGGCCCGATATAAAGCTCTCCATAATTTTCTCAAGGTTAGACTTTTGGGGCACAACTTGCATAGGTTAGTTTAGTTTTTGGGCTTGATAACCTTGCGGTCTCTGAGGTGCATGATTTTGGATAGGGTTCTGGTTTTTATAGGAGAAATTCGGATGATTCTTCCATCCAGGGTTGTAAGTGTTTGAAAATGGGTTACCTTGGGCGTAATTCACTTGGTCGGTACTCAGTTCATTCAAAAGGTTACACTCCGCTGATTCGTGTCCTTTAGATCCACAAAGTTCGCACTCTATGTGGACTACTACTACGGTGTTAGTGTTTATAGACATATGTTCGATCCTAAGGGCTAAAGCGTCCATTTTCGCCTGCATCATGTCTAAAGAGCTTACCTCATGTATTCCACCTTGGGTCTCCTTTTTCTCTATTAATGCTCGTTAAGTTCCCCATTGGTAATGGTTTTGGGCCATATCCTCAATTAGGTCACAAGCTTCTGGATAAGGTTTGTTCATCAGCGCGCCACCTACGGCAGCGTCGATGCTCATCTTGGTGTTATAATGGAGTCCATTGTAGAAGGTATGAATGATCAGCCATTGTTCTAGGCCACGGTGTGGACAAATTCTTAATAGGTCTTTATATCTCTCCCAAGCTCTAAAAAGCCGTTCTCCTTGGTTTTGAGCAAATCTAGTTATTTGGTTTCGAAGAACAACAGTCTTACTAGGGGGGAAATATCTAGGAAGGAATACTCTCCTAAGGTCTTCCCAAGTAGTTATTGAATTAGATGGAAGTGAATCTAGCAATGAACGTGCTCTATCCCTGAGGGAGAAAGGAAATAATCTTAAACGAATCGCATCGGGTGAAGCGCCGTTAGATTTAAAGGTGTCAGCTAGTTGGATGAAAACTTTTAAATGTTGATTCAGGTTCTCGGTTGCGAGCCCCGCGTATTGGTTTTGTTGCACTAATTGCAACAAAAAGGGTTTTAGTTCAAAATTGTTAGTAGGAATAAGGGGGTTTACTATACTCGAACTAGGTTCCTCGTCAGAGGGTTGAGTAAGAGGCGTGTACGGGTATAACATTCGAGTTCCGCTAAAGGATCTACTAAATTTCCGGTACTACGGGTTCTTCGCATTTACCGGCTAATAATGCCTTAGTCTATATGGTGTAACAACAAGGTACGGAATTTGACGAAGTTGGTCCCCGACAACGGCGCCAAAAACTTGATCGTGTTAATTCGCAAGTGCACGAATTATGTCAAAGTAGTATAAAAGAATATCAATCCCACAAAGACCAATCGTCAATCTATCAATTACTATCGTTACGGTGTTTATCTAAGATGATATAAACTAGATATTGGGTTTGCAAAACAACGGTAAATGATAAATGCAGGTAAAGAAATGTTGAATGTAATTCATGTCAGTTAAGTGATGTTTCGATTGTCTAAATAGAACTACTTATTAGGCAATATTTTCTACTCTTGAAAAGAATCCATTTAACAGAAACTGTCGCTTTCGCGTATTCAGAACCGAGTTTACCCTTAAATTAAGGCGTTTTATTGTCATTTGTAAAAGGTGCACAGAACGCTAAAGTAGTAAACTTATTTTTAAGAAATGAGACTTGTAATCTTAGTTGAAAAGTGATTTTGATTTGGAAAGTTTAACCAAGGAGTTTCCTGATTTTAAATCTATCAACGCGTCCGAAAATAGTTTTAAAAATAGTTTTTCCTTAAAGTGATAAAAATTCCTAATTGTTAAGCCAGGGTGCTTTCGCACTCCTCAAATAATTAAGAATAACCAAGTTTGTTTTAGAAATATGTGAAACATTACTTTAACCGCGATCCTTACATTCTAACCTTTAAAAGATTTAGCCATACATGGTAACACAAACAAACAAAACGGTGTTAATCATGATAAAAAGTTTGTTTTAGAATGTGAGGCGTAGAGAGCGAGTAAAGTAAGTAAAATAAATAAAGTAAAGCGAGTGCGGGAGCATTCAAGACTCAAGAACTCGTAATCTTTTATGTGCTTTCTAGTTTAGGACTTTATGCACACACAAGGCTTTCTCTTGGGCTACCTGACAATGAGACATTTTATTTCCTGCACTCCCTTGTACTTTACATGTACACCCTCCCCTTTTGGATGTACGTTTTTATTTTCTTTCTTTATTATTGCTTGTTAGCATTTCCTTAGGCATTAGGAATGCTCACTCTTTCGCAATCAATAAACAAACCCTTGATCCAACGTCAAGCGGTCTTTTTCAATTCAAACTCAATAAGCAGACCCTTGATCCAACGTCAAGCGGTCCTTTTTCAAATCAAACTCAAAAACACAATAAATACGATTAGGAGTGTACGTCACGAGCCTTAAGTGGTAAAGAAGGGATGAGAATGGAGCTTTCCTACACTCATTCTGAATGCTTAGAGCACAAGACGTTTGGCTTGGTAGTTCGAGGTATTCGCCTTTATCCATAATCTTTAGTGCAATCCGAAATCAGTAACACATTTCTCAAAACTTAAAAACAATCCAACGCATTCAAACCTTTTGTTTGAGCCTTAGGGCGACATAATTGAAAACCCTTATTCAAGGTAATAAAATCAACCAAACAAACAAACATTTTAAACCCACGAACTACGGGGCTCTGATTTCCCACTTCAACAAGTGGGCATATGTAGGCATGAGGATTCAATCCTTGGCAAGCACACTAATTTAAAATCTACATCCACTCCGCCAACCTTTGGCAAGCAAACATTTTGATAAACAACATCCACTTAAACGCAAACATCCTAGATGGTTCCCATGGAGTACCATGGATGTGAGGGGTGCTAATACTTTCCCCTTGCATAACCGACTTCCGAACCTATTCATGATTGCGATGACCATTCTTTGGGGTTTTCTCGATATTTTCCCATTCCTTTGGAATAAATAAAAACTGATTACGACTCTGTATTTTTCGTGTAGAGACAATATGTTGTTAAGAGAGCCTTCTCTGGCAGTGCTTTAATCCTTACGACCATGGATGGTGAGGAGCTCATTCATCCTGTGAATGTTGATGTAGTCAAGAAATAATTCGCCTAAAAATAAAATAAAAGAATAGCTCGCTAAGTTGAAAATCTGAAAGGGCATCTTAGGCAAAAAAAGAGTGTCTCAGTGAGCCAAAAACCCGAAAGAGCGGTCTTGGAAAAAGTTAGAGACATAAACAGAAAATGATTATCCAGATAGATTGACACCCGCAAGGGGTAACAGGAAAAAGTTAAGGATTATGGCAAGTAACTGCATCAGGCCAGACTTGATCATCTTAAAGCGACCTCGCCCATCAAAGTTTTCTCAATCAAATTACTCTCTCCAGAAGCTCGAACACGGTGGATTTTAAAGTTGATAGGGAGAATAGTGTCCATTGTATTTTAATGTAGCCTTTTCTTGTATTTACCATTTTTCATCTTTATAAATGATCTATGGAGTCCCACCATTTGCGGACTACCATTCCTTCAATAAAATTCGAGACTTTATCCATTTGTGTGCGTGTGTTTCTTTCAATTTATGAACACAATAAGGAATGTCAACAGTAATCCCATAAAAGGTTGGATCCTGATGCGCGGAGCTCAGTGCTTTCTTAAAATAATGTCTTTATTATCCCTAATGGAATTGCAGCAATGGATGAATCTTGCTTCTTTAGGAGACCTTCCCTCCATTTGGCACCATTATGTTAGTATCCCCAGAGAAGATTGGGCTTAAATGCAAACTTTACTCCATTGATGACTTCTTGTTTTATCTCTGATGAGGTTTCCATCCTATTTAGATTAGTCGAGTGTTCATTTGTACTGAGATTTTATTTCATCTTTAGTTCATCTACTATTTCCTGTTTTGTCAGCATAAACATAACACACATTCATGCATCCATATACATCATGCGTAATCAAATTCATAATTCATATTGATATTGCATCCCATGTATTTCTTTACTTAACTTGGTTGTGTTTATCCCCCAAGTGATATATATTTCCTCTCTTCAGTAGAGTCATCGACCTTAAGCAGAAAGTGTATACCCTTTCTAAATCACCACTAAGTTTATTCCTCCTAGAATATTTTACTTTAGCTCTCCTTTCCATACTTGGATAGGATCAATCCCCAGTTTGAGATCATTCCTCACTAAGAAGAGTCTTGTTTGACTATCCCTCTCCAGTTTATTCCTGGATTGAACCTGATATCTGACAGGTCTGGTATTGAATCTCTCTAGGCTGTAAAAACCTAGATTGATGGTACATTTACTTTGTACCTCCAAATACTTCGATCCCCCGTGAAAAACTTGTTTATGGTTCCCCATCAAAGACGAATTTTGTTCCCTAGAAGTGCTCTTGTAACACTCCCTTTGAAATCCCTACCTAACAACAAGTGGCAATCACTTTATTTGAGAAGCTTGTTTTGTTCCCAGATTTTGTTTCGAATTACAAATGGCAGTCTCTTTTTTGAGAAGTTTGTATCTTCCCAATAAAGTTAGAACACATATCAACTTCCTTATTCTTCCATCAAATGGTTATCTCTTCGGAGAATTCTCGTCAGAGAATTTTGTTTTGAAGTTTATTACTATGCAACAAGTGATAGTCTCTTTATTTGAGAAGCTTGTTTCATTTTGGATGATAAATGGTAGTCTCTTTTTTGAGATGTTTGTATATCAGCAGTATGGTCTTTCATTAAATGGCTATCTCTCCAGAAAATTCTGTCATAGAAGTTTATGGAAGACAATTAAGCATTTCCCCATTGAGGTTATATGCTTATCTCTTCGGAAAATTCTCGTCAGATAAGTTTGTTAGAGTTCACTTGCCCTTTTCAAGAGGAAGTATTGATTAAAGAAGAAATCGAGACCCGTTCGCGGCATACAACCCAAATCGTTTCTTGAAGTTTATTTACCCTTTTCAAGTGGAAGACTTGATTAAACAAGAAATTGAAACCCATTTGTGGCATACAACCCGAATCGTGTGGAAATTTATTCGACATCAAGTGGTGGTCTCTTTATTTGAGAAGCTTGTTTCGTTTTGGATGACAACTGGAAGTCTTTCCCGAGAAGTTTGTCTATCCCCAGTGAGGTCCTTTCACCAAATGGTTATCTTTCCAGAAAATTCCCATTAGAGAAGTTTGTTGTAGCTCTTTTACCCTTTTCAAGTGGAATACTTGATTAAAGAAGAGATAGAGACTCGTTCACGGTATACAACCCGAATAGTTTGTTGAAGTTTATTTACCCTTTTCAAGTGGAATACTTGATTAAATAAGAAATGGAAACCCATTTGTGGCATACAACCCGAATCATGGTTGAAGTCCATTATTCGACGACAAGTGGCAGTCTCTTATTTAAGAAGCTTGTTTCGTTCTGAATGACAAATGGCAGTCTCTTCTCCCAGAAGTTTGTCCATTCCCTAGTTAAAGTTTATCAACATATCAATTACTCTTCCGTCAAATGGCTATCTCTCCGTAAAAATCCCATCAGAGAAGTTTGTTGAAAATTATCACTTTTGTTTTTCTCCTTATTTGAGATAATTTGTTACGAGATTTATTTATCTTCCCCGGAGTGAAGTTAACTACGGCTAATGGCAATTTCCCTAGTAGGTCCATTATCAAAAATCATCCTCTCATCAAATGTATATCTCTCCAAAAAAGTCACGCTAGAGAAGTTTGACGAGATTCCTTTCAGATGACGTTATTTTCTCTTTACTTGAGAAATTTGTTTTGAGGATCCCCGGTGGAGTCATTGGTTCCCATCTCCCATTTAGTGATCACCTTTTCCTCAAATGAATGTCTATTAAAGAAGAAACTGGATCCTTTTTACAATGTTAGAAGTTGGTTCTCATTCAATTATCAGAACTTACATTCTCGTTCCCCGGTGAAGTGTTAATTTTACCCCCAGTAATTTAAACACTTTCCCCAGTTTGTTAGCCTTTGGTGCTATTCCCCGGTGTTAGTCCCTCTTCTCTCTGCTTGGTTTCTCCAGTAGTAGTGTTTCTTCTATGGAATCATTACCCACGTAATTCAGAGTCTCGCATTCACGTCTTATCATAAGCATCATTGTAGTATCTTAGGGTCAAAAGTTATGCATTTTAATATTTAAGTCTCTCCAGTCTCGTCGAGACGAAGATTTCAACCTTCATATCTCCGGATGGAGGAAACTTAAATAGGGGCAGCTGTAATACCCTAATTTTCACCCCTAAGATCCCTTACCATTTTTATCATTTTCATAACATCAAGGTCATCAAATACTTTTGTGAACATCCTTATGCTTTTCTAACCCCACAAAAATACAAAAAATATATATGTCTCGCTTTGCTTTGTTTACAAGTTAAGGTTTTGGCATCAAGAAGTTCAAGAGATAGATCAATCAACGATTAGTGTGATCATAAATATCTCAAGGTGATCAAGAGTCTCCCTCCACCAACAATCAAAGTTTGTACTCACCTCAATGCAAGTTCATCAACCCACAATTCATCTGACACTCCAAATTAGGGTTTTTTGGTCAAAGTCAACTTCATGATGACTCTTTGACCAAACCATGATCCTATGGCTTGAGGCATGATCAAAGGTCCTCAAATGTATCCTCATAACCCACTAATATTTTTCAAATGGCTCAAGAAGTTAGGTTCATGAGCAGATGAAAGTTTTGAACACAATTGATGAAAAGTCAACAGATGCCTAAAGTCAAAGTTTGACTTTTAAGATTTTTGGTCAACTATGGACTTTTCAAGTCAAGGATCATGAAAATAATAAAGTAATTTGATCAAGTTTAATCAATAAAATCAAGATTACTTGCAAAAGGGGAAAAGATGGAGAATTTGGAATTTTCACTAAGTCCCTAAAAATCATGTCTAAGTACCCAACTTTCCATGGTCATAACTTGTGATCCAAGCCACCATTTTCTTTACTCCAATGATCAAATTAAAGGTCGTCCTTCATACTTTATCTTTGTCCTAGGTGATGAAACCCCAAAAAATGTATGGATGAGGAGATATGGGGTCATGAAGTGGAGGACTTATTTGCTTTTAAAGTGATAAAACACTTGGTGAAATTTTCAACATGCTGACCTAGTCAAATGACTAACTTTATGCCAATTTTTCACCAAGATACAAATTGATTCAAGGAAACTTAAAACATGAAAGTTGTAGAGGATGTTTCCAGATTTCCAAAAAGTCCAAGATCACAAATTTATCACACTTGAGCTTTGAGTTTCAAAGAGATGAACATAACCTTCCAAAACTGAAATTTAGGTCATTCTTCATAGTAAGTCCTTGTGCAAATCCAAGCCAATTCTACATAATCTTTCTTTGCAGGCTACTTTGCTTCTCAATCACACTCTAATCAGAAAGTTACACAAGTCCTTGGTGTATTACACACTGAATTGAGCCGTTAACCAAAACTTGATGCCATATTTGGAAAGATTTGCATAAAGCTCCATATCCATTTTCATAAAGGGCAACTTTTCCAACAACTCTTGCTTGGAGCTTACAAATTATTTTCTACAAATCACAAGCAATCTTTAGAGGATATAAGCAACCTCTAGAAGTTAGAAAAGCATGATTTATCTCCTCTTTTCACTCCATCTTTCATCATGATCAATTTTTGTCTTTTATGCAAAATTAAACCAAATGATCAAATTACCACTCCATATGAAGCCTTAGCCAACTTCAATAAATCTACCCAAGAAAGTTTCGAATAGTTTGGAAAAATGCAAGAGGAAATATTTAAAACTCAATGAGAGATGGAAAAGAGTCAAGATACCATGAGTAAAAACTCTGAAGCTTCAATAAATAACTTAGAGATGCAAATCAATAAGTTATCTCGACAAGTGGAAACATAAGCTAGTTCAAGTGGGGGAATTATTGCTAACACTATAGATAACCCAAAAAAATAAGAGTTGCGATGTCATTGAGTTGAGAAATAGAGTGATACCTTTAAATCCAAAGGTTAGTGATGAGAAAAAAGAAATAAGTGAGGGAAAGCAAAATAGTGAGAAAGAGGTAGTAGTTGAAAAAGAGGTTGAGGAAAAATCAGAGGGAGAAAAAAGTGAGGAGTTAGGTGAAGATGAAGTTGGTTATGCTCTGTATGATTTAAGAGCTAGCATCAATCTGAAGTCACTATCTATGATGTGGAATTTAAGCTATCGTGAGAGGAAACCAAATCAAATAACTCTAACATTGGCTTATCGGTAAATCACATATTCTTGTGGAGTTCTTGAAGATGCCATCAATAGGGTCGATGGCTTGTGGTTTCCATCATATTTTGTGATTTTAGATAGGCTGAAATATTATGAAACATCATTACTACTCAGAAGACCATTCTTGGCAACTTGTAAAGCTCTCATTGATGTAGAATTAGGTGAGTTAACATTGAGGTTTAACAAGGAAAAAAATGTCTTCAACATGTTTGAAGTAATAAAGCACTAAAAAGAAAACCTGCAATGTTACAAGATAGACATAATGGAATAAGTTGTTTAAGATGTAAATGCGGAAGAAACACTTTCACCACTGATGGGTCGTGTTATTATTAATTCAATTGAACAGGTTCAAGATGCATCTAATATGAAGAATTTTTACTCCAACTTTAGGAAACACATGTTGATCATGCAACGAGAAAAATTGAAGATATAAGTGGTAATGAACAACAAAGTCAACCAATAATGCCAAAAGATCCTAAGTTAAAAGATTTACCGAAACATCTAAAGTATGTCTTTTTTAATGAGAAACCGCTACAGCCAACCATCATTAGTAGCTCATTGTAAACTCTAGAAATAGAAAAGTTATTACGAGTTTTAAGAGATAGCGATAAAGCACTTGGTTAGAGTGTAACCGATCTTAAAGGTATTAGCTCATCCTACTATACACACAAGATCAAATTAGAAGAGGAATTCAATCTGGTAGTTCAACCACAAAGAAGATTGAACCTCACCATGAAAAAAGTGGTAAGAGAAGAGGTCCTAGAACTACATGAAGTAAGTATGATCTATCCTATCTCAAACACTTCTTGGGTAAGTCACATGCATGTAGTAACTAAAAAATGAAGTATAACAATAGTTCTTAATGAAAATAACAAGTCAATACCAACTCGAACAGTGACTGGTTGGCGGATGTGCATTGATTATAGGAGATTCAACCAAGCAACTAGCAAAGATAATTTTCCACTACCTTATATGGATCAGATGTTAGAGAGATTGATAGTTCAGGCATATTATTATATTCTGGATGGATACTCAAGGAATAACCAAATCATAGTGGATCTAACAGATCAGGAGAGAACTGCTTTCACTTGCCCTTTCAGAGTGTTTTCTTACCACAAGATGCCATTTGGTTTATGCAACACTCGCACTAATTTTCAAAGGTGTATGATGTCTATATTTTTTGATATGATTGAATCGTCTATTCAGGTATTTATCAATGGTTTTTATATTTTTGGTAGTAATTTTGATAATTGTCTTGCACACCTAGATGCTATTCTCGAGAGGTGTACCGAAACGAGCCTTGTTTTGAACTGGGAAAGTGTCATTTTATGGTAACTTAAGGTATAATTTTGGGGAATAAAATATTATTAAAGGGCATAGAGGTGGATCAAGACAAAGTTATGTGATTTGAAAATTATTCCCTCTAGTAAATGTAAAAAGAGTGAGAAGTTTCCCTTGACATGTCGATTTTTATCGAAGATTCATCAAGGACTTCTGCAAGATTGTAAAACCTCTGTGAAATTTTCTAATTAAGAAAAATGAATTTGTTTTTTATGATTAATGATTTAAATATTTCTTTTTTATTAAGGAAAAGCTTTTAATTACACCTATAATCGTTGCACCAAATTGGTAACTTCCCTTTGAGTTGATGTGTGATGCCAGCAATTACACGGTAGGCGCAGTTCTTAGCCAATGCCAAGTGGAAATTTCCACACGATTTACTATGCTATTAGAGTTTTGAACATAAATCAGGTGAATTATACCACTGCAAAAATGAATTACTAGTCATATTATTCACCTTGGAAAATTTCGGGCATATCTAATTGGATCGAAAGTGGTTATTTTTACAGATCATGCAGCGTTGAAATACCTTTTCAACAAAGGAGAGTCTAAACTGAAGCTACTTTGATGGATATTGTTGCTATAGGCGTTCTACTTAGAAATGAAAGATGAAAAGGGTGTTAAAAATGTTTTAGCTGATTGTAGCAGGAAATTTGTCATCATCAAGTTATTGACAAGCTAGAGATCAAATAACAAGAGTTGCCACCGCGCTTTTATTGTTTCCAAGGGAAAGGGGAAAAAGTACGAACAAAACCCAAAAGTAATAAGTTTTCAAATCAAAACTAATAAAAAGTCAGAGATCACAGGTAAGGGGGTTGGTTACACAGAGGGAAGGTGTTAGCATCCAAAGTGTCCTAGGTACTCCTAGGGAGCCCTTTTTGTGTGCATATGTATTTTGTACAAAGTGATGTTTACAAACAAATAGGATGGGGGGATGAGAAAAGAATTAATTAATTATATTTTTGTGTTTAACAAGACCTTCAGTCTTGTGCCTACGTACCAACATAAAAATGAGGGATCAAAACCTCGTAGTTCGTGATACAAATTTCAAAGTGGATGCATTAATTTTAAGAAAAATTAAGCTTGAAAGGCACAAAGGCCTAAAAATGGTTTGAATGAGTTAGTTCTTTTTTGGCTTTTTGAAAGTTTAAGTCAAGTATAGTTAAATTTGTTTACAAGTTTGATTCAAGAAAAGAAGTTTGAATATGCAATGGCATAAAGCCAAAGTTTCTATCTCTTTTGCAAAAGTGGTCAAAGTTTAGAACTAAAGTAGTTCACACAAAGAAGATTTTGAAAAATAGAGGGAGAGATTTTGAAATTAAAGAAATGGGGAGAAGTTGAAGAGACTATCCTATGTACAAAAATTAAAAGCTTAGAGTTGAAAAGATCTGACCAAATGGGTAGCAATCCAATAGACAAGAATGTCAATGGAAACCCAGAATTCCCTTGAACTTTTAGAATCAAGCAACACACAAATGCACAATTATATTATCTTGAAGAGCAAGGCATCAAATAAAGATAGTCAAATCCAAGCTTATCCATTCCATGATCTTCTCCAAAATAACCCATGCAACAAATGAATTCCACAAGTCATAGGTTCAAAATAACAACTTCACAATGATCATGTTGCAGATGAACTTAGAGATGTCTTCAAAGATGTATCAGATGAATTTCAAATTGCAAGCACTTGGTTTCTCAGCAAGTTGGCATTGGCCAAGTCCTTTAGCTTAGGAAGGTTGCCTAGATTCTAAGTCCATTTGTCCAAGATCAAGCCAACAATCCACTCAAATGTTTCTTAGGGTTTTTTTTGTTATTATGTACATTGATGGTTAAAGACCACACAAACAAGCAAAGTACACAAACAAAATATATCACACAATATGGTCCAAATGGACAAAGTGAAAATTGCATTAACATAAACAATTAGAATGATATGAACAATGGCAAATGAAATAGAGTGCTAAAAGTAAATTTCATTAAAGTAAAGGCTTGAAATTAAAAGTTAGTAGTTAGTAGGTTAGGAGTTAGTATTGTTTTATTTTTGCTTTTTCATTTCAAGATATTCTCTGTAGAACACTCAGCCCACTTATCACAAGCATGAATCCTTGAGCCAAGACATCTTCCAAAGGAAGGACAGAAGGCCAAGTTTCCATACAATACCATGAAAGAGGGGAGACTTACAATCTCACTAACTAGAATGTTTATGCCTTTTATGTCACAAATTTAGCGCTATGTTAAGCAATCATAATTGGACTTATGTAGAAGTCACAACTATTTGAGGTCGGGCAATAGAATTTTGGTGTTAATGCATGTTAGAGACATAGTATAATAGACTATGTTCATGAAACATACCACACACAAAAAGAATATGCAAAAGGTGTGGCCTAATCTCATCCACACTCATGTCAATTTTTCAATTAACTAGCATTAGGACTTTGAGATGTCATAGGCCAAAATGGAATGAATGAATGAAGAAAGGGAATAAGATGAAGTGAGAGGGGAATGAATGAAATCACAAATTGGTCAAAGGAGGACTTTTAACAAATTAATATCATTCATTCATTTTGGAAGATGGAATGTACATTTCATCAATCACCTAAATCCAATGATATTAATTTGACAAAGTCAAATCAACCTTGCCCGAGGCCCAATAACAAGAGTTCAACATAAACAAGTCATCACAATTGGTCAACAAATTTATTTGGCATTTATCCAAATTAAAAATACTAAAATAGTGCATTTAAATTAAATATGGTTTGTCCAATTCCTAAAATCTCATCAAAACACCAAATAAATGGCCATGAGATTTATCATAGGTCAAACAAGGTCAAAGGACCTTGGAGAAAAAATTTCATAATTTTTGGACATTTAAAAATATTTTTAAACAATTAAAAACAAATGCGAAATCAATTAATTCATGAAAAATATTAATAATGATCCAAAAAATAATTTTAATTCAGAATGTGAAAGAGAAAAATATTTGAATTTTTTTTGTGAAAGTCCCATATTTTTTTATCAATATTGAATTTAATATGAATTATTGAAAATAAAGCAAATAAAATAAAAATTAAAATATTAGAAAAAACGTGGACCACTTGATCTCCCTCATTAATTGAGGTGGCAGATCAAGTGGCCAGGAACTATTCAGCACGTGGCAACATTGGTAATTCAAATGCACGCTCTAGATTAAAACAATTCAAATCAATCCAAAGGCTCAAAACCAAGCCAGCGCATTACCGGCGTCCAAAGGTCGGTCGTCTTCTTCGGCGACCCTGGCCGGTCTGGTTCACTCATCACCATAAAAAAATGAAAAAGGAGGACATGATCTGAAAGAAAAAATGGCGTAGAGCACGAATATGACCTTAATTCATCCTAACTCCAAGTATATTGAGAGATACATGGAGTTAGAATTTGAGGTACATTAACTGAGTTACTTCGATTTGGCCTCAAAGCAACTCAATCTTCTTGCCTACATTGGTAGGACTTCAGACAACCAATGAATTAATAGAATTGATCAAGAATTTGAGAGAATCGAAGAGTTCAAAATTTCTGGAAAATACCTTCAATGGAGGTTTGGATTCAACTGCTCTTGATCTTGCTCGTACTTGGTCTCACTCCACTTGCTTGCAAAAGAAGGATTGGATGCTTACAAGGTTGTGGATTCCTGGAGATTTGAATTTCAAAATAGTGGAAATT
The DNA here is from genome assembly GCF_024323335.1 of Lathyrus oleraceus. NCBI lineage: Eukaryota > Viridiplantae > Streptophyta > Magnoliopsida > Fabales > Fabaceae > Lathyrus > Lathyrus oleraceus. The sequence continues at coordinate 84,969,125 of NC_066583.1, read as the reverse complement.
CAACCTCAAATTCAAAAGATTTTCTCAGGTTTAACCTTTGCAAAGTGAGGGTTTGAGATGGGGGATCAAAGCTGGGACGAACGTGTGTGAAATTCTGAGCAATTGGAGCTCTATTTATAGCTGAAATCATTGATATTTGCACACTTGAAATCACTTTCCAAATTTGGAGAAATGGTGATACTTGGGTGCATGGGCATGTATAGGCCCATGAGATCATTGCAATAAGTCCACAAATGAATGTTAGATAGTCTAAATTGAGATTGGATTGCAAGGCAAGTGTGCATTTGAATTTGAAGTTTGATCCTTGCCAAGGGATGTCACCATGTTCATGCCATGTGCAGCCTACGCATTCCTTGTCCAAAATGAATGAATTTGAGCTCTTTGGAAAGGTGAGATCAAGAGGAACAACTTTCATGTTCAACACTTTTTCATTTGGAGCCTGAAACTTGGAGAAATTTGAGGTGGAAGTTTGGAAATTTTTGACATATCAAAATTTTTCTAAGTGTCAAGCCATATGTCTCAATATTCCACCTTGCTTAACATTTTATATGAGCTTCAAATGAGAAAAGTGTCTTCACAAAAGTTGTAGATCTATCAAACACATTCAAAATGGTCACATACTTCATGTAATTTGGATTTAAAATGATATATTTATGCATTTTTGAAGTTTGGAAAAATCACTTGATCAATGGTATAGGTCAAAAGTGACATATAATGTAACCTCATATCACATGCTCAAAAAAGTTGAATTAGCTCCTACTCTAAACATTAAAGTTGAATTAGACTCATTGAATTTGATTGTGAAACTTGTAAATATTTCATCTCATAAAAATTGAGCAAGTTATGGCCTTGGGAAGTTGACTTGCAAATTAGGGTTTAGACAAAATGACCTATAATGTTTCAACATAGAAAATGACTTTCCAAGCAAAACTAACTCTAGGAATCAAAATGAAAGTTGTTTGCAATGTAATTTAGAGTATGTTTTCTCTTGGAATCATTTTCATATGGTGAAAATTCTAGGAGATAGGGTCTAGGGAGACCCAGTTTTGAACAGATGATTCCATCTGGCCAACCACCATCAACCAACTTGCTAACTTCCAATTCTCTTGACTTTCTTGGCTCATGGTAGATCATATATGCTTAAGATGATGAAATTTAAAGTGTCCCTTTATAAATTTGATCAATTGGTGAGATATCTTGTTGGATAAGTTACTCAAGATACCCAGTCAAACTCGGGTTTCCAAGGCAAATCACCCTTAAACACTTGAAGAAAACTTGATCAATATAACATGTAGAGATCATTGGGACTCATATATGATGTTAATAACCATTCTTGAATCAATTATTGGTTGTGCTCTTTGTTCATGAGGGTCTCAAACCCTAGATGTGAACTTGATGAATCAATGGAATCATGCCCTTCCTACAAAAGAGTTAGACAAATGCAAAGACAGATTTTTTGGTATTTTAGTTAGTGAAATGATAAAGTACAAGTATGATATAATCACAAAGTGCTTGGTGATCTCTCCCAAAACAAACCCAATGAAAGAAGGGTAAGGAGGATGCCAAGATATGATCCCAATGCTAATGCTTATGATGAAACTGCATGAGGGATCATAGGGTCAAAATTGGGGTCTTACAGTTGCCCCTATTTTGGGACATTCTAACTGAGGAGGTGAAGGTTAAAATCTTCAGCTCGACACAGTAGAATGGGCTTAAATAACAACATATAGAAACAAATTTTGGTCCCTAAGAGACCTCATGATGTAAATGATATGAATGCAAAAGTTAATGCTTTGTGGGGAAATTTTGCCACAAAGTAAAAAGAAATCAGAGAGATCGAAAATCCACAAGAGCACAATGTATTCCATAAGGAAAACTCACTGGGGAGACAGAGACTCTGGGGGGTAAAGGAGTTATGCGTAGGTCAGGCTATGACTTAAAACTACTGGGGGACACGAGGAAATCCATATAAAATGGAAAGACTCGGCCGGGGAAATAACATCTGCAAGGGATACGAGTAAGTCAGGATAAAACTGAAGTACTTGAATCATGCAGGAAAAGCGATTTCACTAAGGAAATGCGCACTCAACTCAATTGGGGAAGAAATAAACTTCAACACAGGAGGAGTAGAAATCTATTATCTACTACCTGTTATTGGGTAAGGAGATAATAAAGATCTGACAGAGAGGACATTCGGCATTGATTAAGATGAACATATCAAGGATGACTCGCTGGGAACCAGGAGGGAGTATTCATTACCGGTTACTGGGTAAGAATATCCTTGCTGGGAAAAACTGTAGAAAAAAGGATTTACAACTACTAGTTACTCGGCAGAAGACCAAGGGTGAGAGTATCCGTCATCAGTTAGGATGAACATATCAAGGATAAACTCGACAGGGAAGAAAATTCATCACCGGTTAAGATGAACATATCAAGGATAGACTTTCCTGGAAATTCCAAGGAGGATACCCGTAATTGGTTAGGATGAACATATCAAGGATATACTAACTGATCAAAAAGGTTAGGAATTACATCTATCAAAAGCTGGATACAAAACCGTCTGAGAGAAAATCCGTCATCGGTTAGGATGAACATATCAAGGATAAACTCTGCGAGGGGACAAAGTAGGATTTACAACTACTGGTTACTGGGTAGAAGACCAATCAAAGAGAAAATCCGTCACCGGTTAAGATGAACATATCAAGGATCGACTCTGAAAAGGGGATAAAATAGGATTTACATCTACCGGTTACTGGATAGAAAACTACAAAGAGAAGTCTCGTCATCGGTTAGGATGAACATATCAAGGATCGACTCTGATAAGGAGCAAAAATAGGGATTATATCTATCAGTTACTGGATAGAATACCATAAAAGAGAAAATCTGTCATCGGTTAGGATGAACATATCAAGGATTAACTCTCTGGGGAACAAAATAGGGATTACAACTACCTTTTTAATAGGTAGAATACCAAAAATGAGAATATTCGTCACTGGTTAAAGTGAACATATCAAGGATAAACTCAGGCAGGGAAAAGAAAGATATTCGTCACAGGTTAGGATGAACATATCAAGGATATACTTCCTGGGGACTCTATTGAGGAGAAAAATAAGGGTACTCTTGCCGGGTATTAGGCAAGAAGTAACGAACTGCAAACTAAGAAGAATATTACCAGTTACTGGGTAATAGACTCTTAGGGGACCAAAGCATCTATCTAGGTAAGAGCTAGAAAGAAAACGGTCAATCAAGACTCAACCCAATGAGGACATAACTCAAGGGGAGTAATTCCATCCAGAAAATCTACTGGAAAGGAAACTGAAATAACAAACATCCACGAGGAAATAAACTCAGTGGGGAAACGGAGAAAGGTTAAAGTCTTTCTGCTTAAGGGGCTGACACTCTACAATTGAAGGAGGACAAACACCAGATTTAGTATGGGGATAAAGTACCGCCATAACAGAGAATGAGAATCTCAAGCAAATCTAATATGGAGATGCAGAATATGAAAATTATGAAATTATATGAATGTATATGTATATATGATGATTATGCTGACAAAACGATCACAAAGGATACAAAGGTGTCACAAAAAAAAATTGAATCACCGGGGCAATCCTCGATCAATCCACAAAATATGGAGACAACTGATGGAGAACAGAGAGATCAACATCCCAAAGGTTCAAACCTAACTGGGGAATGAGGAGATCTGCTTAGGATAAAATAACCAATCTGTGGGTAATTTTAGGTCAACACCATAAAAATAGGAGACAACCCTACAGAGAAATAATCATACCAAGAGCTGCTCAGAAACCAGGAGGAAACTCTGACTGGGAGCAAGTTGGATGGCGATCGGTGGGGACACCAAAGCGATCCACTAGGGAAGATCAACCATCTCTGAAGATCAACCCTGCTGAGGAAATACAAACTTCGCTGGGGAAGGCAGAAACTCTGTCGGGGAGAACAACACGCCGCAGGGTATCTTAATCAACCAAATCAGCTAGGGACAAAGAAATTTCGCTGAGGATCAAACAGTCTACCGAGGAACTGAATCAACACTAATGTCTAGGGATACCCGAAGGGTTAACTGCTTGGGGAACCTCTGATGTTTCACACTTAAGGACTTGCTATCCATTGAAATGATGTTGATATTCCTCTTACTTGCTTTGGAAAAAAAATCTTGTTTTTATATATTTAAAAACTTGATTTTGATTTTAAACAATTTAATTTCAAAATGATCATAATAAAATTTAAAACTATTGGCTGAAGTAAATAAGAGTAGAAACAATTTGGACAAAAGCTCAACTTTATTTAATAGAATGGTAGTCTGTAAATGACAAGACTCCATAGATTTTACAAAGTTGAAAATGGTAATTTACATGGAAAAGGGTTACATTGAATACAAATGATCCTTAATCTTTCTACCAACTCTTGATATCCACTGTGCTCTTAACCGTTGTTGGGGTGATGAACTGATGTCAACCCTTGTGCTCAAACAAACCTTCAAAACACTGAAGATCAGTAGAATGCAGTTACTTGCCATAATCCCTAATTTTTGCATAAGTTGCCCCAAGGTGGGGTACTCAACTTATCAGGAAATTCTTTCTGTTTTATGTCTCTATATTTTCCTGGATCGCCCTTTCGGGTTTTCAATCCACCGAGACGCTCATTTTTGCCTAAGCCGCCCTTTCGGGTTTTCAACTTAGCGAGTTGTTCTTTTCTTTTTTTAGGCGAAGTATTTCTTGACTGTATCTGCGTTCATAAGAAGAGTGAACTCTTCACCATCCATAGTTGTAAGAATCAATGTGCCGTCTGAAAAGGCTCTCTTACCAACATATGTGCCTTCATAATTAGGAGTCCATTTTCCTCTGGAATTTAGCTTAAACGTCAAAATCTTCTTGAGCACAAGGTTACCTTCTCTGAACACTCGAGGTTTGACCCTCTTATCAAAAGCTTTCATCATTCTCTGCTAATATAACTGACCATGACACATGGCAGTTAATCTCTTCTCTTCAATCAAATTCAACTGGTCAAACCTGGTCTGACACCATTCAGCTCAGTCAACTTGGCTTCCATAATCACACGTAATGAATGAATCTCAACCTCTACGGGGAGCACTGCTTCCATTCCATATACCAGAGAGAAAGGGGTTGCCCTTGTTGAAGTGCGGATGGATGTACGATACCCATGCAAAGTAAACAGGAGCATCTCATGCCAATCCTTATACGTGACAACCATCTTCTGGATAATCTTCTTGATGTTCTTATTCGCAGCTTCAACAACCCCATTCATCTTGGGTCTGTAGAGAGAAGAATTATGATGTGCAATCTTGAAGTCTTTTCAAAGAGCTTCCTTCAAGTTCGATCCATTATCAGTAATGACCTTACTTGGAACACCATAACGGCATATAATTTGATTCTTGATAAACCTTACAACAACTTGCTTGGTTACATTTGCATATGATGCCGATTCAACCTATTTTGTGAAGTAGTCAATTGCCACCAAAATGAAACGATGTCCATTCGAAGCTTTGGGATCAATCATCCCAATCATATTAATTCCCCACATGGAGAAGGGCCATGGGGAAGAGATAACATTCAATAGCGTCGGAGGAACATGATTTTTATCAGCATAAATTTGACACTTATGGCATTTCTTCACAAATTTGCAACGGTCAGATTCCATTGTCACCCAATAGTAACCTGCTCGCAACATCTTCTTCGCCATTGCATGTCCATTTGAATGAGTACCAAAGGAACATTCATGCACTTCCGTCATCAACAAGTCTGCTTCGTGTCTATCCATGCATCTGAGCAAAACCATATCGAAGTTTCTCTTGTACAGTATATCACCATTCAAGTAGAAGTTACCGGCTAATCTTCTCAAAGTCTTCTTATCTTTCAAAGATGCCCCAGGCGGGTAAATCTGACTTTGGAGGAAACATTTGATGTCGTAATACCACGGCTTATCGTCTTTGATCTCTTGAATAGAAAACACATGAGATGGCCTATCAAGATGCATCACAGACAAATTAGAAACTTCATTCCAATACTTCACTATAATAATTGATGCCAATGTTGCAAGAGCATCTGCCATCCAGTTTTCATCTCGAGGGATATGATGAAACTCAACCTTTGTAAAGAAAGTTGAAATCCTTCTCGCATAATCTCTATATGGTACTAAACCGGGTTGATTTGTCTCCCATTCTCCTTTGATTTGATTCACAACCAAAGCGGAATCACCGAAGACATCCAAATACTTGATTATGAGATTCATGGCCTCTTCAAGCCCCATAATGCAAGCTTCATATTCTGCCATGTTGTTTATGCACTTGAAAGTCAGTCTAGCCGTAAATGGTAGATGCGTGCCTTGAGGAGTAATAATCACGGCCCCAATGCCATTTCCATATTGATTAACAGCTCCATCAAACACCATGCCCCAACGGGAACCAGGTTCTGGCCCTTCTTCAAGCAATGGTTCATCACAATCTTTCAATTTCAAGTACAAAATCTCTTCATCAAGAAAACCATATTGCACTGACTGGTAATCTTCAATTGGTTGGTGAGCCAAATGGTCAGCCAAGATACTACCTTTGATCGCTCTCTAATATCGGTATTTGATATCATATTCTGATAACAACATCTGCCAATGGGCAATCCTCCCAGTTAAAGCAGGCTTCTCAAATATATACTTGATTGGATCCATTTTGGATATCAACCAAGTGGTATGATTCAACATATACTGACGCAGACGCTTAGCAGCCCAAGCCAATGCGCAACAAGTTTTCTCAAGCATAGAATTCCGAGTCTCACAATCGTGAACTTCTTACTGAGGTAGTAAATTACAAATTCTTTCTTTTCATTCTCATCTTGCTGACCTAGAACACAACCCATACTATCTTCGAGTACAGTCAAATACATGATCAATGGTCTTCCTTCAACAGGTGGAGACAAAATTGAAGGTTCAAGCAAATATTCTTTGATCTTTACAGCCATATCAGGATACGTTCTTCTCAACTTCTGCTTGACTGGCAGGCATTCTGGCTTCAACGACAATCTATGATCCACAATCTCAGCATCCAAACCAGGCATGTCTTGATAGGACCAATCAAACACATCTGAATACTCTTGAAGAAGATCAATCAACCCCTTCTTAGCATCTCGACACAGTCGAGACCCAATCTTGACTTCCTTCACATCATCTTTGGAACCCAAGTTAACTAGCTCAATCAGCTCTTCAAATGGCTGAATAATCTTTTCATCTTGCTCAAGAAGACGAGACAATTCCTCACTTACTTCTACATCACTTTCCTCCTCGGCCTCAAACACAGGGAATTCAAAATTTGGAGAAGGAGAAGGATCATTGTATTCAATGGGGTTAGGAACCAACCTACATAATGATTTGATATTTTGATTTTAGAGAAGTGAACTTGTGACCAAGTATTATGCAGATGGACAATTATATTGCTTATTTATGTTTTTTGTGATTACCATTTTCAGAATAAATCAAAAAGTAAAAATAAACATCAAAGATGTGGATGAATAGAATTAATTTTATTAATGATCAATTTAAAATGCCCAAACAAGGTTCACTTCTCCCTTATCCATAGGAGAAGGATTTTAAAACATATAAAAGCAATTACTTAGATTGATGCAAAATAACAGGAATATCAACGGCAGTCCAATTGTTCCATGTCTTTCCATGCGTTACAAAGTTGGTGCAGTCTTCCTCTTCGTTATCCTCTAGTACAGCAGCTAAGTGTTATTCATTGCCATGAATGAACCCTCTGCTACGGAAGCTAAGTTGCATATCTTCAGATCTTGTAATTGATGAGCCTTTCTGGAACCCCAAACCGATTGTGCCTTTGTTGTCGGAAACCTCTACCATGCGCCCCCACTGATCAACAGTTCCTTCTTCAACAATCTTCTGAGCATCTTTCAACGAGGACATAGGTTCCCCAATTCTCTTCTCGACAGCAATAGATAAGGCTTGGAACGGAGTTCCAATCTCATCCTCAACTTTAACATACGAGAAAGATGACAGATGGCTAACCAACAACGCCTTCTCTCCTCCAACAATCACAAGCTTGCCATTCTTGACAAATTTCAATTTCTGATGCAGAGTGGAGGTAACAACTCCTGCCTCATGAATCCATGGCCTTCCCAATAAACAGCTGTAGGCCGGGTGGATATCCATTACTTGAAAAGTAATCTGAAAATCACTTGGACCTATCTTAACTGGAAGGTCCACTTCACCAATTACTGTCTTGCGTGAACCATCAAATGCTTTGACAATTACATCGCTATACCTCATGGGCGCTCCTTAGTAAGATAGCTTTGACAAAGTTGACTTCGGAAGCACATTCAGTAACGAACCGGTGTCAACAAGCACATTTGACAAAGCATCTTCCTTACAGTTCATTGAAATATGCAAAGACAGGTTATGATTTCTTCCCTCCTCGGGGAGTTCTTCATCACAGAAGCTCAAATTATTGCATGAAGGGATGTTAGCCACGATGTGATCGAACTGATCCACAATAACATTATGCTATACGTATGCTTGTTCAAGAACTCTCTCTAGTGCTTCTTTGTGCGCTTCAGAATTCAAAAGCAGAGACAACACGGAGATCTTTGAGGGAGTCTAGAGCAGCTGCTCTACCACATTAAATTCGCTCCTCTTTATTAATCGGAGTACCATATCATTATCATTGGCTTTCAAGTTGCTAGATTCACCAGACTTATCCTTTGAAAAACCAACCGGATTTATATTAGGCACCTCCGCCTTCTTACCAACAATCATTTCCTCTTTGTTTTCTGGGACCATCGGCCCAAACACTCGACCACTGCGGGTCACCTTCGTAACATCAACAATGCTCACTACTGAACTAGTCATAGGTAAAGGTACCTCTTGACCATTCTTTATCATTGTAGCATTGTATTAGTACGGTACAACCTTATCAGATGAATACGGGACTGGGCCCGCTAACCGTATTATCAATGGCGATATTGATCTTTGTTTGACATTATTATTGTCACTGTTATCATATTGAATTACCAATCGCTCTTATTGCTTGAAAACGGGCATTACGACATTGACGCCATCATCTACATGACGAGATTGAACAATTTGAATCATGCCTTCATCCATCAGACGTTGGATGTCCCTTTTCACTACATCATACCCTCTTGGGTTCACACTACAAACAACACAACCATCATGGTCATGTTCACAATCACTCACCATACAGATATCCTTGTGCATCTTCACCAAAGATCTTCGGATCAATCGGACGTCAAAAACCTTGAATTCTCTAGGACAACCGTCCATCATATTCACTGAAGAGTTCCCATGAGCGGGCAAAGGGTTTGCTTTCACATTCGGCGCGCGGTCCTCAAAGGACACCATACCACTCTTCATAAGCTTTTGAACCTCATACTTCAATGGATAGCAATTTTCAATATCGTGTCCGGGTGCTCCTTGATGAAAAGCACAACGGAGCTCAGGTGTATACCACCAGGGAAGTGGTTCTGGGATCTGCTGTGGGTTTCTTGGTTGAATTAAGTTCTTGAGAAATAACGAGGGATACAGCTCTGGATAGGACATAGGAATCGGGTCAAAAGAGACCTTCTTCCTCTCAAAGTTTTGTTGATGATGATTGTTGTTGGTATTGTTGTTGTTGTAGGTGTTCGTTCTTTGTTGCGGTTGTTGTTGTTGATGTTGTTGTTGTTGTTGAATTGGTGTTGCTTGTTGATTAGAAAATACTGGAATTACTGATGACACTTGATAATGATGATGTTGACGGGGTGGTGGATTTCTTCTGATCTAAGGCCTCCTCTGCCTCCCACTGATTACTGTGTTGGTTTCACTATCCTTCTTCTTACCAAAGTTGCTACCACATCTCTTGCTCGTTGACACCTCATCTTTTGACAACCGTCCCTCACAGACTCCTTCCTCAAGTCTCATCCCCATATTTACCATTTCGGTAAAATCACTGGGTGCCATAGCGATCATGCGTTCATAATAAAATGAACTCAGGGTTTTCAAGAAGATTCTTGTCATCTCTTTCTCCTCCAAAGGAGGAGTGATCTGGGCAGCCAACTCCCTCCATCTTTGCGCGTACTCTTTAAATGGCTCTTTGTCCTTCTGAGATATAGACCTCAATTGGTCTCTATTCGGCGCCATGTCCATATTATACTTGTATTGCTTCAAAAAGCCTCTCCCAAGTCGTTGAAAGTGCGAATGCTTGCACTATCCAACCCCATGTACCAACGGAGTGCAGCACCAGTCAGGCTATCTTGGAAGTAGTGAATAAGCAATTGATCATTATCTATCTGAGTTGACATCTTACGGGCCTACATCACAAGATGACTGAGCGGACAAGAGCTCCCCTTATATTTTTCAAAGTCAGGCACTTTGAACTTCACCGGGATCTTGACATTAGGCACCAAACACAACTCGGCAGCACTCTTCCCAAATAGATCTTTACCTCTCAGCGTCTTCAATTCCTTGCGTAACTCAAGAAATTGATCTTTCATTTCGTCCATCTTCTCATACACATCCGGACCCTCAGACGGCTCGGAATGATAGATGGTATCCTCTACGCGAGGTAAAGTATGCACAACGGGCGGTGGCACGGACATGACCGGGCTAGATGCCGGCATGGAAGCAAATGTAGGCGCAAAGCCTTCGGGCACAAAGTTGGGCGACATTCCCCACGAGAATTCGGCAGGCATATTCGACACGAAGTGGGCGGTAGCAGCAGGCAAGGTAGAGGTAGCCACCTCTGAAGTAACAGTCCTCGTGGGAGGAGTTGCAGGTGTCAGAGAAGCTTGATTATGAGCAGCAAGAACTGACTCCATCTGGCAGTCAGGCGGGCAATCTCGTCCTTCAACTCTCTGTTCTCTTGCTCCAAATGTTCCATGATTTTCTGATGATTGGCTCGGGTGTTGTACCGGTGAGTCAGCTTGGCTAAAGCATAGAAGAAATACCAATCAGACATCTGGCGAAAACCTATTTATGCAAATGATGCATGAAATGCAATGCTTGATTATTTTTTATTTCAAGGAACTTACTATATCATTTGCAAATATAATATTTAAATGGAAATTGCAATAATTTGATATGACCAAAAATCTCTTTTTATTTATATAATTGGAAGGGTTACACTGAGTATAATTTCAGAAACCAAAATAAAAAGATACAAGAGAAAAAGAGACTAGTCATCCTAAGGATCCCTAACAACAATGTCAGAAGATCTGGTTGTAGGCGCGTACTTCCTTCAAATGCAACGGATCTCGGTCTCAAAAGAAGCCTTCATCTGAGTCTTCTCGAGGACAAGCTGATCAACAATCTTCTTCCAAGCAACAGAAGGCTGAGGCATGCTAGAAGATGAAACCTCTGGCTCTCTCTGTCTCTTCGTCACTCGGTCTTCAAGTATCTAGATAAGTGCATCTTTGTCCTTAGACTCCAACTGCAACTTTTCACGCTTCTTGCTCAAAGCACGGAAACGCTCTTCGCACATATCCTTCTCTTGCTTCATCTTGGCGAGCGCGTCTTCCAACTCCTTTACATCTTGGTTAGGGAGAGTTAATGACTCAACTACAACCATAGACATAGGTCTTTCACAAGGATAAGGCATCTTCAACTCCATAGCTCTCTTCTTCATCCAAAGAGTGTAAGCTTCCAAAGCTAGATAATTGCACGGACCAAGCTCGGATCTTCCTTTCCTATGCACATTATACCAAGCATGCACAATCTTCTGCTTCAAATGTTGGGGATATTTACCCTCTTGATAGAAAAGACCTTCTAACAACATGTTATTAGGTTTGTCTCTCAAGGGGAAACCAAGTTGACGACGAGCCAAAGCGGGGTTGTAGTTAATTCCTCCTTGTGTACCAATGAGAGGCACATTAGAGAATTCACCACAACTATCAATAATCTCCAAACGGCTCAAAGACAGATCATACCAAACTATATCATCATTAGTGATAGACATAAGTCTCTGAGACCACCTTAGACATTGTTTCTTCTCCATAAAAGCAGGCGTCTGAGGCAAGTGCGAAATAAACCACTTGTACAGAAGAGGAATGCAACAGACAATAGTTCCACCACCCTTATAATTACTTAGATGCAAAGAGAAATACATATCACCCAACAAAGTAGGCACATGATTCCCAATCAAGAAAAGTCTAATGGCGTTAACATCAACAAAACCGTCAATGTTAGGGAACAAAGTTAATCCATTGACGAGCAACACAAAGATAGCTTCAAAAGCGTCCATACTACCAGCTTGAGCAAAAGTAGTAGCTTCCTTGATGAGGAAAACAGATGGCAACCCAAATATCCCTCCTTTCTTCACCCAATGAGCCTCTATCTCAGACTTCTTCAAGTTAAGAGTTTCAGCAATAATACTAGATCGGGGAATCTCTTCCAATCCACTAAAAGGCACTCTACTAGAAATAGGTATTCCCAAAAGATGAGAATATTCTTCCAAGGTAGGTACAAGCTGAAAATCTGGGAAAGTGAAACAATGGTAGAGAGGATCATAGAACTGCACTAGCACACTCAAGAGTCCTTCAACCACATCAACAAACAAGATAGACAGAAGCTTCCCATGACGTTGTTTGAAGTCCAAGGGATCTAATACAAAAGATGCTAGCTTCCTTAACTCTTTCAAGTCGGGATATCTGAAATTGTACTTCTTAGTGTTGCTTCGTCCATCATCCATGGTCTGAAAATATTTGCAAATGATACCTTAGTTCCTTGAAATTTTCGTGTGATGAATGTTATGATGCGCATGAATGCATGAATGCAACAATCACAAATAAAGGATCACACACAAGGCAAACAAAGGTCAAGGGATGAATCAAATCATTGTCAAGATCAATCATCCATTTTTGTGGATTATGGTTTACACCTTACCAACACCCAAGTTCCATTGATATTGGCAAGACTTGATTGGATCAACCAAGAATCAAGGGCTTGTTGCAAGTCACGAGCATGGAGTCCGGGTAAGAACCATCCCAAAGGAGTGAACTAAGGATAAAAACCTATAGATCATGTTCTAAAAAGTTCCCAGAGTCTTAATTCTATCTATCGGATATTACAGGTTAAGATGACTGACTCATCGATCCATAATATTCTCAAGAGAAACTCGTCTGAGTGTAGTATCGCGTAACAACTGTTATCAAGTCTACACTTGAACAGTTTCCGCACTACGTCCTAAATAGGACAAGATGGGTTAAATGTTCTAAGACCCTCAGCTTCACAGACCCAATTAGAAATAGTAATGCTTAACCATAAATACTTGTGTGACATTTCCAAATCCAAAGGAGTCTCCACTGAGCAGATGGATCTCAAGCCAACTTGTTAAGGACTACTCCACACAAGTCGAACATGACTATATCATCCTCCTATCTTAATTGCACTCAAGTTTGGGTTAGAACTTATCTCACCACTCAGAGATCACCAAGCACAACAAGCAGATTTCAAAGTGAGGGATCAAAACCTCGTAGTTCGTGATACAAATTTCAAAGTGGATTCATTACTTTTAACAAAAATTAAGTTTGAAAGGCACAAAGGCCTAAAAATGGTTTGAATGAGTTAGTTCTTTTTTGGCTTTTTGAAAGTTTAAGTCAAGTATAGTTAAATTTGTTTACAAGTTTGATTCAAGAAAAGAAGTTTGAAAATGCAATGGCATAAAGCCAAAGTTTCTATCTTTTTTGCAAAAGTGGTCAAAGTTTAGAACAAAGGTAGTTCACACGAAGAAGATTTTGAAAAATGGAGGGAGGGATTTTGAAATTAAAGAGATGGGGAGAAAATGAAGAGACTATCCTATGTTTACAAAAATTAAAATTTTAGAGTTGAAAAGATCTGACCAAATGGGTAGCAATCCAATAGACAAGAATGTCAATAGAAACCCAGAATTCCCTTGGACTTTTATAATCAAGCAACACACAAATGTACAATTATATTATCTTGAAGAGCAAGGCATCAAATAAAGATAGCCACATCCAAGCTTATCCATTCCATGATCTTCTCCAAAATAACCCATGCAACAAATGAATTCCACAAGTCACGGGTTCAAAATAACAGCTTCACAATGATCTTGTTGCAGATGAACTTAGAGATGTCTTCAAAGATGTATCAAATGAATTTCAAATTGAAAGCACTTGGTTTCTCAGCAAGTTGGCATTGGCCAAGTCCTTTAGCTTAGGAAGGTTTCCTAGATTCTAAGTCCATTTGTCCAAGATTAAGCCAATAGTCCACTGAAATATTTTTAGGGTTTTTATTGTTATTATGTACATTGATGGTCAAAGACCACACAAACAAGCAAAGTACATAAAAAAAATATATCACACAATATGGTCCAAATGGACAAAGTAAAAATTGAATTAACATAAATAATTAGAATGATATGAACAATGGCAAATGAAATAGAGTGCTAAAAGTAAATTGCATTAAAGTAAAGGCTTGAAATTAAAAGTTAGTAGTTAGTAGGTTAGGAGTTAGTATTGTTTTGTTTTTGCTTTTTCATTTCAAGACATTCTTTGGAGAACGCTCAACCCACTTATCACAAGCATGAATCCTTGAGCCAAAACATCTTCCAAAGGAAGGAAAGAATGCCAAGTTTCCACACAATACCATGAAAGAGGCGAGACTTACAATCTCACTAACTAGAATGCTTATCCCTTTTATGTCACAAATTTAGCGCTATGTTAAGCAATCGTAATTGGACTTATGTAGAAGTCACAACTATTTAAGGTCGGACAATAGAATTTTGGTGTTAATGCATGTTAGAGACATAGCATAATGGACTATGCTCATGAAAAATACCACACACAAAAAGAATATGCAAAAGAAGTGGCCTAATCTCATCCACACTCATGTCAATTTTTCAATTAACTAGCATTAGGACTTTGAGATGTCATAGGCCAAAATGGAATGAATGAATGAAGAAAGGGAATAAGATGAAGTGGGAGGGGAATTAATGAAATCACAAATTGGTCAAAGGACGACTTTTACCAAATTAATATCATCCATTCATTTTGGGAGATGGAATGTACATTCCATCAATCCCCTAAATCAAATGATATTAATTTGACAAAGTCAAATCAACCTTGACCAAGGCCCAACAACAAGAGTTTAACTTAAACAAGTTATCACAATTGATCAACAAATTTATTTGGCATTTATCCAAATTAAAAATACTAAAATAGTGCATTTAAATTAAATATGGTTTTTCCAATTCCTAAAATCTCATCAAAACACCAAAGAAGTGGCCATGAGATTTATCATAGCTCAAACAAGGTCAAAGGACCTTGGAGAAAATAATTCATAATTTTTGGATATTTAAAAATATTTTTAAACAATTAAACAGAAATGCAAAATCAATTAATTCATGAAAAATATTAATAATGATACAAAAAATAATTTTAATTCAGAATATGAAAGAAAAAAATATTTGAATTTTTTTGGTGAAAGTCCCATATTTTTTTGATCAATACTGAATTTAATATGAATTATTGAAAATAAAGCAAATAAAATGAAAATTAAAATATCAGAAAAAACGTGCACTACTTAATCTCCCTCATTAATTGAGTTGGCAGATCAATTGGCAAGGAACGCGCTATCCATGATGGTCACTAGTCAGCACGTGGCAACATTGGTAATTCAAATGCACACTCCAGATTAAAACAATTCAAATCAATCCAAAGGCTTAGAACCAAGTCAGCGCATCACCGACATCCAAAGGTCGGTCGTCTTCTTCGGCGACCCTGGCCGGACTGGTTCACTCATCACCATAAAAAATGAAAAAAGGAGGACATGATCTGAAAGAAAAAATGGCGTAGAGCACGAATCTAACCTTAGTTCATCCTAACTCCAAGTATATTGAGAGATACAAGGAGTTGAAATTTGAGGTACATGAACTGAGTTGTTTCGATTTGGCCTCAAAGCAACTCAATCTTCTTGCCTACATTGGTAGGACTTCAGACAACCAAAGAATCAATAGAATTGAGCAAGAATTTGAGAGAATCGAAAAGTTCAAAATTTCTGGAAAATACCTTCAATGGAGGTCTAGATTCAACTGATCTTGATCTTTCTTGTGCTTGGTCTCACTCCACTTGCTTGTAGAAGAAGGATTAGATGCTTACAAGGCTGTGGATTCCTGGAGATTTGAATTTCAAAACAGTGGAAATTCAACCTCAAATTCAAAAGACTTTCTCAGGTTTATCCTTTGTAAAGTGAGGGTTTGAAATGGGGGATCAAAGCTAGCGCGAATGTGTGTGAAATTCTGAGCAATTGGAGCTCTATTTATAGCTGAAATCATTGATATTTGCACACTTGAAATCACTTGCCAGATTTGGCAAAATGGTGATACATGGGTGCATGGGCGTGTACAGGCCCATGAGATCATTGTAATAAGTCCAAAAATGAATGTTAGATAGTCTGAATTGAGCTTGGATTGCAAGGCAAGTGTGCATTTGAATTTGAATTTGAAGTTTGATCTTTGCCAAGGGATGTGACCATGTTCATGCCATGTGCAGCCTATGCATTCCTTGTCCAAAATGAATGAATTTGAGCTCTTTGGAAAGGTGAGATCAAGAGGAACAACTTTAATCTTCAACACTTTTTCATTTGGAGCCTGGACATTGAAGAAATTTGAGGTGGAAGTTTGGAAAGTTTTGACATATCAAAAATTTTCTAAGTGTCAAGCCATATGTCTCAATATTCCACCTTGCTTAACTTTTTATATGAGCTTCAAATGAGAAAAGTGTCTTCACCAAAGTTGTATCTATCTCAAATACCTTAAAAATGGTCACAAATTTCATGTCATTTGGATTTAAAATGATAGAGTTATACATTTTTGAAGTTTTGAAAAATCACTTGATTAATGGTACAGGTCAAAAGTGACTTATAATGTAACCTCATATCACATGCTCAACAAAGTTTAATTATCTCCCAATCCAAACATAAAAGTTGAATTAGACACATTGAATTTGATTGTGCAACTTTGAAATATTTCATCTCATAAAAATTGAGCAAGTTATGGCCTTGGGATGTTGACTTTCAAATTAGGGTTTAGACAAAATAACCTATAATGTTTCAACATAGAAAATGATTTTCAGTGCAAAACTAGCTCTAGGTCTAAACATGAAAGTTGTTTGAAATGTCATTTAGAGTAAGTTTTCTCTTGGAATCATTTTCATATGGTGAAAACTATAGGAGATAGGGTCTAGGGAGACCAAATTTTGATGAGATGGATTCATCTGGCCAACCACCATCAACCAACTTGCTAACTTCCAATTATCTTGACTTTCTTGGATCATGGTATATCATATATGCTTATGATGATGAAATTTGAAGTGTCCCTTGAGAAATTTGATCAATTGGCGAGATAGCTTGTTGGAGAAGTTACTCAAGATACCCAATCAAACTAGGGTTTCCAAGGCAAATCACCCTCAAACTCTTGAAGAAAAATTAATCAATATATTATGTAGATAACATTGGGACTCGTATATGGTGTTCATAACCCGTCTTGAATCAATTCTTGGTTGTGCTCTTTGTTCATGAGGGGCTCAAACCCTAGATGTGAACTTGATGAATCAATGAGACCATGCCCTTCCTACAAAAGAGTTAGGCAAATGCAAAGACATATTTTGGTATTTTGGTTAGTGAAATAATAAAATACAATTATGATACAAGGTATGAACATTGGGGTATGATACAAGGTATGATACAAGGTATTTTGCAATTTTGTCTGATTGGTGATCTCTCCCAAAACAAACCCAATGAAAGAGGGGTAAGGAGGATGCCAATGTATGATCCCAATGCTAATGCTTATGATGAAATTGCATGAGGGATCTTAGGATCAAAATTAGGGTCTTACAATGATCACTTGTCTCGATTGGAGAATGAGGAAGTGACTATGAAGGAAAAGAACATCAATGAAGAGTTTCAAGATGAACACTTGATGGAAATTAGAGTTCGACCTTGGTTTGCTGATATGGCTAATTATAGATCCCCAAAAAATGTTCTGGAAGACTACACTTGGTAGTAGAGAAAACAATTATATAAAGAGGCTAACCACTATGTGTGGATGAGACTTATCTATTTAAGATTAGTGTTGACGGTTTAATCCACGGGTGTATTGCAGGTAAATAAGCGGAAGACATTATGTTGAACTACCATAGCTCGCATATGGAGGCACCCATATTAGTGAAAGAACATTATTAAAGGTACTTCAAAGTGGCATCTGGTGGCCAACTCTATTCAAATATTTTAAGTCTTACGCACAAGAATGTCTTGAGTGTCAGAAAACAAGTAACATTTCAAAACAAAATGAGATGCTGCTTAAAGGTATAATACAGGTTTAACCCTTTGACTGTTGGGGAATTGACTTTATTGGTCCTTTTTAATCATCTAACTGTAATGTATACATTCTGGTTTATGTTGATTATGTCACTAAATGGGTTCAAGTCATAGCTTGTGTTTTTAATGATGCCTAAACCGTGTCTAACTTTTTAAAAAAGAATGTTTTTACTAGGTTCAGAATCCATATAATTTTGATCAGTGATGGGGGGGTCACACTTCTGCAACAAATACTTAGAAAGAGTGTTGTCCAAATACAATGTGAAGTATATAATATCCACACCATATCATCCTCAAAGCATACTAGTAAAATCAAGGTAATTGAAACAGATACATGATGGAAGTGTCAAACATGAAATTGAAACAGATCTTAGAAAAGACACTTGCTACATCCATAAACGATTAGTCCATAAAGCATACTGGGAAATCAAGTTCTTAAATTTCTATGAAAAGGGAATGGGAAGAAAGAGATTGTTGAAGTTTGATGAGTTAGAAGAGATCTTACAGAGAGCATATGAGAATGTTGTGATCTGCAAAGAAAGAACCAAAAGGTATCATGATAAAAATTTGGTGAGAAGAGAATTGCAAATAGGATAAAAGGTTTTGATGTAAAACTCTCAACTGAGGTTATTCCCGGGTAAGTTGAAATCTAGATGGTCAGGTCCTTTTATTGTTAACAAAGTGTTTACAAATGGTGTTGTAGAAGTACAAAGATCCTGGAAATTTACACACTTTTTACTGCAAACGGCCAAAGGTTTAAAATATATTTAGGAGGTCAGTTACTAGATAAGGTGTCTTTGATTCTCGCAGAGCCTTAGATGGAAACAACTAAGCTAATGAACTTAAAGAAGCGCTTAATGGGAGGCATTCCATCATAAATAAATTTAGCTTTTTAGTTTTTTCTGTAAGTCCTTTATTGAACTTTGATCCAAGGAAGAGTAATAGTTAGCTCTATGAATATTGCTTCCCTTTTTGTACTTCTCTATGTTTTAATAAATGAACTAGATTGTTAGTGATGTTTCTTTCAGCTATAATTTTCTACCTTACCCATGCAAAGAAAAATAAAGATTAAAAGTCAGTAGAAAATAGTGAACAAAGGTAATCAACATTAAAGTCCCCCTTGCAAATTGATATTTGATGAAGAAGAGGAAAAATTACTACTGTAACACCTCAAAATTTGCCCTCCTCTCTTGGGACTAGCATAACATATTGCATATCATTTTAGGTAATTAGGCATTTGCATATTGCATATCATGGGGTTACATTGTGCAAGCCCTTCTCCCAAGTCTTGATCAGAAGATGAGGAAGTTAAAGTGCAAAGCTAGGGTTTCATTGGACTGGTCATTAATCATCTGAGGATGTGGAGGTCCAAATTAGGGTTTCATGGTTCTCAAAGGATATTGGTCTTCATCTTGTTTGCAATGATTCATCATCATCATCATGGTTGGGTATCATCAGGACATTGAGGCAGATTCCTTGAGATTAGGGTTTTGACCACTGGTCAACCCTAATCAGTTGCATTGGGCCAATCAGGGCATAATCAGGAGATGGGGTCTATGATGGTTATGGGGTTCATTCTTTGATTATTTTGTGCTAATTGAGGCTAGGGTGTCACCCTTGAGCCATTTCATCAGGAGATGGGAGCTCAGATTGATCTATGCATTGGCAAATTCATCTATCAGTTGAAACAGTCAACTGTGGTCAACTGTACATGATCTGATGGGTTTGGAGGTGAAAATTAGTTGGATACACTTCATTCATGTTGGAACAAGTGTTATTCGACGTCTCAAAGATTAAGAATGGAGAAAATCAAGTCAGAACAAAAACTGCCAAAAATAGGAAGTGACTTGTAATGGAAGTTTCCAAAAATGGAAAGTTTTTTACCTCAAAATAAAATGTCCAAGGAAGCTTCAAATGAAAATTTGTTCAACATGAAAGTTGTAGATCTTGTTCTCACCTTTCCAGAAAGTCCAAGAACTTGAAAATCCCATGTATGGTTGGAAAATTATGGCTCAGTGAATTTCAGAAATGACCCATAATCAGGAGGCCATAACTTCCACCTGGATTGTCCAAATTGGAAGTTCTTTATATGCACAAACTCCATTTGACATGTACTTTCATGGTGCATAATTGGATTTCTTCAAAAATGGTCAATGCAAAAAGTCAAATTTCAACTGGACAGTTAAATGAACCAGGGGCAAAATTGTCCAACTTGTGAAATAATTGGAATTTTTGAGTGGGGATTTTTGCAACACTTCATAAATGGCATTTGAAACTTGTTGGAATATTCATGACATGCCAAGGCTTCATGGTGTGGAAAATGGCTTTTGAAATGGAATTGAAAATGAACACATAAGCCATTACATAGTGAAAATGAGAATTATACATCCAATGAACATCCAACAAGTGGCAATAGCTCATGACAGGTGTTTTGAAGGTGTATGAGGTGGCAATGAGTTGTCATGAGCTGGCATGGGAATTTACCATTTTGCCCCTAACTTGAAATTAACACATTTCACTAATCATTTCCATTTGGCTAATGAGTGTGATTAAGCATGGATTAAGCTGGCATATATATTCTTAATCATCATCAAATCATAACAGAATGCACCAATCCCAAAATCAGATCTCAAATTCCCTCCAAATTCTCAAGAATTCTCAAGAACACCAAAACCAAAAATTGACAAGAACTCTCTCATTTCTTGATCAATCTTCGAAATTCTTTGTGCTGCAAACTCCTCTCATCATCATCTCCATCTGTTTTTGGACATTGGATCAAAAGGAGCTGCCATTCTCGACTGTACCTACGAGCTCCATCAATGGTGAATTCAAGTTTCATGCACTAGGAGCAAAAGCAAGTGAACCTGAACGCATCAATCACCTTCCACAAGCCTCTACTGCATTTGTTTGAGGAGAAATTGCTCGAAGAACATCAAGAACATCACTGCAATTTCCAGGTGTGCAAAATTTGAATATCACGATTCTTCAATTGCTTGTATGCGTTTTGTAGAGTGAAGAACATAGATCGTAGTGATGTGTTTAGTTTTGCAAATGGATAACTGTAGGCTGAGATATCTGGATTTGAAAGTATGATGTGAAACCCTAATTTCATCGATCCGTAGGATTTAGAAACTTGTAGGTTAAATCATGGACATATTTGGATTCCTTGTTCTTAGACGGTTCCAACCATGTGTGGATTGTGGATTTTTGTGAAGTTTCGTTGTTCTTCATGTTCGTGCTGTTCCTGGAAAAATCTGGAATGAAAACGATGAGGAAAGGCTTGTTTGATCCGAAATCCTGTTTGAAAATTTGAGTGAGATGTTTACCGCGTTACTGTTCATGTTAATTACGGATATGCCATTAATGAACTAATTTAATTAATTTAATTCTAAAAAATTGTTAAAATTCATAAACACTTTAAAAAATTCATAAAAAATGTTTTAACAATCCAAAAAATATGTGGATTTTTTTGTCGACTTCCTAATTCACTGTAGAATTTTGTTGACTAATTTTTGGAAGTTGTGCTTGGATGAATTTAGGTTTGACCTAGGGTTGATTAACATGTGTGCAATTTTGATACCTTTGGCCATTTTGATTGTGAAATCCTCATGCTTACAAAGAAATGTTTGAAAATTTTTGTGATGATTGTGGACTGGTTAATGGTGATTTACATGTACATTTTGTGAATTTTGGATTCCTGTGGATTGAGTTATGAATTTTGGAATCTAGGTGTGACAATTTGTGTCACACCTCATTATGTCATCTTTCTGGATTTATTTTCATGACTTGTGCTTGATGGATTGATGTGAAATTTTGCATGGATGTTCATTAACATGTTAAGATGCTATGTGTATTTTTCTGGATTTTTCCATTGCATTTTCAAATTGATTGGCATTTTTCATCTCTGTTGGTCAAATGTGCAAGTTCATGTGACATGTGTTTGGAATATCCTTGTGAAATGCTCATATGGTATTGAATGAACATGAAATTTGGCTTGCTGGTTATAGACACATGATAGAACATGATGCTTTTGGTCCCAGTCATTTCTTTATTGTTTTCATTGAATTATGAATTTTTGAAGTGAATGCATGTGTTGATGTTGTGATTTGGCTCATATAATTGTGTCTGTTTTTGTTGATTTTCATTGACATGGTTTCCTTTGTCCAATTAAGCTAAAATTTGACATGCTGGACCTTGATTATGTCCTGTTTAGGTGTAAATTATTTGAGGATTTTTGGAATTGTTTTGATATGGATTTGAATGCAATAGTTCTGTTTGGATGTTTGGTGTTCCATTTGAACTAGTTTGATTTGTTTTGTGCATAAAATGAACATGATGAATGATATGGACATGGGACTAATTGTGTTGGCTCTTGTTTGACATTAATTTGAGTTTGGTTGAATATACCTTGCTGTTTAGGAATTTTTCTTGCCTTTGGACCCTAGGCTTGGCCTAGTGGTCTAGTTTCTAACATTTGATTGATTTTTCAGGATGAAAAGGTGCAATGTGTATGGAGATTGAATCAAGTTAATTCAAATGAGTTTGGTTGATGTTTGTACACTAACATGACTTGGTTTTGTAGGTTGTGAAGCTTGGGCTTGAGCTTATAGCTTGCCTTGTTGTGCATTGACTTGTATAGTCTAACTGATTAACATTTGCTGTTTATGTTTGTCTGTCTGAGTACTGATGATACTTGATTGTTTTCAGGTACATTTAGTTGCTCATAGTTCTTTTAAGAACTCGCTTGCTGCTGCTTGGTTTTTGAACCACTTGAGGTAGGACTTCTATTCTTCATGTAGTCTGGGAGACCCGGCCTGTTATTTGGCGGGGAAAATGTCTGAAGTCCTCCTTAAGAGGCAATGATTGTGGTTGTTTAATTTTCGTGCCAAGCAGGTGAAAGACCTCTAAGAGGCAATTGGTGGAAGTTAGGGATATGCAATCTATCCCCCACTATTCTGTGAGTCGTCCCTCTGCTCACACGGCTGTGTGTTGATGCATTGGGACACAAACCCAAGATCTCGTGCTGTTGCACAATCGAGTCAATGTCTTTGAGCGTAGAAGGGTCCCTCCATTCTGGACCCACGCTCCTTTGTCAGAAGCTCTCCCTGGTCAGGGATTAGAGCTGTGAGGTCTCATCCTCACTTCACCTTTTCATCTGCTTCACCTTAGCCTCGTAATGGCAAGGTTAAGAGCAAACACAGCCCGTACAGATGACTTGCTGAGGCAGTCAAACCTATTGTGTGAGCCCACTTGTTTGGTTATAGTGCGTGCTATGTGGATATCTGTTTGAGATGCTTGTTCTCATTTGATGTATGCTTGAATTATTTTGTATGCTTGTATGCTTGCTTCTTTCCTGGATAGGAGTAGTTTGCTTATGCAAGTAGGTAGAAACCTGAACGTAGGGTAACGATGCATGACAACACTAGGCTCGAGTCCAGCTCCCTGGTAGTGTGTCGCCCCTCGGTTTCTGGCTAGATTTTCTTTCCCTTGAGGGGGAACTACATTGCCCTGATCCTTGTTCCAGACGAGGTATGTAGGCAGGAGGTCGTGCGAGACCTCTCCGGGCACTTTTTTCTTTTTGTGTGTGTTTACTTGTCATCTGATTGTGTTTGTTTGGTTCGGATGCCGACGTAAGTCCAGTGATTGGCTGTCGGGCTCCACGTTTGCCCTTTTGAGTGTGTTTTGGTTCGGATGCTGACGTAATTCCATCAAGTGGTTGTTGGGCTCCATGTTTGCCATTTGTTGGTGTGTTTTGTGTTGTTTGGCGTGCGTAAGCCGAACTACAGTGGCTCTGATTCTCGTTCCAGACGAGATATGTAGGCATAGGATGCGATGTCCTATCGAGCTCCCTTCTCTTAACCCCACCTGCGTTCCCCTGTGTGTGTGTGTGATGTTTAGCAACCTTTTCATTATTTTAGAACGTGGATCCCGTCGAGTACGACGGACGTGAGGGGTGCTAATACCTTCCCCTTGCGTAACCGACTCCCTTACCCTTTCTCTTTGGTCGCGAGACCATTTCCTTTCCAGGTTTCTCTGAGCGTTTCCTTTCCCTATCTTGGGATAAATAACGCGCAGTGGCGGCTCTGTGTTGTGTTTTTATTTGAGTCCCGCCGGTTGTTTTTTCGCGGATGCGACAGCTGGCGACTCTGCTGGGGACCTGCATAGATGTAGACCTGTGCTGGTCCATCTTCCCTAAGCGAGTCTTTCCTAGCGTCCTAGGATAGTTTAGGTTGCTTGTTTTGCTTTATTTATTGCATTTATTATTCGGATTATGTATATATTTGCATAAATATTTGCATGCATCATACTATCATGTTGCCGTCCTCTGTACAGGTGGTTCCACTGTTTTGGGGTGGGAGTTACTCGAGGTAAAAGGCCCAATACCCAGGCTATGAGTGAAATCTAGGAAACCTAGGAATAGAGTGATTCATGGGAAGCGGGTGGTATGCGCCACTTAGCGGAACATTGATATCACGAGCAGTTCAGACCCTAGTGGGATATTATCGTTACATACTTCGGGTGTGTATATGATGATATTCTGCGAAAGGTTATTTATGCTGCGTTTCTCTCGATTTTACCCTGGCCTAGATAACACCCGTGAGTGGGGAGGGAATGATCATTTTAACAGGTACAGATGATTCCTGTTGGTGATTGATGGTGACTTTGATGGTGACTATTGGTTCCATGGATCAGAGTCATGTTTACAAGTCGGATTTATGGCCATTTATTGCCGAGACGCCGGAGTGCTGTCCGTGGTATTTATCAGTGGGGATCCGTTTATTTCAGGATTCCCCGGGCCGATTTAGAGGTTGTGGGTATCTGTTCAGAGATGGTTTGATGATGATGATGATGTATCTGTCTTCCGTTTATTTCGGAACCCTTGAGTCGGATTTATGGGTACATATTCCCTCAGATGGTTGTGATCGGTTCAGAGACCAGGGCTGTGACGCAGAGCAACAGATGATCAGATGACTTGGAGGATGGCACAGTGCATTGCATTCATTCATCAGCATCATTTTGCATTCATTTGCACCAAACCTACGTCTAGTCATATGGGGAGTATTATGGATTGAGGATCTGGTTGAGAGACATCTGAATGTCAGAATGTTATTGGTGAAATTTTATCTGTCTCAATAAAACCAGAATCAAAGGGCAGAGTCTTCCTCATATGGATAGACGTTGCATTCATGCATATTAACCCATTTGTTGTTTTGTAGGTGTCAACCGGTGCGCATAGCTCGTTTGCTCAGATATCCTGCTGGGGGCAACAAATTCAAACTGATGGATTCTCCCAACGCCGACATCCTCGAACTGAAAGAGATGGTGAGGGATTTGTTCAGTGTTGTGCAAGGGCTTGCCTTGGGGCAAAAAGCCATGGCCGAGAGATTAGAAAGGATTGAGGGCTGGATGATCAAGGAGAAAGTTCAGGAAAAGGCTCCGTCAGCCGAAGTAACAAATCCCTCTGGCTCTGTAGTGAAGAAATCCCTTGACAGTGGTCAGCCCAAGAAGAAGGTTGAATCAGGTGGTGCACTGACTAAAAGAGAATGCGGTAAGGATCGCTACCACCCTTATGCTGCCACCGTAACCATTCATGTTGGTGATTCATCTGCACCACAGCGGCAACCACCACCTCAACAGAGGACACAAAGAGTTGTGGGCCAATTGAGAAGGAGGACGACAGACCGTCATTTCAATAAGCCGCCTGTGACTTACGCCTCTCTGTTTAAAAAGTTGAAGGATCTCGGGTTGGTGCAGCCAAGGATATTGGTTCCAGGGAAACCGGATCAGAGGGTTGCCAGTTATGATGAGAATGTCAGGTGTGAGTTCCATGCTGGGGCACCCGGACATCATGTTGAGGATTGCAAAGCTTTTAAGCATGTGGTCCAAGACTTGGTGGATTCTAAGGCAATCAATTTTGCACTGACGACAGATGATAGTGCTAACCCCGTGCCAAGGCATGGTCCTGTAAAAGCGGAAATGATGTTGAAGGACAAGAAAGGGATAGAGGTGACTGAGAAGGATCAGTTAAAAATGCCAATGTCTGTGGTCCCAAAACGCCCGACGAAAAATGGAGCTTTCCCTCGTGTTGATGATTGTTGTGCGGCCATCACTACAAAGGGGTGTGTAGTAATTGGGGAATCGGTCCAGAGAATGATGAAAGCAGAAATGGACGATGCAAGGTGTAAAGCACTCAGTCTGGCAGTTGAAACCATCAAGGTGGACAATGCCATTGGTGTTGAGAAAGAGAAAAAGCCGTCCATTTATTCTTATAAGCAGGCATTGGAAGTGGTGAGAAAAGGAGGGATCCCAGGCTGGGGACAGATCGTAGGCATTGTGGTAAAGGCGGATATGTTTGGGATTGGTTATCATCCAGGTCAAGACTCGTCTGAGCAGAACAGAGGACGTCGTCCGTCGTTCACCTTTGTCAGTGCCGGAATGCTAGATTCAGATCACGCCTATACAGTGGGTGAAGAAACTGACAGTGACTGGGAGATTGATCAATGGATAAAATCGTGTGCACCAGGAAGCTGGAAGGCCTGAAAAGATCATCACGGTCACTCTACTTGAAGAGTAATAATTTCTGTTTTCAGTTTTATTTGCATGAAAGCCATACGTGTTGCCCGACACGTAATGGTCCATTGTAAGGGCCACCTCATGTTTAAATTTGCAACATTTCTGCATCATTAATAAATGGATGTTTTTCAGTCAAAAAGCGGTGTTCCCTGTTTTTCATTTATTTTTGCAGTTTAAAAAACAAATAAAAATGGCAATGTTTATTTTCATTTTTCCCTTTTTGATTTGTCTCGTTCCGAATTCAAAAATATTCTCCGGATCTCGTTGATAACAATTTGGTTACACCTCATATGACTTCGACAAACTGAGCTATCATGCCGAAGAAGAAGGCGAAGAAGATTGTGATCTACTGGAATTAGCCAGGTTGTTAAAACAAAAGGAGAAGGTGATTCAGCCGCTTGAGGAGCGAGTTGAGATTGTTATTCCAAGCACCGCCGAGGTCAGGAAGGAAATAAAAAAATTGGGGCCGCTTCAGAGGCGAGTCGAGAGCAGAATGGTGGCCCTGTTGAAAGAGCATGTGAGTACCTTCGCCTGGTCATGTCAGGATATGCCAGGGTCGGATACCGATGTCGGTGTGTACAAGCTACCAAGGAGAGAAGACAGTCCTCTGGAGAAGCAGAACGCCGATGCCACGTATCAGAGTGACTTTGTTTCATGCTGTGATTCACCATGAAGTTGAATGCTATGCTATGACATGATAGCAAAGTCCCCAACAGAAGAGGGGCATCTGGCAGACCGGGACAAGTCGTTTGACCAGTTGATAATTCGAACTGAGGTTGAATTCAAGTAAGTGCACTATCAGAGTGCGGGCCGGTAAGCTGCTGGGGTTCATTGTAGGAGAGGAATCGGGGTTCATCCTGCTTAAAAAAAAAAAAAGAAAAAGAAAAAAGAAAAAACAATAGAAAAGCCTGAACCGAGAACAAAAGAAGAGGTTCGTGGTTTCTTAGATAGATTGAACTGCATGTCATGGTTCACATCTCATCTAACGGCCACGTGTGAACCCATATTCAAGATGTTGAAAAAAAAGATCAAACGGTCAGGTGAAATAATGATTGCCAAGGGGCATTGAAAGAATAAAAGAAAAGTTGCAGGAACCTCTGATTCTGACACCTCCTATGGAGAGAGACTGTTAAATCTGTACTTGACGGTCTTCGAGGGGTCTATGAGGTGTATTGGGTCAGCATGACTAGTCTTGTCGAAAAGAGCATGCAATTTACCTAAGCAAAAAGTTTACCGACTGTGAAACAATACATTCACTGTTCGAGAAAACTTGCTGTACTTTGGCATAGGCTGCTCGCCGACTGAGACAGTTTATGCTGGTTCATACCACTTTGAGGATTTCCGAGATGGGTCCGATCGAGTATGGGTTTGAGAATCCAGCATTGACCGGACGGGTTGCGAGAAGAGCAAAAGAATGTTGACTGATTTGTGACACTCTCAGAAAGCAATCAAGGGGTGTATTGTCTGATTACATCGCTCCGCAACCTATTGATGATTATCAACCGATGAAGTTTGAATTCCCTGATGAGGACATCTCGAGGTGCTCTAATCGAAAGATTGAGAGTAACCGATCCCGGAGGAGGGGCCTGACCCTGAATCCGAACGGATTCTGATGTCTGATGGGGAGGTTAAGGTGAATGAGCTTTTGTTGCCCGGATAACGTTTGAATGCACCGACGGTGTGATTGTGCAGAAAATGGTGGTAACCTATAAAGACTGGCATGAGATGTTGCCGTTTGCATTGCATGGGTATCGAACTTCGGTGCGTACATCTACTGGGGCAACGCCTTTCTCGTTGGTATATGGAATGGAGGCTGTGTTCCCAGTTGAGGTCCAGATTCCCTCTTTGAGGGTCCTGATGGACGTCAAGTTGCAAGAGGCTGAATGGGTAAGGACCCGGTATGAAGAGTTGAGCCTGATAGAGGAAAAGAGGCTAGCAGCCATCTGTCATGGGCAGTTGTACCAGCAGCGGATGAAGCGTGCTTTTGACCAGAAAGGTGCGACCTCGGGTATATCACGTAGGTGATATGGTGTTGAAAAGGATCCTTCCTCCTCAAAACGATCGAAGGGGCAAATGGACACTGAATTATGAAGGTCCATTCGTGGTTAAGAAGGTTTTCTCTGGCGGAGCCTTGTTGTTAACGACCATGGATGGCGAGGATTTTCCATCCCCTGTGAATGCGGACGCAGTTAAAAAATGCTTCGTATAAATTGACCCGCTGGACGAAAAGAATAAAATAGTCCAGGCAAAAATGGGCATCCCGGCGAACCAAAAACAGGAAGAAAGGTTCGGGCAAAAATTAGGGATAAAAATGAAAAATGTACACCCGGCAAGTCGAAAACCTGAGAAGGCGACTTGGGCAAAAAAGGGTATCCCGGTGGACTGAAAACCCGAGAGGGCGGTCCAGCCAAAAGAGGGATTGAAACGAACAACTGCGTCCAGCATAATCGTTTGCGCTTTGGTTAAAGCATCATGGAGAATACCCGGTAGGGATCAATCAGAAACGTCTTGTTCAGAAGGCAGAAAGCACGGAGAGTCTGAGGACATATGGGGTGTAACCGAGTTGGAACTCGATGAGATTACGGGTTTCACATTGCCATTAGGATAGATTTTTCCTTTTGTGCAATTACCTCTTTTCAGGAATTGCTTCCTTTGAATTGCTCAATTTGAGCCACACCTTTTTCAATCAAAAAAATGCACATTCAGTCAAATAATTTTGTTTTTGTTTTTCATTACCGCTTTGATTGCAAAAACATCCAGATATTTTGATAAAGAATCTTTGCATTTTAAGACATACAGGTACCTTCCAATGCATGTTTATAAGATTGAAGGCTTGAAATCTTATTTGGAAGGTTGAGCGGCCCAAGTGTTGAAATCTTGACACGCCTGGGGCACGGTTTTATCTGACGATCTGTTTTGCAGGAACTGTTAGATATTCTGCACTCACTTGCAGGTTGTGATGTGGAAGCTTTGTAATAGATCCCCAGAGAGTTCGCTCAGGGACGAAGGAATGAAAACGACGAAGCGACGCGAGACGTCCGACGATCCTTGATGGTAATCAAGAAGACTCTTCAAAGTCGGAAGACTTGAAAGTTTGTAGAAATTCCCCAGAGGAGGACGGTAGGAAGAGACGACGTCGAGACGTCCGACGACCCTTGAAATTAATCAAGAAGACTCTTCAAAGTCGGAAAATTGAAAGTCTGTATAATCCCCAGGAGTTCGCCCGTCGTCGAGCGCGGAGCGATTGGGAGTACAAGATGATGGAGCAGAAAAGGTCCAGACGAGTCTGGAAATTCTCAAGAGTGGAAGGTTGATACGAGATTGGGAGGTGGATACCGTGGTTCGACGAGTCGACGGGTGTTGTACCAACTTTTCTCATTTCCCAGCGGGGTCCCCAAGCAGAAGTAGAGGACTAACTCCCCAGCGGATTACAGATCTGTGAGTTCCCCAGCCGAGTCAGGATGGTTATTCCCGGCAGGTTGAAAGTGGTGTTTCCTCAGCAGCCAGGCCCGAAGGTTGCTATTCCCCGAGTGGAGCGGGTTTCAATGAAATATATCTCCAGCAGTGTTCATCCTACCAGTGGATTGGACAAGTTCCCGTAGCAGACGGATTTTTGCATCCCCAGCTGAGTTGATTCTACCTATGGATTGCATGGGTTGTCCCCAGCGGAGTAGTATTCGTTTCCCTAGCAGGGTCAGGATGGTTATCCCCAGCAGGTGTCAGATCGGTGTTTCCCCAGTCGCCGGACCTGGAGGTTGCTGTTTCCCAGCAGAGTGTTTGTGAAGCACTTCCCCAGTAAAGTCGTCAGGTATCTGTGAGGTTTTCTCGAAGCAGAGTCGAGATTTATATCCTCAGCAAGTCAAAGACTGGTGTATCCCCACAGAGTGGTGGTGGTTATTATCCCTAGCAGTTTCCCGAGCGGATTGGGTGCAAAGGAGGTTCTTCCTCAGCAAGGGTTACCTTTTCCCAGCAGCATCAGTGCTATTCCCCAGCGGGGTGGAGATCGGAGTATTGACGAGTTCCTCAACGGAGTGTCTCGTGCTCCCCAGCAGAATCCCTTGAGGGGGATGCCTTTTATGCATTCATCATGTAGCATAAGCATAGCATGTTGCATAGAAAAATAAATCGCGTAGCATTTCCATAATTATGGAGCATTACGCAGAAAAATCAATCATGCATCATATGGCAAGCACAAGCTAGTCTCAAGCCGTGGTTACTGTTTGAGAGGTGATTTTATCTGCAAAGCAAGATGTTACTCCGAGGAGTCTAGCATCGTGGTTTTAATCAGAGGTATTCCCCAGTAGTGCGATATTGGAGGAATTTTTCCGTCGGGCAGAGATGGAAATGTTACGCGGTCAGCGCGATTCAAGCCGTGGTTACCGCTTGAGGATTGGTTTTGCCGGATAGTGAAGACGATACTCCGAGGAGTTCAGCATTGTGAGCAACAGTATTTCCCAGTCATCAGTAAGTGTCTGGTCGAGCTTTCTTTGGTGTCAGTAAACATCATCGTTCGATGTCCAGTAAACGTCGAGTTATTTCCCAGTCATTGTTTAATGTCTGGTCGATCATTGTTTGATGCCTGTAAACATCATTGTTTGATGCCTGTAAACATCATTGTTTGATGCCTGTAAACATCCTTATTTGATGTCCTGTCAACATCATTGTTTGATGCCTGTAAACATCATTGTTTGATGCCTGTAAACATCATTGTTTGATGCCTGTAAACATCATTGTTTGATGCCTGTAAACATCATTGTTTGATGTCCGGTAAACGTCGTGTTTCCTCCCAGTCATCAGTAAGTGTCTGGTCGAGCTTTCTTCGATGTCCTGTCAACATCATTGTTCGATGTCCTGTCAACATCAGTGTTCGATGTCCTGTCAACATCCTTGTTTGATGTCCTGTCAACATCATTGTTCGATGTCCTGTCAACATCATTGTTCGATGTCCTGTCAACATCAGTGTTCGATGTCCTGTCAACATCCTTGTTTGATGTCCTGTCAACATCCTTGTTTGATGCCTGTCAACATCATTGTTTGATGTCCTGTCAACATCCTTGTTTGATGCCTGTCAACATCATTGTTTGATGTCCTGTCAACATCCTTGTTCGATGTCTGTCAACATCATTGTTCGATGTCCTGTAAACATCAGTGTTCGATGTCCAGTAAACGTCGAGTTTCTTCCCAGTCATCAGTCAGTGTCTGGTTGAAAGTGTTACTCTGAGGAGTGTGGTACCATGACGTCAGATCAGCAGTGTTCCCCAGTAGTGCGATATTGGAGGAAATGTTCCCGTCGGACAGAGATGGAAATGATATCAGAAGACGTTACGCGATCAGCGCGATTCCGGGGTTCAAATGGAGAAAAGGAGATGTTGCGACATTTTCTGGAGATCGGGGTTCAATCAGAGAAGAGTATATGCTGAGGCATGTTCTGGAGTTCAAATGGAGAAAAGAAATGCTGAGGCATGTTCTGGGGTTCAAATGGAGAAAAGGAAATGCTGAGGCATTTTTCTGGGGTTCATGTGGAGATTGGAGTTGAAGATTATATCCAGGATGAGGTCCGCAGGATTATCTTCTGTTCATGTGTCACCTTAGACTCTGGCTGAGGCCAATGGAGGTCGTTATAGGTGTCTTCTGAGGAAGAGATACACATGCTACCTTCCTTTGTGAAGGTATACCCTCTGACATGTCGCCCTCAGAGTGGTGTTTGGTGTTATTTCCGATGTTGCCAACGGAATTATCACAAGAGATTGGAGATCGGGGTTCAAACGGAGAAAAGAAGATGTTGAGGCATTTTCTGGAGATGGGGTTCAAATGGAGAAAAGGAGATGTTGCGGCATTTTCTGGAGATGGGGTTCAAACGGAGAAAAGGAGATGTTGCGGCATTTTCTGGAGAACGGGGTTCATATTGGCGATCGCGAGTTATCGTCAGGCGACTGGGGTTCAAACTGGAGAATGGGGTTCATTATTTGGCAAACAGGAGAGCGGGGTTCAAATGCAAGGATCCGAGGATCGTTTGCGCAGAGAAGAATTTTTGGGGTTCAAGAATGCGGTGATCTGAGGATCATTGGCGCAAAAGAAAATTTCGGGGTTCAAGAAAATGAAAAAACGCAAAAGAAAATTTCGGGGTTCAGGAAAAGCATAAAAGAGAAGAGAGAATAATAATCCCGAGCGGATGTGTGGTGTTCAGACCATGGTTATCCCTGTGTTACCATTTATTTTGGTATCCAGGTCGACGTTTTTGAGTTTGTTTCTTCGCCGATTCTGACAGGCGTTGTTAATTATTTCCCATCAGAGTGCAAATTGTTCGTCTGTTCTTGGTATTCAATCACTCTTCATCCTGATCATCTGAAAGCCGAGGCTGTTCATATCGACAGGTTCACAGTGGATTGAATAGGGGCAGCTGTAACACCTCAAAATTTGCCCTCCTCTCTTGGGACTAGCATAACATATTGCATATCATTTTAGGTCATTAGGCATTTGCATATTGCATATCATGGGGTTACATTGTGCAAGCCCTTCTCCCAAGTCTTGATCAGAAGATGAGGAAGTTAAAGTGCAAAGCTAGGGTTTCATTGGACTGGTCATTAATCATCTGAGGATGTGGAGGTCCAAATTAGGGTTTCATGGTTCTCAAAGGATATTGGTCTTCATCTTGTTTGCAATGATTCATCATCATCATCATGGTTGGGTATCATCAGGACATTGAGGCAGATTCCTTGAGATTAGGGTTTTGACCACTGGTCAACCCTAATCAGTTGCATTGGGCCAATCAGGGCATAATCAGGAGATGGGGTCTATGATGGTTATGGGGTTCATTCTTTGATTATTTTGTGCTAATTGAGGCTAGGGTGTCACCCTTGAGCCATTTCATCAGGAGATGGGAGCTCAGATTGATCTATGCATTGGCAAATTCATCTATCAGTTGAAACAGTCAACTGTGGTCAACTGTACATGATCTGATGGGTTTGGAGGTGAAAATGAGTTGGATACACTTCATTCATGTTGGAACAAGTGTTATTCGACGTCTCAAAGCTTAAGAATGGAGAAAATCAAGTCAGAACAAAAACTGCCAAAAATAGGAAGTGACTTGTAATGGAGGTTTCCAAAAATGGAAAGTTTTTGACCTCAAAATAAAATGTCCAAGGAAGCTTCAAATGAAAATTTGTTCAACATGAAAGTTGTAGATCTTGTTCTCACCTTTCCAAAAAGTCCAAGAACTTGAAAATCCCATGTATGGTTGGAAAATTATGGCTCAGTGAATTTCAGAAATGACCCATAATCAGGAGGCCATAACTTCCACCTGGATTGTCCAAATTGGAAGTTCTTTATATGCACAAACTCCATTTGACATGTACTTTCATGGTGAATAATTGGATTTCTTCAAAAATGGTCAATGCAAAAAGTCAAATTTCAACTGGACAGTTAAATGAACCAGGGGCAAAATTGTCCAACTTGTGAAATAATTGGAATTTTTGAGTGGGGATTTTTGCAACACTTCATAAATGGCATTTGAAACTTGTTGGAATATTCATGACATGCCAAGGCTTCATGGTGTGGAAAATGGCTTTTGAAATGGAATTGAAAATGAACACATAAGCCATTACATAGTGAAAATGAGAATTATACATCCAATGAACATCCAACAAGTGGCAATAGCTCATGACAGGTGTTTAGAAGGTGTATGAGGTGGCAATGAGTTGTCATGAGCTGGCATGGGAATTTACCATTTTGCCCCTAACTTGAAATTAACACATTTCACTAATCATTTCCATTTGGCTAATGAGTGTGATTAAGCATGGATTAAGCTGGCATATATATTCTTAATCATCATCAAATCATAACAGAATGCACCAATCCCAAAATCAGATCTCAAATTCCCTCCAAATTCTCAAGAATTCTCAAGAACACCAAAACCAAAAATTGACAAGAACTCTCTCATTTCTTGATCAATCTTCGAAATTCTTTGTGCTGCAAACTCCTCTCATCATCATCTCCATCTGTTTTTGGACATTGGATCAAAAGGAGCTGCCATTCTCGACTGTACCTACGAGCTCCATCAATGGTGAATTCAAGTTTCATGCACTAGGAGCAAAAGCAAGTGAACCTGAACGCATCAATCACCTTCCACAAGCCTCTACTGCATTTGTTTGAGGAGAAATTGCTCGAAGAACATCAAGAACATCACTGCAATTTCCAGGTGTGCAAAATTCGAATATCACGATTCTTCAATTGCTTGTATGCGTTTTGTAGAGTGAAGAACATAGATCGTAGTGATGTGTTTAGTTTTGCAAATGGATAACTGTAGGCTGAGATATCTGGATTTGAAAGTATGATGTGAAACCCTAATTTCATCGATCCGTAGGATTTAGAAACTTGTAGGTTAAATCATGGACATATTTGGATTCCTTGTTCTTAGACGGTTCCAACCATGTGTGGATTGTGGATTTTTGTGAAGTTTCGTTGTTCTTCATGTTCGTGTTGTTCCTGGAAAAATCTGGAATGAAAACGATGAGGAAAGGCTTGTTTGATCCGAAATCCTGTTTGAAAATTTGAGTGAGATGTTTACCGCATTACTGTTCATGTTAATTACGGATATGCCATTAATGAACTAATTTAATTAATTTAATTCTAAAAAATTGTTAAAATTCATAAACACTTTAAAAAATTCATAAAAAATGTTTTAACAATCCAAAAAATATGTGGATTTTTTTGTCGACTTCCTAATTCACTGTAGAATTTTGTTGACTAATTTTTGGAAGTTGTGCTTGGATGAATTTAGGTTTGACCTAGGGTTGATTAACATGTGTGCAATTTTGATACCTTTGGCCATTTTGATTGTGAAATCCTCATGCTTACAAAGAAATGTTTGAAAATTTTTGTGATGATTGTGGACTGGTTAATGGTGATTTACATGTACATTTTGTGAATTTTGGATTCCTGTGGATTGAGTTATGAATTTTGGAATCTAGGTGTGACAATTTGTGTCACACCTCATTATGTCATCTTTCTGGATTTATTTTCATGACTTGTGCTTGATGGATTGATGTGAAATTTTGCATGGATGTTCATTAACATGTTAAGATGCTATGTGTATTTTTCTGGATTTTTCCATTGCATTTTCAAATTGATTGGCATTTTTCATCTCTGTTGGTCAAATGTGCAAGTTCATGTGACATGTGTTTGGAATATCCTTGTGAAATGCTCATATGGTATTGAATGAACATGAAATTTGGCTTGCTGGTTATAGACACATGATAGAACATGATGCTTTTGGTCCCAGTCATTTCTTTATTGTTTTCATTGAATTATGAATTTTTAAAGTGAATGCATGTGTTGATGTTGTGATTTGGCTCATATAATTGTGTCTGTTTTTGTTAATTTTCATTGACATGGTTTCCTTTGTCCAATTAAGCTAAAATTTGACATGCTGGACCTTGATTATGTCCTGTTTAGGTGTAAATTATTTGAGGATTTTTGGAATTGTTTTGATATGGATTTGAATGCAATAGTTCTGTTTGGATGTTTGGTGTTCCATTTGAACTAGTTTGATTTGTTTTGTGCATAAAATGAACATGATGAATGATATGGACATGGGACTAATTGTGTTGGCTCTTGTTTGACATTAATTTGAGTTTGGTTGAATATACCTTGCTGTTTAGGAATTTTTCTTGCCTTTGGACCCTAGGCTTGGCCTAGTGGTCTAGTTTCTAACATTTGATTGATTTTTCAGGATGAAAAGGTGCAATGTGTATGGAGATTGAATCAAGTTAATTCAAATGAGTTTGGTTGATGTTTGTACACTAACATGACTTGGTTTTGTAGGTTGTGAAGCTTGGGCTTGAGCTTATAGCTTGCCTTGTTGTGCATTGACTTGTATAGTCTAACTGATTAACATTTGCTGTTTATGTTTGTCTGTCTGAGTACTGATGATACTTGATTGTTTTCAGGTACATTTAGTTGCTCATAGTTCTTTTAAGAACTCGCTTGCTGCTGCTTGGTTTTTGAACCACTTGAGGTAGGACTTCTATTCTTCATGTAGTCTGGGAGACCCGGCCTGTTATTTAGCCGGGCAAATGTCTGAAGTCCTCCTTAAGAGGCAATGATTGTGGTTGTTTAATTTTCGTGCCAAGCAGGTGAAAGACCTCTAAGAGGCAATTGGTGGAAGTTAGGGATATGCAATCTATCCCCCACTATTCTGTGAGTCGTCCCTCTGCTCACACGGCTGTGTGTTGATGCATTGGGACACAAACCCAAGATCTCGTGCTGTTGCACAATCGAGTCAATGTCTTTGAGCGTAGAAGGGTCCCTCCATTCTGGAACCACGCTCCTTTGTCAGAAGCTCTCCCTGGTCAGGGATTAGAGCTGTGAGGTCTCATCCTCACTTCACCTTTTCATCTGCTTCACCTTAGCCTCATAATGGCAAGGTTAAGAGCAAACACAGCCCGTACAGATGACTTGCTGAGGCAGTCAAACCTATTATGTGAGCCCACTTGTTTGGTTATAGTGCGTGCTATATGGATATCTGTTTGAGATGCTTGTTCTCATTTGATGTATGCTTGAATTATTTTGTATGCTTGTATGCTTGCTTCTTTCCTGGATAGGAGTAGTTTGCTTATGCAAGTAGGTAGAAACCTGAACGTAGGGTAACGATGCATGACAACACTAGGCTCGAGTCCAGCTCCCTGGTAGTGTGTCGCCCCTCGGTTTCTGGCTAGATTTTCTTTCCCTTGAGGGGGAACTACATTGCCCTGATCCTTGTTCCAGACGAGGTATGTAGGCAGGAGGTCGTGCGAGACCTCTCCGGGCACTTTTTTCTTTTTTGTGTGTGTTTACTTGTCATCTGATTGTGTTTGTTTGGTTCGGATGCCGACGTAAGTCCAGTGATTGGCTGTCGGGCTCCACGTTTGCCCTTTTGAGTGTGTTTTGGTTCGGATGCTGACGTAATTCCATCAAGTGGTTGTTGGGCTCCATGTTTGCCATTTGTTGGTGTGTTTTGTGTTGTTTGGCGTGCGTAAGCCGAACTACAGTGGCTCTGATTCTCGTTCCAGACGAGATATGTAGGCATAGGATGTGATGTCCTATCGAGCTCCCTTCTCTTAACCCCACCTGCGTTCCCCTGTGTGTGTGTGTGATGTTTAGCAACCTTTTCATTATTTTAGAACGTGGATCCCGTCGAGTACGACGGACGTGAGGGGTGCTAATACCTTCCCCTTGCGTAACCGACTCCCTTACCCTTTCTCTTTGGTCGCGAGACCATTTCCTTTCCAGGTTTCTCTGAGCGTTTCCTTTCCCTATCTTGGGATAAATAACGCGCAGTGGCGGCTCTGTGTTGTGTTTTTATTTGAGTCCCGCCGGTTGTTTTTTCGCGGATGCGACAACTACTTGTACTCAATCTCCAGATACATCAGCTAGTAAGGTTTGGCTAAACAAAATTCTATTGTTGACTTTTCTTTCTTATGAGAGTATTCATACATTGGTTATTTTCTATAATTTTCATTGTTTCTACTTAGTTTATTGGTCTGATGAACACTCCCTGAGGCAGTTATTTGTGAAAACTATGAGCCTTTTGAGCCAACCTGTATTGAAATAATTGTATCCTTTGCTAACCATTTTGAGCATTAATCGTTCTTTCAGTGACATAGTTTGTCATATAGACATTTAAATTGTAAGATTAAATATTTCCACCCTATTTGGAGTTAGATAGAAAAATTTATTTTCCTTTTCTGATGCAAATTTATAAGTTTGGGGTTGTTCTTGGAAGTTAGTTATGTTTAAGTTTGGGGTTGGGGTATTAGAGAAATTGGTCAAAATAAAGAAAAAAGAAAAAGAAAAATAAGAAGTTAAAAAATAACTTCTTCAAAATAAAGTTGTGTGAGAAAGAAAAGAAAGATAAATAGGACCAACAAAATGCATTCTCTAGTAATGATTGACCAGTAAAAAGTTTGATATGAAAGGAACCAGGTAACATAAGGAAAACTATGTACCTAACTCAAAAGGTTTAAGTATAAGATCCTAAAGTATCCTACCTCGACATAAGCCACGTTAAAAATCTTGAAAATATCTCAAAAGTGTGTTTAAATATGAATTTGATTAACTTTGTTAGAAAAAATTTCAAACTCATTGTTAAATGCTTTTGTATGGTGATTGTGTGATTACCCTGTCAACTCGAGTGAACAAAGGGGAGATGAGAGACATGTTGAGTACATGTGACGTTGAAATTTTTTTAAGAGTTATTTTGATTGAAGTAGAGGATGGATGCGTTGATCAAAAAAAGAAAGGTGGTGTTCATTGGTAAAAGTAAGCATTTTGTTTTGATGAAGTTTTCAATGTACAGACATGTTACTTGAGGACAAGCAACAAATTAAGTTTGGAGTTGTGATGACAGTATGTCATTACATAATATTTACGAGCATTTTTTATAAAAGTCAAGCCAAAGTGATTAAGAAGTGAGAAAAATGATCAAAGGTGAATAAAGTTAGGACTTAGAAAAAATAAGAAGAACAAGGAAGAAAAAATAAGAGTTTTCCTTTTTTTCTCGCGACCGCAATGCTTTCTTCGTGGGTGCCATGAGCACATATCATAACACGATCGCGGTGATGTGTTTTCCTAACATGCTTTTGTAAGAGCATGTTTGTTTGTTTTATTCTTATTCTTATTCATTAAAGTATTTACAAAAATGAGAAATTGATTACAAAGAAAATGAGAAAAAGAGTTTTTTTATTATTTAACTCACCAAGGTTTCAAAACCTCGTGCCTACGTATTCTTAAAGTGATGTGAGAAAGTTAGAGCTTCGTAGTTCGATTAAAAAGTTGTATGTTGGTTTCTTTTATAGGATAAGGTTTAAGTCACTCTTGTATTTAAACTTGGCTTGTATTGCTCGTACGATGGAGGCTTAAGCACTTGTTTTTGTTTCGCGCTGAGGATAACTTTAATTATCCCTTTATGAAATATTTTTGAGGAAAGTGAATAAGGGCACAAAATAGATTTGATGAGTTGTGTTGTTTTTAGGTTGATTTTTCTTAATTAACTGATCAATGAGGCGAGGACTAATAAATTGATCACTTAAAGGTGTAGCAGATGTGTACCCACTTTTTTATTTGTAAAAATGTTGGTTAATTTGATTTATGTACAAGATAATGAATTATTTATAATTAGAAAAAAAAAATCTATTATTTCTCATATTTACTGAATTTTAGTGAAAAGATAAATATGTATTATGGATTTACATGAAAAAAGAAGTAATTTTTATTAACTGAAATAAAGGTAGTATTTTGTATTTGATATTAGATTTTGGAATTAATAAAAAAATTAAGAAAAATAACCAAATATAAACTAAGCCAATTAAAAATAAAAATAAAATCAAAGAGGGTGTCGTTAAAATTATAGGATGACAACTAACAAAAGCGTAGAGATAGCATGCCAAACATGGGAAATAACTAGGGCTCAACCCAAATGGTACTAAAAACCTAATTTACTAAAATTATACAACAAATAAAAAGGAGAATAAAAATAAATAATCAACAAAAGAAAACAAGCAACAAATGGCGACCCCTTATTTCAAGAATCAAAACAACAAAACTAAAATTTTGACTTTTTAAACTTTCAAAACCACCCAATTGATTCATGTCACTCGGTAAGGACTTTAATTATTATTATTGTTTAAAACAAAACAAAATAAAATGAATTAAAATAATAACTACATAATAAAGGAAGAAATTGAAATTAAAAAACAAAATAACATTAGAAATCTCAAAAAATAAAATCTCTTCTTTGTTTCTCTGCAATTAAAAAACACAACCATGGTTTCCAAAAAATAAATAAACAACAACGACATCTCTCCTCTCTCTTTTTTCCTTTTCCTTTATTTATTTTTACATAATAACAATAGAAACATAAATAAATAACTTCTAAAAAAAGAAACGTGGGGGTTTTAATGAGATGGTGTGGGAATGGAAAATTGGAAGATGATGAGAGTTTTTAATTTTGTTTTGGATTTGTGATTGTTATGAGGTTTAATGGAGTGTGGAGACTTGGTTTATGATGCTTTGGAGTTTCATGAAAGTTTGGTTTTATTAGATTGTGATAGTGTTTATGGTTGATGATTCAAAGTTGGTAGTGATTTGGAAGATGATGGGAGTTTTGATTAGGCATGACAACATAATCCGTACCCGCGGGTACCCACCCCGAACCCGCCCCGTTTATTTTATCATGTATATTATTATTTATTTTTGATAATTTAGAATATTAAATATGTGGTCAATATTTTGATATTTTAATTTGAATATATTATTTAAAATATTTGAAATGTATGTATGAAAGTTTTTTAGATTGTTTTATTTTATTATTTGTAATGTAATTTTATTTTGGAAAAAATAAATATTTCTATTAAAATAATTGATTTCACTAAATGAATGGTGACAGAGCGGGGATACTCGAACCCAATCTGAACCCGTTTGGGACGGGTTTGAGTTTTGATTCTTTATTCTTCATTTCCATTTAGATTTGGGGTGGGGAATGGGGATTGTTTGTGGATTCGGATTTGGGTTTGGGGTAGGTAAAAATTGTCCCCGACCCACCTTGTTGACATGTCTAGTTTTGATCAAACATGAGTTTTGGCTATTTGATAAAAAAGGGGGTTTTAGAGTGAAGGTATATTAGGAATTGAATAAAAAACAAGCATTTTTTAATGTGTAAAAAGTATAATTGTATGTACAACTACAAGACTTAAAAATATGGGTTATGGTGGTCGAATTTAGAAAAGTGGTGTAGTAGGTGTAAGAATTGAGGTAGTGGTTTTGGGAGAATTTGAGGGAGAGTGTTAGAATGTGTGAAATTGGGTGAAAATTATGTCATATTTACAGTGTTAGAAATTAGCTTAAGAGTTAAGTTTGATTTGTTAGATTAGGAAAGTTTGCATATGATTTGATATGATTTATTTCTTTGTGACCAAGCTTAATGAATCTGAATAGATTCACGACCTATGTAAAATGTAACAATAAAGATTAAAAATACTGTAAATGAGGGTAAAACACACACAAAAAAGAGAAAAAATACTAAAATTGGGGAAGGAGGAACTTGAACCAGGGACCTCATGCTAAACACACTTACTACACTACCAACTAATCTACCTTAGCACATATTTTTAAAGGAATGTTTGCTATATTTTTTAGGGTTATAAATTTTAGGCGAGAAAGTGACAACAAGGATCATTTTGTGATGATTTAGGAGAACATTGGAGCTATTGAAGAGCTTATTTTCCATTAGTTTTCATAAATACTTTTTATCAATTCATGATAATTGTTAATTTCAATATGAGTAGCTAAGCTATTTTAGATTAGGTCTTTAGAGACGAACATAAGTGTTTTGTTGGATCATATGGGTGTTTGATTATTTGAATACGTTTATGTTTTAATTATTATTCAATTGTTCTTTTTCTTACTTCTCTTTACATGTTGACGAGCACGTGAAGTTATTCAGATGAGTAGATATTATAGATTGTAAGTCCGTTGATCTAAATTAGGATAATTGTTCAACTTAGTAATTAACTAGGTATAGATAATTATAAGTTGTGGTTGTAGAGTTAATGAACTTAGAAACACCTAGTTTTACTTTCAATTTACCTAAGAAATTAGGGAACTATCGTTTAAATAAGTGAGTTGCACACCAAGGAATTGAGTATAATGGTCTTGTTAATTTGCCGTATAATTATCATATATTGTTATTTATCTGATACACATTCATCAACATGTATAATTAGTGGATTCAACAAAAATATCTAATCGCTTTTCTTTATCGAAACTTTCCTACAAAAATTTTCTCATTGTTATCTTCGTACCATTCATTTTTTAAAACCCCTCTTTGTTTATTTTAAATCACATTGGTATAAAAAAAATTAATTCATAATCCTTGTGGAGACGAATTATTTTATTACTTTGATGAGATTAGGACACTTTCAAGTTAAGTCATCAATAACACTTATCAACAATAAACTCAAACAAAACCTTATCATCTTTAGATAATTTAGAGACTGATAGAAAATTTCTTGTTATGCAAGGAACAAAAAGAATATCATTAAGAACAAGAGATATAAGAGTTTTGGATTTAGGAACCACACATGAAGACCCTACATAGTTAATAGATAAGGACTGGTCATTGGCTACACAAACATGACCATGACCTACATAAGATTTCTTGGTGTGTAAGAAATAAGAATGAAGTGTAAATTGATGGGAGGTACCTGAATCAGTAAATAAATTCTATTTTTCAAGTTCATCAGGTAGAAAATACTCATGTGTTGTGGCCATTATAGCTATGACTTGAGATTCATAAGTAGAGGCTTCATGTTTGGTAGTAGAGGCACTTTGAAATTCTATCCAATTGGATTGAGCTCGTGTAGGTGTGATGGTCCCCTCAAACCTATGCCAACATTTAGCAACATTATGGCCATATTTCCCACACAACTGATAAGTTGGTCGATTTCCATATGAAGAGAGACATCTACCACAAGTCATGCATCCTCTGCCTCGATTTCCTGCAAAATTCTCTATCACACACACACACACATACACACACACACACACACACACACACACACACACATACACACACACGCACACACACACACACACACACACACGCACACTATTTGTTGATTTGTGTGAGCCACATTTGCACTAACACTCGACACACCTAACTCCTACATAAACTTGTCAAGCTGAACTTCCTGAACATAAAGGAGAGCTTTAACATCCTAGAGTGTTAGGGATTTAGAATTTCCATACATTTTCATGAGAAATAGATTATAATATTCTGGAAATCCATCAAGGATGAAATCAATCTGATCTTTCTCTGAGATAACATCTCCAACAACAAGTAAATAATTGGAAATGTCTTTAATTTGAAGCACATATTCAGTAATGGATATATTACCTTTCTTCATAGATTTTAACTCAACAGAAAACTGTCTAACTTGTCTCTTCATATGAGCATTACAATATATTTGAATCTTGCTTCATACTTCAAAGTTATGCTTGCATGACAACACTCAAAGTAACATAAATTCTGATATGGTAGAAAGAACCCATATGAAAACAACTTTGGTGTGTGCGATTTAAGATTCATATTCTTCAGAGACTTTGCCTTCAATACAATCTTTCTCTTACTTAAATTTCAATGGAATTTGAGGATTCACCATTATCTTGTGCACTCTTTGAGTGAGGATGGCTCCTTCAACTTGCTGATTCCACATAAGATAATTGTTGTCTTGCAATTTGATTGAAATTTTATGACCAAAATGGTGTGATGGTGTTAGATCAGATCCATTGGCTGCAATCATTTGAGAGTTCTATGTCGATCTTCCACTCGTTGCAACTTATGAAGGTTCATCCATGATAGCACACAAGCTAGATATTCAATGAAGAAGATGAACACTTATTTTTTGGAACTAGAGAAGATTGTAACCTAAAGTTAGTTATAACTGAGTCGAAGTTAGATAGAGAGCGAAAGAGATCGAACTAGGTTACTGATACCATGATGAAATGTGAACTTCATTGCATTACGCTTAATGAGTTAATATCTTATAAAACCATGACACTCATATTTATTGAAGCCATAATGCTAGCATGCCACACTCATGCATGGAGTTCTCATGTCCTCACACATCTCTACTACAGGCATATACATGTGTTCTGCACTTACATTGTAGCTTAACTATATACACATATATGGTGCAACACTCTGTATGTTAAACATGAGGAGTTTTATCTTGTGTTACTCTTCTAATAGGTGGTAACATGAAGATGTTGGAACAAGTTTTCTTATACATCTACAATACTTAATTTTGGACGATAACAAAGTATAAAGAACAATTGAGTACACTAATAAGTGTCCATAATCTTAAAGATAAGTGAACTATGGACAAAGCAAACTCTAGACTTTGGACAAAGCAGACTCATGACTATCGGCAAAGCAAACTATGGACTCTGGGCAAAAGATTCT
Source organism: Lathyrus oleraceus (assembly GCF_024323335.1). NCBI lineage: Eukaryota > Viridiplantae > Streptophyta > Magnoliopsida > Fabales > Fabaceae > Lathyrus > Lathyrus oleraceus. The sequence goes on along the minus strand of NC_066583.1, from coordinate 84,924,184 downwards.
GGACTCTAGACAAGAGAGTCTGGACTCTGGACCTCAATAGATTGTAAAATAAGGTTGAAATATGAAGAAGTATTTAATTGATAATCAATCATCTGGATAACCAAGTCAACACTTTTAGAACAAACAATCCAAATTTACTATGGTAATCCAAGCCTTATTTTTAGTAGACTCTAAACTATTGATGAAGCTTAAAATTATTTCAAATAGGAAGCCAATTATTTAGAGAATAATGTTGAAAAAATATTTTTGGAAATAATACATTCAAACGTCTCTTAAAATGACAAATATGCTAAAATTATTAAGGAATGTACTACCGGCAGATGTCCATCATTCACTGATCAATCTTGTACCACTATTACAGCTGTGAAATTGAAAAAGTTTCCAATTTTATCCTCCACCAATACTATTCATCATCTATTTAAAGAGAACAAAGAATTATGAAGAAGAAAAGAAGAAGAAGAAGAAGAAGAAGAATAACGAAGTCGGTAAAAAGAAGAACAACAAACGAGAGAAACAACAATTACAACAATCACTACACTTAGAGTTTTTATTTGTATATTTTCTTAAGTGTAAACTCTAAAATTAATTGTGTATCTGCTTGTTTAGAAGCATTCTTGTAAACATATACTCTTTGTATTTTAATTTTGGTTAAATTCCTTGAGGGGCTAAGTTTAGTCTTTAGCCTCAAGAAGTCATTAATAATTGGTCTTTAAGTTTTTCCTTAAGGGACTAAGTTTAGTCTTTAGTCTCAAGAAGTCATTGGCAGTTGGTCTTTTAGTTTTTAATCTGTTTGATTAGTGGATTAAGCCCTTGTAAGAAGGCGAATAACTCTGACGAGTGGACTAGATAAAACCTAGTTAAAAGTGAACTAGTATAAAAAACCTGAGTATATCTATCATTGTTGTTCTTGTCATTAGCCTGCGTAAAAATAATTGTCATTTTTTAAACTCATTTCAAACCACCTCTTGGTTGTGTTTCTTGAACCTTCATAAGAGATTATCATTTTAATCGAATTTGATTAATAAAATTTGTAGAATATTATCTAATTTGAAATGTTATAGCATGTTTTGTGATCACAATATTTTCATAAAAATTGTTTTGTCCACTTTACGAATTTATGTTACTTTTTCTTTCTTTTGTTGCTCTTTGTTTTAAATTATTTCTTTGTAGAAAAATATTTTAAATGATGGTTATGGAGATTATACCCCATTGTCTCATATTTAAGTGTCTCTTTTATAATATTTTTTTATTTCAATTTTTTTGTCTTTTATAAAATATTAGTATAATATTTATTAATATAATTATATTTAGAGATTAATTGTTATGCACTGCCAGTGTAAAAAGTTTTACACTGTCAATACATCACAATCATCCATTTGTACTACTTATTAAGTGGTTAAAATAAAAGTCAAACATTTTAAATAAATCAATGATTGTGATTAATTGAAGGTGTAAAAAATATTTATATCGTCAATGTATATCAATTGAATTCTTATATTAATTATATTTCAATTTAACTATCTATTCAATTTATTATAATTAATAATAATAATAATTTAGTAAACAAAATTCAATTTATTATTATAATCAACCTAACTAACAATTATCTTAGAAAAAAGTGTACAACTGAAAAAAAGACTTTTTTTTAAAAGAATCTAGTGGTTAGAATTCACTGTATGATGTCCTTGCTCAATTATTGGATTCACTTAACAGAACAAAAAAAACATTTTATATGAAATGAATTGAGTTTTAATCAAGACATTAATATATTAAAGAGACATATCAATTTCTCATATAAGGAATTAAGATGTTGGGTTAAAGTGGGTATTCATCTAAGTCCCACAACCAGTAATTTAAAGAAAAAAGATGTGAAAAATTGATATAAATATGGAGGGTTAGTTTGAGTTTATTTATAGATTTGGACAATGGTGTGTCTAGAGAGGGCTTACAATTTTTATGTTTAAAAATTGTGGTTGAGAGGATTTTTTAATTTTTCGTCTAAAAATAGTTGTCGAGAGGATTTGCAATTTTTTGTCTAACTTTTTTTGTTGAGAGGGTTTGCAATTTATGTCAAAAAATGCAAGTTAGTAATATATTTTTATTATGTTTGTATTCAACTTTTGAAGATTTGTTCTGGTTACATTTCCAACAACTGGAATCTGAACAAAAGTTTGTTATCATCTTGATTCAAGTTTTTTTCTTAAACAATATTATGACTATATTGAAGTTGGATATTCCTTTGTTTGATGGGAGAATGTATTTCTCCTTGTGGCAATGCACCATACAAGATCATTTGGTTCAACAAGGTCTTGATTGTGCTGTAGAAAAGGAAAAATCGAGTGAGATGAAAGAATTATATTGGAATTCATTACAAAAAGAGGTTGTGAGCAATTCGGTTTGGCACTTGCTCCAAGGATTAAAATGATTGTGTTGAAATAAACCTCTTCAAAGAAATTGTGGGATTTGTTAGAAAGAAATTTTGCATCAACCACATTAACCATCGATTGATGATGAAAATGAGTTTATACTCATTAAAGATGGAAGATAAAGGTAATGTATTTAACCATATTAAAAAATTTAATGAGATGGTATATACAATTATGAATGCAGGAGAAGATATCAAAGATGAAGAACAAGCCCTAGTTTTGTTAGCTTCACTATCCAAATCGTACAAATCATTAGTGTAACTAATGTTAGTAGAGAAAACACTACAATTATATGAAATAGTAAAATCATTAAAGGATAGTCAACAAATGATGGTTAGATAAATCTCTCAAAGAAAATCATGTACTAGTAACCAAATGAGGGAAAAGAAAGAATTATGGTGATCAATATGGTAGAAGTTTTAAATCAAGAGATATGAGTTTTGTCAAGTGACATTAATATATATCAACAGTTTAGTCACAAGCAATCTATGTGTCTATAATTTATCGAGGATGTGCGAAGTATAAAGAAGAAGACAAAATAATTAAAAAATGTTATTTCTACAAGCAAACCTTGTTAGTTGTGAAGACGATCTTTTAGTTTGTGAGGATGAAGGTGACTAAGAAGTGAAGAGATGTGAGCCTTTAAATAAATGGAGGATATGTTGTGTTAAAGTGTATACTCCTCAAAGTCCTGCATCGAGTATTGTGAAGAAAAAAGAAGTGAAAGGTCATTATAAAAATGAAGAATTAGTTTGAGTTTATTCACCACAATAACTCTAGTATTTTGAGTATATTTGAGATTTGGGTAGTCGTATGTCGAGAGAGGGTTTATAATTTTGCCATTAAAAAAATATGGTTACGAGAGTTTTCGGCTTTTCCGTCCAAAAATAATTGTTGAGAAAGTTTATAATTTTTCCCCAAAAAATTATTTTTTAGAGGGTTTCTACTTTTTTAGTCCAAAAATTAGAAGTTATTAATAAATTTTGATTGTGAATTTATCTTATTCTATTTGTATTCAATTTTTTAAGATTTATTTAATTACATTTTCAACCGATGGTCCTTTTACAATATTTATTTGTTTTAAATTATTTATTGTCTTAAAATATCAATATATTATAAAGTTTAATTGTAATTTTGTTTCTCTTATTTTATTTTATTTTTTGGATTTTGATCCCTTCCTTTTAAAAATCACAATTTGGTCTCTCTTTTAAGTTTTGTATTGGATTTTGATTATTTTTAAAGACTAAAATCAAACACAAAAATTTAAAAAGGATCAAAATTTTGTTTTTAAAATGAGGATCAAAACTATAAAAAAGTGTTTTTAAAATAAAAATTAAAATTAAAAAAAGAGTAAAATAGGGGATCAAAATTACGATTAAACCTTATATTTTTATTTTTATTTATTATTTTTCAACTCAACTAACTAGTTCATTGATTTTAATTAATAAATATATTTTAATGAATAAAATTTATTTATCATTAAAATTAACACAATTAATTTTTATCTGATAGAATCATTTAATTTGAGATTGTGTCAATTATCTAAAGTCTTGTTCAAAAAAATTATTAGCATTTGGAGTTTAGTGAATAATAAGTTATCAATTAAAAGATAATTTGACTAGCTATGATATTCATTTTTAAAAAGGTGAGAATAAATTTGGAATGAATTATTATTATCGACTTAATATAAATAGTTCAAAGACATAAATCAAGTCATTAGGCCAACAATTAATCACAAGTTGACAAAATCAAACATAGTCTCAAGATGTTCAAAGTTGATCTAGACGGCCTAAAATACGTACAGATCGCCATAATAGTTATGGGCATAGCAATTTAATCTCCTCTTCGTTTCACTTATGGGATATGTGTCACATATGAAAGTAGGCAAATTATTTCCTTCCCACGATTAGAATCAATGTTTCTATTCCTCATCTCTAATTAAAAAAAAAAATGCTTCTTAAGATCTTTGACTCAAGTTCAATGAACCCCTATAAATATCCCTTAATAGTGAAGGAAAAAGAAATCATAGAATTTCCTTAAAAATACTCAGAAAAAGCTCTTCATAATCATATGAGAATCAGCTCTCACCATACTTAAAAACCTTAAAAATCCCTGTACATTTTTATTCAAAAGGATGATGAATATTGTTGGATTTTTTTTCCCACTAGGTAACATCCCGTTGACTTTCGATACAAATAAGTCGGTCTCTTTCTCGAATCAAAGGCTCATGATATTATTTGTTGAGGTGGTTTTTTCTCTAGGGAGTATTGAACATTGTGTACACTTCTTCTTTTAGAGTAACACTTTTGTGAAAGACACACCACATATTCACCCAAAATCTTAAGATGATAAGTGAGTAGATTCTCTCACTTATAAATGTTTAAATCTCCACATTTTCAACCAATATAAGACTATTATTCAAACTACTCACCGATATGTTCTCAACAAATATAATACCAAATTATAATTGGAGTTTGATATAACTCAATGTTTCAAAATTAATTAATAAGACAAGTATTATTTATAAATATTATCTTCAAATCATATATTATCTATTGTATAACTTTTAAAATTTATTCAGTTCTTTAAAACAGACAAACTATGCTATGAAGTGAAAAAAAAAACAGAAAATGACACTAAACATTTTTCTCAAACAAAATGTATAAATTTTACTATATAGCAGTTTCTTTAATTACATCTTCATGGTCACAAGCAGAATTTTCGTGATTAGGTGCTCAACAGCTTCTTCACACAACTTCTCCATGATTGAACAGAATCACATTCACACAAGTAACTCTGGCAACACACAATTATGACACTAATGTTTGGCTACAAATAGATTCCTTTTTTAAAATGTAGATGTTCAATCATGTCATCCACAATTACATATTGTTCCATTTCATAAATAACAACATTATATCTTTGTATCTGCTTATCTATTTGTGTCTTGTTTTATCTTTTCATAAATTAACATACTGTTTCAAAGATTAGATTCTCCCTATGTTAATAAACCCAATCCCAAAAGTATTTTCAGAGTCATAATCTTCACCAAATTATAGTGATTATGAATATGACACTTCCTTATAACATTACACCAAGAGAGAATATCTATAAGTGGGGACACATTGGTTGGACCAATAAATGAAAGTAAGTAAAGTGGCTGTAACACATTGGTCCTCTCATTTCTCAACTAGCATATAATGCTGCTCTTCTTTTTCCCGACCCAACAAGACATTAGTCCTTTTCATTCCCATCCTTCACTCACACACAAACACATATATAATATAACCTCACATCATAGCTTCTTATGCATCATGGAGATTCAACTAGGTCAGCCTCTACAAACTCATACCTCCATTGAAGGATTTGATCCTCATAATTACAACCATGGTTTAATTAATCAAGGTGGTTGTTATGAAAACAAGAAGTATGTCGAAAACAACCGTAGCTTCGAAGAGTCGTTTGGACATTGTTCGAAGTCTTTGCCTTTGTTAATATGGAATGGACAACCAAATGAAGAAGATGACCGCGGTAAAAAGATGAATCAAAACGTTCATATATCAAACAAGTAAGTTGATTCTTGACTTTTGTGTTTAGTTAAATAACAATGAATTTGTCAGAATCACGACTTATCAAAAAATATATAGAGTGATTCCAAACTTATCCTAAAACTAGTTCGCAATTTGATTAATTTTTTATGGTGTCATTACATTATACTCATATATATGATGTACATGAATGATTAGTGAAGGGGAAAACCATTTGGTAGGATGGCCACCAATTAAATCATGGAGGAAGAAAGAACTTCATCAGCAACATCCTAACCAAATAAGGATTGATCATAGAATGCAAGGTAATGAGAATCAAAGAGGATGGAACAAACTATACACTCACACTTCCGAATAAACTATATGACAAAGATTATAATTTGTACTTTCATGTTGTTTGTGTTTGGTTGAGTAAAAGGTATTATTTGCTTAAGTATGTTAATGTTTTGATAAACAATGAGTTTAGTAAAATAATTAGACAGTTTATGTATGTATTGATCTTGAAAATTATTAATGTTAATCAATGACTTTGATAATAAATTTATGATTTAATTTATTATTTTTAGTTTTAAATGGACATATTTAAAGTTCAAATTAAGGATGTATGGTTAATTTTCATATCAATCTATAATCATATATAATCCACATGTTATAATTGATTATTAAAATCAATTGTTACAAATAAAATGATTAGAAAAAAGTTATTAACTCGTTATATCCCTATCTGATTTAGAATTAATCTTGATTTAAATTTTTTTAAAAATTTAAGTTATTTTTATTAGAATTAATTTTTACTTATATTTTAAAAAAAAATATTTTCAATATTTTTTTTATTTTTCAAAAAAATAAACTTATTTTAAAAAAAAAGGCGCATTTTTTATTTTTTGTAGTTTTTTTTAAAATAGTTTTTTATTCAGAATTTTTTTTATCAAAAAAAAGTCTTTTTTTTTATTTTATAAAAAAGTTTTTTAAAAATATTTTTTGATTATTTTTTCTTTAAAAAAATAAACAAATTTAATTTTTATTTTGGATATGGATATTCAGAAAAAATAGATTTGATTAAAATCATATTTAAAATATAAATTTAATTAAAATCATATTAATAATTAATCTATTTTTAATATCAAATTTAAATATATTATTAATAATTTAAATAATCGATTAATTTAAAGATCCCTATTTAATTTGCGAAACCCTAATTCATATTCTTAAAATTGATTTTCAAGCAAGTCGTCTTATAAAAAAATTTAAGAAACAAATGTATAACAACACATAAATAAATCTACCGACAAGAAAAATACATAAATAAAACTAAGATCAATATAAAAGTTATTGTCATATTATTAAAATTGAATTACTTACTTCATATACAAAAAGTTCAAAGATAGAGAATTATAAAAGGAAAGATGTTTGTATCTTTTTGGGGAAGTTATGAAAAAAGAATGAAGTCCTTAGTCATGAAATTAGTCTATTTATTTTTAGTAGATTGTCATGGTTTCAAGCTTGACACATGTTTGGGTGATATTTATGGCAAACTTCCAATTTGATCCCTTCCTTTAAGCATTGCTTCCAATGACTCATCTCTTTAAAACACCATCATTCCTATTTAGCTCCATTTGTGGCATGAAGTTTAGGAACTTTTTGGTTCACCCAAGTTCTATTGTATCAAACTAGGCAGGCTCAAAGTGAATCAATAAAGGTTTGGAGGTAGCACCTCATTGGTCAAGTGTTTTTTGATTTTAGGAATGGAAAAGAAACCAAGTGCTTTCATATCAACCCATCTTAGTATCAAGGAAATTTGACTTACCTTAAAGGTTGACAAACTCTATCCTATTGACTAATAAAGATATCCCTTCTTTTGGTAAACTTTCTTGATTAATTTATGACCTACTAAAAAAAATAAGGAAAAATATGAAGTTAGAGTTGTACCCATTATCTATCAAATATCTCTCTTATTCCATCTTTGATTTCAAAGCATCATTTGTGTACTAAGCCTTTCAAAATTCTTTGATGACCGCTTCGATCTTCAACATACTAACACTACAAAAAGAAGACCCTTAACCCAAAAGCCCAGGTACACGTCTTCTTGAAGAGATTATGGGCCAGTTTGTTTTATCTTTAAAAAAATGGATTTTTTCTTTATATTTTTGAAAATAGATTCTACAAAAATGTTTTTTAAAATATTATAAGTTTTTTTAAATTTATTTTTTATAAATTAAAAGATTGAATTGTTCATTCTATAACATAAATATACATTATTGAAGATCAAAACATAGTCAAAATCACAATTTTTTCAAAAAGTTGTATCTTAAAAATGATTTTTATGAAAAGCTATTTGAAATAGCTTCAAAATTAAGTGATTTTTTGAAAATTTGATATCCAAAAAAAGTTTTTGATAAAATGATGAAATACCTAAAATAACATTTTAAGATTCAAACCAAATTTTCATTTGAAGTTTTTATGAAAAGTTTATTTGTAAATTTTTTTTACACTAAAATATGTAACACTATAAAAATTATTTTTAAAAAAAGTTAAAACAAACGGGCCCTATAGAGTTAAAAAAATCATTAAACAACTTATTACTGCAATAAATTTCTCGAATTGTAATCTTTGCCACTAACACCTTACTTAATTATTATTACTTATAATTGATAATATTTTATAAGTTACTTAATTGTTATTACTTATAATTGATAATATTTTATAAGTAATATGTGAAGCAAAATGTTTTTCCAAGATGTGAGATGTCTTGTTTCTATATTATCAAGACATTTTAGTAAGAAAGAAATATATTAAGCATAATGTATCTCATTCTATGAGACGTCTTACTCTGGGTTTCTTTGCATGTGAGATAATTTGAAAAAAATTTGCACTTTAAAGATTTGTCTTCTTTTATATACATAATCAAGGATTTGACGTTTTTGCATTTTTCGAACTAAGAAAATGTTTTTTATAATCGCTTTTAGCAAGATTAAATTTAAAGAATTATGATTTGTTCAATATTTAACCATTCAAGTTTTACAATCAACATTATTAAAGATTGATTTCTTGTGGTTTTGAAAAGTCCAGTCGCGTTCAAAACCTAAACCCTAATAACATTTAAATTTAGACATTTGTTTCTATTTAAGGGGGCATTCTCCCTTGTGAAGGCTTAGAGCTTACATGACTAAGCTTGGCGTGTTAATTTGTTTTGAGTCTTTTGTTTGTTTTTGTGTAATACTTTATTCATTTATCTTATTTCTAAGTTAGGAGAATAAGGTATTTGAGTTGTAAATATTATTCCATCATTCATAATCGGTTGTAATTGTCCAAACACTTGGAGAGTGATTAAGTGAAAGTGAAAGGGGTCTCAGATTCAGGGGGAGTCCTAGATCGAAGCTCACGGGTAGTATTAGGAAAAGAGGCATTGAACTAGGAAAGTTCGAATCATACCAAATTGTACTTATGACTACTAAAAGTGAATTTCCTTTCAATGGGTTAATGCCCTCCAAACATAGGTGACTTTACACCTAACTGAGCTACCAATTCCTGTGTTATTTTCTATATTGCCTTCATTTTTCCATTAATGCATTATACTTATCATATACATTGTTACAATCTTATGTATGACATCTTGTTATCTAGAGAACAAAATTTTAATTGGCATCAGAGCAAACAACTTATTATTGGGAAGCTCACATGGTTTTCTTTCGAGTCTATGGATAATGAAACTTGAAAAACAAACATAAAAGGGTGGATACCTCCAAAGGTTACAACTAAGTATGGCACATAATCTTTGAAGCCTGGGAGTGACTAGTCATAAGAAGAAGATGAATAAGAACATGGTAATTCTCGTGCACTAAATGTCATTTACAATGGAGTTGACAAAAATATTTTTAGGCTTATTAATACTTGCTACAACACCAAGGAAGCTTGGAAAACTCTCAACTTCACATGAAGGTACATCCAAGGTTCCCATGTCAAAAATGCAACTCCTCACTATAATATTTGAAAATTTGAGGATGAAACCATTGATGAATTTAATGTACGTCTTTGTGGCATTGCTAATAGCTCATTTTCCCTTGGTGAAAAAATATCATATAAGAAGTTGGCTAGAAAAATCCTCAAATATCTTCCCTAGATGTTTAATATGAAAGTCACAACCATTGAAGAAGAACAAGAGGTAAGCACTATCAAAGTTGATGGCATAATCGGCTCACTACTCACCTTTGAAATGACAATCAATGATAAATCAAAGAAAAGAAACATCAATATGGCATTCAAAGATGACGTTGAAGATGATGAAAAGCATGTAGAAGAAGACATTGATGATAACCTAACTGATTCTATTGTGCTTATTGCAAAAAGATTTGGGAAGTTCATGAGAAAACTTGAAAAGAGATCAAGTAATAATTCCACAACTACTATTTTCTCCCCTCTCAGGGTCTATCCTTAATATGCTCATCTTAACCGGTGACAGATTTTCTCTTTGATGATCTTCTATCTAGTATTCGATAGATGTAATTCCTACTTTTTGTTCAGTTGGTTTATCCTTGATATGTTCATCCTAACCGATGACAGGTATCCTCCTTGACAATCCCAGGCAAGTCTATCCTTGATATATTCATCTTAACCGATGACGGATTTTCTTCCCTGTTGAGTCTATCCTTGATATGCTCATCCTAACCAATGACGGATATTCTCACCTTTGATCTTCTGCCCAGTAACTGGTAGTTGTAAATCCTATTTTCTGCAGTTTTCCTCAACAAGGTTATTCTTACCCAGTAACCGATAATGAATATTCCCTCCTGGCCATTCTCAGCGAGTCATCCTTGATATGTTCATCCTAACCAATGACGGATGTCCTCTCTGTCAGATCTTTATTATCTCCATACCCAGTAACAAGTAGTAGATAATAGATTTCTACTCCACCTGTGTTGAAGTTTATTTCTTTCCTAGTCGATCTGAGTGCGTGTTTCCTTAGTGAAATCATTTTTCCTGCATGATTCAAGTACTTTAGTTTCATCCTGACTTACTCGTACCCCCTACAGATGTTGTTGTTCCCCGACTGAGTCTTTTCCATTTTTTTGTATGGAATTCCTCGAGTCCCCCAGCAGTTTTAAGTCGTAGCCTGGCCTACGCATAACTCCTTTATTCCCCAGAGTCTGTCTCTCCCCAGTGATTTTTCCTTACGGAATGCACTATACTCCTATGGACTTTCGGTCTCTGATTTCTATTCCTTTGTGGCAATATTTCCCCACAGGGCTTTAACTTTTGCATTCATATCATATGCATCATGAGGTCTCTTAGGACCAAAATTTGTTCCTATATGAAATGTTATCATTGGTTCATTTTGAATTGGATCCCGTGTGTTATTTGTGTTGCATTCCATCGTGCACCCTAATATGAGGAATGTTGGATCTACCACGTTAATAATGAGGTGTGATCCAACGCTCTGTGTTTTTCTGATTTTTAATTCTTTTTCTTTTATTATTTTTAATTTCTTTTTCTTTTAAAATTCTTAAAAATTCATTTTACATCCAAAAAATCCCAAAATAATTTTTAAAATTCTCTTTTATTTTTCTTCATCTTATTTTTATTTTTTCATATTTTATTTTACTAATTTTCTATTTTTCATGGAATTTATCATTTCTCCTTTGTTTTAATTTGTTTAAAAATACTATTCTGCATTTTTAAATTCTGAAAGTTTTATTACATGCTTCTTATTTTATTTTCAGTCTTACATAATTTCTTTGGCCGTTTATTTGGTGTTTTGAAGGATTTTATGGATTTTTCATTTTATTTCTATTTTAAAATTCATTTAAAAATGCTTTTGGTGCATTTTTATTTCATTTAATTGCAATTTATATTTGTGTGACCTTTGTGAACTTTTGTTGTCCTTGGATCATGATGGTTTATATCATGAGTCTCATCAAACTCAATGGATTTTGGGTGTTGATGGGGTAAAAACCCTAATCCACCAAAATGGATGATTGAATTTGATGATGACTTGATCAAACCTTTGGTCCAATTTGGGTGTAACTTCTCTTGTCCCCTTCTTCTTCATCTCTTTCTTTTTCCCTTTGATCAATTGGGTAGCTTGTGTCCATTTTTTTCATGATGTGTGGATTGATACTGGATGAACTTTCATCATTTCAAATCTACCTCCTTATTGATCATGGATCATTTAAGGTACTTTGGATTGATGCATAAGTTTGTCTGAAGTGTCATGAAGTATGGATTAAAGTAATGGACCATCCTTCTATCCTTTATGCTTGATCATTTCTTTTTTTTATTTTTGTGTGGCATGACTTTAGGAGAATGATTTACATATCATTTCTCTAGCATGTATTAACACTAACATTATTATTGACTAGCCTTACATGATTGTGACTTCTACATAAGTCCAATTACGATTGCTTAATATAGCGCTAAATTTGTCCCGAAAACAAAGGCATTTTTATAAGTGAGATTTTAAGTCACCTACTCCTCATGGTATTGTGTGAAAATATTGCTCCATTTTCATTAATGAGAGCTAGTGGCATACTTGTTGATTTTATCCAAGTTGAAGTCTTTTTCCTAATGATGTATGGGTTCATGTTTTCATGCTTGTGGGTGAATAGTTGAGTGTTTTACAAAGAATGACCAAGCCAACTTTCATTTATTATTACTAACATTTTATTATATTAACTTTTACTTCAATGTCATTTACTTTATACTCTTTATTTTATGCCATTTACTTTATACTTTATATTTAGCATCTCGTATCATATTGTTTGTGATTATGTTACTTGTTCTTTGTCCATTTGGATTTTTCTTTCATTCCTTGTAAGAAAACATTAATAAAGAAAAACCCCTAAAAATTTGATTCTCTTGGTTTATGGCCTTGAGGTTACTATCCTTAGCATTGTTATGAAGTTGTGGACTTAGAGCTAGGACTTTGACCTTTGCTTTGGGAGGTTGTGATTTGAGACCTTGGGATTCATCTAATGCCTTTGACTTTGGACTTCTATGTGAAGACTTGGTTCGGTTATTTTGGTTTCATCTGATACATTGATTATTCTTTGCTTATCTGGTTTGCTTGAGGTTTAATCCAAATAAGGGTTTTCTTTATTGACTTATGTTATAAATCTTGCTATCTCTTGGTTAGATCTTTCCTCCCTAGATTTTACTTTATGCTCTAGGATAGTCTCTTCTCCTCCTCCCCTTCTTTAATTTTCATATCTTCTCCCGCTTTTCAAAACCTTGACTTTTGTTAAGTGATTTTCAAAACCTTTTCTTAATAAATGCTAATCCATCTTAAGCATATTAAGACTAATTTCAAAAGACTAAAAAGTGCATAACTCATTCAAATCATGGTGTGCCCTTTGTGCACTTTTCCTTTTAAAACATTTTCTCAAAGTTTAGACATGAGTCATTTCCATAGTTGAGATATAATTCTCCTATCCCTATAGCATTGATGATAATTATTTTCCATCCGTGAGAGCTAGTGGCATACTTATTGATTTTATCCAAGTTGGAGCCCTTCTCATGATGATGCAAAGTTCTCATACTTGTGGGTGACTAGTTCAGTTTTCTCCTTAAAATGACAAAATGTATTTCCCTTAAAAATGAATCAAAACAAAAATATGTGTTACTTTTATCATGGCTGTAAGATCATAATTTTAACCCTAAGATCCCTCATAAAATTTAATCATAAGCATTAGCATTGGGATCATACCTTGGCATCCTCCTTACCCCTCTTTCATTGGGTTTATTTTGGGAGAGATCACCAAGCACTATGTGATTGTATCATACTTGTATTTTATCATTTTACTAACCAAAATACAAAAAATATGTCTTTGTATTTGCCTAACTCTTTTGTAGGTAGGGCATGATCACCATCGATCTATCAAGTTCATATCTAGGGTTTGAGACCCTCATGACAAAGAGCATAGCCATGAATTGATCCACGAATTTTTATGAGCATCTGTAAGACCCCAATTTTGACCCTAAGATCCCTCATGCAATTTGATCATAAGCATTAGCATTGGGATCATACCTTGGCATCCTCCTTACCCCTCTTTCATTGGGTTTATTTTGGGAGAGATCACCAAGCACTTTGTGATTGTATCATACTTGTATTTTATCATTTTACTAACCAAAATACCAAAAATATGCCTTTGCATTTGCCTAACTCTTTTGTAGATAGGGCATGATCTCCATTGATCTATCAAGTTAATATCTAGGGTTTGAGACCCTCATGACAAAGAGCACAACCATGAATTGATGGAAGAATGGTTATGAGCATCATATATGAGTTCCATTGATTTCTACATGTTATATTGATCAAGTTTTCTTCAAGAGTTTGAGGGTAATTTGCCTTGGAAACCTTAGTTTGTCTAGGTATCTTGAGTAACTTTTCCAACAAGCTATCTCACCAATTGATCAAAATTCTCAAGGGACACTTCAAAATTCATCATCTTATGCATATATTATATACCATGAGCCTATGAAGTCAAGAGAATTGAAGGTTAGCAAGTTGGTTGATGGTGGTTGGCCAGATGAATTCATCTGATCAAAACTGGGTCTCCCTAGACCCTATCTCCTACAATTTTCACCATATGAAAATAATTCCAAGCGCAAAGTTACTCTAAATGACATTAAAAACAACTTTCATGTTGATACCTAAATCTAGTTTGGCTTGGAAAATCATTTTCTAGGTTGAAACATTATAGGTCATTTTGTCTAAACCCTAATTTGAAAGTCAACTTCCCAAGGCCATAACTTGCTCAATTTTTATGATATGAAATATTTCCAAGTTGCACAATCAAATTCAAGATGCCTACTTCAACTTTTATGTTTGAAGTGATATATAATTCAACTTTTTTGAGCATGTGATATGAGGTTACATTATAGGTCACTTTTGACCTATACCATTGAACAAGTGATTTTTCCAAACTTCAAAAATGCATAAATTTATCATTCTAAATCCAAATGACATGAAATTGGTGACAATTTTTAAGGTCTTTGAAAGATATACAACTTTGATGAATACATTTTTCTCATTTGAAGCTCACATAAAAAGTTAAGCAAGGTGGAATATTGAGATATATGACTTGACACTTAGAAAAAATTTCAACATGTTGAAATTTCCAAACTTCCACCTTAAAATTCATCATGATACAAGCTTCAAATAGAAAAATGTTGAACATGAAAGTTGTTCCTCTTAATCTAACATTTCTAAAAAGTCCAAGTCCATCCATTTTGGATAAGAATTGCTAAGGTTGCACATAGCATGAACATGGTATCATCATTTGGCAAAGATCAAACTTCAAATCTTCACACACACACACTTGCCTTGCAATCCAAGTTAATTTCAGACTCTCTTACACTCATTTGTGGACCTAAAGCAATGATCTCATGGGCCTGTACACGCCCATGCACCCATGCATCATCAATTGCCAAGTTGGGAAAGTGATTTGGAAGGTGAAAATATCATGAGCTACAACTATAAATAGAGACCTCTAGCATCAAAATTCAACATACATTCGTGCCAGCTTTGATCCTAAACCTCTAACCCTTCCATTTGAGAGGATAATCCTGAGAATTTCATCTTGAAATTGAGTTTGAATCTCACTATTTTGAGATTCAAAACTCCAGGGATCCAAGACCTTTTGTGCATTTCATTCTACTCTTGCAAGCATTCTGAGTAAGATCAAGCACGAGTCAAGGCAAGAGCAGTTGAATCCAGACCTACATTGAAGGTATTTTCCAGAAAATTTCATCTCTTCGATTCTCTCTAAATCTTGCTCAATTCTCTTGATTCTTTGGTTGTCTGAAGTCCTACCAATGTAGGCAAGAAGATTGAGTTGCTTAGAGGTCAAATCGAAGCAACTTAGTTGACATACCTCAAAATTCAACTCCTCATATCTGTCTATATGTGAGGAGTTAGTTAAAATTGAGGTGATATTCGTGATCTACGCCATTTTTCCTTTTAGATCACGTCCTCCTTTTTCATTTATGATGTGGTGATGAATGGACCATTCTAGCCAAGGTCGTCTACGAAAACGACCGACGCTTTGCTCCGGCAATGATGTGGCACGGTCCAGAGCCATTGGATTGATTCAAAATAATTTAACCAAGGACGTTGCTTGTAATGACCAAGTGTGTGGCGCGCTGACTAGCGTGAACCATTGAACGCGCGTTTCTCACCGCTTGATCTGCCACCTCAATTAATGAGGTAGATCAAGTGGTCCAGGTTTTTTTGATTTTTTTATTTTAATTTTTATTCCTTTGATTTTCATTAATTCATATTAATTTTAATATTAATCCAAAATATATGAGAGCTTCACCAAAAAATTTCAAATATTTTTCTCTTTCATATTTGAATTAAAATTATTTTTTGGATCATTATTAATATTTTTCATGATTTAATTGATTTTTCATTTGTTTTTAATTGTTTAAAAATACTTTTAAGTCCTTAAAAATTCTGAAAATTTTTCTCCAAGGTCCTTTGACCTTGTTTGACCTATGATAAATCTCATGGCCATTTATTTGGTGTTTTGATGAGGTTTTAGGAATTTGACAAACCATATTTAATTTAAATGCATTATTTTAGTATTTTTAATTGGAATAAATGCCAAATAATTTTGTTGACCAATTGTGATGACTTGTTGGTGTTTGACTCTTGTTGTTGGGCCTTGGTCAAGGTTGATTTGACTTTGTCAAATTAATATCATTGGATTTAGGGGATTGATGAAATGTACATTCCATCTCCCAAAATGAATGAATGATATTAATTTGGTAAAAGTCCTTCCTTGATCAATTTGAGATTGCATTTATTCCCCTACATCTTCATCTCATTCCCCTTCTTTATGCATTCATCTCATTTGGACTAAGATATCTCAAAGTCCTAAACCTGGTTGATTGAAAAATTAACATGAGTATTAATGAGATTAGGCCACACCTTTTGCATATTCTTTTTGTGTGTGGTATGTTTCATGAGCATAGTTCATAATACTATGTCTCTAACATGCATTAACACCAAAATTCTATTGCCCGACCTCAAATAGTTGTGACTTCTACATAAATCCAATTACGATTGCTTAACATAGCGCTAAATTTGTGACATAAAAGGAATAGCATTCTAGTTAGTGAGATTGTAAGTCTCCCTTTTTCATGGTATTTTATGGAAACTTTGTCTTTTTTCCTTTCTTTGGAAGATGTCTTGGTTCAAGGATCCATGCTTGTGATAAGTGGGTTGAATGTTCTCCAAAGAATGTCTAAGAATGAAAAGCAAAAACAAAACAATACTAACTTCTAACCTATTAACTACTAACTTTTAATTTCAAGCCATTTACTTTAATGTCATTTAATTCTAGCTTTTATACATTTGCCATTGTTCATATCGTTCTAATTGTTTATGTTAATGCAATTTTCACTTTGTCCATTTGGACCATATTGTGTGATATATTTTGTTTGTGTATACTTTGTTTGTTTGTGTGATCTTTGACCATTAATGTACATAATAATAACAAAAACTCTAAAAAACTTTTGTGTGGACTGTTGGCTTTATCTTGGACAAATGGACTTTGAATTTAGGCAACATTCCTCTGCTAAAGGACTTGGCCAATGCCAACTTCATATGATACATCATTCAAGATCTCTCTAAGTTCATCTGCAACATGATTATTGTGAAGCTGTTATTTTGAACTTGTGACTTGTGTAATTCATATGTTATATGAGCTACCTTGAAGAAGATCATGGAATGGATAAGCTTGGATATAGTCATCTTTATTTGATGCCTTGCTCTTCAAGATTGATATAATTGTGCATTTGTGTAATGTTTGATTCTAAAAGTCCAAGGGAATTCTAGGTTTCTATTGACATTCTTGTCTATTGGATTGCTACCCAATTGGTCAGATCTTTTCAACTCTAAACTTTTACTTTTGTACATAGGATTAGTCTCTTCATCTTCTCTCCATTTCTTTAATTTCAAAATATCTCCCTCCTTTTTCAAAACCTTCTTTGATTGAACTTATTTTGTTCTAAACTTTGACCACTTTGCAAAAAGATAGAATCTTTGGCCTTATGCCATTGCATTTTTAAACTTTTTTTCTAAATCAAACGTGTAAATATACTTAACTATACTTGACTTAAATTTTCAAAAAGCCAAAAAGAACTAACTCATTCAAACCATTTTTAGGCCTTTGTGCCTTTCAAACTTAATTTTTGTTAAAAGCAATGCATCCACTTTGAAATTTGTATCACGAACTACGAGGTTTTGATCCCTCATTTTTATTTTGGTACGTAGGCACAAGATCGAAGGTCTTGCCAAACACAAAAATATAATTAATGAATTCTTTTCTCGTCCCCCATTCTATTTGTTTGTAAACATCACTTTGTACAAAATATATATGCACACAAAAAGGACTTCCTAGGAGTACCTATGACACTTTGGGTTCTAACACCTTCCCTCTGTGTAACCAACCCCCTTACCTGTTGTAAGACCCCAGTTTTGACCCTAAGATCCCTCATGGCATCATAACATTGCATTTGCATTGCCTCAAGGATCTTTAGCATCTTGGTTCCCTTTGCCTTTGGGTGGGACTCCTTGTGATTGGTTTGAGATCACCAAGCATGCTTGAATTATACATCATTGTTTCTCTTACTTTTGTTTCCTAACCAAAAGCACAAAAATGTGTCACTAACATCTTTTGTTTGAAGCTTGAGTATCATCCAAGACACTTTGTGGGTTCTATTTAGATGATCAGTCAACACAAGGGAATGGCTTGAGATACTTCCAACTGGTTCAAATGGGGTCTATTCGTCAGTCAAAACGTTAATCTTGAAGGAGCAAAAGTTTGTTCATGAGCTGTCATGCTCGCTAGGCGAGCAGAATGAGTCGCCTAGCGAGTCCCAAGAAAAGCCACCAGAATCACCTACGCTCAGAGGAATTTCTTGAACTGTCATGCTCGCTAGGCGAAGCCCACGTTGAAATTCTGGCATAGTCAGAATTCAGATGTTCTACTCCAAGTCATGACATCTGATCCAACATTGTCACTAATACAGCAAGACAGTTATACAATTTAAACCCTGTACTAATATACACATGTACACAGATGTCACGACATCTGCTTCTATGTCACTCTAGAATGGAGGAACACCTAGTTTTGTGCATCTGGTAGAAAAACTCAGTAGAGATCAACCATAGCTCTAACTTATGTTATTTTCCTACACAGTTATCAGCAAGATGTCTCAATAGTGATTTGAACATCATCTGTTACATTATTCCAGTTGGCTGGCCTTGTACTTGTATTTCCTAAAATAAAGGTTGAACAAGTTAATCTAATTTCCACTTATTAGGGTGCTAACAAATAGGCTATTTGTTAGGTTCATTACATGTAGTTCAATTGTTAGTTTCCTGGATTTTAGCCTGAGAAAATTACTGAAACAGAAAAACTAATCATCCTACAATTCAGCACATGCTGTCAAGAATGAATGTTATAACATTCAGTTTGACAACCAGAACATAAATCTCATGCTGATTCAGTTATGTCCCTAAAAACCGAATGTGCTAAATTTGCTGTACTGCAAAAGACTAACCACTCTCTACTTCAGTATCAACATACATGACTGACTGTCAAGACATCCAGTTTGACAGTTTCACAATGATCCTTTGCCTAGGTCTGTTATCCTCTTGATAACCAGACTGAAATAAATACTGAACTGAAGCAGAAAGACCAACCTGCCTATTATTCAGTATATGTTGTTAATGATGAATGTCAAAACATTCTGATTGACATTCAAACAGAAGGCTATGTATCAGGTCTGTTATTATCTTGATAAGCAGACTAAAATACAAGCTGAGTTATGGCAGACAGGATTATAACATGCAGAAGGTAAACAAACACAGGAAATTGTTAACCCAGTTCGGTGCAACATCACCTACTCTGGGGGCATACCAAGCCAGGAAGAAGATCCACTATCAGCAGTATTAATTCAGAGTTAAACTCCCCCGTTTACAACTCTTCACTTAATCCCTACCCAATGCAATCTATACCTAGGAACTCCTAGATAGAAACCTCCAGTTTCCATTCCTATCACTACAAATACAATGTAATGTTAAACAACTTGAACATGCTTCACAGCTTCATTCAAGAACAAATAACTCTTACCTACAGGCTTTGAGTTACAAATACTCTCAGCTTTGAACACTGAGAAACACATGGTAACCTTCCCAAAGGTTGGGAGGTTTACCTCACACACACCCCTAATTTTTCAATCTATGAGGCTTACAAAAACTAGGTTACAATATGCTATTTATAACCTAATCACCCAACTGGATTTGGGCCTTCAGAAATCGCAGCAAACTTCTTCTTTGCTGTTACAAATTCAGCAGAAAATTTCTGCTACAAATAAGGTCTTCAATCTTTTAGTTCCTAAAATCTCTCCATATATATCTCCATCTTTAGAGCCTATATATTCTGATTGAGTCTTTAAGACCTCCACATGGGAGTTAGGATATTCACCAAATATCCTCACTAATCCCAGAATATATACTAAATTAATTAATTCAGTTTTCTACACATGTACGATGTCACAGGCATGATGTCGTGACATCGTACATGACATGTTGGTCCAGATGTTGAACTTCTTCAACCCAACATATTAAAACAACAGAGATGATTACATTATTCGTTTTACAAAATTAATGCCAATCCTAAGGTATTAACAATCTCCCCCTTTGGCAAATTTTAGCTAAAACAAATAAGCCTCTGTCATTATCTCCACCACCACAAACACCAAAGTTGGTGTACATGAGGAAGTAGAGGTATAAGAATCAGTTGCATCAGAACCCTTCCCCTCAACGGTAGAGCTTCTTGAAGAATATGTAATGCTGAGTACATAGATAATGTAACTCAGATCACAAGACACAACTGTCCTCTTAACTCAGATCACAAGACACAAGTGATATGCCCAGTTAGTGACTTCTGTGCCTGAAGCCAACTTCTGCTTGCTACCACATTTTACTTGCTTCTGGTACATTCTCAGGACTATATTTCTCTCCCCCTTTTTAGCTGAACATTTGTAAATGAACCCCTCACAAAACCAGATCTAGGCGCAGTTTGCCCAAACCTTAACATACCCCATGGTTTAGAGGGAATGGAGTGTTTCTCTTGTGAGAAGAAGAGTGCTATTACATCCTTTAAATAGTCCAGCCCGTGCTTAGGAATTAACGGTAGGAATAAATGCTTGGTCAAGATTCATTAATATTTGCTGAGAAACAGTCAGAGAATCACCAACAAAATCTCAGACTATCTTTGAATACCTTTTATAGCTCTTGACTGTTTCTTTTCCAAAACAACAGTTCCAGTGCATGGAGACTATTCCCTATATGCAGTCAGACACGTTGCACGCGATGTCTTAACATTCAACGTGGCTTTTGCCTGCATTCTTCAAGTATTCTTCCTATCAACATTTCCTAAGACCACTTTCGTACCTCCAGTAGAAACTTGACATCTGGCACCACTAAAGCCAAAATCACAAACACCAGTAGATGGTTACTCCCCCTGTATCACACAACTGTAACAATCAGGCTTATTCTAATTTATCATAATTAGACACACCACATCCATATTTCCTCATGACTTTAAGATTCAGAAGGAAATAACAGCATTGTCCAAGGTAATGTCATGACATCTGGTCAGACATTCTTCTGCTCACTCAGCCTTGACACACACCACATCATCCCAATAACTAACAAGGTGCCATACCTTGTTATCTGAGAACTCATAGACCACAAGCTTGATGATTACTTGCAGAGCAAAGACAGAACTCCCCCTGTCATGAACAACCAACTCTCCTCTTGAAACTTGGAGATCACACATTAACATATCCAACACCCCAAAGTTGGACCTGCACATACTTCCTGATTCAAAGAGAACTCAGACTACTTGATGAATGGAGAACATAAGACGCATCTTCATGTCTTCAAGAGCACACCCTCTGTTCAACCCTCTTGGCTGAACACATCCACACTCTGTGTCAATCTCTCTTCTAACCAGAACAGAAAACCACTTCACAAAATGTTCTAACATAAGTTAGGACATCCTTCACAACATAACAAAGGACACCATCTGATAATCTTCAGATATCACTGAGTCACCAGCTTGATCCAAAAGAAACCAGACACACATT
The DNA here is from genome assembly GCF_024323335.1 of Lathyrus oleraceus. Classification (NCBI taxonomy): domain Eukaryota; kingdom Viridiplantae; phylum Streptophyta; class Magnoliopsida; order Fabales; family Fabaceae; genus Lathyrus; species Lathyrus oleraceus. The sequence goes on along the minus strand of NC_066583.1, from coordinate 84,902,049 downwards.
GGGACATATACATTCTCATCCCATTACAAGAGATAATCTTCCATAGATAGCTCAGAACTCCTACCACAAGCTCCAAGAGATGAATAGAAAACACCTCCTATTGTCTTCAACTTACTACTTTTCTGCTCAAATGTAATTTGTCTCAGACTTTCCTCAAGAATAATCAGTTGCCATATGTTGATTATCTTGATTCTTCGAACTCACTTCTGAGATAGACCAAATGTCACTGGTTGATTACCTCCTTCATGAATCCTCATATGAAAAAGTCAAATGCCACTTTTTGACCTCTCCAAGTTTATCAGACTTCTCCCAAAGATATTCTGGCCTTCCAAGTGAGACTTGAACTTCAAGCTACATGTTAAACGAAACTTAGATTCTCTAAGACATGAACATGTAACATCTTCTCCATCCAGCAACTCCAAAGAACTGCAATGAGAACGATCTTCTTGAAGTACCCAATCTACACTCTGTAGACCCTTCTATCTTAAGTTGATGTGCCACTTCACCAACTAAGATTCTGATGTTGAACCAAATGTCACAATATTGTGTTTTAACATTTAGCTGTTGAATTCAGCTCCTTCTTCTGCCACTTGAAAGAACTTTCTCCCTACATAGAACAAGAGTTCAATGCTCTCATAGACTTGATTGTGGAACCAAGTTTGAGTAAACAACCTCCATCCTGCAGGTTTGCAGTTAAGTCATCCAAGCTCACAGCTTGATGAATCCCTGCTTCTTCTCCAAAGATATCAGACACTCTGATGCATGAGTCTTCAGAAGGACCAGTTAGAGACTAACCCTTCAGCTATACCAAGGATTCCACTTCCTAAAGCAAGGTTGTTTCCATGATGTTAAGAATGCTGCCACTTGTTCTTAACTCCATAGTGTGCATTAGCCAATGCACTTCCTTACTTAGATCAGAGATAAACTGATCCAAGTAACCACCATCAAGACTATGATGTCTTCTTCTTCTTGAACACACCAAGGATGAACATGTTTCTCACCAGGAAACCTTTTCAGAGATCATATGCTTTTGCTGCCACCAAAGAGATAGATCATAAACCAATGTACTATCCTTCCTGTGATTCTGCATAGGGTCTTGAAGAAGAGATGTTCCAACCTCATTAGGAACATCAATTGTCTTGAGATCCAAGGATAATCAATTAAATACTTGAACTTCGCACAAGTAGACATTGATCTTAAATCCCTTCCCAATTATCCTTTCAGATGCTTCCACCACACGAATACTTTGAAAATACTCTTCTTGTGTCAGCATCTTTTGCTTGCAAGCACCTCAATAGTTTTGAGAATCTTTCCAGATTAGATTCACCCTTAGGAATGAGAGAGATGAATCCTTCCTTGCAAATGTGTCACACAACAACCAGAACCCATGTGACACAGGTCAACAGCCAACCAGACCCTAGGCTGACCAAACGTGAGGAGGTTAACCAAAACTCCCCCTCAAATTAACAATCATGGAAACTCCACACCAATATCCATGCATTGTACACAAATGTCTCAACATGACATACATCATCCCTACCAGTGGCAACTAACTCTATGAGTTATACCTATACATACTTCAATCACACCAATTAGACTCCAGCTGACCATAAGTACTAGTGACAACAAAACAACACCAGTTAATAGTAGATATGCATTGCCAGAGCATACTACCTCAACCAACCACTGAATCTTCATATTCTCACTCCTTGAAAGAACTGCCACTTCAGAGCATGGTGTTTGAATAACAAGATTCATGGTCCCAAACCTCTTAGATGAAATAGCAATCAGGTTACCCCATTATTGACTTCTAACATCCAGGGGACTTGTCTTCCAACACAACGTAGTACTTCAGGGAACAACTATCCAACCCTGATCAATCTACCGGAATAAGACAAACAACAGGAAATTGCACCATGTCACATCTCAACCAGCTTCACTTCTAGAGATCAGACATCTAAAAATCACCTTCTTGAGCACACACACAGTTGACCCTACCCTTGTCAACTTTATACCCACAGATGTCTCCTCTTCCAGGTCAGGAGTAGGTTCTAAACACAAGTATCCCTTTGTTTGACACCTAAAACATCTGCTCTCCAACCAGTAGATGCATACTTGTTGAACAACATGTTCTAACATCGCATAGAACATTAGTTCCACCTCCTTGGAACAAACCCTCCTTGAAAATCTTCAAGGTCTTCATATACACTACCCAAGAGAGTAACAAAATCAGTGATCAGGTGATTCTTACCATCCTGAAGTGAGAACGTCATGATGAGTGGACTTGAGGAGACTCAAGTGTCTTTGACATCTTCAGTAGAGTATGATGAAATCTTGAATACAACAGCCTTTTATCCACATGAGGGGAAACTACATCAGAGTTTGAGTTTTGCCAGGTATTATGTAGCGGAAATCATAATACAACTCAACCTATGAACACACACTTCACAGGATCAGCCTCCAAGAACATACCAAGTTTGAATATGATTCAATACTAGCACAGGTGTCCCACACAAAGGCCAATTGCCAACCTCCAGAGACAGGTACACACAGTCCCTGTCATGAATAGTCCATCCACCTACTTCAAGGAACCATTCAGGTAAATCACAGAACCTTCCACAGGTTCCAACATCAGTACTAGCATAACTCCTTGCAAGAAACCAGAAATTATCACCCATGGATCTCATCCAGAAACAGAACAGGATGCCTGCTCTGATACCATTTGAAATTCTAGCATAGTCAGAATTCAGATGTTCTACTCCAAGTCATGACATCTGATCCAACATTGTCACTAATACAGCAAGACAGTTATACAATTTAAACCCTGTACTAATATACACATGTACACAGATATCACGACATCTGCTTCTATGTCACTCTAGAATGGAGGAACACCTAGTTCTGTGCATCTGGTAGAAAAACTCAGTAGAGATCAACCATAGCTCTAACTTCTGTTATTTTCCTACACAGTTATCATCAAGAGGTCTCAATAGTGATTTGAACATCATCTGTTACATTATTCCAGTTGGTTGTCCTTGTACTTGTATTTCCTAAAATTAAGGTTGAACAAGTTTATCTAATTTCCACTTATTAGGGTGCTAACAAATAGGCTATTTGTTAGGTTCATTACATGTAGTTCAGTTGTTAGTTTCCTGGATTTTAGCCTGAGAAAATTACTGAAACAGAAAAACTAATCATCCTACAATTCAGCACATGCTGTCAAGAATGAATGTTACAACATTCAGTTTGATAACCAGAACATAAATCTCATGCTGAATCAGTTATGTCCCTGAAAACCGACTGTGCTAAATTTTTTGTACTGCAAAAGACTAACCAGTCTCTACTTCAGTATCAGCATACATGACTGACTGTCAAGACATCCAGTTTGACAGTTTCACAATGATCCTTTGCCTAGGTCTGTTATCCTCTTGATAACCAGACTGAAATAAATACTGAACTGAAGCAGAAAGACCAACCTGCCTATTATTCAGTATATGTTGTTAATGATGAATGTCAAAACATTCTGATTGACATTCAAACAGAAGGCTATGTATCAGGTCTGTTATTATCTTGATAAGCAGACTGAAATACAAGCTGAGTTATGGCAGACAGGATTATAACATGCAGAAGGTAAACAAACACAGGAAATTGTTAACCCAGTTCGGTGCAACATCACCTACTCTGGGGGCATAACAATCCAGGAAGAAGATCCACTATCAGCGGTATTAATTCAGAGTTAAACTCCCCCGTTTACAACTCTTCACTTAATCCCTACCCAATGCAATCTATACCTAGGAACTCCGAGATAGAAACCTCCAGTTTCCATTCCTATCACTACAAATACAATGTAATGTTAAACAACTTGAACATGCTTCACAGCTTCATTCAAGAACAAACAACTCTTACCTACAGGCTTTGAGTTGCAAATACTCTCAGCTTTGAACACTGAGAAACACATGGTAACCTTCCCACAGGTTGGGAGGTTTACCTCACACACACCCCTAATTTTTCAATCTATGAGGCTTACAAAAACTAGGTTACAATATGCTATTTATAACCTAATCACCCAACTGGATTTGGGCCTTCAGAAATCGCAGCAAACTTCTTCTTTGCTGTTACAAATTCAGCAGAAAATTTCTGCTACAAATAAGGTCTTCAATCTTTTAGTTCCTAAAATCTCTCCATATATATCTCCATATTTAGAGCCTATATATTCTGATTGAGTCTTTAAGGCCTCCACATGGGAGTTAGGATATTCACCAAATATCCTCACTAATCCCAGAATATATACTGAATTAATTAATTCAATTTTCTACACATGTACGATGTCACAGGCATGATGTCGTGACATCGTACATGACATGTTGGTCCAGATGTTGAACTTCTTCAACCCAACATATTAAAACAACAGAGATGATTACATTATTTGTTTTACAAAATTAATGTCAATCCTAAGGTATTAACACACGTGTTTAAAAAAAACGGAAAACGAAAAACGAAAAAAAAAAGAACGAAAAACGAAAAAAAATAATAATAAATATATATATATTGTTGGTGTAAGCCCTAGAGGCCAATACTTTTGGTACTTGTATCGAATAATAAAAGGCTTTTCTTTATTACGTTTGTTTAATAAAGTCCCTAGAATAGCTAGTCCGTTTAATGTATTAAGTGTGACTTAATCATGAGAACACATTAAACATAAGGACACTATTCTTAAAGAATCCGTAGTCGAGCTTTAGTGTGAAGTGGGATAACATTAAAGCATTAAGACTATTATGTTTGTAGACTGATGATCACATCTCATGGATCATGGATAAAGAGTTATCAAGTCTTAAACATAGGTATGAATATTAGGAGTAATATTTATACCGGATTGACCCGCTATGAGAATACTATATAGAAAGTTATGCAAAGTGTCATAAGTTATTCTCATGGTGATAATAGTGTATACCACTCTTCGACCTGAAACCACTATGGATCCTATATGTAGAGTCGAGTGCTTTATTGCTGATCCAACATTGCCCGTAACTGGATAACCATAAAGACAGTTGATGGGTACTCCACAAAGCATGCTGAGGGACATGAGTGTCCTAGATGGAATTTGCCCATCCTGCGTAACAGGATAAATGTCTATGGGCCGAATATTGAACTGGACAAGGGTGACACGGTCTATACCTTGTGTTCAATATAGACATAAGGGCAAAGGGGTAATTATACACATAATTATTATCACAGAAGGTTTTGTCAGATCACATGACATTTTCGTGTCTTGGGTAGCAGTGATGTGTTGCTAGATACCGCTCACTGTTTATTATGTTAAATGCGTGATTTAATATAATTGCCAACGTCACGAAAACCTACAGGGTCACACACAAAGGACGGATTGATGAGAGATAGAGTAACTAAGGAATACCGTAAGGTACGATGCCCTTAAGTGAATTATAGAACATCGTAAGGTACGGTGTACTTGAGTAGAATACGAAATATGGTAAGGTACCATGGGTTTAAGTGATTTTGGGCATATTATAAGATATGGGCCAAAATACACTTAAGTGGGCTTTTTAGCTTGAAGCCCACACAAGTGGTTCTATAAATAGAACCCTTGTGCAGAAGCATTCATAGCGGTTGCATTATTTTCGTTTTCTCTCACACTCTCTCTCTTTCACTCAAAGCCTTCATTCGTACCAGCTGGCACTGAGATTGAAGGAACCCGTTCGTGTGGACTGAGTAGAGACGTTGTCATCGTTCAACGTTCGTGATCGCTTCGTGGATCTGCATCAAAGGTTTTGATCGTCATAAGAGATCTGCACCAAAGGTTTCGATCATCACAAGAGGTAAATATTCTATCACTGATCATGACCATTCGTAAGGATCTCTAAAGGAGAAAATTTTAATTTCCGCTGCGTTTTGGACCGCAATTCTCCTTCATATATATATATATATATAATATATAATATATATATATATATATATATATATATATATATATATAATATATATAATATATATATATATATATATATATATATATATATATATAACGGAAATTTTTTGGACTTGGGCCTCTCTCATTTGAGGCCACAGGTCCACAAAAATCAGGTTATAAATTCAGAGTTTCAGTAAAACAAAACGTAATTCTATTCCTATTACCCTGGCAGGGAAAAAGATAGTGAGAAAAGAGCTAACAGAGTTCAGAGCAACCTCCAGAGACTGAAGGAAACTCATCTGCAAAGAACCAATTCCCTCTCATATAAACCCTAAGAGTGCTTTGCAAACCCAACCGGGCAATTCAATTTCATTCGATCTCTCCAGCCAGGTTTGCCTTATTCCCATTACTTTATGCTTTTAATTTGAATGCTCTAAATGTATGAGGTATTATGAGTGAATTTGATACCCTTTTGATGCATGTGTTTGACAAGAGGTTTAGGCCTCCTACCCTTGGTTGCTTTTTGTGAGCTTTTTGTGAGTTTTAATGGCATGATTCATGTGGTTACATTTTGATTTTGGGGCAACTCTTGATTACCCTATCTTGTTTCTCTAACCTGTTTGTTGAGTTTTGTCTTGTGAGGGCTCATATGACTCTTACAGAGATGGCTTGCTTGGTGTTCCACTTTATTTGTGGGGTACCACCTGGAGGTCTATTTCGATTACCTGTACTGACTCGCTTTCTTTGATGGTGTTTAGCTTGGAAGAGTCTTTGGGTTTCTTATTTATCTAATTGTTGTTACTTCGGATCTTTATCCGTACGGTAGATCTCTCGATCCCTTTACTTTTCCCGCATGTTACCGATTTCTTAGGTTTCGTATAGCCTCTCGTGGCATGTCATTTAAGGTAGCGCGGTTCCTTCATCTAGGACTGCCTTTTTGCATGAGCATCCCTAAACACCCCAAACTCATTGATTTTTCTTCTCCTAAGAACACGTTATCTCCTTCTACTACAGGCGAGTAAGTCTCCAAAGGTCGAGCATCCGGTAGATTGCGTAGTAACGTCGTTCACCCCAAAACACAACCCTTACCCCATAGGTGGTCGAACTACGTTTTGCTCTGATTTTCATCCCATATGAGATACGTAGGCATAAGATGCGATGTCTTACCGAGCACACTCCTCTTTAACCCATAGGTAGCCGAGCTACGAAGACTCTGATTCTCAGATTCAGATGAGATACGTATGCAATGGATGCGACGTCCATGCGAGTCATTTTCTCTTGACCCTTCTTTTAGTAAGTAGTACATTAGATAAACATACACGCTTTTCTCATCCCTTCAATCATGTTTGCACAAATAAATTTTCAAAAAAAAAACAACAACCTTTGCAACAAATGTGAAAAGGGCTCCCTAGGAGTACCTAGGATGCTTTGGGTGCCTAACACTTTCCCATTGCATAACCAACCCCCTTACCCAGATCTCTGACATTTTTACTAGTTTTTGATTCGATAAAACTTTTAGGTTTTTGTTCGCTTTCTAACCATTCCTTTGGATAAATAGAAGTACGGTGGCGACTCGACTTGTATGATTTACCTTGGATTTAGTCAATATCTCTAATGGTAACGAATACCCCGTTACAGAAAAGTGGCGACTCTGTTGGGGACGATGTATTTGCCTAGTGGGTTTTGCCGACTTTTCATGCTTGTTGTATTGTATTTGTTTTGTGACATATTTTGGTGCAATTTGGGATTACTGTATTGTATGTAATGATTGATTTGCTTGATATTAATTCCTTGTATGCTTGGTGATCTTTGTGAGATGAGTTCTATACCCGAACTCGAGTTCACTTAGGATAGGAGAATGGCATAGTCTTGTCAAATTGTGTGGAGTTATTCCTTAGCAAGTTGAATTGCAAGCCCATTCACTTGGTGGAGGTCATGTTGGGATCAATAATGTCACACAAGTAAGTTGTGGTTAGACATTACTCTTTCCAATATAGACCTTAGAAGCCAAGGACCTTAGTTTACCAAGCCCATCTTGGCCTATTCTTAGGATGTAGTGCGAAAGTCGTTCAAGTGTAAGATTTGATACGATCGTTACGCGATACTACACTCATAAGAGTCTCTCTTGATAATATTTTTGGAATACGAGTAGTCGTTTCTCCGATAATATCCAAAAGATGGGATGATGACTATGGGAACCTTTTGTAGAACATGTTTGACAGGTTTAAACCTTAGTACACTTCCTTTGAGTGGTTCTTAACCTAACTCCATGCTCGTGACTTACAACAAACCCTTGATTCATGGTTGATCCGTTCATGAATCCTTAATATCAATGGAACTTGGGTGTTGATAAGGTGTAAACCATAATCCACCAAAATGGATGATTGATATTAAGGATAACATGATCCATCCCATGACCTTTGTTTGGTGTGCTTTGCTTGATCCTTGAGTGTGATTGTTGCATTCATGCATTCATGCACCCATTTGCATTCATATCATCAAAATCATAAGAAAATTTTCAAGGAACTTAAGGGGTTTATTTGCAAAATTTACAGACATGGAAAGACAAAGAAGGAATACAAAGAAGTACAGTTTCAGACAACCAGACTTGAAAGAGCTAAGGAATTTGACATCTTATGTATTAGATCCCTTAGGTTTCAAGGCTCGTTTTGGGAAGCTTCTTCCTCTTCTGACTACTCAGGTGGATGAAGGATCAGTGAGTGTATTGGTGCAGTTTTATGATCCCTTGTACCGTTGCTTCACGTTTCCGGATTTCCAGCTTTTGCCTACCCTTGAGGAGTATGCTTACCTTGTGGGTATACCTATTCTAGACCAGTTGCCGTTCAGTGGCTTGGAGAGTATTCCTACTTCTCAAGATATAGCCGACATGTTACACATAGATGAATCTCTGGTTGGTGCTCATATGACTACCAAAGGTGGAATTCAAGGTCTCCCTTCTGAGTTCCTCATCGCTCAAGCTACTATGTATGGGAAGGCCATGAGTGAGGACGCCTTTGAAGCCATATTTGTACTTCTCATCTATGGATTGGTATTGTTCCCCAACATCGACAAGTTTGTGGATGTGAACGCTATTAGGATTTTCTCTACTCTTAATCCCGTTCCGACTCTGTTGGGCGATACCTACTTCTCTTTGCATATGAGGAATGCAAAGGGTGGTGGCGCCATTGTGTGTTGTTTGCCTCTGTTGTATAAGTGGTTTATTTCTCAGTTACCTCAGACGGTCGCTTTCAAGGAGAACAAGGAATGTCTATGGTGGTCCACGAGACTCATGTCTCTCACTAATGATGATATCTCTTGGTATAACCGTGTGTATGATGGTGTGCAGATTATTGACTCTTGTGGCGAATTCTCCAATGTACCTCTTCTTGGTACATGTGGTGGGATTAACTACAACCCTGTTTTGGCACGTCGACAGCTTGGGTTCCCCTTAAAGGATAAACCCAATAACATTCTATTAGAGGGTGTATTCTTTCAGGATGGTAAAGATCCCCAAGGCTTGAAAGCTAGGATGGTCCGCGCTTGGCGCAAGATTCATAGGAAAGGAAGGAAAGAGTTGGGTCCTAAGAATTGCATCGCTTTGGAGCCTTACATTGTTTGGGTTAGGAAAAGGGCGTCTGAGTATCTCATGCCTTACGAGTATCCGAGACCTACACCTATGATTATGGTTGGGCCTTCAACCCTCCCTAATCAAGGAGTAGAGGAGTTGAGAGACGAAGACCATTCACGTGCCTGGATCCGTGGACGTGAAGAGTTGCTTCAGCAGATTAAGGAGAAGGATGCGTTGATTGAGTTTCTTGAGCATCAGGTTATTGATGACCCTGATGATGTATGGTCTTCTCTACTTCCTCAGTCTTCTAAGTTCTGGAACAGGAAGTATGATCGACTCGCCAAAGAGAAGGCCGATATGGAGGCAGCCTACGAGAGGGAGGTAAAGACGCTTCGCGCATCTTATCTTCCTGTGTCCCGAGCTTTAGATGATTGTTTCTAGGGATCCATAAGACGATTATTTTCCTTTTCTCTTGTATATGATTGAAGATGCTGCACTTCTTTTCCCTGATATTATTTGACGAGATATTTCCATATGTGGTAAAATGCTTAATATTTCCAGAATTTGCAAATAAAACTCTAAAGTTCCTTTGAAATAAAAAACAAATCATATGCACAAACATTGCATGCATCATATGCATAAGCAGGTTCTGTTTCCAGTCCCTTGCCCTGTGGTCTAACTCTGTGTCCTTCATTTATTTTGAAGACAAGCTGACTGACCAGTACTACACTAGAGCCAACATTTCAAGACTGATGGATCACTTAGAGCAAGAGAACCGCGAGCTGAAAGAGGAAGTGGCCAGATTGACTACCCTAATGGAGTCATTCATGGCCGCCCAGAGCCAGTCTTCTCCGACACCTTCAACTCCTCCCCAGAGGACAGTTATCTCTGAGATTGTCTTCTCTACTGTGCCCGCTGCCAGTGCACACTTTGTTCCAACATCCATGCCAACCGGGTTCCCGTGGGGGAGGCCTCCCAATTTCATGTCTGAGGGTCCTGTTCCTACCTTTGCTTCTCTGCCGGCATCTATCCCGGTCCTTGCCGTTCCTCCTCCTATCATGCATACTTTGCCTAGGGTAGACGACATCATCTATCATTCTGAGCCGTCTGAGGGTCCAAATGTTTATGAGAAGATGGATGCTATGAACGATCAATTTCTTGAGCTTCGCAAGGAATTGAAAACTCTCAGAGGGAAGGATCTTTTCGGCAAATCTGCTGCCGAACTCTGCTTGGTTCCAAATGTGAAGATCCCTATGAAATTCAAGGTCCCTGATTTTGAAAAGTACAAAGGAAATACTTGTCCTCTCAGCCACCTGGTCATGTATGCCAGGAAGATGTCGACTCAAACCGATAATGACCAACTACTCATCCACTACTTTCAGGACAGTCTGTCCGGTGCCGCTTTGCGTTGGTACATGGGTTTAGACAGTGCGAACATCCGATCTTTCAATGATCTCGGCGAAGCCTTCGTCAAGCAGTACAAGTACAACGTGGATATGGCTCCCGATAGAGATCAATTGAGAGCCATGTCCCAGAAGGATAAAGAAACATTTAAGGAGTACGCCCAGAGGTGGCGAGAGGTGGCAGCACAGATCGTGCCTCCGCTAGAAGAGAAAGAGATGACTAAGATCTTTTTGAAGACTTTAAGTTCTTTTTATTATGAGCGGATGATTGCTAGCGCTCCTTCTGACTTCACCGAGATGGTGAATATGGGGATGCGTCTAGAAGAAGGGGTCCGTGAAGGACGGTTAACCAGAGAAGAAGGCTCTTCTGCCAAACATTATGGGGCGTTTGCAAAGAAGAAAGATGGAGAGGCACATGTTGTGATCTCCCATGAGAAACCAAGAAGACCCTCTATGAGGAGGAAGACTGTGCGTCCCGCCAGTAACCAGCACCAGGTGGCTCATATAGCACCTGTTTTCAGAGACAATCAACAGTATCAGTAACATAGTAACAATCAGCAACCACATCCGCAATATCAGCAACAACAGCACCGACCGCAGCAGCAGGCCTACCAGCCTCGAAACAGTAATCAAACCAGCACGAGTTACGAGAGCAAAAGGGTCACCTTCGATCCAATTCCTATGACGTACGCAGAGTTATATCCCTCTTTGATAGAAAGGAAGCTGATTACTCTGAGAGACCCACCGGCTATGCCTGCTAACCCCCAGTGGTGGTATAAGCCTGAGTTACATTGTGTTTACCATTCTGGTGCTCCCGGCCATGACGTGGAGAATTGTTACCCTTTGAAGACTAAGGTTCAAGACCTTGTGAGGTGTGGTATTCTATGTTTTGAGGACGTAGGCCCTAATGTGAAGAAGAACCCATTTCCCGAACATGGGAAATCTGTCAACATGGTCCAAGGTTGCCCTGGAAAATACAAGGTCAAGTATGTCAGTCATATTCGACAATCGCTGGTCGAGACGCACCGTTTGTTATGTGACTACAGTCATTATGAGCATGACCATGATAGATGCCGAGTCTGCTCTGTTAACCGATTGGGTTGTTGCCAGGTGCGCAAGGATGTTCAGGAAATGCTGGACGAAGGAGTCATTGAGATCCTTCAAAACAGGAATGTTGATGAAAATGAGCCTGAGGTCAATGTGATCTCCCCAGTGTTCCGGATACCCGAGCCTGTTATCATCAAGTACAATGGTAGCAAGCAGAAGGCTTCTCCCGCTCTGATCATTAAGCCTGCTGGTCCTGTGCCTTACTCCTCTGAAAAGGCAGTTCCCTATCGCTACAATGCCGTAGCAGTAGAGAATGGGAAAGAGGTGTCATTGCCCTCTTCTTCTGTTGTGAATATTGTCGATGTTAGCGGTTTGACCCGTAGTGGCCGTGTATTTTCAGCACCGCCGAAGCCTCAACTTAATGCTGATTTTGTTGAACGCCCGATCGGGAACGCTGTGAATTCTCTGAATCCGGCACTTGCTGTTAAGCCCTCCTCCGTACTGAAAACTCCTACTTCTGTTGGCCCGAGTGGCAATGTGAAAGAAGACTGTGATGAGATGCTGAGACTCATCAAAAGGAGCGAGTACAATGTTGTAGACCAACTTTTACAAACGCCATCCAAAATATCGGTGTTATCATTGCTCTTAAATTCAGAACCACACAGAGAGGCTCTGCAGAAGGTGTTGGATGTGGCATATGTAGATCATGATGTCACTTTGGAGCATTTTGATAGCATTGTTGCAAATATTACTGCTTGCAACAACCTGAGCTTTTGTGACTCTGATCTCTCTGAGGAGGGAAGAGACCACAACTTGGCTTTACACATATCTATGAATTGCAAAGATGACGCCATGTCCAATGTGCTGGTGGACACCGGGTCATCATTGTACGTATTGCCAAAGTCCACTCTCTCAAAGCTATCATATAAAGGACCTCCCATGAGGCAGAGTGGAGTAGTTGTGAAGGCTTTCGATGGGTCTCACAAAACTGTGATTGGGGAAGTTGATCTCCCAGTCAAGATCGGACCAAGTGATTTCCAAATTACCTTCCAGGTTATGGACATTCACCCATCGTACAACTGTCTCTTAGGTAGACCATGGATTCACGAGGCAGGCGCCGTGACGTCCATCCTACACCAAAAATTGAAATTCGTGAAAAACAAGAAGCTGGTGGTGGTAGGGGGAGAAAGGGCTCTCCTGGTTAGCCATTTGTCTTCCTTATCTTATATAGATGCTGAGGTTGAAATTGGAACTCCTTTCCAAGCTTTATCTATAGCTGAGCCTATTGAGAAGAGAACTCCTTCATTTGCTTCCTACAAAGATGCAAAGTTGGCCATTGAGCGTGGTGCAACCACTGGTTTAGGAAAAATGATTGAGTTAGAAGACAACGAGTCTCGGGCTGGCATAGGTTTTTCTTCTGGTACTTTCAACAAGCAAGGGTTATTCAAGAGTGGAGGTTTCATACACACTGGTCTAGATGAGGAGGCTACTGTCGTTTTAGAAGAAGATACAAAGGATTCTGGCAACTTCATCATCCCTGGAGGGGTCTGCAACAATTGGGTCGCTGTGGATATTCCAACAGTTGTCCATAAGTCAACGTAATGATCACTTTGTTTAAAAACCCTTCTTCCATGCCAAAAGGAGGAGTGATAACATTGTTGGCAACATAAATACAATGATATTTTCATTCAATAAATTCATGTTAAATGTTTGTTTTTCCAATTGTTTTCCCTTTTCGCTTTTGCATGAAATTGGTGATCACATAAAACCTCAAAAATAGAATAAAATCAATCTTTTCATCTGCATAATGATTTGCCTTGTTTGAATTCTAAAAGCTTTTCATATCCAAAATCATTATGCAGGTTGATTTCTAAACCCATTGAACATAATGACCCAACACCATCTCCCAATTTTGAATTCCCTGTATTCGAGGCAGAAGAAGATGATGTTGAAGAGATTCCTGATGAGATCACCTGGCTACTTGAGCATGAAGAGAAGATCATTCAGCCGCATCTTGAGAATCTGGAAACAGTCAACTTGGGGTCTGAAGATTGTGTGTGAAAGGTAAAGATTGGGGCACTCCTGGAAGAATCTGTTAAGAAGGGGTTGATTGAATTGCTACGAGAATACGTCGATGTCTTTGCCTGGTCATATGAAGACATGCCTGATCTAGATACTGATATTGTGCAACATTTCCTGCCTTTAAAGCCTGAGTGTGTGCCTGTAAAGCAGAAGCTCAGAAGAACTCATCCTGATATGGCAGTGAAGATCAAAAAGGAAGTTCAGAAGCAAATTGATGTGGGGTTCCTGGTGACTTCTATATATCCTCAATGGGTGGCCAATATTGTGCTCGTGCCTAAGAAAGATGGAAAAGTCTGGATGTGTGTGGACTATAGAGACTTGAATAAAGCTAGTCCGAAAGATGATTTCCCTCTACCACATATTGATATGTTGGTAGACAATACAACTAAATTAAAAGTCTTCTCGTTTATGGATGGATTTTCCAGATATAATCAGATTAAAATGGCACCCGAGGATATGGAGAAGACAACATTCATCACACCTTGGGGAACATTCTGTTATCGACTGATGCCCTTCGGTTTGAAGAACGCCTGAGCCACGTATCAACGAGCTATGACTACCTTGTTCCATGACATGATGCATAAGGAGATTGAGGTGTACGTTGATGATATGATCGCTAAGTCAAGATCGGAGGTTGTACTCCCAGTAGAGGTGGAGATCCCATCAATGAGAGTCTTCATGGAAGCCAAGTTGACTGATGCTGAATGGGTTCAGAGTCGTTATGACCAGCTGAACTTGATAGAAGAAAAGAGATTGACTGCCATGTGCCACGGTCAGTTATATCAGCAGAGGATGAAGAAAGCTTTTGATAAGAAGGTCAAGCCTTGTGTGTTCCGAGAAGGTGACCTTGTGCTCAAGAAAGTCTTGTCTTTCGCGCCCGATTCCAGGGGTAAGTGGACTCCAAACTATGAAGGTCCATATGTTGTTAAGAGAGCCTTTTCAGACGGTGCTTTGATACTTACAACTATGGATGGGGAGGATTTCACTCGTCCTGTGAATTCAGATGCAGTCAAGAAATACTTCGCCTAAAAAAATAAAAAATGAATAGCTCGCTAAGTTGAAAACCCGAAAGGGCGGCTTAGGCAAAAATGAGCGTCTCGGTGGATTGAAAACCCGAAAGGGCGATCCAGGCAAAAGTTAGAGACACAAAAAAATAATGATATATGTATCCCGCTAGATTGAGTACCTCATCCTGGGGAAATCTAGGCAAAAATTAGGGATTTGGCGAGGAACTGCATCCTGACAAGACTTTGTTCTACAATTGTCGTCCGTCAGAGATCCTTGCTCATTATCAGCCAAAGCTTCAAATACATCTGATTCAGAATTGGTGGAGAAATGGTCATTATGTTCAATGTAGCCCTTTTCCAATATATATCACCAATTTCAAATTTGTAAAGATCTATGGAGTCTTGCCATTCGCAGACTACCATTCTATCAAATAAATTTGAGCCTTTTATCCAATTATTGGCACTCTTATTTGTTTCTATTCAACAAATGTTTTGCATGTTTTGATTAAGAAAATATCATTGTTTTAAACGATCAAATTTTTTATATAATTTGTTTTTAAACAAAGTGAACATTCACAATGACGAAAGGATACTTAGGAGATCCTCAGTGCTCTCCCAAGGGTGGTACGATCCCCAACAGGGTAAGATTTTTGTCCATATTCCTGACATGACTATATCTCCTCCCTCCGGAACCCCTTGTGGTTTATCCTACCAAGTGGATTGCTTGTTGAGAGTCACCTCTCTTCCCTTCAGCAGAGTAGCAATCTTTCTTCCTCAGTGTAACACCCTTCTAAAATACCCCAAATATTTAATTAAAACAACATATATAGATCAGAGTAAATATGCAATCAAGGGTGTCACACAACATTTCACACCATAATAACTGTCATGCTCTTCATTTAATCAAAATAAACATTTTCTTGCATAATTCGCAGCGGATAGAAATCAACTAACCATTCAAACATATAACATATTACAGGTAAAAAGGTTCAACAACCACAATAAAACAATTAAAACATCCCGTCCCGATGTTACATCTATCAGAGCATGACCCACTTAGGAGACTACACTAGACTCCAAGCATAAGCTTCCACTCAACTCATTTGTTCGTTACCTGAAAAATAGTTGTAAGGGTGAGTTCCTCAATCGATATAATAAGCATTATAAATCATCATGTAATGCTAAGTAAATTCACACATTTCATCACCCTAATCGTAACATACATCCAGTAACGACACATCAACTCAAATATCATACTTAATATCAACACAATTCCACTCCTCAATTAAATTAAATATCCATACAACAAGCCAACGAAATGCAACTCTAATGAGACTCGACTCGTCATGCATGTGGTACCTTTCGGAGTAAAACTCCCAACTTAAAATCATTGCCATTTTATTGGGCATCAAGGCATAAGCCTTCAACTTTCAACTTAAAATTTGCCAATCCAGGCCAACGTGGTGTGAGCAAAGCTCCGACTTAATGCATATGAATGTACATGGCATACACGACTTTAAACTGTCAACAACATAATAATAATAGCAATACAACGATGTTTTCAACAAAATCAACTTATAATCAACTTTGGCTCACCAAGCCTACAACTCAGTATTTTCAACAACTTTAACACAACTTATCAACATATTTGTATCAACACTTCATAACATAAACTCAACAAAATTACTCATCAAAATTAATGATAATAGGCCAATCACCAATTATGTTCACAACATGAAAATATCAATTTTTCCAATTTCCAACAGTGTTAACCGGTTAACGCCCTGGGTTAACCGGTTAACGCAGGACAAAACACACTTCCTGGCAAAACGCAACAGTGTTAACCGGTTAACGCCCTGGGTTAACCGGTTAACGCAGGCAAAACAGCACATTTTCACAAAATATAACAGTGTTAACCGGTTAACGCCCTGGGTTAACCGGTTAACGCAGACAAAACAGCAGTTCCTGCGCTAACACAAGGTAGAATGCAGAGTTCTCCGCATTTTCCGCCGTTGGAGGACTTCCGGACCTCCGATTCAACTTCCGTAAAAAGCTACATTATCGGAAAATCACGATACATACAATTATCGATTCAATTTCAGTTTTCATACAACTTATTCATCACAATTTTCTCAGCATTCTAAATCCCAATTAGGGTAATTCAACGGTTTATCACTACCCATTACATGTTAATCTATAATACCCAGTAAACGACGATAAACCCCCCTTACCTGAGATAATCCGGCAAACTCTAACCTTCGAGCTTTTCCGTTCTTCAACCTTTGCTCTCTAGCTCTTCCTCTTTGCCTTTTCTCCACTTTCCACTTTTCAGCCGCTTCTCTGTTTCACGTGAAAACTCTTTACCAAAAATGAAAACCCTTTTTTCTTATTCCAACTTATATATTTTCCACTAATTATTATTCCAAATAATAATAATGATAATAATAATCCAATAATTCAATTTATTTAATTAAATTAATAAATATATTATTAACTTAATTTAAATAATTCTCTTATTTTATTCGGGGTGTTACAACTCTCCCCCACTAAAAGAGTTTTCGTCCTCGAAAACATACCTCAAGCAAATAACTCTGGATAAGACTCTTTCATCTGACTCTCCAGTTCCCAAGTCACATTGCCACCTGCTGGTCCTCCCCAAGCTACCTTCACTAAGGCAATCTCTTTACCCCGCAACTGCTTCAACTCTCGATCCTCAATCCTCATAGGCGATATTTCAACAGTCAGGTTATCTCTCACCTGTACATCATCTACTTGGATCACATGCGACGGATCATGAATGTACCTCCTCAACTGAGACACATGAAAAACCTCATGCAAATTCGCAAGTGACGGCGGTAAAGCGATACGATAGGCTACCTCTCCTATCCTCTCCAAAATCTGATAAGGACCAATAAATCGAGGTGTCAACTTCTTTGACTTCAGAGCTCGACCAACTCCAGTTATCGGAGTAACACGGAGAAACACATGATCTCCCTCTTGAAACTCAAGTGATTTCCTCCTCTTATCATGATAACTCTTCTGACGACTCTGAGCAATTCTCATCTTCTCTTGAATCATCTTAATCTTTTCTGTAGTTTGTTGAACAATTTCCGGTCCAACTACAGCACTCTCACCGGACTCATACCAACATAAAGGTGTCCGACATCTCCTACCATACAAAGCTTCAAACGGTGCCATACCAATACTCGAATGAAAACTATTGTTGTAGGTAAACTCAATCAAAGGTAAATAACAATCCCAAGCACCTCCCTTTTCCAAAACACAAGCCCTCAACAGATCCTCTAGTGACTGAATCGTCCTCTCAGTCTGACCATCAGTCTGCGGGTGATATGTAGAGCTCAATCTCAGTTTAGTTCCCAAAGCCTTCTGCAAACCTTCCCAGAATTTCGATGTAAATCTAGGATCTCTGTCCGAAACAATACTCGACGGAATACCATGCAAACTTACAATTTTCTCAATATACAACTCAGCTAATTTCTCTAACGGATAGTCCATTCTGATCGGAATGAAATGAGCCGACTTTGTTAATCTGTCAACAATCACCCAAATAGCTTCAAAATTCTTAATTGTCCTCGGTAAACCAGAAACAAAATCCATGCTGATACTATCCCACTTCCACTCTGGAATAGCCAACGGTTGCATTAGCCCAGACGGCTTCTGATGCTCAATCTTTGACTTCTGACAAGTCAAACAGGAATAAACAAAACTCGCAATTTCTCTTTTCATTCCCGGCCACCAAAATAACTTTTTCAAATCATGATACATCTTCGTAGCTCCAGGATGAATACTCAGGCCACTACGATGTCCTTCTTCAAGAATACTCTTCTTAAGTTCGGCAACATCCGGAATACACACCCGCTTACCAAATTTCAGAATACCATTTTCATCAACTCTGAATTCACCACCTTGACTCTGATTCACTAGAGTCAACTTATCAACCAAAAGCACATCGGATTTCTGACCCTCTCTGATCTCATCCAGAATACTGTCGCATCACGCGAAAAACCGGCGGGAAAAGAAAGAAACAACAGAGCCGCCACCGTGCGTTATTTATCCCAAAAGAGGGAAAGGAAACGCTCGAAGTAAACCTAGGAAAGAACATGGTCTCGCGACCAAAGAGGATGGGTTCGGGAGTCGGTTATGCGAAGGGAAGGTGTTAGGCACCCTACGCATCCGTAGTACTCTACGGGATCCACGCACAAAAGGAAGGATAAATGGTTGCTAAACACTGCTCAAACTCACACACACTGGCTGAAAAGAGACAAAAGAAACTGACTGAAACTGACTCGGCAGGATATCGAATCCTGGGCCTACTTAGTCTATCAGGCATAGACATCAGAGTCGAAGTAGTTCGGACTAGGGAAAGAGACACATGCTCGCTAGGATATCGCATCCTATGCATACGTATCTTCTCGGACGAGAGAAGAATCAGAGCATTCGTAGCTCGGCTGACACGCACACAAACAAACAAGACACAGGCGAACGTGGAGCCTGAATGCCAATCGTTGGACTTACATCAGCATCCGAACCTAAAACACACACAAAGAGGCAAACATGGAGCCCAAATGCCAATCACTGGACTTACATTGACATCCGAACCTAAACACACACAACAGATAGATAGGGAGTCGGGGACTCAGCCTACAACTGTCAAGCACACACAAAAGAAAAGAAAAGGCGCCCGGAGAGATTAGCTCAATCTCCTGCCTACATACTTCATCTGGTGTGAAGATCAGGGCGATGTAGTTCCCCTACGCAGGGACAAAGGATCTAGCCTAACCAGATAACAGAGGGAGACACAACACTAGGGAGACTACGACTCGAGCCTAGATGTTGTCATGCAAAATCAACCCTAAGTTAAGGTTTCTAGCTAAATGGCACAAGGGCCAACCTATCCTAGACAAGGCTTGCACAGGAAGCAAGGGTCTCGATTGCAACTAGGGCAAGAGAAAGGGGAGGTCTCAATCGCAACGCGGGCGAGAGAAAAGAGAGATCTCAATCACACATGGGTGAGAGAAAAGAGTTAGTGTTAGTGGTTAGTCAAACTCGGCAAGACATCGCGTCTCGTGCCTACGTATCTCATCTGAACATGAGAATCAGAGTTGCCGTAGTTCGGCCAAACAACTCTAAACATGGCTCACACAGGAAGCAAGCCACACAGACTTGACTTGCACAGGAAGCAAGTCAAGCACAACCTACCCTGCACAAGGGCAAGTCAACTAAACCTAAAGAGGCAAAGCAAACAGGCAATCACAGGAAGCACACTCTATATGCATACAAGAGGCTCAAGCAAAAGGTTAGGCACTAGGGCCAACTGGAATAGGGTAAGTGTTGCTCTTAACCTTGCCATTGAGAGGCTAAGGTGAAGCAAATGAATAGGAGATGAGGGGTGTGCCTCATTGCTTCTATCCCTAATCAGGGAGAGCATCAAACAATAGAAAGTGGGGGAGTTCAGAAAGATGGAACTCTTTCCCCATTATTGACTCGATAGATCTTGGGTTTTTATCTCGATGCTTCAACCATGTAATGGGAGCAAAGAGAGGACACACTGAATAGTGGGGGATAGGCTACTTATCCCTACCTTCCACCAATTGCCTTACTTGAAGGACTTTTCCTGCTTGGGACAATTTTAAACAAACACAGGCATTGCCTCTTAAGGAGGACTTCAGACAGTTTGCCCGGTCAAATAACAGACCGGGTCTCCAGACTACATGAAGAAGAAAGGTTTATACCTCAAAGCAATTGCTAAAAAGCAAAGCAAGCAACTAAAGCAACTAAAGGGTACCTGAGAAAAAACCAAACAAATCAGTATGCAATTAAACAGTTAAAAGCAAAAGGAATGGATAAACAGTCAACCACAGAAGGTCAACTGTGCAAAGCAAAACTCAAACACATGAGTCAAACCGTCTACAAAACAAAGGTTAGTTCATATGTAAACAAATCCAATTACATTTGTATGATCTCAATGGCAATGGTGCTTAACCTGAAACAGGAACTCAATAGTAAGCACAGAAGACCACTAGGACTAGCCTAGGGTCAAAGGTGAAAGAAAAAGTCAAGGCAGCAAAGAAAAGTCAACCAAAGTCAAGGTCAAACATTTAAGAAGCTATCTCAATTGGATTCACATTCAAATCATGCATCATTATCATTTCATATACAAAAGAAAGCAAAGCATGGCAAAGGAAGCATACAAAAGGTCAACAGCAAGACCTCATTCAAAAGTCAACTCAAACAATCTCAAAAATCATCAAATAAATCACACTCAATCGTAACATCTAACATGGTAGACATGTAAAATTTCATGGCATTTGGATGAGAGGAAGGCAGTCAATTAAAATCAAGAAGTCAACACAATTTCAAACATGCACAATGAAGGTCAACAAACATGGGTCAACTTCAAAAAATCATATCAAATTGAAAACAGATGAGAAATGAATGAGATTAACAACAATGCAAAGCTTGAGATGTCTAGTTATCACATATGAAATTTCATGATCATACAATATGGTATGAGAATTTCCCAAATGATTTGGCAACATGTAACACAAAAAGTCAACCATTGACTAGGCAGGGAAGAAAATTCACAATCAAATGGAAAACAGCACAATCAATTCCAAGAAAAATCACACATGAACTAGACATACAAAGGATGACTCATGCAAAAAATTGGATCATTTGGATGTAAGTAAGCATGTCAAACAAAATTGGGAAAATGCACATTCATGGTGTGACACAAATTGTCACACCCTTTTTCAGAAAATCATATCTCACACACCACATATGATAAATACACAAACTTTATATGGAAACAAAGGTGAATGAGTCTAGTTTTACCACAAAAAATTTCAGAACCAATGGATGCATCATCATTATTTCACAATTGAAATGGCAAAGGGTACAATTTTTGGTCACATAACAAAAACCCTAGAGCCAATTAAAATCCAATGATCAGAAAAAATATTAAAAATCACGGTAAAATACTAGACATCCAACAGGTCACAATGCAAAAAATCCCATAATTTTTGGAGTTGAAATGAATTAAAAATGGATTTTGTAAGTTGAGTGCATAAATTGGAATAACATGAACAAAAAGCATGGCAAGGCAAGTCAACCAAGTTGACCGAGTGGCATTGTGGTAATATTGGGCTTCATTAATCAAAACACAGCGTTTTGAAGGAACACGCGAAATGTTCTCATTGGCTGTTGCCCAATGGAACAGTAAACCAGCAGAGAAAATCAAATAAAGCCACCAATCATTTTTCGTGTTATGGACAGGCTAGGGTTTTGTTCAACAATATCATGTGTTCACCATCATAAAACAAGTTTCCAGCAGAATCACACACAATAGCACAGCATTGGAATAACATTCTTCAAACAATCATACGCCAAACAACAGACAAACAAATTTCCACGAATTTTCTGGGCAGGTTTAAGTAACAGCACAGCAACAACATTATGTTCATCATCAGCAAAAATCGCAACAGAAAAATATTCCCAGAATTTAACAATAAGCATACTAATCGTTTCATCCAACTAAGCACAAACATAATATGGCATCCATGATCATTAATTTGAGCACACAAAAGAGAAATCAACAAAAACAATTTTGAACATTGAACTTCACAAACAGATTTCTCTTAACATAGTTGATCATTTGCAATGGTTTAAGGTTCATTGGAATGAGCATTCAAAGACCTTCATTAAACATGGCATAGCTTAGCAAAAAGAGCAAATCGAAAAACTGACCAAAATGATGAGCAGTGAAGATTCAGCAACCTTTTGCTTGTATGAGCTTGAACAGATGTGTATTATGCTTCTATAAGATTGATGCTTGAAAGCCTTGAACTCAGTGATGCTTAGAAATAACCAAATCATGATCTGCCATAGCTGAAGCTTGAAGGAAACAGGGCACGAAAATGGACTTCCAGCTGATGATTGATGGTTCAAACAGCCCTCAAATGATGGTCAGAACATGGAACAACCAAGAGGGGCTCGTGTTTTTTTGAGATTTTTGAGCAGAAAATGGCAAAGAGCAAAAATGCAAGAATGAGAGAGTATGAGTTTTCTGTGGTCTGTGACTGCTACTAGGGTTTAGAAAATGTCAGAAAAATGGTTTATATGTGTTGTTTAAACTTTCTTAATCAAGTGTTAAACCATATTAGCTTAAATGAAACATTTTGCATATTGCTAAATTTTGAGAATATGGAAATGGAGGTGTGGTGTCTTGCACGAAATGGGCTTTAAAAGCAGGCTGCAAAAGTCTTTTAATCCATCTGTTTTAAGTTGGTTCAATGAAGCATTAAGTTTGTGTTGCTTAAAAGAACCAAAATGTCATATTTGCCAATTTGTACATAAGTGGAAATGGAGGGTATGCCTTGCACGATTTGGGCCTTGGCCAGCTGCAAAATGACTATCCAATTTGCTGTTTTTGGTCTGCACAATGAAATGCTACATCTTGCTTTACTTATGATTCCATTTGCAAAAAATCACCAAGTTTACACCTTTGGCCAAAATAGTGATATGACAATGTCATGTGCATGAGTTAGGGCTTGGAACAAGTTTCAAATGACATATAAAATGAATCCCAATTGGCCACTTGTGTAGAAAATGCTTAAATCAAAAAGTCAATGGTTGGTCAAACTTGATTTTTAAATGAAATAGGTCAAAAAATGCCATTTTGATTGGCAAGGTTTTGGTACATGATGTTTACATTTTTGGAAAGAGGAGGAAAAATGTGGTTTGTAGGAAAAAACCCCACCAAATTTGGCCTTATGGTTTGAGAGATATGGCCCTTTGAAGTTCACAAAATTTTGAAATTGAATTGATCATATCTTGACAACCACACATGGGATTTGAGAGTTCTTGGACTTTTTGAAAATGGGAGAACAAGACCTTCAACTTTCATGTTTAGCAAAAATTCATTTGAAGCTTGTATCATGATGCAAGTTGATGATCAAGAAGTTTCCATTTTTGGCAGTTGAAATTACAGGTCCACTTTCTATTTTGGGAAATTTTCTGTTTTGGCTTCAAATTCTTCCATGATGTTGATTGCTATGACACATAAGGCCTATTAGGACATGAATAAACTCTCTCAAACTATTTCCATCCATCAAAACCAAAGAATCAACCACAGTTAACCAACTTTGACTTTTCTAGGGTTTTGGACTGACTGTGCACTTCTGATGAATTCCAAACCCTAATTCCTTGAGACCTTGACTTCAAATGATGTCCCAAGTTGTATGGACTCTTGATTATTGATCATGGTGCCCAAATTCCACAAGAATGGCCACCATCCACTGCTTTGACTGACTGTTGACTGTCTAGGGTTTTTGCCTGACTGTGCATTGACTGATGACCTTTGAGCCTTCAACCCTTGACTTGAACACTTCAAATGGACCTCCAAGTCATGTGAACTTGATGGGCAAACCCTAGGGCCTTGGCTCCTTGAGAAACACCCTTGCTTGATTGGTTGACTGATCTCCTGATCAGTTTGACCTAATTCTTTGCTTGCTTGCTCTTGAGGCAACTGGGGACAATGCAAATGCTATGCAATGGACCATGATATGATATGACCTAATATGATATGGTATGTACAATGATAGGTGCAAATTTGAGGTGCTACAGCTGCCCCTATTCAATCAGCTGGGAACCCGAACGGATGATAGCAACGGCTGTCAGACTTTCAGGGTAAACAGGGATTGAATACAAAAGAACCGTAGAAATTTGCACCGACAGGATATGATACAAAAACCACGTCATTTACCGATGACAAACTGCATGACAACTTCAGAAAAGCAAAACCATTTACCGATGGTTGAAGAACTGGAACCTTGATATTTACCGTATCAACTTCAGCACGACCATTTACCGATGGCGGCTGGGGAAAACAAACCTGTGAAAAACAAAACCACTTACCGATGGTTAAAACTGGGACTTTGATATTTACCGATATCAACTTCAGCACGACCATTTACCGATGGCGGCTGGGGAAACCACTTTTGAAAAACAAAACCATTTACCGATGGTTAAAAACTTGATATTTACCGATATCAACTTCAGCAAAAACCATTTACCGATGGTTGCTGGGAAATAATTTGATGTAGGAAGGAAGCAAGACCATTTACCGATGGTGGCTTCAAAGAAACTTGACATTTACCGATGTCAACTTAGCAAGACCATTTACCGATGGCTGCTGCAACTGAGAACTCGATATTTACCGATATCGAAGAAACTGGGCCATTTACCGATGGCATCTCCGCTTGGGGAGGAACAAAATCTTTGTTGTGATACCAGACAAGACGTTTACCGACGACTTCTGGGGATTTTGATTTTTATTAACGAGAGAACAAAGAATGACCAGACATTTACCGATGACTGGGATGAGACACGATGTTTAACGACATCGAAAGATGATGTTTACCGACATCAAAAAGAATGACCAGACATTTACCGATGACTGGGGTGAGACACGATGTTTACCGACATCGAAAGATGATGTTTACCGACATCAAAAAGAATGACCAGACATTTACCGATGACTGGGGTGAGACACGATGTTTACCGACATCGAAAGATGATGTTTACCGACATCAAAAGAGTGACCAGACATTTTACCGATGACTGGGATGAGAAATTTATTGGGGAAGACAAACAAAATTTGCAACTGGAAACCAGGTAGGACATTTACAGATGACTCTACTGGGGATTTCTAGCTGGGGATTATCAGACATTTACCGATGACTGACGAAAAGGACTCGATGTTTACCAACACCGAAACAATGGCGTTTACCGACACCAAAAAAATGACCAGACATTTACCGATGACTGGGTGGAACTCGATGTTTACCGACATCGAAAGATGATGTTTACCGACATCAAAAATGACCAGACATTTACCGATGACTGGGTGGAACTCGATGTTTACTGACACCGAAACAATGGCGTTTACCGACACCAAAACAAAAAAGACACACGCGGGTATTGACATGACACTTACTGGTATCACAAGAATAGCATTTGATATGCCAAGGCAAGGTTGATCACTTGCTGGGGGTCTCACTGGGGAGAAACAAACTTGCTGTCACCATCTGGTGAGGAAATAAACCTCTGTCACTATCGGGTGAGGAAATAAACCTCTGTCACTATCGGGTGAGGAAATAAACCTCTGTGGGGATAATCAATTCTGAATGCTGTCGAAGCAACTGTAGCAGACTTGGTGCTGATGTTGAACAAAATGACCTGCCTCTGTCGGGGATATGGTCTGATGTGGTTTTGAACACATGAATGCATATGTTTGAATTTTTCTATGGCGTAATGCTCCATATGGGATGGAAATGCTACGCAGTTTTGAGGATGCAATGATTACTATATGCAATGCAGTATGATGAGAACTCTGCGGGGAGAGATACACAGGACGA
Organism: Lathyrus oleraceus; assembly: GCF_024323335.1. Classification (NCBI taxonomy): domain Eukaryota; kingdom Viridiplantae; phylum Streptophyta; class Magnoliopsida; order Fabales; family Fabaceae; genus Lathyrus; species Lathyrus oleraceus. Next base: position 84,875,578 of record NC_066583.1, on the reverse strand, counting down.
CTGTGCTGAGGAAATCTTCAAGATAAATCCACTGGGGGAAAAGAAGGCAACTGCTGGGGAACCAACAACACAAACCCACCAGAGGAGGACAAGGCAACTTGCTGGGGAGTAATAAAGCAACTCCGCTAGGGGAAAAACAACGGTAAACTGCTGAGGATAGCCCAATCAATCCACAAAAATTTCGCTTGGGGAAATAAATGCTCCGCTGGGGAAGATAATCCAGGTAACTCTTCTGGGGATAAGGCTCATACAAACCTCAGATACAATAAACTCTGCTTTGGGGAATAACTGTTACTCCGCCGGGGACGACCCACATAATTCACAAGTAGAAACGACTCAGCTGGGGATGCGGATATCGATTTGCCACGATAACTCATCCAATCCTCTGGTAGGATAAACTCTGCTGGAGAGATAAATGCTTCGCTGGGGAAGTCAAACAGTCCCATATCTAGGAGAATGACTCCGTCTGGGGAAAGCACTGCTGGGGAATGCTCACAGGTGACGACCTTACTGGGGAAAATATACACAGGTGACGACCTACAAGTCGGGACAACAGATGCCCCAGGGGATACATGGACAAGATACGGTCAAGGGTCCTCAACATTCAAAATGATTTTCAAATGTTTTAATCTTTCTGCACGTCATTGTTTAGCCTTCATGTTTTTATATGCAATGTTTATCAAAAATTCGGACGTTTTTGCAAACAAAACAGTAAAAGTAAAAACAAGAGAGCAATTTATCTGAATAACGACTTTTATTGATTGAAAGTGTGCCTGAAGAGGCGAATACATTGGGGAGCAATTCCTAGGAAGAGGTAATTGCGCACAAAAGGAAAAAAATAAACTATTCTAATGGCAATGTGAACACGGCATCCACTGTTTCCCAACTCTGTTATAACTCATAGATCATCAGTTTCCTCCCAATTCCTTGCTTTCTGAGAAGAATGACTGGACCGATCACATCTGTCGAGATGGTAGCTGACGAAGCATGATGAAGTACAGATAACTCAAAATGTAGTCTTCGCTTTATTCCCTCTTTTGGCTGGATCGCCCTTTCGGGTTTTTAATCCACCGGGATACCCATTTTTGCCTAAGCCGCCCTTGCGGGTTTTCGACTTACCGGGTGTACAAAATTTTTTCATTTTTATCCCTAACTTTTGCCCGAACCTTTTCTTTCTGTTTTTTGGTTCGCCGGGATGCCCATTTTTGCCTGGACTCTTTTGTTCTTTTTGTCCAGCGGGTCAATTTATGCGAAGTATTTTTTGACTACATCTGAGTTAACAGGGGAAGGAAAATCTTCACCGTCCATAGTTGTAAGCATCAAGGCTCCACCGGAGAAGACCTTCTTCACAACATATGGACCTTCGTAATTAGGAGTCCACTTGCCCCTGTTATCTGTACCGGGAGGAAGGATCCTCTTCAAAACTAGATCGCCAGTTTGAAATGTCCGAGGACGCACTTTCTGATCAAAGGCTCGCTTCATCCTTCTCTGATACAACTGCCCATGGCAAACAGCTGCTAACCGTCTTTCTTCGATAAGGCTTAACTCATTAAACCTTGTACGAATCCACTCGGCTTCGTCCAGCTTGACATCCAATAATACCCTCAGAGAAGGGATCTCCACCTCAACTGGTAGGACTGCTTCCATACCATACACAAGGGAGTAAGGGGTTGCCCCGGTCGACGTACGTACTGAGGTACGGTATCCATGCAAAGCGAAAGGCAACATCTCGTGCCAGTCCTTGTACGTAACGACCATCTTCTGCACAATCTTCTTGATATTCTTGTTAGCTGCCTCTACAGCACCATTCATCTTTGGTCTGTAAGGAGAAGAATTGTGATGTTCGATCTTGAAATCTCTGCACAGTTCTTTCATCATCTTGTTGTTGAGATTCGAACCATTGTCAGTGATGATTCTCTCGGGAACTCCATAACGACAGATGATTTCTTTCTTGATGAACCGGGCAACCACTTGTTTGGTGACGTTGGCATAAGAAGCTGCTTCCACCCACTTGGTGAAGTAGTCGATCGCAACCAAGATGAAGCGATGTCCATTAGAAGCAGTAGGCTCGATCTTCCCAATCATATCGATGCCCCACATGGCGAATGGCCAAGGCGAGTTCATGACATTCAACGGGCTTGGTGGTACATGCACCTTATCAGCATAGATTTGACACTTATGGCATTTCCGAGCGTATTTGAAGCAATCGGACTCCATAGCCATCCAGTAATATCCGGCTCTCAGCAACTTCTTAGACATTGCATGTCCACCAGCGTGGGTACCAAACGAACCCTCGTGCACCTCTTGCATTAACATGTCTGCTTCGTGTCTATCCACGCATCTGAGCAGAACCATGTCAAAGTTCCTCTTGTATAGCACATCATCCTGATTCAGATAAAAACTTCCAGCCAGCCTTCTCAGGGTCTTCTTATCATTCTTCGACGCACCCTCAGGATACTCTTGAGTCTTGAGGAAGTTCTTGATGTCATAATACCACGGCTTATCATCAATAGCATTAACGGACTCGGCTGCAAACACATATGCAGGCCTCTCGAGTTGATTTACCGCAACATGTGGCACATGATTCCACCAATGAACCTTTATCATGGAAGATAAAGTGGCCAATGCATCAGCCATCTGATACTCGTCCCGGGGGACATGATACAACTTCACCTTCTTGAAGAACGTCAGTATTCTTCTGGTGTAATCTCTATACGGAATCAAATGCGGCTGGTTTGTATTCCAATCTCCATTGACCTGATTGATCACTAGAGCAGAATCTCCAAAAATGTCAAGTGTTTTGATCCTCAGATCAATGGCTTCTTCTATCCCCATGATACAAGCCTCATACTCAGCTTCATTGTTGGTGACGTCGAATGTCAATCTGGCAGAGAAAGGTATATGAGCACCTTTGGGATTGATCAGTACTGCCCCAACACCATTACTGTTCATATTCACAGCCCCATCAAACATCAGTGTCCACTTGTCATCAGGATCCGGTCCTTCCTCAACAAGCGGCTCTTCACAGTCTTTCATCTTCAAATACATGATGTCTTCATCGGGGAACTCAAACATCATAGGCTGATAGTCGTCGATCGGTTGCTCGGCAAGATAGTCGGACAAAATACTACCTTTGATGGCCTTCTGTGACGTGTACTGAATGTTGTATTCTGTTAAAATCATTTGCCAACGGGCAACACGTCCGGTGAGAGCTGGCTTCTCAAAGATGTATTTTACTGGATCCATCCTAGAAATCAACAAAGTAGTATGGTTCAACATATACTGCCTTAGTCGGCGAGCAGCCCAGGCCAAAGCACAACAAGTTTTCTCGAGCAGTGAATATCTTGTTTCACAGTCGGTAAACTTTTTGCTTAGGTAGTATATGGCATGCTCTTTTCGACCAGACTCGTCATGCTGCCCCAATACACACCCCATTGAAGTCTCGGTGACTGAAAGGTACATGATCAGTGGTCTCCCAGGAACTGGAGGGATAAGGATTGGAGGTTTCTGTAAGTACTCTTTGATTTTGTCAAAAGCTTTCTGACAGTCATCATTCCATTTGATCGCCTGATTCTTTCTGAGTAGTTTGAAAATTGGTTCACATGTGGCAGTTAGATGAGATATGAACCTTGCAATGTAGTTCAACCTCCCTAAAAACCCACGGACTTGCTTTTCCGTCTTCGGTTCAGGCATCTCTTGAATAGCTTTGACTTTAGCTGGATCAACCTCAATCCCTTTCTCACTGACAATGAAGCCTAAGAGCTTCCCGGATCTCACCCCAAACGTACATTTGTTCGGATTCAGCCTCAGCTTGAACTTGACCAGTCTGTCAAACAACTTCTGCAAATTAACCAAGTGCTCCTCTTCTGTCTGCGACTTCGCAATCATATCATCCACGTACACTTCGATTTCGTTGTGCATCATGTCATGAAAGAGAGTCGTCATTGCCCTCTGATAGGTAGCACCGGCATTCTTCAGCCCAAATGGCATCACTTTGTAGCAGAACGTGCCCCACGGTGTAATGAATGTCGTCTTTTCCATGTCCTCTGGCGCCATCTTGATCTGGTTATAGCCTGAGAAACCGTCCATGAAAGAGAATACCGAGGACTGAGCCGTATTATCCACCAATACATCAATGTGAGGTAATGGGAAATCATCTTTCGGACTCGCCCTGTTCAAATCCCGGTAATCGACACACATTCTGACTTTGCCATCCTTCTTCGCTACAGGAACAATGTTGGCAACCCACGGCGGGTAACTTGTAACAGCCAGGAAACCTGCGTCCCACTGCTTCTGAACCTCTTCTTTGATCTTGACAGCCATATCAGGACTAGTTCTACGAAGCTTCTGCTTGACCGACGGACACTCTTCTCTAAGAGGTAACCGATGCACCACAATGTCTGTATCCAACCCAGGCATATCTTGGTATGACCAGGCGAATATCTCCACATATTCTCTTAGCATCTCAATTAGCCTCCTCTTGACAGAGTCTTCTAAAGCAGCCCCAATCTTGATCTCTCTTCTGGCGTCCTCAGTACCCAGATTAACAGTTTCCAACTCTTCCTGGTGAGGTTGGATGACCCTTTCCTCTTGCTTCAGTAGTCTGACCAATTCTGCAGGGAGTTCACAGTCTTCCTCACTCTCCTCTTCAGCTTGGTAAATGGGATTGTTGAAATCATACTGAGCCATAACAGAGTCGTTCACAGTGGATGCCAAAAGATCTTTTCTGCATGTTTAATGTTTTGTTTTTTAGAAAAAGATTTCAATGAAGTCACAAAAAACAAAAACATTGCCATTTTTTATTTTTTTGAAAAAGTGAAAAACAGAAAATAGAAAGACAGGGATCTCAAAATTTGATTGAAAAAACGTCCTTTATTTATAAACATTGTGAACATGATGTGGCCCTACAATGAACCACTACGCCTTGGGCAGAACGTAGGGTTTTCATGCAAAATGAAAAACAAAAGAAAATTACTCTGTCAGTAGAGTAACTTGGACCACTTCTTCAGCCGTCCAGTTGTTGATAACCTCGCCTGGTGCACAAGGGCGGACCCAGACGTTCAGATCACAGACACCGTCTTCACCATTAGTAGCAAAGACATCCCCATGGTTCATCAACCCAGTGCTGGTGAAGGTACTCGGACCTGCTTGTACGCTCTGCTCTGCTTGGAGAGGCTCGTACCCGATTCCGAACTTGTCTTCTTTAATTGGCAAGTCGACCATCTTGCCCCAGCCCTCAGCTTTGCCAGAGTCTACAACTTCCTTGGCCTGCTTGTACGACGAAATTGAAGCACCTGGCTTCCTCTGCTCAGCACAAGCTACCCCTTCCAAAGCTACAGTCTCAAATGCCTGGCACAGGGTTTCGTGGATCTCGCCATCTACCTCAACATACTTGAATGAGGAGAGATGACTCACCAGAATCTCTTCTTCGCCGCAGACGGTCACAATCTGACCGTTCCAGACATATTTGAGTTTTTGGTGGAGAGTCGACGAGACTGCTCCAGCGGCGTGAATCCATGGACGCCCCAACAAACAGCTATAAGCAGGCTGAATGTCCATCACATAGAATACGATGTCGAACATCTCCGGACCTATCTTCACCGGCAATGTGACTTCACCAAAGACAGAACGCTTGGATCCATCAAATGCACGAACAATCAGGTCACTGGGAGTGAGCACAACTCCCTCGACGTCGATCTTCTTTAATATTTGTTTCGGCAAGACATTCAGGGACGACCCGGTGTCTACCAGCACGTGAGATAAAACAACACCTTTACACTCCATAGTGATGTGCAAGGCTTTGTTATGATTGCGTCCCTCAGGCGTTAGGTCTAGGTCAGTGAAACCTACACCGTGCCTGGTACTCACATTGGCTAGTACACCTTCCAGCTGGTTGACGGATATCTCTTGCGGGACGTACGCCATGTTCAGCATCTTTAACAAAGCGTCCCGATGTGCCTCAGAACACATCAGCAAAGAGAGTATCGAAATCTTTGACGGAGTTTGGTTGAGCTGATCTACAATCTTGTAGTCACTCTTCTTGATAATTTTCATGAACTCCTCAACATCTTTCTGAAAAGAACCCTCAGCCTCCTTCTGAGCCGGTTCCTCGTCAACCACTGCTTGTTTGCCCTTAGCTCTGGCGGATGCCTCAGCACTAGCATCCCTCAAAGGCTGAGGAGCAAACAGTCGTCCGCTCCTAGTGAAACCTCCTGGTCCTCCAACATTGTCCACCACCGGACTTGCAACAGCAGGAGTTCTCACAGGAGCACTGATTGTAACTGGTGCTTGTACAGCTGGTCTTGTCTGGTTACCAGCCCTTCTATTATTGCGATAGGCGTTGTCGTACCTCCACGGAACAGCCCTACTATTTTCAATCTGCCTTCTGCCAGGCGCAACAATAGTAGCTGGTGCACGGATGGTTACCGGAGCTGGAATGGTAACCGGAGCATTGCTCGTTGTGGGTGCACTGATAGCCCCACGCCCTCGTCCTTCAGACGGCTTGTAAAATATGGTGACAGTAGACACTGCCCCATCATCCTTAACGGCCCGGCTGAACTGCAGACAACCCTCATCCATCATCTTCTGAATTCCAGCCCTCAACTGGTCACAACCATCGGTAGCCTCTGAACAGCCCAAACACTCTTCATTACAACCCGGGTCAACACCCCTCTTCAGTAGACGGCCCTTGATTACCAACAAAGAAGTCCGCACATCTTCAACATTTACAACCAAGTCTTCAGCTTCTCCATCTTCTACGTTGTTAACCCTATGCCCGCCATGCTGAGGCATAGGATTGTTTACCACATTTGGAACTGGAGAGAAGTTGATCGCCTTAGCATCGATCAAGTCCTGAACCTTGTGCTGCAAAGCTCGGCATCTTTCAGTATGGTGGCCTGGTGCCCCAGAATGATAGTCACATCTAACATTTGCGTCATAGCCTGGAGGCAACACTGTTGATGGAGCCACTGTACGCAATTCCACGAAACCCAACCTGAGCAACTCAGGCAGAAGCTCAGCATACGTCATGGGTAACGGGTCAAATCTTCTATGAGGCTGCCAATTCTGTCTTGGCTGAAAAGGACGTTGCTGTTGTTGCTGTTGTTGTTGTTGTGGTTGTTGTGGTTGTTGTGGTTGTTGTGGTTGTTGAACCCTTTGTTGTTGTTGCGGACGAGGTTGTGGTGCAGGAATAGTCACTGCAGCCACTGGACGGTACTGTTCTCTGTTTGCGTTTGCTCTGTACACACCCCCTCTGTGTTGTACAGCATTGGTCTCTCCTTCTCTACGGCGAGGTGCCCCAGAGAAGGGTTTCTTCGAGGACGACGAAGAACCTGTGTCATGAATCCTCCCAGCTTTGATTAAACTTTCTGTTCTCTCGCCACAGATGACGACGTCAGAAAAACTTCCGAATGGGCAGCTCCCCATCCGGTCCATATAGACACCTTGCAGAGTACTGATGAACATGTCAGTCAACTCCCTTTCCAGCATAGGGGGTTGAACTCTTGCAGCCAATTCGCGCCACCTCTGGGCGTACTCTTTGAAACTCTCGTTGTTTTTCTGGCAAAGACTCTGCAGCTGAGTCCTGGTCGGAGCCATGTCCATATTATGCTTATACTGCCTGAGGAACGCCTCACCCAGGTCTCTCCAGCATCTGATGGAATCCCGCTTCAACTCCATATACCAGTCCAAAGACGCCCCAGATAGGCTGTCTTGGAAGAAATACATCCACATCTTTTCATCATCAGTGTATGCGGATATCTTTCTATAGTATGCCTGCACGTGGGTGCGAGGGCAGGAGGTACCGTTATATTTGTCAAATGACGGCGCCTTGAATTTGTGCGGGATTCTCAGTCCTTCAACCAATCCCATATTTGTAACATCAAAACCGAGGGAGTTTTGACATTCCATTGCCCTAATCTTCTCAGCAAGGGCCTCAACTTTGCGATCTCTCGCATCATTTCTACCCAAAATGTCGTCGTCTTCACTGAGCATAGTAAACAAATCCTCTTGTCTATCAACAATCGGAATTCTGTTACGGGCCGGAGCATGGATGACTCTGGCACTGGCAACATCAGGAACGATAGGTTGACCGTCAACTCGGATACCCCTCAACTCTTCACCTACAGCATAGTTGTTGACGGGAATAGCAGCGGCAGGAACATCAGGAACTGGGTTTCCCTCTGGCAAAGCTTGGTTGGGCGGTGGCAATACAGCTTCTTGCCTCTGGACCAATGCTCGGAGTTCTTCTTGACCTTGCGCGACCCCTTGCATCATATGAATGAACTGGGCCATGCTTGCCCTCATCTCGGCTAACTCGGCTTGTACTTGATCCATGTTGCGTTGATGGTTGAGTCGCGTTGAGTAGCGGTGCGGTCTCTGATCAGCTATCCTGCCTGAACACAGGAACCAGAGTGAGAAGTCGGGCACCAGAACACCTGTAATGCGAGAATATGCAAAAATGAAATGTTAATGCAATGACATGTTTATCACTTCAAAAGAGTATTCTATATCCTTGATTCCAGTCTCACGAGAAAATCGAGCCATAGATAAAATTCGGAGATTAAGATACAATAGAGAAAAAGGTCTTCATACAGATAAATTCAAAAGAATGGTCTTAGCCAATAGTACATCAAAAGAGGACCTCCACAACAAGCCTGTGGATCGTCACTACACAACAACAAAGCAATAAGTAAAAAGCAATAAACAGGACTCAGCCTCCCGTGTACAAACCATGAGGACTGCTCCTCACTTCTTCCAGTAATGCTATCGTGTCGGGATGTCCTGGGGATTCTGTCAAACGCCGGATAAGCAGATTCCTCTGGTAAATAACTTCATCCATCTTGTTGATGTGCTCTCTGTAATAATTCTCATCATCCTCTCCGAACACCTCTACAAGTCTGGATTTCTTCAAACCTGCCAACTCCTTAAGTTCTTCAATCTGTCCTCGAGCCTCATTGAGTTGATCGGTGATGTACCCATTGGTAGAACGGGTACACAGAAGCTCATGGTCCTTCTCTTTCAACGAAGTCTTCAATTTCTCCATCTGACCAGTCAGTTCGGTCACCATCTCCTCCTCCTTTGCCTTCCGAGAAGTTGAAAATGCATCCCATCGCTCTTGCCACCCGGCTAATTTACCCTGAGCATCCATTAATTGTTGTTTGACTCGCCTCAACTCGGAGCTGGATGATCCCAAGGCCTTGTCTGTCTTCCTGAAGAAGTCCACCTCCACAGCTAATTTTCCTTCCGCTTCCTCTCGCAGTCTGACAGCTTCCGCCTTCTGATATTCTGCCTCATGAAATTGATGCATATAGTCTTGCAATTTCACGTTTAACTCCGAGTTTTCGATTTGAAGCTTCTCCATGGCTTTCTTCAATTTGTCATACTCCTCTCGGCTCACTACTGTTGACTGTGCAGGGGTCGGTGGATACAAAGGTTCTTCTATGGGAAACGGTAGACCAAACTCTTCAACTCTTCCTTGAAGCCACTCTTCATACAGAGGATAAGTCCTACAATCTCCTTTTCCAAGTACAACTCCTCCTCGCTTGATCACCTTGAGCCAGGCCTCAGCTGCCTTACGGGATACAGTCAGATCAGGCGAAGAATGGAAAAACAAAGATTCTTCCACGTCCCTTTCGAAAGGTGGAGTTCTTAAAGCGTACCCAAACTGTCTAACTGCTAGAGAAGGATTATAGTTGATTCCTCCTCTTCTTCCTACCAACGGTACATTTGGGAAATTTCCACAACTGTGAATGATATCTGCCCTAAGCAAACTCCGATCAGACCACCAAGAAATATCTTCAGCTCTCAACCCCATCAATCTCTTCGACCAACTCAACGAGTCCTCGACATCAATGAACGCTCCTGATTTGGGTAGGTGAGAACTGAACCACTTGTAGAACAAAGGCGCACAACAAATCACCAATCCTCCTTTTCTATTCTCATTCCTATGATGCACCGAATGAAAGAAATCTCCTAGTAAGGTTGGCACCGGATTTCCCAACACAAAAAGGCGTACTGCGTCCGTGTCCACAAATTTAGCAACATTAGGGAATAGGACAATCCCATACACACAGAGAGCCAACACAGCATTGAAACCCCTCTGATCACCATCTTCAAGTTTCTTCCTTGCCTCTCCCAGCAAGAAACTCAAATGAAAACCATTGACTCCTCCCTTCTGACATATATTATCCTTCAAGACCGATTTCCCCAAATATGTGGCCGAAGCAACCATGCTGAGATCGGGTAGAAGCTCAGATCTGTAGAATAACAATTGTGACTTAATAGGAACTCTGAGAAAACTGGAAATCTCCTCCAAAGTAGGGACCAAAATATAATCCGGGAAAGTAAAACACCTCAATGGAGGGTCATAGAACTGCAGCAGTGTAAAGAGAGCATCGTGTTGATCTTTGGAGAGAACTGTGACGAAGCTTAGAATCAAACCATAATCCTTCCGGAATCCTTCTAGAGAATCGTGATCCATTGACTTCATCAGTTGTTGAATAGGCTCCAAACAAACCACTGGAAACTTGTAAGCGACATGTCTCTTTCTGCCAATATCCATCTCAGGAGAACCAGAAAACCCCGACCGGAATCAAGAAGAAGATGTAAACCCCCTAGAAATGGATAAACATGTGTTAGATGATATGAATGCAAAATGATGTGATGCAATGTAATGACATGGAAACCAGGACTGCTGTATCTGCTTAAACATCTGTCGGGTTGCACTGTCTGAAGAAAAACCCACTGAGGAATATAATACAAGACCAAAACTATGCTCCAGAAAACCGGGTTGGTTGGAAGTTAAGGTTTCCTGAATTTAGCCCGCCCCTCACTTGTAGGTTCTATTTAGCCCGCCCCTCACTTGTAGGTTCTAAGAACAGAAGTTTGTCAGTTTCAGCCCTTCAGTCGAGAATAATACGTTTACCACTGAAGGTTTGGCATTATTACGGGACAAAAGACCTCTGCTGACTCCCCTCAACAGGACATCCTAGAGCAAGTTCCCAGTCTCGGGGTCCTCGGGTTGAGCAGCGAGAATGCGCCCACCAGAGCTAACATAATCACGTCTCGGAGGAGAGGCCTCGACTGAGTTCTCGGGAAATGGTCACCAGAGTCGACGATTTCTAAAGGAATATCTGTCGTTATGGAACACCCATAGGACAGAATATATCCAAAAGAAACCTCGTCTGGAATGTGGGTCTCATGAACGACTTAACGTAGCAACATACCACGCAAGCCTCATGACTATCCACTCTAACACCTATGTGTACACTCAAGCCTGGGTAGTGGGCCTTTTACCTCGAGTAATCCCACCCCAACAGAGAAACACAGCACAGCCAGCAGATGAATATGAATAAATGCAAACAGTAATGCACACAATAAATGCAAACAGTAAATGTACATATATACAATGAATGCAATAAATAACAGCAAATAGCAACCAAAACCCTAACCTAGAGAGCGCTAGGAGAGACTCGCTCAGGGAAGATGGACCAGCAGAGGTCAACTTCTCTTAGATCCCCAGCAGAGTCGCCAGCTGTCGCATCACGCGAAAAACCGGCGGGAAAAGAAAGAAACAACAGAGCCGCCACCGTGCGTTATTTATCCCAAAAGAGGGAAAGGAAACGCTCGAAGTAAACCTAGGAAAGAACATGGTCTCGCGACCAAAGAGGATGGGTTCGGGAGTCGGTTATGCGAAGGGAAGGTGTTAGGCACCCTACGCATCCGTAGTACTCTACGGGATCCACGCACAAAAGGAAGGATAAATGGTTGCTAAACACTGCTCAAACTCACACACACTGGCTGAAAAGAGACAAAAGAAACTGACTGAAACTGACTCGGCAGGATATCGAATCCTGGGCCTACTTAGTCTATCAGGCATAGACATCAGAGTCGAAGTAGTTCGGACTAGGGAAAGCGACACATGCTCGCTAGGATATCGCATCCTATGCATACGTATCTTCTCGGACGAGAGAAGAATCAGAGCATTCGTAGCTCGGCTGACACGCACACAAACAAACAAGACACAGGCGAACGTGGAGCCTGAATGCCAATCGTTGGACTTACATCAGCATCCGAACCTAAACACACACAAAGAGGCAAACATGGAGCCCAAATGCCAATCACTGGACTTACATTGACATCCGAACCTAAACACACACAACAGATAGATAGGGAGTCGGGGACTCAGCCTACAACTGTCAAGCACACACAAAAGAAAAGAAAAGGCGCCCGGAGAGATTAGCTCAATCTCCTGCCTACATACTTCATCTGGTGTGAAGATCAGGGCGATGTAGTTCCCCTACGCAGGGACAAAGGATCTAGCCTAACCAGATAACAGAGGGAGACACAACACTAGGGAGACTACGACTCGAGCCTAGATGTTGTCATGCAAAATCAACCCTAAGTTAAGGTTTCTAGCTAAATGGCACAAGGGCCAACCTATCCTAGACAAGGCTTGCACAGGAAGCAAGGGTCTCGATTGCAACTAGGGCAAGAGAAAGGGGAGGTCTCAATCGCAACGCGGGCGAGAGAAAAGAGAGATCTCAATCACACATGGGTGAGAGAAAAGAGTTAGTGTTAGTGGTTAGTCAAACTCGGCAAGACATCGCGTCTCGTGCCTACGTATCTCATCTGAACATGAGAATCAGAGTTGCCGTAGTTCGGCCAAACAACTCTAAACATGGCTCACACAGGAAGCAAGCCACACAAACTTGACTTGCACAGGAAGCAAGTCAAGCACAACCTACCCTGCACAAGGGCAAGTCAACTAAACCTAAAGAGGCAAAGCAAACAGGCAATCACAGGAAGCACACTCTATATGCATACAAGAGGCTCAAGCAAAAGGTTAGGCACTAGGGCCAACTGGAATAGGGTAAGTGTTGCTCTTAACCTTGCCATTGAGAGGCTAAGGTGAAGCAAATGAATAGGAGATGAGGGGTGTGCCTCATTGCTTCTATCCCTAATCAGGGAGAGCATCAAACAATAGAAAGTGGGGGAGTACAGAAAGATGGAACTCTTTCCCCATTATTGACTCGATAGATCTTGGGTTTTTATCTCGATGCTTCAACCATGTAATGGGAGCAAAGAGAGGACACACTGAATAGTGGGGGATAGGCTACTTATCCCTACCTTCCACCAATTGCCTTACTTGAAGGACTTTTCCTGCTTGGGACAATTTTAAACAAACACAGGCATTGCCTCTTAAGGAGGACTTCAGACAGTTTTCCCGGTCAAATAACAGACCGGGTCTCCAGACTACATGAAGAAGAAAGGTTTATACCTCAAAGCAATTGCTAAAAAGCAAAGCAAGCAACTAAAGCAACTAAAGGGTACCTGAGAAAAAACCAAACAAATCAGTATGCAATTAAACAGTTAAAAGCAAAAGGAATGGATAAACAGTCAACCACAGAAGGTCAACTGTGCAAAGCAAAACTCAAACACATGAGTCAAACCGTCTACAAAACAAAGGTTAGTTCATATGTAAACAAATCCAATTACATTTGTATGATCTCAATGGCAATGGTGCTTAACCTGAAACAGGAACTCAATAGTAAGCACAGAAGACCACTAGGACTAGCCTAGGGTCAAAGGTGAAAGAAAAAGTCAAGGCAGCAAAGAAAAGTCAACCAAAGTCAAGGTCAAACATTTAAGAAGCTATCTCAATTGGATTCACATTCAAATCATGCATCATTATCATTTCATATACAAAAGAAAGCAAAGCATGGCAAAGGAAGCATACAAAAGGTCAACAGCAAGACCTCATTCAAAAGTCAACTCAAACAATCTCAAAAATCATCAAATAAATCACACTCAATCGTAACATCTAACATGGTAGACATGTAAAATTTCATGGCATTTGGATGAGAGGAAGGCAGTCAATTAAAATCAAGAAGTCAACACAATTTCAAACATGCACAATGAAGGTCAACAAACATGGGTCAACTTCAAAAAATCATATCAAATTGAAAACAGATGAGAAATGAATGAGATTAACAACAATGCAAAGCTTGAGATGTCTAGTTATCACATATGAAATTTCATGATCATACAATATGGTATGAGAATTTCCCAAATGATTTGGCAACATGTAACACAAAAAGTCAACCATTGACTAGGCAGGGAAGAAAATTCACAATCAAATGGAAAACAGCACAATCAATTCCAAGAAAAATCACACATGAACTAGACATACAAACGATGACTCATGCAAAAAATTGGATCATTTGGATGTAAGTAAGCATGTCAAACAAAATTGGGAAAATGCACATTCATGGTGTGACACAAATTGTCACACCCTTTTTCAGAAAATCATATCTCACACACCACATATGATAAATACACAAACTTTATATGGAAACAAAGGTGAATGAGTCTAGTTTTACCACAAAAAATTTCAGAACCAATGGATGCATCATCATTATTTCACAATTGAAATGGCAAAGGGTACAATTTTTGGTCACATAACAAAAACCCTAGAGCCAATTAAAATCCAATGATCAGAAAAATATTAAAAATCACGGTAAAATACTAGACATCCAACAGGTCACAATGCAAAAAATCCCATAATTTTTGGAGTTGAAATGAATTAAAAATGGATTTTGTAAGTTGAGTGCATAAATTGGAATAACATGAACAAAAAGCATGGCAAGGCAAGTCAACCAAGTTGACCGAGTGGCATTGTGGTAATATTGGGCTTCATTAATCAAAACACAGCGTTTTGAAGGAACACGCGAAATGTTCTCATTGGCTGTTGCCCAATGGAACAGTAAACCAGCAGAGAAAATCAAATAAAGCCACCAATCATTTTTCGTGTTATGGACAGGCTAGGGTTTTGTTCAACAATATCATGTGTTCACCATCATAAAACAAGTTTCCAGCAGAATCACACACAATAGCACAGCATTGGAATAACATTCTTCAAACAATCATACGCCAAACAACAGACAAACAAATTTCCACGAATTTTCTGGGCAGGTTTAAGTAACAGCACAGCAACAACATTATGTTCATCATCAGCAAAAATCGCAACAGAAAAATATTCCCAGAATTTAACAATAAGCATACTAATCGTTTCATCCAACTAAGCACAAACATAATATGGCATCCATGATCATTAATTTGAGCACACAAAAGAGAAATCAACAAAAACAATTTTGAACATTGAACTTCACAAACAGATTTCTCTTAACATAGTTGATCATTTGCAATGGTTTAAGGTTCATTGGAATGAGCATTCAAAGACCTTCATTAAACATGGCATAGCTTAGCAAAAAGAGCAAATCGAAAAACTGACCAAAATGATGAGCAGTGAAGATTCAGCAACCTTTTGCTTGTATGAGCTTGAACAGATGTGTATTATGCTTCTATAAGATTGATGCTTGAAAGCCTTGAACTCAGTGATGCTTAGAAATAACCAAATCATGATCTGCCATAGCTGAAGCTTGAAGGAAACAGGGCACGAAAATGGACTTCCAGCTGATGATTGATGGTTCAAACAGCCCTCAAATGATGGTCAGAACATGGAACAACCAAGAGGGGCTCGTGTTTTTTTGAGATTTTTGAGCAGAAAATGGCAAAGAGCAAAAATGCAAGAATGAGAGAGTATGAGTTTTCTGTGGTCTGTGACTGCTACTAGGGTTTAGAAAATGTCAGAAAAATGGTTTATATGTGCTGTTTAAACTTTCTTAATCAAGTGTTAAACCATATTAGCTTAAATGAAACATTTTGCATATTGCTAAATTTTGAGAATATGGAAATGGAGGTGTGGTGTCTTGCACGAAATGGGCTTTAAAAGCAGGCTGCAAAAGTCTTTTAATCCATCTGTTTTAAGTTGGTTCAATGAAGCATTAAGTTTGTGTTGCTTAAAAGAACCAAAATGTCATATTTGCCAATTTGTACATAAGTGGAAATGGAGGGTATGCCTTGCACGATTTGGGCCTTGGCCAGCTGCAAAATGACTATCCAATTTGCTGTTTTTGGTCTGCACAATGAAATGCTACATCTTGCTTTACTTATGATTCCATTTGCAAAAAATCACCAAGTTTACACCTTTGGCCAAAATAGTGATATGACAATGGCATGTGCATGAGTTAGGGCTTGGAACAAGTTTCAAATGACATATAAAATGAATCCCAATTGGCCACTTGTGTAGAAAATGCTTAAATCAAAAAGTCAATGGTTGGTCAAACTTGATTTTTAAATGAAATAGGTCAAAAAATTCCATTTTGATTGGCAAGGTTTTGGTACATGATGTTTACATTTTTGGAAAGAGGAGGAAAAATGTGGTTTGTAGGAAAAAACCCCACCAAATTTGGCCTTATGGTTTGAGAGATATGGCCCTTTGAAGTTCACAAATTTTTGAAATTGAATTGATCATATCTTGACAACCACACATGGGATTTGAGAGTTCTTGGACTTTTTGAAAATGGGAGAACAAGACCTTCAACTTTCATGTTTAGCAAAAATTCATTTGAAGCTTGTATCATGATGCAAGTTGATGATCAAGAAGTTTCCATTTTTGGCAGTTGAAATTACAGGTCCACTTTCTATTTTGGGAAATTTTCTGTTTTGGCTTCAAATTCTTCCATGATGTTGATTGCTATGACACATAAGGCCTATTAGGACATGAATAAACTCTCTCAAACTATTTCCATCCATCAAAACCAAAGAATCAACCACAGTTAACCAACTTTGACTTTTCTAGGGTTTTGGACTGACTGTGCACTTCTGATGAATTCCAAACCCTAATTCCTTGAGACCTTGACTTCAAATGATGTCCCAAGTTGTATGGACTCTTGATTATTGATCATGGTGCCCAAATTCCACAAGAATGGCCACCATCCACTGCTTTGACTGACTATTGACTGTCTAGGGTTTTTGCCTGACTGTGCATTGACTGATGACCTTTGAGCCTTCAACCCTTGACTTGAACACTTCAAATGGACCTCCAAGTCATGTGAACTTGATGGGCAAACCCTAGGGCCTTGGCTCCTTGAGAAACACCCTTGCTTGATTGGTTGACTGATCTCCTGATCAGTTTGACCTAATTCTTTGCTTGCTTGCTCTTGAGGCAACTGGGGACAATGCAAATGCTATGCAATGGACCATGATATGATATGACCTAATATGATATGGTATGTACAATGATAGGTGCAAATTTGAGGTGCTACAAATACCACTTGTTAACTTCAACATTCCCAATTTAACACTATTGTGCGTACTCTCACACACCAAACTCAAGTCTCTAAACTGCTCAATTAAATCCAATTCCTTAACCATTAGCATAGACATATGCAATGATTTCCGACTCAATGCATCAGCCACTACGTTTGCTTTACCCGGATGGTAATTCAACCCAAAGTCATAATCCTTAAGAAATTCTAACCATCTTCTCTGTCTCATATTCAGCTCTTTCTGATCAAACAAATACTTTAAACTTTTATGGTCACTGAAAACCTCAAATCTTGACCCGTACAAGTAATGCCTTCATAACTTCAGAACAAACACCACAGCCGCCAACTCTAAATCGTGCGTCGGATAGTTCCTCTCATGAACCCTCAGCTGTCTTGAAGCATAAGCTATAACCTGCTTATTCTGCATCAACACGCCACCCAAACCCAACAATGAAGCATCACAGTAAACTTCAAATGACTCCGACGAACTCGGTAATATCAGAATAGGAGCAGTAGTTAACCTTCTCTTTAACTCTTGGAAACCTTCTTCACATTTTGAGTCCCAAACAAACGCTTGCCCCTTCCTAGTCAACATCGTCAATGGTAACGCCAACTTAGAAAATCCCTCAATGAACTTCCTGTAATAACCAGCCAAACCAAGGAAACTTCGAATCTCAGCTACAGACTTCGGAGCTTCCCACTTAGATACCGCTTCTATCTTAGAAGGATCAACAGCAACACCACCTCTTGAAATCACATGACCAAGAAAACTCATCTCTTCTAACCAAAATTCACACTTAGACAGTTTAGCAAATAACTTCTTTTCTCGTAGAACTCCCAAAACCACTCTCAACTGTTCAGCATGCTCTTCTTCAGATTTCGAATACACCAAAATATCATCAATAAACACCACAACAAACTTGTCTAGGTACGGATGGAAAATCCTATTCATATACTCCATAAATACTCCAGGCGCATTAGTCACACCAAAAGGCATTACAGAATACTCATAATGTCCATACCTTGTTCTGAAAGCAGTCTTCTGAATATCCTCAGTTTTCACACGTATCTGATGATACCCAGATCTCAAATCTATTTTGCTGAACACCCTTGCACCAACCAACTGATCCATCAAATCATCAATCCTCGGCAAAGGATACCGATTCTTGATCGTCACTTTATTCAGTTGCCTGTAGTCCACACACAATCTCATAGTACCTTCTTTCTTCTTAACCAATAGCACTGGTGCACCCCACGGTTACACACTCGGACGAATAAATTTCTTATCCAACAGATCTTCCAACTGACTCTTCAATTCAGTTAACTCAACAGCAGACATACGGTACGGAGCCATCGATATTGGTCTAGTACCAGGTACCAAATCAATCGAGAACTCCACTTCGCGCTCTGGCGGTAATTCATTCACCTCTTCCGGAAACACATCAGGAAAATCACACACCACGGCTAGATCGCCAATCACTAGTTTATCTTTAGCCTCCAAAGTCGCTAACAGCATAAACAACTCTGCCCCATCAGCTACTTCCTCATTCACTTGCCTTGCTGATAGAAACAAACTCTTTCCCTCCTCAATCTCAGGAAAGACCACCGTCTTATCAAAACAATTGATAGAAACTCGGTTAAACACCAACCAGTTCATACCCAGAATAACATCAATCTGCACTAGTGGAAGACACACTAGGTCCATCCCAAAGTCTCTACCAAAAATACTCAAAGGACAATTTAAACAAATCGAAGTAGTAGTCACTGAACCCTTCGCAGGAGTATCAATTACCATACTACCAAACATCTCAGATATCTCTAACTTAAGTTTCACAGCACAATCCAAAGATATAAAGGAATGAGTCGCACCTGTGTCAATAATAGCTACAAGAGGAAAGCCATTAATATAACACGTACCTCGGATAAGTCTGTCCTCACTGGAGGTTTGAGTTCCGGTCAATGCGAACACCTTCCCCGTCTGAGATTTCTTTGGCTTCTGACACTGACTTCCAATATGACCTTCTTCGCCACAATTAAAACAAATCATTTCCTTGTGCTTGCAATCAGCTATTGCATGACCAGTCTTACCACAACGAAAACATCTCTTTACTTCAGCAGTGCATACATTACTCTTATGACCAGCCTGACCACATTTGAAACAAACTATACCAGCAGGAGCACCTCCCCTACTGGTCCTCTGAGCCGGAGCAGCTCCTTGTTTCCCTCTTCCCACTGGAGCATCATACGGCTTTCCACGGTTTTGATGTTGCTTGCCCCTGCGGTCACTGACAATCTTGTAATGAGCATTATTGTCTTCTTCAAATATCCTGCAGCTATCAACCAATTCAGTAAAAATGCGTATATTCTGATACCCAACAGCCTTCTTAATTTCAGAGCGCAGTCCATTTTCAAACTTGATGCACTTTGAAAATTCAGCACCAGCACCAGTGTAATGAGGATAAAATTTGGACAGCTCCACAAATTTCGCAGCATAATCAGTGACAGACATGTTTCCTTGCTTCAGCTCAAGGAACTCAATTTCCTTCTTACCACGGACATCTTCCGGGTAATACTTTCTCATGAATTCCCTGCGGAATACATCCCAAGTAATGACTTCACCTGCCACGGTCAACCTCTCGTGAGTCTCTAGCCACCAGTCATCAGCTTCGACTGCTAGCATGTGAGTACCATACCGAACCTTCTGAGTTGGAGTGCAATCCATAACACGGAAGATTCTCTCAATCTCTTTCAACCATCCCAAGGCTGCATCTGGATCATGCTTCCCTTTAAACACCGGCGGATTCTCTCTCTGAAAAGTCGCCAAGCTACGTGATCCAGCATCACCACCAGCATTTGGCAAGTTCTGCACAGCTTGTGCCATCGCTTGCATTGCGGCAGCCATTGCAGCGTCATTCCTTCCAGCCATTTCAACTTATCAATACAACACAACTTAAAGTTAGATTGGTAACAATACACAATTGTTAGACAGTAACGACACGACAACTGGCCGGACAGACCGACCTGCTCTGATACCACTAATGTAACACCCTTCTAAAATACCCCAAATATTTAATTAAAACAACATATATAGATCAGAGTAAATATGCAATCAAGGGTGTCACACAACATTTCACACCATAATAACTGTCATGCTCTTCATTTAATCAAAATAAACATTTTCTTGCATAATTCGCAGCGGATAGAAATCAACTAACCATTCAAACATATAACATATTACAGGTAAAAAGGTTCAACAACCACAATAAAACAATTAAAACATCCCGTCCCGATGTTACATCTATCAGAGCATGACCCACTTAGGAGACTACACTAGACTCCAAGCATAAGCTTCCACTCAACTCATTTGTTCGTTACCTGAAAAATAGTTGTAAGGGTGAGTTCCTCAATCGATATAATAAGCATTATAAATCATCATGTAATGCTAAGTAAATTCACACATTTCATCACCCTAATCGTAACATACATCCAGTAACGGCACATCAACTCAAATATCATACTTAATATCAACACAATTCCACTCCTCAATTAAATTAAATATCCATACAACAAGCCAACGAAATGCAACTCTAATGAGACTCGACTCGTCATGCATGTGGTACCATTCGGAGTAAAACTCCCAACTTAAAATCATTGCCATTTTATTGGGCATCAAGGCATAAGCCTTCAACTTTCAACTTAAAATTTGCCAATCCAGGCCAACGTGGTGTGAGCAAAGCTCCGACTTAATGCATATGAATGTACATGGCATACACGACTTTAAACTGTCAACAACATAATAATAATAGCAATACAACGATGTTTTCAACAAAATCAACTTATAATCAACTTTGGCTCACCAAGCCTACAACTCAGTATTTTCAACAACTTTAACACAACTTATCAACATATTTGTATCAACACTTCATAACATAAACTCAACAAAATTACTCATCAAAATTAACGATAATAGGCCAATCACCAATTATGTTCACAACATGAAAATATCAATTTTTCCAATTTCCAACAGTGTTAACCGGTTAACGCCCTGGGTTAACCGGTTAACGCAGGACAAAACACACTTCCTGGCAAAACGCAACAGTGTTAACCGGTTAACGCCCTGGGTTAACCGGTTAACGCAGGCAAAACAGCACATTTTCACAAAATATAACAGTGTTAACCGGTTAACGCCCTGGGTTAACAGGTTAACGCAGACAAAACAGCAGTTCCTGCGCTAACACAAGGCAGAATGCAGAGTTCTCCGCATTTTCCGCCGTTGGAGGACTTCCGGACCTCCGATTCAACTTCCGTAAAAAGCTACATTATCGGAAAATCACGATACATACAATTATCGATTCAATTTCAGTTTTCATACAACTTATTCATCACAATTTTCTCAGCATTCTAAATCCCAATTAGGGTAATTCAACGGTTTATCACTACCCATTACATGTTAATCTATAATACCCAGTAAACGACGATAAACCCCCCTTACCTGAGATAATCCGGCAATCTCTAAGCTTCGAGCTTTTCCGTTCTTCAACCTTTGCTCTCTAGCTCTTCCTCTTTGCCTTTTCTCCACTTTCCACTTTTCAGCCGCTTCTCTGTTTCACGTGAAAACTCTTTACCAAAAATGAAAACCCTTTTTTCTTATTCCAACTTATATATTTTCCACTAATTATTATTCCAAATAATAATAATGATAATAATAATCCAATAATTCAATTTATTTAATTAAATTAATAAATATATTATTAACTTAATTTAAATAATTCTCTTATTTTATTCGGGGTGTTACACTCAGCAACTTGGATCTCTTTGGGCAAGAGCGGTATTTGGTGGTTGATCCCGATAAATCCTTTATCTCCTCGGATAGATTCCCCAGTAGAGTTGTTGGTGTGGTGGACCTTGTCTGTGATAACTCTCGTCCCCAGCTAGAATGATTGACGATTCATCCCCTGCAGAGTTCTTTGCTTCCTGGTATCTCTGATCCCCAGCAGAATAGATACTCTCCGGTGAACTTGGCTTTCTCTCTTGAGATGTAGTACCGGGTGGTTGATTCCTGGACCTGGTTGTGTTAGATATGTCTGTCTGTCAGCATACATCATACATAAACCACGCATATACATGCATAATTATAACATTCAGATATTCATGTTGCATTCGTTGCCATATATCGTTGTTTGTTGTCTCCTGCTATTTGGTGATATATTTCCCCAAGCAGATGTGTGTGTCTGATCTCTCCATATAGAGTCAGCTCCATAGGCAGAAAGCGTCTATCCTTTCTTCCATATTCCCCACCGGGTTATATCCTCGTGGATGTTGATTGTGTTTGTTCCTTCCCAACACATATATTGGGATGGGTTACCCCATTGAGTTATATCCTCACCGGGACAAGTCTTGATTTGGTGTGCCTATTTAGTTTGATCCTAGTTCGGTCTCTTGAGACTCTTTTCCTGTTTCCCCGTGGTAAATGAATAATTGCTCAATAATTAGTAATTATTATCCCCGGCGGAGTCTGTGTTTCTCTACCCTCATACCGGTAGTTGTAAACCCTATTTCTTCCTTTTCTGTAGAGTAACTATTTTTGCTCATCTTTAATTGGTGACAGCTATCTTCATCCAATATTCAGTGATGATATCCCCTCACCTGCTTGGATAATTGCCCTGATTATGCAATTTATCCCCAGCGGGTCATCTCTCGTCTACCTTGTTGTTGTTGGTGTAAGACCCCAATTTTCTCCCTAAGATCCCTCATGGCATCATATCATATCATATCATTGCCTCAAGGATCCTTGTGCACCTTGCCTTCTTCCTTGTGGGTGGGTTATCCTTTTGAGTGTGATTCTTGATCACCAAGCATGTTTGGCATTTGTATATCATTGCTTTTCATCTGTTTACTAACCAAAAGTACAAAAATATGTCATCTAACCTTTGCCTTGCAGATGAAGCAATCTTAGGTCAAAGCAGTCAAAAGTAGTCAAAGGCAGTCATTGAGCAATAGATGGTGGCCATTCTTGAGAATTTGGGCACCATAATCATTCACGAGAGCTTATATGAGTCATGATATCATTTTTAATCAAAATCTCAAATGGTAGAGGCTTGAATTTCATCAGAGCATAGCCAGGTCAACTGAAGGCCTAGAAAAGTCAACACAAGCCAACTGTCAGTTCTATCATGGATTTGAAGGTGGGAGATGGTTAGAGAGGCCTCATTCATATCCATACAAGTCTCATTTAACATTTCAAACATCAACATTGAGGAAAATAAAGTCAGATGAAAACTTTCCAAAAATAGTAAGTGACCTGTAATTTGGAATTGCCAAAAATGGAAAGGTTTTCTCCTCAAGATTACATCATCACGAAAGCTTCAAATGAAATTTTGTTGAACATGAAAGTTGTAGATCTTTCTCTCCCATTTCCAAAAAGTCCAAGATCATCAATTTCTCATTTGTGGTTGAAGAGATATGGATCAATCATGGTCAAGTGAACATGGAACTTCAAAAGTGCATAACTTCTCAACCAAATGTCCAAATTGCATGGCTCTTTTTGCTAAATTCTTGTCATGACCTATAATTTCATAATCTTGTCTTGCATTGCATCAATCATCATCACATGATCATTTGTAAAATCTTGATTTTTTGGAGGGAAATTTCACATTTTAAATTTGGTAAATCATTTGAATATTTTGCCATTTCAATTGATTTTAAAAATTCATTTTGAGTGAAAATAGCTTGCATTCGTGTACTGTTCATGCACCATTTTCATGTACAAGGGTGGAAATCCCATTTTGTCCAAACACCTTCATTTCGCTAATACACTTAGCATTTGATTAGAGCTTAATCTAAACATGATTAGGAGGGAGTATTTAAGCAAAAACCTAACAGAATTGGTTAACAACACTTCATTTTTTCAGATCTAGAAATTTTTTTCACTCTTTTTCTCTCAAAATTTTCTCTCAAATTCTTGAACAATTTGCATTGCCTTTGGTTGATTCATGCTTCTGGAGAGTTCTTGAGCAAGATTGAGGCAAGATCCATAGCAATTCGTGCAGTTTTGTTCACATTTGAAGCTTGAGCTCAACAATGGTGGATTCCAATTTTTGAAGATTCGTGCACATCCAAGCCTTGATTCTTCATCCAATCATTCACACAAGCATTTTAGGAGACTCTTGGATCATTGCAAAGGCTCGAATCCAGCTGAATCCAGTTCTGCTTCCACAAGAGGTTCCAATTCGACCTCTTATTTTCTTAAAATTATTATGCTAATATGATAGATCTTTGAATGCTGGTCAGTTTAGGCTTTGAATCGTGTGAATCCGTGCATATTTGAGTGAGATACGGTTGTTCAAAGTTTGGTTGATGATTCTTTTTCTATTCGATCCATGCGTGTTTGTTGATCTTTGGATGAAATATTTGTTGATTCATGTTGTATGTTGATTGATGAACACAATGATATGCTCAATGTTAATTTCTGGAGACTTTGAAAATTTCTGGAAATCTGGAGATGAAGATCTTGAAGATCTTCATCGTGTTCATAACTTGCTGCGTTTTTCCTGCGGATTTTACCACAACCTTCATACCGTTTGCTGCGAATTTACCTGCCAGTTCTTCATTGTTTCCTGCGGATTCCGCTTTGCATGCATGCACGTGCGTCTAGGGTTATGCCAAACGATGTCGTTTTAAGCTAGCGCGCCATCCATTTCAAATATTGCCTGGCTTCGATTCCTGGCTCCATCATTAATTCAAATTGCTTCACATTTATTTCCTTTTCCCTCCATTGCTTCACATGCCATGTTTCATGCCTTTTTTAATTTTTCATCACCTTATAAAATCCATATTAATTTGAAAATACATCCAAAAAATATGAGGATTTTTGTGTTGGATTCCATTTTCTGTCTATTATGTTTTGGTTATTTTACACAAATTATGCATGGCTGAAATTTAATTGGTGCTAGAGAATGTTAACATGTATGCTTTTTGGTACCTTGCTTGCCATATCTTTTGTGAAATGGGGAGTCTTAATCCAATGCTTTTGAAATTTGACATGCTTAAATAGACTTCATGCTGGACATTTTGGTATTGAGTTTGCATTTTTACCATTTGTGGTTTCTGAGTTATGATCTTGTGAATGTAGGTGCGACAATGTGTGTCACACCTTTGCTTGTCCAACTTGATTAATTGATTTGCCATGCCAAATGAATTCCAAATGCTGTGATTTTTTGTATGATGCTCCTTGTAGATGTTGTGAATGCTCATGATTTTTTATGGAATTTTTGGATTCATTTCTGATTTGTTTGATATTTTTCTTGCTGTATGATCATTTGTGCACTTTTGGATAGTCTTGAATTTCAATCATTTGTGAAATGCTTGTGCTTTATCATATGGATGTGAAGTTTTGCACATTGTTTCTAGACATATTGAAGTTTGTTGTGGCTTTGGTTTGAGGTCTTTATCATGTACCATTGTTGTTTTAGGCTTGTGCTAAGTTGATGTGCCAAGTTATGTCCTATTTGAGCTTGTTTTGATTGCCTTGACTTGATGAATTTCTTTACCATGCTTGACCATGTCCAATTGCCCTAATTTTTGGTGTGATGATTATGTTGAGTATCCTGTTTAACCATGAATTTTGTTGAGGTTTATTGAATCATTTTGGAATTTATATGCATTTGTTCATTCTGATGTCACAATGTGGTTTCAACTTGCATACCTTGCCTTCTTTGGTTCATGAAATGGATTTGGTATATGATATTGATGTGAGACCTTTTGGATTGTGTCAATAATTGTTTGAAGTTTCATCATGTCAAATTTGAGCTTCTGTTTTGGATTTTTTCCTTATCTTTGACCCTAGGCTTTGACCTAGTGCTTTGCCTCTCATGTGTGAAGCTTTGTTTCAGGTTACACATTCAAGTTACGCAATTGATGATGCCTCATCTTGAGAGCATTTGATATTTGCTTTTGATTACTAATGTGTGTTTTGTAGGTTGATGTTGACTCTCTTGAGTTTGACTTTTGGATTACACATTGTGTATATTGGTTATCTGTTGCATTAACTGTTGGTTGTCTGTCTGTATAGTTGTACTGATTTGTTTGATGTTTCAACAGGTACATTAGTTGCTTAAGTTCACTTTGAACTTGCTTTTGCTTGGTTGCTTAACCAATTAGGTATAACCTTCCTTCTTCATGTAGTCTGGAAGACCTGGCCTGTTATGTGGTCAGGCACCTGTCTGAAGTCCTCCTTAAGAGGCAATGCTTGTGATTGTTTACTCTTTGTGCCAAGCAGGAAAAGTCCTCATATGAGGCAATTGGTAGATAAAAGAGATGTGTAGTCCATCTCCTACTATTCAGTGTGTCATCCCTTTGCTCACATAACATGTTGATGCATTGTGGATATTAACCCAAGATCCTATAGAGTCAAATCACTTGTGGAGAAGAGTTCCAACTTTCTGAACTCCCACACATTCTATTATTCAATGCTCTCTCTGACTAGGGATAAGAGCTATGAGGCACACCCCTCATCTCCATTTCATCTGCTTCACCTTAACTCTCAATGTTAAGGTTAAGAGCACAACTTACCCCATTCCAGTTGACTATAAAGTCTAACCTTGCTTGAGCCTAATTGCTTGTATATAGTGTGTGCTAACTGAATTGATTGTTCTGCTTACTTGATTCATCTGTGCATATCTGCTTGAGTGTGCCTTAGTGCATTTATCATCATCATTTGTATATCATTTCATAAGCTTTGCTTTATAGCATTTTTTGCTTTGTCCATGGAGGAGTCAAGCATAAGTCCATTACTTGGCAGTTGTTCCAATGATATGGTGTGAGACTAGTGTAAGTCCATTGATTGGCATCTGGTATCATTGTTTTGTTTTAGGAGATTGGTGTAAATCCATTGATTGGTATCCGGTATCCACCTTTGTTTGTGAGACTAATATAAGTCCATTGATTGGCATCTGGTATCATTGTTTTGTTTTAGGAGATTGGTGTAAATCCATTGATTGGTATCCGGTATCCACCTTTGTTTGTGAGACTAGTGTAAGTCCATTGATTGGCATCTGGTATCATTGTTTTGTTTTAGGAGATTGGTGTAAATCCATTGATTGGTATCCGGTATCCACCTTTGTTTGTGAGACTAGTGTAAGTCCATTGATTGGCATCTGGTATCATTGTTTTATTTTAGGAGATTGGTGTAAATCCATTGATTGGTATCCGGTATCCACCTTTGTTTGTGAGATTGGTGTAAGTCCATTGATTGGCATCCGGTATCACCTTGCTTTGTTCATTTGCTTACTTGCTTTGTTGCCTATTCCAAAGGACACACTTGAATCATCTACATATGATTTCAAGAGGTGAACATCTAAGAAGTTTTACTTCCTCACCCTTCCATTTTTGTGTGTGTGTTCAAAACTCCCTTTTCACATGCTAATTCAAAAAACTTTGAACTATTGTGCAAACGTTGTCATCTCTTTTCAAATTAGAAACCTAGGCTTTAGGCCTTTGATTTTTCAAACTCCATTTCATAATACTTCTTTGAATTGAATTCTAATCATACTTTGACACTCTTTTGTGAATAAATCCTAATTGGTTAATCCAACTCATTCAATTGTTTTGTGGCTTTGTCCATTCTTGTTAAGTTTTCATGCATTAGCCATAGGTTTGATTTATCCTAGTTGGTTGATGTTAATCTCACCTTCTTGTCCTTAGTGATTGAATTGTAAGACTTCCTTGCTTATTATAGGGTTAACCCCTCACTAGCAAGTTGAAGCTATTCTCACGTGGTGGACTCGTTGTTTGTATAAGGTTGAGTTTTCTCCCGTGGATAACGAAAGACCTTAGGGCTTTTGTTTAAAATGAACCCACTCATATTTTGGAAATCTTTTAGCCGAACTACGGCATTTTGATCCTTACCTTCCATGGAAAGGTACGTAGGCAACGGGTTCATCCGTTCAAACACAAAAATGATAAACTTGTATATTCTCTTCTCATCTTCCCAATCATGTTTGCACAATATGTCATAAACAAATAAACTTTTTTATACAACAAGTGTGAAAAGGGCTCCCTAGGAGTACCTAGGACGTTTTGGGTGCCTAACACCTTCCCATTGCGTAATTAACCCCTTACCCAGACTCTCTGATCTTTTCATTGGTTTTCTATGTGTAAAACTTCTTAGGCTTTTGTTCGCTTTTTAGCCATTCCTTTGGATAAATAAAAGTGCGGTGGCGACTCGATTTCTTTGTATGCTTTGCTTTTGATTTAATCAATAAATCATAAAGTGACGAATACACCGCTACAGAAAAGTGGCGACTCTGCTGGGGAAGCAATCCTTGGTGGTATTGCCTATTTTTCACCCTTGTTGTATGATATTGTTATGTGTTATGTGACATATTTTTGTACAATTTAGGATAACTGTATTGATTGTAATGTTTGAATTGCTTGATATACCATTGCTGTTTGCTTTGGTGATCTCTGTGAGATGAGTTCTATACCCGAACTCGAGTGCACCTTAGGATAGGAGAATGGCATAGTCTTGTCGACTGGTGTGGAGTATTCCTTAGCCAGTTGACTTGCGAGTCCATTCACTTGGTGGAGGTCATGTTGGATTAATAATGTCACACAAGTTATTTATGGTTAGGCATTATTCTTTCAATCGTGTGCCTTAGAAGCCAAGGACCGTAGTTTACCAAGCCCATCTTGGCCTATTTTTAGGACGTAGTGCGGAGGTCGTTCAGATGTCAGTTCTGATGCGATTGTTACGCGATACTACACTCATAAGAGTCTCTCTTGAGAATATTTTTGGAATACGAGTATTCGTTCCTCCGATAATATCCGAAAGATGGGACGATGATTATGGGAACCTCTGATAGAACATGTCTGGCAGGTTTAAACCCTAGTACACTCCCTTTGGGTGGTTCTTAACCGAGACTCCATGCTCGTGACTCTCAACAAACCCGTGATTCATGGTCGAGTCGTTCAGACATCCTTAATATCAATGGAACTTGGGTGTTGATAAGGTGTGAACCATAATCCACCAAAATGGATGATTGATATTAAGGATGATTGAGTCGGTTCATGTACCGTTAATATCAATGGAACTTGGGTGTTGATAAGGTGAAAACCATAATCCACCAAAATGGATGATTGATATTAGGGATACAATGAGCTTCCCCATGACCTTTGTCTGGTGTGACTTGCTTGATCCTTGAGTGTGATTGTTGCATTCATGCATTCATCTGCATTCATGTCATCAGAAAAATCAGAAAATTTTCAAGGAACTTAAAGGGTTTATTTGCAAAATTTTCAGACATGGAAAGACCAAAAAGGCATACAAAGAAGTACAGCTTTAGACAACCCGATGTGAAAGAGTTAAGGAATCTGACATCTTATGTATTAGATCCCTTGGGTTTCAAAGCTCGTTATGGGAAGCTTCTGCCTCTGTTGACTACTCAGGTTGATGAGGGTTTGATGAGCACTTTGGCTCAGTTCTATGATCCTCTGTATCACTGCTTCTCATTTCCGGATTTCCAGTTGTTGCCTATGTCGCATTACGCGAAAAACCGGCGGGAAACAAAAACAACAGAGCCGCCACCGTGCGTTATTTATCCCAAAAGAGGGAAAGGAAACGCTCGAAGTAAACCTGGAAAAGACATGGTCTCGCGACCAAAGAGAATGGGATCGGGAATCGGTTATGCGAAGGGAAGGTATTAGCACCCCTACGCATCCGTCGTACTCGACGGGATCCACGCACAAAAGGAAGGAATATGGTTGCTAAACGTTGCTCAAATAAACACACACTGGCTGAAAGAGACACAGGAAAACAAAAGAAACTGACTCGGCAGGATATCGCATCCTGGGCCTACTTAGTCTATCAAACATAGACATCAGAGTCTAAGTAGTTCGTACGGGGGAAAACGTGCTCGCTAGGATGTCGCATCCTATGCATACGTATCTTCTCGGACTAAAGAAGAATCAGAGCACTCGTAGCTCGGCTAACGCACGCCAAACAGAACCACACAGGAAATCGACTGCCAATCGCTGGACTTACGTCAAACTCCATACAAAAACAGGCAAACATGGAATCCGAAGGCCAATCACTGGTCTTACATCAGACTCTGGACCAAAACACACCCATACGGGAAACCAGATGCCACTTGATGGACTTATACCGGACTCCAAGCACACAACAAGAGGATACGGAATGCCAATCGCTGGGCTTACATCCATCTCCTAACACACACAAAGACAAAACAAAAGGCGCCCGGAGAGATCAGCTCATCTCCTGCCTACGTACCTTATCTGGTATGAGGATCAGGGCGACGTAGTTCCCCCACGCAGGGACACAGGACTAGCCTAACCAGATAACAGAGGGAGACACAACTAGGGAGACTACGACTCGAGCCTAGATGTTATCATGCAGATCATCCCTAAGTCAAGGTTGCTATCTAACTTGCACAAGGAGCAAGCTATCCTAAACAGCATAGGCAAAGCAAACAGTCACAAATAGCACGCACTATATACACACAACGCGGGCTCACACAAGGCTAGGCTTTAGTCAAGGGGTCATGTCAACCTTGACAAACAAGCCACTGGAATGGGGTGTGATTTGCCCTTAACCCTAACATTGAGAGTTAGGGTGAAGCAGATGAAATGGTGAGTGAAGATGAGACTTCACAGCTCTTATCCCTGACCAGGGAGAGCTTCAAGACAATGCAAGTGTGGGTTCAGAAAGTTGAAACCCTTCTACACTTATGACTGACACAATGTACAATGATCTTGGGTTAGTATCTACAATGCATCAACACAGTGGTGTGAGCAAGGCAGATGACACACAGAATAGCAGGGGATGGATTGCACATCCCTGGTATCTGCCAATGCCTCTTCACTTAGGAGGTCTTTGAATATGTACAAGGACAAAGGTAAACAAACACAAACATTGCCTCTTAAGGAGGACTTCAGACAGGTGTCTAACCAAGTAACAGGCCAGGTCTTCCAGACTACATGGAGAAAAGAAATTCTACCTCAATGCTCAAGTTATCAAGCAAAGCCAAAGCAAGTTCACAAAGGAACTATAGCAACTAAAATACCTGAAATCAATCCAACATAATCAGTATACCAGACAAACAAAAGTCAAACAGAAAATTACAAGTCCACAGCACAAACAGATAACAAGCATCAATGCACAAAGGTGCAAGCCACAAGGCCTAAGCATAAGTCTCAATGCCTACAAAACAAACTCAAAGTTAGTCATAACCAAGCAATAAACCAAACTTCAATTGAGTGCACATCATTAAGTATAAGCAATTGTGCTCTTTGACCTGAAACAAAGCTCAAACATTAAGCACTAACCACTAGTACAGGACTAGGGTCAAAATGGGAGCAATAAACCAAAACAGAACATGAAACTCATCAAAAATCAAGATCAATCAAATAAGAATCAAATCCAAGTGGTCTCACATTCATATCATCAACCAATATCATTTCATGAGGCAAAGAGTACAAAGCATGCAATTTGAAGCTCATAGAAGCAAACAGAATGATTCAATTCAAATCAACTCAAGAATATTTCCATAAATCCCAACAAAATTCATGGTCAAACAGCATTCATAACGTGATCTACACACCAAATTTCAAGCCATTTGGACTAAGGGAAACAAGTCAAATAAAATCCATAAGTCAAAGCATGCTCATACAAGGCACCAAATCATGCATCAACTTCAATCAATCATAAAACAGAATCCAAACATGATATGGACACCAAACCAAATCCATCGCAAACTTCAAGATGTCTATAATACACATGTCAAATTTCAAGTTCCTCCAATAAACAACAAGAATTTCACAAATCATTTAAGATCATGACTCACAAAAAGTCCACAATTGGTCAAACAGAAAAGAAATTCTCAATCAAATTGGAAATGCACTCAAAAGTTCTACACAAATTCACACTCAAACTTAACGTCCAGAAGATTCAACATGCAAAAATTCAGGTCATTTTGAGTTCTTATGGCATGGTAAATAAAATCATCAAATTGGACAAGAAATGGTGTGACACAAATTGTCACACCTCCAATGATCACATCATATCTCACAACCCAGAAATGCAAAAATCACAAACTCTACACCAAAATGCTCCTAAAGGTGTCTAGAATAAGCATGCAAATTTTCAGCTCCATTGGATTAAGCATCAGAATTTCACAATCAAAATAGTGAGCAAGGTGCAAGAAATGACATGTATGAACATTCCCTAGCCAAAATGAAAAAACACACGTGCACAATTTTTGCAAAAATCATCATAAAATAGTAGACATGATAAGGAACATGGTAGAAAAAATCTCACATCAATTGGACAAATAGTTTGAGAGATATGAATTTTTAAGTGTGGAGAAAAAATAAAAAATGAATGGAGAGGCATGGTGAAATATGTGTAGCATATGATGAAAAAATGTAAAGGCTCATGATGAAAATGTTCCAGCCAGGTATCGAACCGCTGGAGAATTCAAATAGGGCGCCACTTAAGTGAAACGATGCGTTTCACTTAAGTGCAGTTGGCAATTAGAACGAATCTAGGCCAATCAAAGTGACACGGTATGCACAGGTGGACCAATTCATGCGCTTAAACATAATAACACATGCAATGAGCGCGCAAGCAGATTAAACACGATATGGAATGGAAAAATATTAGGGTTCTTCACACATTCATCATGTTCATCAAAGATTTCCAGGTCATGAACATTTTTTCACAGAAATTGACAAACGACATACCATTAGCTTCATCTTCTAATGCACAACAACATGCTAGCATTCACTAAACCTAATTCTAACTAACATGTCCATATCGAGCAGAAGAAGATTCACATCTCAAATTTAGATTCACAATATCTCACTCAATACTTGATGAAAATCAAAACTACGAAGCTCAGCATACTCCTCATGGAACGATCTATCAAATACACATCAACATTTTAATAATGGCAAGATTCGAATTCCAACCTGATTTGAAGAGCAGAATGGATTTGAGGTTTCCATGACTTGTAAGGCTGAAACAGCAACTCTTTGGTGCTCAAGTTGATGAAAGGATGATGGATCGTGGCTCAATGATGCTTGATGTAGCTCAAAAATGCAACCACCATTGATGGAGCTTGATGTAACAGTCCACGATTCTGCTCAACAGTGGCGATTTCTTGCTTCAATTCAACTCCAATAGGCTTGTGTATGTTGGAACAACAAAGATCAATGCCAGTTCTATGAAGATTTTGTAGAAAAAATGAAGAGAAAAAGTTGAGAGAATTTGCAATTAGATCTAGATCTGAGTAGAAATGAAATGCTAATGTGTTTTCTGTTTTGATTATGCATATATACCATCTGTTAATGATCTTTGCTAATCAATATTAAGCCAAGCCAAAAAGATTAATGAATGCAAGTGTTATGGCCAATTGGGAATTCACCCTCATGTGCATGGAGTGCATGCTACAGTACACGAAATTGGGTCTAAACACACTCCAAATATGATTTAAGACCAATTGCAAGTGGTGTGAAGTGTGAAAAATGCATATTTTTGAAAGTCACTTTTTTCCTCCCTTTTCAAATTCAAGTCAAGTGAAAATATGCCATTTTTATGTGATGATTTTTGATGAAATGTAATGAATGATTTGGATAGCTCATGTCAAAAGGAGAATGTAGCAACAAACCCCACTCAATTTGGCCAAATGGTGTGAAAGTTATCCAACTTTGAAGTTCAAAATATCCTGACAATGATTTGATCATAACTTGCCAACCACACATGAGAAATGGATGTTCTTGGACTTTTTGGAAATGGGAGAACAAGATCTTAAACTTTCATGTTGGACAAAATTTCATTTGAATCTTGCTTGATGATGTAAACTTGAGGAGAATACCTTTCTATTTTTGGCAATTTCCAATTACAGGTCACTTACTTTTTTTGGAAACTTTTCATCTGACCTCAAATTCTTCAATGTTGATCTTTGTAATGTCAAATGAGACTTGTATGGACATGAATGAGGCCTTTCAAACCATCTCCCACCTTCAAATCCATGAATTCATACACAGTTGACTTTGGTTGACTTCCTAACATCCAATCCTTGGCCAAACCACTTCAACATGATCCCTAAATCATATGAACATGATGAATCAACCCTAGGGCTTTGCTTCCTTGAGAAATTCACTTGCTTGCTTGTTTGACTGATCCTCCTAACCAGTCTTGACCTGATCTTGTCTGATGACTTGCACTTGGGCAAAGGACAATGCAATGCTATGCAGTGGACAATGTAATGTTAATGACCTAATGATGAAAATGTATGTACAAAATAGGAGGTGCAAATTTGAGGTGCTACAGTTGCCCCTATTCAATCAGCTGGGAACCTGAACGGATGAGAGCAACGGCTGTCAGACTTTCAAGGTACACAGGGATTGAATACCAAAGAACCGTAGAAATTTGAACTCTGCTAGATATGATACCAAGAAAAGCCAAATCATTTACCGATGACGGTTGCACGACAACTTCAGGGAAGCGAAACCATTTACCGATGGCTAAATACTGGAAACTTGATATTTACCGATACCAACTTCAGCGAGACCATTTACCGATGGCTGCTGGGAAACCACTTGATATTAAAGGGAAGCAAGACCATTTACCGATGGTGGCTTCAAAGCAACTTGATATTTACCGATATCAACTTCAGCAAGACCATTTACCGATGGCTGCTCCAACTGGGGATTCGATATTTACCGATATCGAAGAAAGCGGGGCCATTTACCGATGGCGGCTAGACTAGGCATTCGATATTTACCGATATCGAAGCAAAAGGGGCCATTTACCGATGGCTTCTCCACCCGGGGAGGAAAAAGATATTTGCAACTAGAACCAGACAAGACGTTTACCGACGACTCCTGGGGATTTTTGATTTTCTCAACAGGAAATACGCACGATCAGACATTACCGATGACTGGGATGAGACTCGATGTTTACCGACATCGAAAGATGATGTTTACCGACATCCAAAAACGACCAGACATTTACCGATGACTGGGGAAATACTCGACCAGACGTCAACGGACGAAAGGGAGAGGCTCGACGTTTATCAACACCAACGGAGAGGTGAACACTTCACTGGGGAAGGAAAAACAAATACTTGAAACTGGAAACCAGCCAGGACGTTTACTGACGACTCCACTGGGGATCTCTAGCTGGGGAATTGCCAGACATTTACCGATGACTGGGGAAGGAACTCGACGTTTACCGACATCGAAAGATGATGTTTACCGACATCAAACAAAAGCGACCAGACATTTACCGATGACTGGGGTAGGACTAGATGTTTTACTGACACCGAAACAATGGTGTTTACCGACACCAAAAAACGAACACACGCGGGTGCTGACATGACACTTACCGGTATCACAAGAATGACATCTTAAATACGTCAAGGCAAGGCTGACCACTTGCTGGGGATCTCACTGGGGAGAAACAAGCTTTCCGTTCGCGGACGGGCGAGGAAATAAACCTCTCTGGGGAATATCAATCCTGAATGCTGTCAGGAGCAACTGTAGCAAACGTGCTGTACCGATGTTGAACAAATGATCCGCCTCTGCCGAGGATATGGTCTGATTGGGTTAACACATGAATGCATATGTTTGAATTTTTCTATGGTGTAATGCTCCATATTGAATGGGAATGCTACGCAGTTTGAGGATGCAATGATCACTATATGCAAAATGCAAAAATGATGAAAAACTCCGGCTGGGGAGCCAAAACTGATCAGATACTCCAACTCTGCGGGGAGACCCTGCTTGAGGAATGCTCTGCGGGGAGAGCACCGACTTCTCACTCATGCTGGAGAATAGCACTGCTGCTGGGGAAAGGATACACTCCGCTGGGGACATCCTTCAGGACCCAATCCACTCGGGGACTCAGCTTGGGGGAACAACCAAAACAACTCGCTGGGGACGAACCAAGGCGACTGCGCTGAGGAGTAAACAAAGCAACTCGCTGGGGGAGTAAACAGAGCAACTCGCTAGGGACAACCTGGTGACTTCACTGGGGAGAGCCAACCAATCCACAAGTAGGAAAAACTCCGCTTTGGGAAATAAATGCTACTCCGCTGGGGACGACCCATCCAGTCCACAGATAGGATAACTGCTGGAGATAAACTTCATTGAACCCGCTCCACTCGGGGACTCGCTGAGGAAAATCATCAACACCAATCTCTGCTCGAGTGCTAGGGAAAGCAACATTGTTGGGGATAATCCATCACTCTGCTGAGGAAGAGCAACTCTGATGGGGAAAGTAATATCAAACTCCATGCTGGAGATATACATCCACAACCCTGCTGAGGACAGGCGCTCACAACGATGCTCGGGATGATGATACTTCCAACCAGACTGCTGGGGAATAAACTACTGACACCTCCGCTGGGGATATAACATCCTTCCAACTCAGTGGGGATAATCCTGCTTCCAAACTCAGCTGGGAACTCAACAACTGAGGAAATCGGCAAATACAGGCCTACTGGGGATAGGCAATCCTTAGATCTGTTTGGGAATAGAAGGCATTATTCACAGACGTCTCCGCAGGGGAACATAGCTCTGATAGCTTCCATACTTGCTTGGGGAAATATCTGATGGGGGAAACGTCCTCACATATGCCAATCTGCAAAACAGCACAACAAAATGCCCCCAGGGGATACATGGATAAGATACGCTCAAGTGTCCTCAACGTTCAAAATGATTTTCAAATGTTTCATCTTTTTGCACGTTATTGTTTAGCCTTCATGTTCTTATATGCAATGCTTATCAAAAATTCGGACGTTTTTGCAAACAAAACAGTAAAAATAAAAACAAGAGAGCTATTTATCTGAATAACGACTTTTATTGATTAAAAATGGGCCTGAAAAGGCAAATACATTGGGAAGCAATTCCTAGAAAGAGGTAATTGCGCACAAAAGGAAAAATCTATCCTAATGGCAATGTGAGCACGACATCCACTATTTCCCAATTCTGTTATAACCCACAGATCATCAGTTTTCCTCCCAACTCCTTGCTTTCTGAGAAAAATGACTGGACCGATCGCATCTTTCGAGATGGCAGACGACGAAGCGATATGAAGTACAGATAAACTCAGACTGTAGTCTTTGCTCTAATCCCTCTTTTGCCTGGATCGCCCTTTCGGGTTTTCAATCCACCGGGATACCCATTTTTGCCTAAGCCGCCCTTGCAGGTTTTCGACTTACCGGGTGTACAAATTCTTTTCATTTTTATCCCTAATTTTTGCCCGAACCTTTTCTTTCTGTTTTTTGGTTCGCCGGGATGCCCTTTTTTTCCTGGACTCTTTTATTCTTTTTGTCCAGCGGGTCAATTTATGCGAAGTATTTTTTGACTACATCTGAGTTAACAGGGGACGGAAAATCTTCACCATCCATAGTTGTAAGCATCAAGGCTCCACCGGAGAAGACCTTCTTCACAACATATGAACCTTCGTAATTAGGAGTCCACTTGCCCCTGTTATCTGTACCGGGAGGAAGGATCCTCTTCAAAACTAGATCACCAGTTTGATAGCTCCGAGGACGCACTTTCTGATCAAAGGCTCTCTTCATCCTTCTTTGATACAACTGCCCATGGCACACAGCTGCTAGCCGTCTCTCTTCGATAAGGCTCAACTCGTTAAACCTTGTTCGAATCCACTCGACTTCGTCCAGCTTGACATCCAATAAAACTCTCAGAGAAGGAATCTCCACTTCAACAGGTAGGACAGCTTCCATACCATACACAAGGGAGTAAGGGGTTGCCCCGGTAGACGTACATACTGAGGTATGGTACCCATGCAAAGCGAAAGGCAACATTTCATGCCAATCCTTGTACGTTACGACCATCTTCTGCACAATCTTCTTGATATTCTTGTTAGCCGCCTCTACAGCACCATTCATCTTTGGTCTGTAAGGAGAAGAATTGTGATGTTCAATTTTGAAATCTTTACAAAGCTCTTTCATCATCTTATTATTGAGATTTGAACCATTGTCAGTGATGATTCTCTCGGGAACTCCATAACGACAGATGATTTCTTTCTTGATGAACCGGGCAACCACTTGTTTGGTAACATTAGCATAGGAAGCTGCTTCCACCCACTTGGTGAAGTAATCAATCGCAACCAGGATGAAGCGATGTCCATTCGAAGCAGTAGGCTCAATCTTCCCAATCATATCAATGCCCCACATGGCAAATGGCCAAGGCGAGTTCATGACATTCAGAGGGCTTGGTGGTACATGCACCTTATCAGCATAAACTTGACACTTATGGCATCTCCGAGCATACTTGAAACAATCGGATTCCATAGTCATCCAGTAATAACCGACTCTCAACAATTTCTTCGACATTGCATGACCACCAGCATGGGTACCAAACGAACCTTCATGCACTTCTTGCATCAACATGTCTGCTTCGTGTCTATCCACGCATCTGAGCTAGACCATGTCGAAGTTTCTCTTATACAACATATCATCCTGATTCAAATAGAAGCTTCCAGCTAGCCTTCTCAGGGTTTTCTTATCATTCTTTGACGCACCTTCAGAATACTCCTGAGTCTTGAGGAAGTTCTTAATATCATAATACCTCGGTTTCTCATCAATCACAACAGACTCGGCTGCAAACACATACGCAGGCCTCTCGAGTCGATTCACCGCAACATGTGGCACATGATTCCACCAATGAACTTTGATCATAGAAGATAAAGTAGCCAAGGCATCAGCCATCTGATTCTCATCCCGGGGGACATGATACAGCTTCACCTTCTTGAAGAACGTCAGTATTCTTCTGGTGTAATCTCTATAAGGAATCAAATGTGGCTGATTCGTATTCCAATCTCCGTTGACCTGATTGATCACTAGAGCGGAATCTCCATAAATGTCAAGCGTTTTGATTCTCAGATCAATGGCTTCTTCTATCCCCATGATACAAGCCTCATACTCAGCTTCGTTGTTAGTGACGTCAAAAGTCAGCCTAGCAGAGAAAGGTATATGTGCACCTTTGGGATTAATCAATACTGCCCCAACACCGTTGCCGTTCATATTCACAGCCCCATCAAACATCAGTGTCCACTTGTCATCCGGATCCAGTCCTTCCTCGACAAGAGGCTCTTCGCTATCTTTCATCTTAAGATACATGATGTCTTCATCGGGGAATTCAAACATCATCGACTGATAATCATCAAGCGGTTGCTCAGCAAGGTAGTCTGACAGAATACTACCTTTAATGGCCTTCTGCGACGTGTACTGAATATCATATTCTATTAGAATCATCTGCCATCGAGCAACGCGTCCGGTGAGAGCCGGTTTCTCAAAGATGTACTTCACTGGATCCATCTTAGAAATCAATAAGGTAGTATGGTTCAACATATACTGCCTCAGTCGGCGAGCAGCCCAGGCCAAAGCACAACAAGTTTTCTCGAGCAGTGAATATCTTGTTTCACAATCGGTAAACTTTTTTCTAAGGTAGTATATGGCATGCTCTTTTCGACCAGACTCGTCATGCTGTCCCAATACACACCCCATCGAGTTCTCGGTCACTGACAAGTACATTATCAGAGGTCTCCCTGGAACTGGAGGGATCAGGATTGGAGGTTTCTGTAAATACTCTTTTATCTTGTCAAAAGCTTTCTGACAGTCATCATTCCACCTGATTGCTTGATTCTTTCTTAGCAATTTGAAAATTGGTTCACACGTGGCAGTTAGGTGAGATATGAACCTTGCAATGTAGTTCAACCTCCCTAAAAACCCACGGACTTGCTTTTCTGTTTTCGGTTCAGGCATCTCTTGAATAACTTTGACTTTTGCTGGATTAACCTCAATCCCTTTCTCACTGACAATGAAGTCTAACAGCTTCCCAGATCTCACCCCAAACGTACACTTGTTTGGATTCAGCCTCAGTTTGAACTTTACCAATCTGTCAAACAGCTTCTGCAAATTAACCAGGTGCTCCTCTTCTGTCTGCGACTTCGCAATCATATCATCCACGTACACTTCAATCTCTTTGTGCATCATGTCATGAAAGAGAGTCGTCATAGCCCTCTGATAGGTAGCACCGACATTCTTCATCCCAAATGGCATCACTTTATAGCAGAATGTGCCCCAAGGCGTAATGAATGTCGTCTTTTCCATGTCCTCTGGCGCCATTTTAATCTGATTATAGCCCGAGAAACCGTCCATGAAAGAGAATACCGAGGATTGAGCCGTATTATCAACCAATACATCGATGTGAGGTAATGGGAAATCATCTTTCGGACTCGCTCTGTTCAAATCCCGGTAATCGACACACATTCTGACTTTGCCATCCTTCTTCGGCACAGGAACGATGTTGGCCACCCACAGGGGATAACTTGTAACAGCCAGAAAACCCGCATCCCACTGCTTTTGAACCTCTTCCTTGATCTTGACAGCCATATCAGGACTAGTTCTGTGAAGCTTCCGCTTGACCGAAGGACACTCTTCTCTAAGAGGTAATCGATGCACCACAATGTCTGTATCCAACCCAGGCATATCTTGATATGACCAGGCGAATATCTCCACATATTCTCTCAGCATCTCAATCAGCCTCCTCTTGACAGAGTCCTCTAAAGCAGCCCCAATCTTGATCTCTCTTCTGGCGTCCTCAGTACCCAGATTAACAATCTCCAACTCCTCCTGATGAGGTTGGATGACCCTTTCCTCCTGCTTCAGCAATCTGACCAATTCGGCGGGGAGTTCACAGTCTTCCTCACTCTCATCTTCAGCTTGGTAGATGGGAACATCAAAATCATACTGAGCCATAACAGAATTGTTCATAGTGTATTCCGTGGGATCACTTCTGCATGTTAATGCCTTGTTTTAGAAAAAGAGTTCAAGAAAGTCACAAAAACAAAAACATTGCCATTTTTATTGTTTTGAAAAAATGAAAACAAAAATAGAAAGACATGGATCACAAAAATTTGATTGCAAAACGTCCTTTATTAATGATAATCATTAAAACATGATGAGGCCCTACAACGAACCACTACGCCTTGGGCAGAACGTAGAGTTTTCATGCAAAATGAAAAAACAAAAGAAAATTACTCTGTCTGAAGAGTAACTTGGACCACTTCTTCAGCCGTCCAGTTGTTGATAGACTCCCCTGGCGCACACGGGCGAACCCAGTTGTCTAAATCGCAATCACTGTCATAGTCTTCATTACCAGTTGCAAAGACGTCGCCATGATTCATCATCCCAGCGCTGGTAAAGGTACTCGGACCCGCCTGCACACTCTGCTCTGCTTGGAGAGGCTCATAACCAATGCCAAATTTGTCTTCTTTGACCGGCAAGTCCACCATCTTGCCCCAACCTTCAGCTTTGTCGGAGTTAACAACCTCTTTGGCCTGCTTGTACGAAGCAATCGAAGCACCTGGCTTCCTCTGATCAGCGTACGCCACTTTCTCAAGAGCCACAGTCTCAAATGCCTGGCATAAGGTTTCGTGGATCTCGCCATCCACCTCGACATATTTGAACGAGGATAGGTGACTCACCAAGATATCTTCTTCGCCGCACACGGTCACAATCTGACCGTTCCAAACATACTTGAGCTTTTGGTGGAGAGTCGACGAGACTGCTCCTGCTGCGTGAATCCACGGACGCCCCAACAAACA
Organism: Lathyrus oleraceus; assembly: GCF_024323335.1. Classification (NCBI taxonomy): domain Eukaryota; kingdom Viridiplantae; phylum Streptophyta; class Magnoliopsida; order Fabales; family Fabaceae; genus Lathyrus; species Lathyrus oleraceus. The sequence goes on along the minus strand of NC_066583.1, from coordinate 84,833,752 downwards.
ACTGTATGCGGGCTGAATGTCCATAACATAGAAGATTATATCAAAGACCTCCGGACCTATCTTCACCGGCAAGGTGACTTCCCCAAACACAGAACGTTTGGATCCGTCGAAAGCACGAACGATCAGGTCACTAGGAGTAAGCACAACCCCTTCAACATCAATCTTCTTCAAAATCTGCTTAGGCAGCACATTCAGCGACGACCCGGTGTCTACCAATACGTGAGACAATACTGCCCCCTTGCACTCCAAGGTGATGTGCAAGGCCTTGTTATGATTGCGACCCTCAGGCGTTAGGTCTAGGTCAGTGAATCCTACACCATGCCTGGTGCTCACATTGGCCATCACACCCTCCAGTTGGTTGACGGAAATCTCTTGAGGTACGTAAGCCATGTTCAGCATCTTTAATAAGGCATTACGATGTGCCTCAGAGCACAGCAGCAAAGAAAGAATTGAAATCTTGGACGGAGTCTGATTAAGTTGATCTACGATCTTATAATCACTCTTCTTGATTATCTTCATAAACTCCTCCACGTCCTTCTCAAATGAACCCTCAGGCATCTCCTCCTGAGCCAGTTCCTCATCAACGACAGCCTGTTTGCCCTTTGACTTGGCAGAAGCCTCAGCATTAGCATCCTTCAACGGCTGAGGAGCAAACAGTCGTCCACTGCGGGTAAAACCTCCTGGTCCACCAACGTTGTCCACAACAAGACTCACAACCACAGGAGTTTTAACTGGTGCACTGATTGTCACAGGCGCTTGACTTACTGGCCTAAACTGATTCTCAGCTCTCCGATTGCTGCGGTAGGCATTATCATATCTCCAGGGTACGGCCCTACTATTCTCAACTGGTCTTCTTCCAGACGCAACGATAGTAGTTGGAGCACTGACGGTTACAGGCGCGGAAATGGTAACTGGGGTACCCCTTGTTGTAGGTGCACTAACAACCCTTTGTCCACGTCCTTCAGACGGTTTAAAGTAGATGGTGACAGTCGACACCACCCCACGATCTTTTACAGCCCTACTGAATTGCAAACAACCCTCATCCATCATACCCTAGATACCGACCCTTAACTGGTCACAACCATTATCAGCTTCAGCACAACCAATACAGCCCTCATCACAGCCCGGGTAGACACCCCCATTCAGCAGACGACCCTTTACAACCAGCAGAGAAGTCTGAACATCATCAACACTAACAACCAAATCTTCAGCTTCTTCCCCTTCAATATTGTTCACTCTATGCCCACCATGCTGAGGCATAGGGTTGTTCACGACATTAGGCACTGGAGCGAAGTTGATCGTCTTGGCATCGATCAAATCTTGAACCTTGTGCTGGAAAGCCCGACATTTCTCAATATGGTGCCCTGGTGCCCCAGAGTGAAAGTCACAACGGACGTTGGCGTCGTACCCAGGAGGCAATATTATTGGCGGAGCCATTGTACGCAACTCAACAAACCCCAACCTGAGTAGTCCCGGCAGCAGTTCGGCGTACGACATTGGTAGCGGATCAAAACGTCGATCAGGCATCCTCTGTCTGGGCTGATACGGACGTTGCTGTTGTTGTTGTTGTTGTGGCGGTTGTTGAACTCTTTGTTGTTGTTGTTGACGAGGTGGAGGTGATGGGATGGTTACAGCAGCAACCGGGCGATACTGACTTCTGTTCACACTTCCTCTGTACACATTCCCTCGGTGTTGTACAACATTGGTTTCACCCTCTCTCCGGCGAGGTGCCCCAGCAAATGGCTTCTTAGACGATGAAGAACCCGCATCCTGAATCTTACCGGCCTTGATCAAACTTTCAGTTCTCTCACCACAGATCACCACGTCTGAGAAACTACCGAATGGGCAGCTTCCCATCCGGTCCATGAATACTCCTTGTAAGGTACCAATGAACATGTCGGTTAACTCCCTCTCCAGCATAGGGGGTTGTACTCTTGCAGCCAGCTCACGCCACCTCTGGGCGTACTCCTTGAAGCTTTCATTGGATTTTTGACATGGACTCTGCAGCTGAGTCCGACTAGGCGCCATGTCCATGTTGTGCTTGTATTGCCTCAAGAAGGCTTCACCCAGATCCCTCCAACAGCGGATAGAATCTCTCTTAAGCTCCATGTACCAATCCAAGGAAGCTCCAGATAAGCTATCTTGGAAAAAATACATCCACATCTTCTCATCGTCTGTGTAAGCAGAGATCTTCCTGTAGTACGCCTGCACGTGGGTGCGAGGGCAAGAAGTACCGTTGTATTTATCAAAAGATGGCGCCTTGAATTTATAAGGGATTCTCAAGCCTTCCACTAACCCCATATTGGTAACATCAAAACCGAGAGAATTCTGACATTCCATAGCCCTAATCTTCTCAGCAAGGGCATCAACTTTACGATCCCTCTCATCAACCCTTCCCAAAACGTCTTCGTCTTCACTGAGCAGAGTGAACATATCCTCTTGTCTGTCAACAATCGGAGCCTAATTATGGGCCGGAGCACGGACTACTCTGGCATTAGCGGTATCTGGAGCAATAGGTTGACCGTTGATTCGAATACCCCTCAATTCGTCACCTACAGCATAATTGTTAATGGGCACAGCCGCAGTGGCAGAGTCATTGATCGGGCCTCCCTCTGGCAGAGCTTGGTTGGCCAGTGGAATTACAGCTTCTTGTCTCTGAACTAGAGCTCGAAGTTCTTCTTGACCTTGCGCAACCCCTTGCATCATATGCATGAACTGGGCCATGTTAGCCCTCATCTCAGCTAACTCAGCTTGCACTTGATCCATGTTCCTTTGATGATTCAGTCGGGTTGAGTAGTGGTGCGGTCTTTGATCAGCTATCCTGCCTAAACACAGGAACCAGAGTGAGAAGTCACGAACAAGAACACCTGCTATGCAAAATGTTATGAGTATGATGTTAATGATGCGTATGATGCACATGATATGTTCATTTCTCAGGCATTCAAAGAGCCTGGTTCATCCTCAAAAGATGGCAACCTGCAGCAACAAGGGAACAACATATACGAGATAAATGAGAACAAAATGAAACACCAACATCCTTATCTATATATAAGAGCAACAGGATCATACAACAAAGTCAACAAAGATCCAAATAAACGGAGTACAACAATGAATCCCATCCAACAAGCCTGGAGGTGATTCTCAACATACACATCAAAGATACTAGCTAAGACAAACGGTCTTCCGGAATGAGAGTCTTCAGGTACTGACACTGGTCTATCAACAGGGCGCATTCTGAACATTCTGGTAGAGGGATGATCTTCTCCTTCAGTTGTCTTCTAAGCTCTACAACTTCTCCTCCAAGATGGTTCTCTGATGCCTGTCTCAAGTCTACCTCCTTCTTCAACTGGATATCTTTGTCTCTGAGTTGCTTCTCCAGGTCTCTGATCTTCTTCTGGTAACTGGCTTCAGCTCTCTGCAGCCTCAAGCACTCCCGGTGTTCTGCATCTAACATGGATTCCATCTCCTCGTAGGATCTCTTCTTGCTTCTCAATTTTCTAGCATCTTCTCCCTGCACTCCTCTGAGTTGATGAGCCAAGTTCAACCTATCAGCTTTGGCTTTGTAAAGCTCCATCTGGATATCTTGCTCCTTCTCTCTCAACCGGCAATTCTCCATCAGAGCTTGCTTGTAGTGCTCGGCAGGCACACTCTCAGCAAGGATCAAAGGTGGTTGCTCCTGCAACGGCTCCATCCTATCGTAGGGTAACAACAAAGTTTCCACTCTCTCCTTGACCCAATCAGTGTAATCAGGCATAGCAATGGCAAACTTCTTCCCTAAGACAGATCCATCCTTCACACCAATAGTCTTCCAAGCTCTTCCTATCTGCTCCAATCTAGCCGGGTCACTCTGCTTCTCAAAATACACACTTTCAGCTACCTCAGCATCAAGTGGTCTTCCTTTCATCACAAACCCCAACTGGCGAAGAGAAAGAACCGAGTTGTAATTGATGCAACCCTTAGTCCCTACCAGTGGCACATTCCGGAACTCTCCGCAGCTCATAATGACATTACGCACATCCATCCGGTAAGATTGCCATCTGATATCATAAGAGGTAAGAGACATAACCCTCTGGGTCCACTTATGCGTGCTCTGAGCATCCACAAAAGGTCCACTGACTGGTAGGAGAGACGTGAACCATCTGAGCAAAAGTGGGAGACAGCATCTGATAGCTCCACCCTTACCATGCCTACTGTGAATGGCATAATAAGTGTCAGCTAACAGAGTAGGAACTGGATTTCCTCCAAGAAAGATAATGATAGCAGCATAATCCACAAAGTTGGACATACTCGGGAACAAGACAATCCCATAGATCATGACAGCCAACTGAGCCTGAAAAGCTTCCCAATTTCCCTTCTCTGCTTCTTCTCTAGCTACCCTCAACAGAAGCTTCAAAGGCAAACCTACAACATCCCCACTGGGCTTCCAGTTATCACAGACTTCTTTGATACCCAAATGGAGAGCTCGAGCAACGATTCTGAAATCAACTTCCTTAGGCACATTCAAGAAAGGAACCTGATACCGGATCGGGACACTCAGCAGAATAGAATACTCCTCAAGAGTAAGCGCCAACTGATAATCTTGAAAGGTGAAGCAACGAAGCTCTGGGTCGTAGAACTGAAGAAGAGTCTGCAACGGCACCGGATCGACTACCATCTTCAATAATGTCAGAATATCTCCATACTGGTCAACAAACCCCTTCTGGTTACCACTGGTCATAAGGCTACTCAACTCTATCAGAGACGTCAAAGGCTCACGGTGAAAGCTGTAGGAACAAGTCTTCCGCTTCGGCTCTGGGACTGTTGCCATCTCTATCAGTGAACAGACTCTGGAATGTACCTGAGAAATGATATGCATGCAAAGATTAGCTTTTTTCTTTTTTTCTTCTTTTTTTTTCAATTCTTTTTTTTATTTGCTTATTTTTTTGAAAATAAACATGCTATGATGCAAATGATGCAGACAAGACTAGCTGGCTGTGCATCTCAGAACACAGGATCGAAGCTTCGGTTTAAACTCGGAACCCCAATTCATCTGAAACCCAAAGTCAACTGAGAAACTGTCATCTGAACCCAAAGTCACCAACAGGACCACAAGTCACCAACGGTACCTGTAATAATGATCATTCCCTCCCCACTCACGGGTGTCATCTAGGCCAAGGTAAGGTCGAAAGAAACGCAACATAAATAACCTTTCGCAGAATATCATCATATACACACCCGAAGTATGTAACGATAATACCCCACCAGGGTCTGAACTGCTCGTGATGTCAATGTTCCGCTAAGTGGCGCAATACCACCCGCTTCCCATGAATCACTCTATTCCTAAGTATCCTAGATTTCACTCATGGCCTGGGTATTGGGCCTTTTACCTCAAGTAACTCCCACCCCAACAGAGAGAAACAGACAACCAGCCAGCCAGATGAACAATGAATATGAATGAATGCAAACATAAATGCAAACATAAATGCAAACAATAAATGCAAGCAATAAACAATGAATGCAATAAAAAAAACAGCAAAAGCAACCAAAACCCTAACCAAGAGAGCGCTAGGAGAGACTCGCTTAGGGAAGATGGACCAGCAAGAGGTCAACTTCTCTACGTCCCCAGCAGAGTCGCCAGCTGTCGCATTACGCGAAAAACCGGCGGGAAACAAAAACAACAGAGTCGCCACCGTGCGTTACTTATCCCAAAAGAGGGAAAGGAAACGCTCGAAGTAAACCTGGAAAAGACATGGTCTCGCGACCAAAGAGAATGGGATCGGGAGTCGGTTATGCGAAGGGAAGGTATTAGCACCCCTACGCATCCGTCGTACTCGACGGGATCCACGCACAAAAGGAAGGAATATGGTTGCTAAACGCTGCTCAAATAAACACACACTGGCTGAAAGAGACACAGGAAAACAAAAGAAATTGACTCGGCAGGATATCGCATCCTGGGCCTACTTAGTCTATCAAACATAGACATCAGAGTCTAAGTAGTTCGTACGGGGGAAAACGTGCTCGCTAGGATGTCGCATCCTATGCATACGTATCTTCTCGGACTAAAGAAGAATCAGAGCACTCGTAGCTCGGCTAACGCACGCCAAACAGAACCACACAGGAAATCGACTGCCAATCGCTGGACTTACGTCAAACTCCACACAAAAACAGGCAAACATGGAATCCGAAGGCCAATCACTGGTCTTACATCAGACTCCGGACCAAAACACACCCACACTGGAAACCAGATGCCACTTGATGGACTTATACCGGACTCCAAGCACACAATAAGAGGATACGGAATGCCAATCGCTGGGCTTACATCCATCTCCTAACACACACAAAGACAAAACAAAAGGCACCCGGAGAGATCAGCTCATCTCCTGCCTACGTACCTCATCTGGTATGAGGATCAGGGCGACGTAGTTCCCCCACGCAGGGACACAGGACTAGCCTAACCAGATAACAGAGGGAGACACAACTAGGGAGACTACGACTCGAGCCTAGATGTTATCATGCAGATCATCCCTAAGTCAAGGTTGCTATCTAACTTGCACAGGGAGCAAGCTATCCTAAACAGCATAGGCAAAGCAAACAGTCACAAATAGCACGCACTATATACACACAACGCGGGCTCACACAAGGCTAGGCTTTAGTCAAGGGGTCATGTCAACCTCGACAAACAAGCCACTGGAATGGGGTGTGATTTGCCCTTAACCCTAACATTGAGAGTTAGGGTGAAGCAGATGAAATGGTGAGTGAAGATGAGACTTCACAGCTCTTATACCTGGCCAGGGAGAGCTTCAAGACAATGCAAGTGTGGGTTCAGAAAGTTGAAACCCTTCTACACTTATGACTGACACAATGTACAATGATCTTGGGTTAGTATCTACAATGCATCAACACAGTGGTGTGAGCAAGGCAGATGACACACAGAATAGCAGGGGATGGATTGCACATCCCTGGTATCTGCCAATGCCTCTTCACTTAGGAGGTCTTTGAATATGTACAAGGACAAAGGTAAACAAACACAAACATTGCCTCTTAAGGAGGACTTCAGACAGGTGCCTGACCAAGTAACAGGCCAGGTCTTCCAGACTACATGGAGAAAAGAAATTCTACCTCAATGCTCAAGCTATCAAGCAAAGCCAAAGCAAGTTCACAAAGGAACTATAGCAACTAAAATACCTGAAATCAATCCAACATAATCAGTATACCAGACAAACAAAAGTCAAACAGAAAATTACAAGTCCACAGCACAAACAGATAACAAGCATCAATGCACAAAGGTGCAAGCCACAAGGCCTAAGCATAAGTCTCAATGCCTACAAAACAAACTCAAATTTAGTCATAACCAAGCAATAAACCAAACTCCAATTGAGTGCACATCATTAAGTATAAGTAATTGTGCTCTTTGACTTGAAACAAAGCTCAAACATTAAGCACTAACCACTAGTACAGGACTAGGGTCAAAATGGGAGCAATAAACCAAACCAGAACATGAAACTCATCAAAAATCAAGATCAATCAAATAAGAATCAAATCCAAGTGGTCTCACATTCATATCATCAACCAATATCATTTCATGAGGCAAAGAGTACAAAGCATGCAATTTGAAGCTCATAGAAGCAAACAGAATGATTCAATTCAAATCAACTCAAGAATATTTCCATAAATCCCCACAAAATTCATGGCCAAACAGCATTCATAACATGATCTACACACCAAATTTCAAGCCATTTGGACTAAGGTAAACAAGTCAAATAAAATCCATAAGTCAAAGCTGCTCAAACAAGCTCATACAAGGCACCAAATCATGCATTAATTTCAATCAATCATAAAACAGAATCCAAACATGATATGGACACCAAACCAAAGCAATGGAAAACTTCAAGATGTCTATAATACACATGTCAAATTTCAAGTTCCTCCAATAAACAACAAGAATTTCACAAATCATTTAAGATCATGACTCACAAAAAGTCCACAATTGGTCAAACAGAAAAGAAATTCTCAATCAAATTGGAAATGCACTCAAAAATTCTACACAAATTCACACTCAAACTTAACATCCAGAAGATTCAACATGCAAAAATTCAGGTCATTTTGAGTTCAATGGCATGCTAAATAAAATCATCAAATTGGACAAGAAATGGTGTGACACAAATTGTCACACCTCCAATGATCACATCATATCTCACAACCCAGAAATGCAAAAATCACAAACTCTATACCAAACTTCTCCTAAAGGTGTCTAGAATAAGCATGCAAATTTTCAGCTCCATTGGATTAAGCATCAGAATTTCACAATCAAAATAGTGAGCAAGGTGCAAGAAATGACATGTATGAACATTCCCTAGCCAAAATGAAAAAACACACGTGCACAATTTTTGCAAAAATCATCATAAAATAGTAGACATGATAAGGAACATGGTAGAAAAAATCTCACATCAATTGGACAAATAGTTTGAGAGATATGAATTTTTAAGTGTGGAGAAAAAATAAAAAATGAATGGAGAGGCATGGTGAAATATGTGTAGCATATGATGAAAAAATGTAAAGGCTCATGATGAAAATGTTCCAGCCAGGTATCGAACCGCTGGCGAATTCAAATAGGGCGCCACTTAAGTGAAACGATGCGTTTCACTTAAGTGCAGTTGGCAATTAGAACGAATCTAGGCCAATCAAAGTGACACGGTATGCATAGGTGGACCAATTCATGCGCTTAAACATAATAACACATGCAATGAGCGCGCAAGCAGATTAAACACGATCTGGAATGGAAAAAAATTAGGGTTCTTCACACATTCATCATGTTCATCAAAGATTTCCAGGTCATGAACATTTTTTCACAGAAATTGACAAACGACATACCATTAGCTTCATCTTCTAATGCACAACAACATGCTAGCATTCACTAAACCTAATTCTAACTAACATGTCCATATCGAGCAGAAGAAGATTCACATCTCAAATTTAGATTCACAATATCTCACTCAATACTTGATGAAAATCAAAACTACGAAGCTCAGCATACTCCTCATGGAACGATCTATCAAATACACATCAACATTTTAATAATGGCAAGATTCGAATTCCAACCTGATTTGAAGAGCAGAAATGGATTTGAGGTTTCCAGGACTTGTAAGGCTGAAACAACAACTCTTTGGTGCTCAAGTTGATGAAAGGATGATGGATCGTGGCTCAATGATGCTTGATGTAGCTCAAAAATGAAACCACCATTGATGGAGCTTGATGTAACAGTCCACGATTCTGCTCAACAGTGGCGATTTCTTGCTTCAATTCAACTCCAATAGGCTTGTGTATGTTGGAACAACAAAGATCAATGCCAGTTCTATGAAGATTTTGTAGAAAAAATGAAGATAAAAAGTTGAGAGAATTTGCAATTAGATATAGATCTGAGTAGAAATGAAATGTTAATGTGTTTTCTGTTTTGATTATGCATATATACCATTTGTTAATGATCTTTGCTAATCAATATTAAGCCAAGCCAAAAAGATTAATGAATGCAAGTGTTATGGCCAATTGGGAATTCACCCTCATGTGCATGGAGTGCATGCTACAGTACACGAAATTGGGCCTAAACACACTCCAAATATGATTTAAGACCAATTGCAAGTGGTGTGAAGTGTGAAAAATGCATATTTTTGAAAGTCACTTTTTTCCTCCCTTTTCAAATTCAAGTCAAGTGAAAAAATGCCATTTTTATGTGATGATTTTTGATGAAATGTAATGAATGATTTGGATAGCTCATGTCAAAAGGAGAATGTAGCAACAAACCCCACTCAATTTGGCCAAATGGTGTGAAAGTTATCCAACTTTGAAGTTCAAAATATCCTGACAATGATTTGATCATAACTTGTCAACCACACATGAGAAATGTATGTTCTTGGACTTTTTGGAAATGGGAGAACAAGATCTTCAACTTTCATGTTGGACAAAATTTCATTTGAAGCTTGCTTGATGATGTAAACTTGAGGAGAAAACCTTTCTATATTTGGCAATTTCCAATTACAAGTCACTTACTTTTTTTGGAAACTTTTCATCTGACCTCAAATTCTTCAATGTTGATCTTTGTAATGTAAAATGAGACTTGTATGGACATGAATGAGGCCTTTCAAACCATCTCCCACCTTCAAATCCATGAATTCATGCACAGTTGACTTTGGTTGACTTCCTAGGGTTTCAGGTGAATTGTGCAATGACTGATGATCTCTGAACATCCAATCCTTGGCCAAACCACTTCAACATGATCCCTAAATCATATGAACATGATGAATCAACCCTAGGGCTTTGCTTCCTTGAGAAATGCACTTGCTTGCTTGTTTGACTGATCCTCCTAACCAGTCTTGACCTGATCTTGTCTGATGACTTGCACTTGGGCAAAGGACAATGCAATGCTATGCAGTGGACAATGTAATGTTAATGACCTAATGATGAAAATGTATGTACAAAATAGGAGGTGCAAATTTGAGGTGCTACAGCCTACGCTTGAGGAGTATGCTCATCTTATTGGGATCCCGATTCTGGATCAGGTGCCGTTCAGTGGCTTAGAGAGTATTCCGACTTCTCGAGAGATCGCAAACTTGTTGCACATAGATGAATCCCTGATTGAAGCGCATATGACCACCAAAGGCGGAATTCAGGGTCTTCCTTCTGATTTCCTCATCGCTCAAGCTACCGTGTATGGGAAGGCCAGGAGTGAGGATGCCTTTGAGGCTTTATTTGTGCTGCTCATCTATGGTTTGGTATTGTTCCCCAACATCGACAAATTTGTAGATGTGAACACCATTAGGATCTTTTCAGTTCTTAATCCCGTTCCTACTCTGTTGGGTGATGCCTATTTCTCTTTGCATCTGAGGAATGCAAAGGGTGGAGGAGTTATTGTGTGTTGTTTGCCTCTGTTGTATAAGTGGTTTATTTCTCACTTACCACAGACGGTCGCTTTCAAGGAGAACAAGGGATGTCTACGGTGGTCTCAGAGACTTATGTCTCTCACTAATGATGATATCTCTTGGTATGATCGCGTGTATGATACTGTGCAGATTATTGATTATTGTGGTGAATTCCCTAATGTGCCTCTTCTTGGTACATGCGGTGGGATCAGCTACAATCCTATTTTAGCACGTCGTCAGCTTGGGTTCCCCCTAAAGGATAAACCTCATAACATTCTGTTAGAAGGTGTATTCTTTCAGGAGGGGAAAGATCCCCAAGGCCTGAAAACTAGATTTGTCCGCGCTTGGCGCAAGATTCAGAAGAAGGGTAGAAATGAATTGGGTCCGAAGAATTGCATTGCTTTGGAGCCATATACCTCTTGGGTCAGACAGAGAGCTTCAGAGTATCTGATGCCGTATGATCATCCGAGACCTACACCATTGGTTGCGGCTGGGCCTTCAACCCTCCCTAACCAAGGTGTAGAGGAGTTGAGAGAAGAAGACCTTTCACGTGCTTGGATCCGTGAAAGAGAGGAGTTGCTCCATCAGCTTAAGGAGAAGGACACTCTGATTGAGTTTCTCGAGCATCAGGTGATCGATGATCCGAATGATACTTGGACTTCTCTGCTTCCTCAGTCTTCCAAATTCTGGAAGAGGAAGTATGATCGACTTGCTAAGGAGAAAGCGGACATGGAAGCTGCCTATGAGAGAGAGATCAAGAAGCTTTGTGCATCCCGAGCTTCTAGGGATCCATAGGATGTTTATTTTCCTTTTCCCTTGTAATAATCAAAAATGATGTACTTCTTTGTTCCAAATATATTCGATGAGATATTTTCCATATGCTATTAAATGCTTAAAAAATTAAAATTTGCAAATAAATACCCTAAAAGGTTCCTTGAAAATAAAATAAAGCATACGCACAAGCATCACATGCATCATTTTGCATAAGCAGGTTGTTCTGGTCTTCTTGTCTGTGGCCTAACTCTGTGCTCTTCATTTATTTTGAAGACAAGCTGACTCACCGGTACTATACCAGAGCCAATTCTGCTAGAGTGATGGATCAATTGGAACAAGAGAACAGAGAGCTGAAGGAAGAGATCGCTCGTCTGAGTGCTCTGATGGAGCAGTTCCTGTCTGCTCAAAACCAACCTTCTCCACCTCCTGTAACTCCTCCCTAGAGGACGGTTATATCTGAAGTCGTTGCTCCGACTGTGCCAGTTGCCAGTGCTCACTTTGTGCCTAATGCCATGCCAGCCGGGTTCCGTGGGGTATGCCTCTGGGTTTCATGCCAGATATTCCACCTCCAACTTTTGCTTCCATGCCGGCATCTAGCCCGGTCCTTGCTGCTGCTCCTCCTATCGTGCATACCATTCCCAGGGTAGACGACACCATCTATCATTCTGAGCCGTCTGAGGGCCCAGATGTTAATGAGAAGATGGACGCGATGAATGACCAATTCCTTGAGCTGCGTAAGAAATTGAAGACCCTCCGAGGGAAAGATCTGTTTGGCAAGTCTGCTGCTGAACTTTGCCTAGTTCCCGGTGTGAAGATTCCAATCAAGTTCAAAGTGCCTGACTTTGAAAAATACAAGGGGAACACCTGCCCTCTCGCTCACCTGGTCATGTATGCCAGGAAAATGTCTACGCAAAAAGATAATGATCAGCTTTTGATTCATTACTTCCAGGATACTTTGTCCGGTGCGGCTCTTCGTTGGTATATGAGCCTTGATAGTGCAAACATCTGATCCTTCAACGATCTTGGCGAAGCCTTCGTCAAGCAGTACAAATATAATGTTGATATGGTGCCTGACCGTGATCAACTCAGGGCCATGTCTCAGAAGGATAAGGAGACATTTAAGGAGTACGCCCAGAGGTGGCGAGAGCTGGCAGCTCAGATTACTCCTCCGCTGGAAGAAAAAGAAATGACTAAGATCTTTTTGAAGACTCTTAGCTCATTCTATTATGAGCGGATGGTAGCTAGTGCTCCCTCTGATTTCACCGAGATGGTGAACATGGGGATGCGTCTAGAGGAAGGAGTCCGTGAGGGACGTCTGTCAAAGGATGAGAGCTCTTCTAAACGGTATGGGGCGTTTAAGAAGAAAGATAGGGAGGCACATGTTGTGCAATCCCATGCTAAACCAAGAAGACCCTCTGTCAAGAGGAAGCCGGCGCGTCATCAGCACCAGGTGGCTCATATAGCACCTGTCTTCCGAGATAATGCTCAGTATCAGCAGCCTAATCAGCATCAGCAACAACCTCAGTATCAACAGCAGCAACGTCCACAGCAACAGGCTTACCAGCCTCGTGGCAGTACTAGTAACCAAGCCAATCTGAATTATGATAGGAAGAAGATCAGTTTCGATCCCATTCCTATGTCATATGCTGAATTATATCCTTCCTTGTTGGAAAGGAAACTGGTTACTCCAAGGGATCCTCCGGCTGTGCCTGCTAACCCGCAGTGGTAGTATAAGCCAGATCAACACTGTGTTTATCATTCCGGTGCCCCGGGACACAATATTGAGAATTGCTACCCGTTGAAGATTAAGGTTCAAGACCTTATGCGGTGCGGTATTCTGAGCTTCGAGGACTCAGGCCCCAATGTTACAAAGAACCCATTGCCCGAGCATGGGAAATCAGTGAACATGGTCCAGGGTTGCCCTGGCAAGTATAAAGTCAAATATGTGAGTCATATTCGACAGTCATTAGTCGAGTTGCATCGTTTGCTGTGTCAGTATAGTCATATGGAGCATGACCATGACAGATGCCGCATTTGCTCCGTCAATAGACTGGGTTGTCGCCAAGTGCGAAGAGAGCTTCAAGAGCTATTGGATGAAGGTACTATAGAGATTCTTCAGAACCGTAATGTTGATGAAGATGAACCAGAAGTGAATGTTATTTCTCATGTGTTCAAGCTACCCGAGCCTGTTGTCATCCGTTATGATGGTAGCAAGCCGAAGGTCTCTCCTTCTCTGATAATCAAGCCCGCAGGCCCTGTACCTTATTCTTTGGATAAAGTGATTCCCTTCCGGTACAATCCCGTTGCTGTGGAAGATGGGAAGGAAGTGCCATTGCCGTCAACCTCTGTGGTTAATATTGCTGACGTGAGCGGGTTGACCCGTAGTGGTCGTGTGTTTTCTGCACCCTCGAAGCCTCACATTGTTTCTAATTCTGCTGAATGCCGGGTTGGGACTGCTGTGAGTGTTCAGAATTCGGCACTTGTTGCCAAACCCTCCGCTGTACAAAAGACTCTTGCTTCTTCTGTTGGCCCTAGTGGCACTGTGAATGAAGAATGTGATGAGATGCTGAGGCACATCAAGAAGAGTGAGTACAACGTTGTAGATCAGCTTCTACAAACGCCATCCAAAATCTCCGTGCTATCTTTGCTTCTGAATTCAGAACCTCATAGGGAGGCTCTGCAGAAAGTTTTGGACCTGGCTTATGTTGATCATGACCTCACCATAGAACAGTTTGACAGTATTGTTGCAAACATCACTGCTTGCAACACCTTGAGTTTCTGTGACGCTGATCTCCCTGAGGAAGGAAGAGACCACAACATGGCTTTACACATCTCTATGAATTGCAAGACTGATGCCATGTCCAACGTGCTAGTTGACACCGGGTCATCTCTTAATGTATTGCCAAAGACCACACTCTCTCGATTGTCATATCAGGGGCCTCCCATGAGGCAGAGTGGTGTTGTTGTGAAGGCTTTTGATGGGTCGCGTAAGACCGTGATTGGGGAAGTTGATCTCCCAATCAAGATTGGACCAAGTGATTTCCAAGTTACCTTCCAGGTTATGGATATCCACCCATCATATAGCTGTCTCCTTGGTAGACCATGGATTCACGAAGCTGGCGCCATGACATCCACCCTACACCAGAAGCTGAAATTCATCGAGAATAAGAAACTGGTTGTGGTAGGGGGAGAAAAGGCTCTCCTGGTTAGCCACTTGTCTTCTTTCTCATATATTGATGTTGAGGATGAAGTTGGAACGCCTTTCCAAGCTTTATCTATTGCTGAGCCAATTGAGAAGAAGTCTCCTTCATTTACTTCCTACCGTGATGCGAAGCTGGCCATTGAATGTGGTGCAGTTGCTGGTTTAGGAAAGATGATCGAGCTTGAAGACAACAAATCCTGGGCTGGCATTGGCTATTCTTCTGGGGCATTCAATGAGCAAGGTTTGTTCAAGAGTGGAGGTTTCATCCATGCTGATCAACCTGAGGAAGTTGCTGCTATCTTGGAAGAGGATGCAGAGGACCTGAGCAACTTTATCATACCTGGTGGTGTCTGCCACAATTGGGTCGCTGTAGATGTTCCTACAGTCATTCATAGATCAGAGTAATGGTTCACTTTGTTCAAAACCCTTCTCCCATGCCAAAAGGAGAAGTGATGACATTGTTGGCAGCATTTATACAATGATGTTTTCATTCAATTAATGCATTGTCAAACATTTGTTTTTCCATTTGTTTTCACTTTTTGCTTTTGCATGAAATCAGTGATCACAAAAAACCCTAAAAACAAGAATAAAAGCAATCTTTTTCATCTGCATAATGATTGTCTTGTTTGATTTCAAAAAGCTTTTCATATCAAAATCATTATGCAGGTTGATTCTAAAACCCATCGAACATAATGATCCAACGCCATCTCCCAATTTTGAATTCCCTGTATTCGAGGCAGAGGAAGATGATGTTGAAGGGGATTTCTGATGAGATTACCCGACTTCTTGAGCACGAAAGAAGCTCATTCAGCTGTATCATGAGAATCAGCAACACAGTCAAACTGGGGCATTACAAATGTAATAAAAAAAAAAAGGGGGTGAAAAATAAAAGAAAAAAAAATCAATCAAAAATCAAAAAAAAAAAATTTGATACCCTCAAGTCCCTAGTTGACTGATGCTGAATGGATTCAGAGTCGTTATGACCAACTGAATTTGATTGAAGAGAAGCGACTGACTGCCATGTGCCATGGTCAGTTATATCAGCAGAGAATGAAGAAAGCATTCGATAAGAAGGTCAAGCCTCGTGTGTTCCGAGAAGGTGACCTCGTGCTCAAGAAAGTCTTGTCTTTCGCGCCCGATTCCAGGGGCAAGTGGACTCCAAACTACGAGGGTCCATATGTTGTTAAGAGAGCCTTTTCAGGCGGAGCTTTGATGCTTACAACAATGGATGGGGAGGATTTCACTCGTCCTGTGAATTCAGATGCAGTCAAGAAATACTTTGCCTAAAAAAAAAAGAATATGCAACTGAAAAACGGAATAGCTCGCTAAGTTGAAAACCCGAAAGGGCGGCTTAGGCAAAAATGAGCGTCTTGGTGGATAACCCGCAAGGGCTATCCAGGCAAAAATTAGAGACTTAAAAAAAAATATTTGCATCCCGCTAGATTGAGTACCTCACCCTGGGGCAATCTAGGCAAAAATTAGGGATTTGGCAAGTAACTGCATCCTGACAAGACTTTCTGTTCCGCAGCTGTCTTTTCGTCAGAGGTTCTCGATTCGTCGTCAACTGAAGCTTCGAATACATCGAGATTCAAATTGGTAGAGAAAGGATCATTATGTTCAATGTAGCCCTCTTCCAATATATATCACTGATTTTGAATTTGTACAGATCTATGGAGTCTTGCCATTTGCAGGCTACCATTCCATCAAATCAATTTGAGCTTTTTATCCAATTATTTGCACTCTTATTTGTTTCAATTCAACAAATGTTTTGCATGTTTTAATTGATAAACTGTCATTGTTTTAAACAAATAAATTTTTTTCAATGTGTTGTTTTAAACAAAGTGAACATTCACAATGATGAAAGGATACTTAAGAATTTCTCAGTGCTCTCCCAAGGGTGGCATAATTTCCAACAGGTAAGACATTTGTTCATATTCTTGGCATGATTGTATCCTCTTTATCCTGCTTTGTTGTTGGGGTTGTTCCCCAAGCAGAGTTGTTGTTATGGGTTGTTCCCCAAGCAGAGTGCTTGTTGAAGACTTCGTTTTCTTCTCCAGCAGTATTCTCTCCCAGCATGGGTGTTTTCCTTTTGATAGATTCGGTAGTTGGTGGTTTGAAACCCCGGTACCCCGTCACTCTCTCCAGTGCAGTCGCCAGCGGAGTTGTTGTTTCTCTCCTCAGCATGGTTGCTTTCTTTTTGAAGGTTCAGTGGTTGGTGGATTGATATCCCGGTACTTTACCACTTTCCTCGGCATTGTCGCCAGCGGAGTTGTTGCTATCTCCCCATCAGAGCGTTTAGCCTTCAGCAGAGTAGTGATTATTTTCCTCCTCAGCAGTTGTTGATTTGTTTTTGGAAGGTGTGGCATTCAGTGGTTGATCCCCCCACTCTCCTCCATATCCCCAGTGGGTCCCTCAGTGGATTCCCTAGCCGTCAGTAGATTTGTGGTTTGGTGGATTGTATTTATGCAAAATCCCCAAAAGAGTTGGTATCCCCAACAGAGTCAGGATTGCATCTGTGATAATCCCCTCAGAGTCTCCGCCAGAGCTGGTATCCTCGACAGAGTTGCTTTTGTGGCAGTTTCTGCCTATTTAAATCTCTATTTCCCCAGTAGGGTCAGTTGGTGGTCTAGCATCCAGAGATTGGGTTGATTTCCTGATTGCTTTTGATCCTCAATGGAGTGGCTTGTTGCAGAATCTGCTTGTGTGATCTGTTTTTCCTTCAGTGGGTGTATTCCCGATGGAGTGGCTACTTGTGTTCTCCCCAGGTAGAGTTGCTGGTGCAGTAGATTCTACATGGATGACCTGTTCTCCCTTTGTGGGTTGTTCCCCAGAGGAGTTGTGTGGAGTTGCTTTCATAGTAGTTTCTCGCTTGTGCAATGAATTCTTGTTTCTCAGTTGATACTGAAGATCCCCCTGCAGATATCTTGGGATTTCTCCCTTTCCCCAACAGATTTGTCTTTGTGGCCATTGTTGCCTGTTGTGACTTTCTGTACTCCAGTTGGGTTGATTGTTGATCCATCACTCAGAGATTTTGATATTTTCTTGATATCTCTGATCTTTTGCCTTCCCGCAGATCTTTGCTTTTCAACATGTGGATCTCCAGTAGATTGGCTTTCCAGTTGGTTTTTCCTCTGGAAGTGTAGTGCCGGGCGTTTGATTCCTGGGCCTGTTTGTGTTAGATATGTCTGTTTTGTCAGCATTCATCAAACATAAATTACGCATATTCATGCATAATCATAAAACATTCAGATATCCATGTTGCATTTTTGCCATATATCTCTTGTTTGTCGTCTCCTGCTATGGGTGATATAGATCTCCAATAGATCTCCTCCAAGCAGATGTCGGGTGTCTAATCTCTCAATATAGAGTCCGCCCCATAAGCAGAAAGTGTCTGTCTTTCCTTCTGCAGTTCCCCACTGAGATATATCCTCGTGGATGACGGTTTATTCCGTTTCCTCCCAACACATATATTGGGATAGATCTTCCTATTGAGTTATATCATCATTAGGACGAGTCTTAATTCACTCTGTCTGTTCGGATTGATCCTGAATAGACCATTTGTCAATTGTTTCTTGTGTTTCCCTGTGGAATAAATGAATAATTTGCCCAGTAACCGGCAATAATTCTTTTTATCCCTAGCGGAATCTTTTTGGGCCTCTACCCTCATACCGGTAGTTGTAAGTCCTATGTTCCCTCTTCTTGGCGGAATTTGTGGTTATATACCTTTTATTCCTCGGCAAGAGTCGATTTGGTTTTCTACCCTTATATCGGTAGTTGTAAATCCTATTCCCCTGCTCTCCAGCAGTTTGTGGTTTGTTACAAACCCTATTTTTCCCGTGCGGAATTGTGATTCTTTCTTTCCCACGCGGAGTTGTTTGGTCTTCTACCCCGTATTCGGTAGATGTAATCCCTATCTTTTATCCTCATCAGAGTTTTGGCTACTACCCCGTATTCGGTAGTTGTAAGTCCCATCTCTTTTCCCCTAGCAGATGTAACCTTTGTGGTTTGGTCTGGTTGATGGTGGATTTTGTGGTCTTCTACCCAGTATTCGGTAGTTGTAAATCCTACGTTGTTGTGGTTTCATTCCCAACGGAGTCTGTGCTTTTTGTGGATAGTTGCCGGATGCTAGCAACCCTATCCTCAGCCAGAGTTTTGGTATTCTACCCCGTATTTGGTAGATGTAAACCCTAATTTCTCCCCTTTGCAGAGTTAACCTTGTTGTTCATCCTAATCGATGATGGTTACTCTTTGTGGTTATCTTCATCCAGGATTCGATGTTGATATTCCTCCCTTGCTTCTGGATAATTGCCTTTTGCTAGCAACTGTATCCCCAGCAGTCTTCTGGATCATTGTCGTATGCTTGCAATGTTATCCCCTTTGAAGTCGCCAGCAGGTCCTTGTGGATAATTGTTGTTTATGCAATTCATCCCCGATGAGTCTTCTTTCATTTACCCTTTTGCTTGGTAATGATTGTTGCTCCCTTTGATCGGTCATCATTATATACCTAGTTTTGGTATCCCGATGCCTTTCTTTTCGGTCGATTTATCCTTTATTAACCCAGTAACCGGTTGTGGATAATCTTCCATGCGAGTATGTTATCCACGTTCTGACGGTAATGGATAATATATCTCATGCACTCTTCAGTCGAAGCCTGTTGTGTTTCCCCAGTCGAGTAAGATTCGTTATTCCTTTGTGGAATCGAATATTCTTTGTTTCTTGGATAATTGTCGGATGCTTGCAATTTATCCCCTGTGAGTTATCTTTTACCCTGTTGTTGTTGGTATCGATTGTCTCTCTTTTTGGTTGATCACCTATTATATACCCAGTAACCGGTATCTCTGGTGTCTCTTCCTTTTCGAGTGTATTATTCACGTTCTGACGGTAATGAATAATATATCTCTTTCGCTCTTTGGTTGAAATCCTTTGTTGATTTTCCCCAGCAGAGTAAGATTCGTATTCTTTGTAGAATCGAATATCCATCCTTTAACAAGTTTGTGTTTTGGATGATGAGTGTCTTGGCATATATACCAATTCACGCTTCGGTCGGTCACCTATTATATACCCAGTAACCGGTATCCCTGGTGTTTCCTTCCTTGCGAGTGTATTATCTACATTCTGACGGTAATAGATAATATATCTCATGCGAGTATTCTATCCACGTTCTGACGGTAATGGATATTATATCTCATGCACTCTTTGGGTTTGTGTCCCCAGTTGAGTAAGATTCATTTTCCCGTTGTGGATTCGAATGTCCATCCTGTAAGTCGATTTGCTTTTTAAAGCCCTCCTTTCGGATGATGAGTGTTTTGGCATATATACCAATTCACGCTTCGGTCGGTCACCTATTGTATACCCAGTAATCGGTATCCCTGGTGTTCCTTCCTTTCTGCTCCCTATTATGACCTTGGTCCCCTGTGGAGTCAGATTTTCCTGAGTAGATGTACCTTTTTCAGATCTTTCTCAGATGTTTAGTTGATTGATATCTCTCACCCTTATACCGGTCTTAGATATTCATTCTTCCTGAGTTTGTTACCCTTATACCGGTAACACCTCATTTCCTTGTTGTTTCCCCAGGGGAGTCTTTTGTTAGACCTTCTCCAATGGAGTTTCTTGTGGTGATTTTTACCCTTTTGCTTGTATTGGCGTTTTCCCCAATATATGCAGTTTTCCCCGGCAGGGAGGTTCTTTGTGAATCTTTTCCTTGGTCCGAGTCCGGATTTTCATCCGAAGTATCCTTTGTGGATAGTTTGAGTCAGCTTGTGTCTTTCCAATGGAGGTGTCTTCCTTTGGAAATCTTCTTTTCCCCAGTTCGAGTCCTTTACTCCCCAGTAAAGTCTCCAGTCTAGTCCGTTTCTCCTAATTCAGAGTCGTGTCCTGCTCACGCATTTCTTTTTCTTTTTCTTATCCCCATGAGAGTCCTGTTTGAGTCTCTGTTCCTGGTGAGTGTATTACTCCGATGGATCGTCTTTCTTTCTTTGTGGACCCATATTCCCCACAGAGTTTTGTGTTGCATGCATACGTCTGCATCATGGGGTCTCTTAGGGACCAAAATTTGTCTCATTACTGTTATTTAAGCCCATTCTACCGTGTCGAGATGAAGATTTCTAAATTTCACTTCTCCAGCTAGAATGACCTTAAATAGGGGCATCTGTAAGACCCCAATTTTGTCCCTAAGATCCCTCATGGCATCATATCATATCATATCATTGCCTCAAGGATCCTTGTGCACCTTGCCTCCTTCCCTGTGGGTGGATTATCCTTTTGAGTGTGATTCTTGATCACCAAGCATGTTTGGCATTTGTATATCATTTCTTTTCATCTGTTTACTAACCAAAAGTACAAAAATATGTCATCTAACCTTTGCCTTGCAGATGAAGCAATCTTAGGTCAAAGCAGTCAAAAGTAGTCAAAGGCAGCCATTGAGCAATAGATGGTGGCCATTCTTGAGAATTTGGGCACCATAATCATTCACGAGAGCTTATATGAGTCATGATATCATTTTTAATCAAAATCTCAAATGGTAGAGGCTTGAATTTCATCAGAGCATAGCCAGGTCAACTGAAGGCCTAGAAAAGTCAACACAAGCCAACTGTCAGTTCTATCATGGATTTGAAGGTGGGAGATGGTTAGAGAGGCCTCATTCATATCCATACAAGTCCCATTTAACATTTCAAACATCAACATTGAGGAAAATAAAGTCAGATGAAAACTTTCCAAAAATAGTAAGTGACCTGTAATTGCATGGCTCTTTTTGCTAAATTCTTGTCATGACCTATAATTTCATAATCTTGTCTTGCATTGCATCAATCATCATCACATGATCATTTGTAAAATCTTGATTTTTTGGAGGGAAATTTCACATTTTAAATTTGGTAAATCATTTGAATATTTTGCCATTTCAATTGATTTTAAAAATTCATTTTGAGTGAAAATAGCTTGCATTCGTGTACTGTTCATGCACCATTTTCATGTACAAGGGTGGAAATCCCATTTTGTCCAAACACCTCCATTTCCCTAATACACTTAGCATTTGATTAGAGCTTAATCTAAACATGATTAGGAGGGAGTATTTAAGCAAAAACCTAACAGAATTGGTTAACAACACTTCATTTTTTCAGATCTAGAAATTTTTTTCACTCTTTTTCTCTCAAAATTTTCTCTCAAATTCTTGAACAATTTGCATTGCCTTTGGTTGATTCATGCTTCTGGAGAGTTCTTGAGCAAGATTGAGGCAAGATCCATAGCAATTCGTGCAGTTTTGTTCACATTTGAAGCTTGAGCTCAACAATGGTGGATTCCAATTTTTGAAGATTCGTGCACATCCAAGCCTTGATTCTTCATCCAATCATTCACACAAGCATTTTAGGAGACTCTTGGATCATTGCAAAGGCTCGAATCCAGCTGAATCCAGTTCTGCTTCCACAAGAGGTTCCAATTCGACCTCTTATTTTCTTAAAATTATTATGCTAATATGATAGATCTTTGAATGATGGTCAGTTTAGGCTTTGAATCGTTTGAATCCGTGCATATTTGAGTGAGATACGGTTGTTCAAAGTTTGGTTGATGATTCTTTTTCTATTCGATCCATGCGTGTTTGTTGATCTTTGGATGAAATATTTGTTGATTCATGTTGTATGTTGATTGATGAACACAATGATATGCTCAATGTTAATTTCTGGAGACTTTGAAAATTTCTGGAAATCTGGAGATGAAGATCTTGAAGATCTTCATCGTGTTCATAACTTGTTGCATTTTTCCTGCGGATTTTACCACAACCTTCATACCGTTTGCTGCGAATTTACCTGCCAGTTCTTCATTGTTTCCTGCGGATTCCGCTTTGCATGCATGCACGTGCGTCTAGGGTTATGCCAAACGATGTCGTTTTAAGCTAGCGCGCCATCCATTTCAAATATTGCCTGGCTTCGATTCCTGGCTCCATCATTATTTCAAATTGCTTCACATTTATTTCCTTTTCCCTCCATTGCTTCACATGCCATGTTTCATGCCTTTTTTAATTTTTCATCACCTTATAAAATCCATATTAATTTGAAAATACATCCAAAAAATATGAGGATTTTTGTGTTGGATTCCATTTTCTGTCTATTATGTTTTGGTTATTTTACACAAATTGTGCATGGCTGAAATTTAATTGGTGCTAGAGAATGTTAACATGTATGCTTTTTGGTACCTTGCTTGCCATATCTTTTGTGAAATGAGGAGTCTTAATCCAATGCTTTTGAAATTTGACATGCTTAAACTAGACTTCATGCTGGACATTTTGGTATTGAGTTTGCATTTTTACCATTTGTGGTTTCTGAGTTATGATCTTGTGAATGTAGGTGCGACAATGTGTGTCACACCTTTGCTTGTCCAACTTGATTAATTGATTTGCCATGCCAAATAATTCCAAATGCTGTGATTTTTTGTATGATGCTCCTTGTAGATGTTGTGAATGCTCATGATTGTTTGTGGAATTTTTGGATTCATTTCTGATTTGTTTGAGATTTTTCTTGCTGTATGATCATTTGTGCACTTTTGGATAGTCTTGAATTTCAATCATTTGTGAAATGCTTGTGCTTTATCATATGGATGTGAAATTTTGCACATTGTTTCTAGACATATTGAAGTTTGTTGTGGCTTTGGTTTGAGGTCTTTATCATGTACCATTGCTGTTTTAGGCTTGTGCTAAGTTGATGTGCCAAGTTATGTCCTATTTGAGCTTGTTTTGATTGCCTTGACTTGACGAATTTCTTTACCATGCTTGACCATGTCCAATTGCCCTAATTTTTGGTGCGATGATCATGTTGAGTATCCTGTTTAACCATGAATTTTGTTGAGGTTTATTGAATCATTTTGGAATTTATATGCATTTGTTCATTCTGATGTCACAATGTGGTTTCAACTTGCATACCTTGCCTTCTTTGGTTCATGAAATGGATTTGGTATATGATATTGATGTGAGACCTTTTGGATTGTGTCAATAATTGTTTGAAGTTTCATCATGTCAAATTTGAGCTTCTGTTTTGGATTTTTTCCTTATCTTTGACCCTAGGCTTTGACCTAGTGGTTTGCCTCTCATGTGTGAAGCTTTGTTTCAGGTTACACATTCAAGTTACGCAATTGATGATGCCTCATCTTGAGAGCATTTGATATTTGCTTTTGATTACTAATGTGTGTTTTGTAGGTTGATGTTGACTCTCTTGAGTTTGACTTTTGGATTACACATTGTGTATATTGGTTATTTGTTGCATTAACTGTTGGTTGTCTGTCTATATAGTTGTACTGATTTGTTTGATGTTTCAACAGGTACATTAGTTGCTTAAGTTCACTTTGAACTTGCTTTTGCTTGGTTGCTTAACCACTTAGGTATAACCTTCCTTCTTCATGTAGTCTGGAAGACCTGGCCTGTTATGTGGTCAGGCACCTGTCTGAAGTCCACCTTAAGAGGCAATGCTTGTGATTGTTTACTCTTTGTGCCAAGCAGGAAAAGTCCTCATATGAGGCAATTGGTAGATAAAAGAGATGTGTAGTCCATCTCCTACTATTCAGTGTGTCATCCCTTTGCTCACATAACATGTTGATGCATTGTGGATATTAACCCAAGATCCTATATAGTCAAATCACTTGTGGAGAAGAGTTCCAACTTTCTGAACTCCCACACATTCTATTATTCAATGCTCTCTCTGACCAGGGATAAGAGCTATGAGGCACACCCCTCATCTCCATTTCATTTGCTTCACCTTAACTCTCAATGTTAAGGTTAAGAGCACAACTTACCCCATTCCAGTTGACTATAAAGTCTAACCTTGCTTGAGCCTAATTGCTTGTATATAGTGTGTGCTAACTGAATTGATTGTTCTGCTTACTTGATTCATCTGTGCATATCTTCTTGAGTGTGCCTTAGTGCATTTATCATCATCATTTGTATATCATTTCATAAGCTTTGCTTTATAGCATTTTTTGCTTTGTCCATGGAGGAGTCAAGCATAAGTCCATTACTTGGCAGTTGTTCCAATGATATGGTTGAAGGTGAGAAAAACAAGAAAGGGGGGGTTTGAATTGTTTGGAAAAATAAGCGCTTTTCAAAATGAAAATCACACAAGGATTTTATACTGGTTCGCTTATAACACAAAGCTACTCCAGTCCACCCGGCCAAGGTGATTTCGCCTTCAACAAGGACTTAATCCACTAATCTTGAAAGATTACAAACAACGCCTAAGAGAAAAATCTCTTAGTCCTCTCAAGTTTACAGACTACACTAAGTCACTTGAGGAAATCAACAAACAATAAATGAAAGATTTATGTAATCTAGAGTGCTTCTAAGAAAGCAAATATTACAGTATTAAGAACAAGAGTTTTTCACGTTCTAAGCAAAAGCTTCGTGAAGATCTTAGAGAGAAGGAGTGTTTTTCTTGACTTGGTGTTTCAGTATATTTTTCCTTGTATCTGTAGTGTTTGAAATGTTGATTTGCAATCCTTTATATAGATCAGTAAGGTAGTAGTTGAAACTGGTGGATATTGAGATGAAGTTACGCCATCACATAAATAGCTTCTGCAGGATGACTTTTTCTTCTTGAAATGACTACTTACCACAAGTAGTATTTACTTTATTGAGATTGGAGATTAACGTCTCTTTCTCAATTAGGAAATCCATTTGCAAATCTTTTCTTGACTTAAACGTTAATCTTTCATGATTAGCAATTCCATGCTCAGAGTATTTGTGTATCTGGAGAATCTTGGAATCTTGCTTCTGATGTTTAATCTCTTGTGAGTTCTGATGGATTCTTCAGATAGTGCCAAGAGCTTCTGAGGTTAGACAAAACTTTGTTCAGAGTCAAAACTTCTAGAGCTTACTACTTGTCCAGATGCTTCTGATACTTTGATGTTTTGCTCAGAGTTAGAACTTCTTGACATTGTTTCCACTTCAGATGCTTCTGATCATTTGATATTTTGTATCTGATCTTGTTTTGTATCTGATGACATCATCAGATTTCTTCCTTCTTTCTTTAGAATCCTGCACACTTAGAAACTTTTCGTTAGGGTGCCATTTTTGGTTTCATCCTTTGTTATCATCAAAATCAAGGAATCTGTTGTAGAACAATTTTTGTTCTTACATTCTCCCCCTTTTTGATGATGACAAAACAACCTTAATTAGCAGATGAAACATATAAAATATCAGATCAGATAGACAGAAGCTCCCCCTGAGATAATGCTAGGGAGTTCAGAAGTTCTTACCAGAGTTTCTTAAGTACAGAGGTTTCTGAAACTTTCTGCAATTTCTTAAGTCCAAGTTAGATAATTTTTGTTTATAAAAAAAATGTTGCAGAATGCTTAAGGTTTTAGACAATATTTTCATCAGAGCTAATAATTACTTCTCCCCCTTTTTGTCAGAATCAAAAAGACATAGTAGAAAAAAAAATAAGTAAAGAGAAAAAAAATCAAGAGAATAACTGGAATTCATAGATAGAAGCACAAAGGCAACAAGAAAAACATCAGAGTCAGAGAGATAGCAAAAACAAAGACAACAGGCAAGCCAAAAAAAATAAATCCTAAGTGCCTAAGGGTTCGGAGGCGGAGGCATTCTCTGAAGCAACATTGCAAGCATGCTCTGGATGTTTTCGTTGACAGTATCTTGCTTGTCCATTCTGGCCCGGAGTTCATTCTGATCTTGCTTGAGTTCTTTCAGAGTCTGAAGAACCGTAGGAATCACAGAAGAGGACTCCCCCAGAGTCAGAGCCTTCTGAGCTTCAGCTTCAGCAGCAGCTTGAGCTTCTGCATCTGCCAGAGCCTTTGCTTCAGCTTCCTTTTGCCTTAGGATTTCAGCTTCCTTAGCAAGTCTTTCTTCTTCTATCCTTCTTGCTTCTTCTGCTTCTCTTGCAATTCTCTCTTCCTCCAGCCTTCTGGCTTCAGCTTCTCTGGCAAGTCTCTCCTGGAGTCTTGCCTCAGCATCTCTGATGTAGCCATTTCTGACTTGTTCAGAGATGCCCTTCAGTCTAAAGGCCTCAGATGTCATCCAGCCAATGACTCTGTTCCAGTGTGTCCTTACAGATTCAGGATCATCACTGATTTCAGAGTTAGAGACCAGAGAATCGACCTTTTGAACTGAAGCCTCTGCAATCATCAAGATGGCTTCCTTAAGGGTAGGCTTAGAAAGTTCAGGTTCAAGTTCTGGTTCAGAGGTATGAGGTGGAGAGTTTGGAGGGCTGAGATTTAAAGTTTGAGGTGCAGATTCTGACTCAGGTTGAGGTTCAGATTCTGCTTCTGGTTGAAGTTCAGATGTTTGGGGTGAAGCATAAAGAGGGTTTAAATCTAAAGGTTCGGATTCTGGTTCTGGTTCAGCGGAGATGTTTGGTGGGTTGATATCAGAAGTGGGATGGTCAGAGGGTTGGTTTTCAGAAGGTATGGTGGTTGTTTGTTGTGGTGGAGGTGAAGTTGCTTCAGATTGTGGTTGTGTTTGTTGTGAAGCAAGTCTATGAGCATAAATTGTGGCTATGGTTGGGGAATCAGGATCAGAAAATTCTGGGTCAGATGAGAGGGAAACATATGGGGGTGATTCTGGTGCTGAGGATGATGAAGATGAAGTGCTTTGGTGAGTTTGTGCAGGTTTAGAGGGAGGTATGAAGGTACGGGCTATATTTAGAACTGGTGTAGGTTGGGAGATTCTGGTGATTGAGGGTGAAATATCAGAGGTGGTATAAATAGGTTGTGAAGAGAGAGGGTTAGAGGAAGCCATTAGAGGATTAGAGGTTATAGGAGGAACAGACTTACCAGTAGAGATATTTAGAGGCGCTGAAGATTTGCTTCCAGAAGTTTCTCCGAGTCTGGCCTTCTTTGCCTGAGATGCTACCTTCTTTTCAGACAGACCTCTCTTGTATCTGACGAAGTCTTCTTCAGAGTCCAGACAGTCGTCGAGGCTGAAATCAGAGATGTCAACACCATCATCCAGCAGACGCTGAAGATAGATAGCAACAGCGTCTCTGGGTTCATTCTTGAAGAATCTGGCAAGGCCATGAGGCATCTTCCTCTGATCTTTCAAGCTATCCCAGGATGTATCCAGAGTTGGCCTAACTTGAATTTTCTTGATTATCCCCATACTCTTGAGGTTTCTGGCATTTAGAGGCTTCCCCACATCTATTGCCAGATCATCCATCAGCTTGGTCTTTTCCAGCTCGTCTACCAGTCCATGCTCAATGAAGACGTCAGATA
The DNA here is from genome assembly GCF_024323335.1 of Lathyrus oleraceus. Lineage (NCBI taxonomy): Eukaryota > Viridiplantae > Streptophyta > Magnoliopsida > Fabales > Fabaceae > Lathyrus > Lathyrus oleraceus. Next base: position 84,805,678 of record NC_066583.1, on the reverse strand, counting down.
GCAATCTTCCCAGAGGAATGTAGGATCTGGGCTTCATATTGTTTCTGGTTTCTCTGACTGAATCTCTCAGATATCTGAAGAGGAGAGCAGGGAGGCAGATCTTCACACCCTTCTGAATACAGTACAGAATGCATTTCTGGTCTGCATTGATGTAATCAGAAGAGTTAGAGGCTGGACGATGGTGAATTGTTCCCAGAATAATCTTCAGCCACACTCTGAGGTTCTGGTGTAGCTCTTTGTTTTTAGAAGGGTTTCCTTCAACGTTGGGCTTGAAGATTGTTGGGTTGATGACTTCAGTGATGCGCTTTGACCTAGGAGGAATGTTGTAAATCCTTTTTCCTCCACTTTGCTCCATGTTCAACAAGGAAGCAATAGACGCTTCAGTAATAACAATCTTCACCCCGAGAACATATGAGACGATGAAGTTGTCATCTGCATCTGCATGTCTCCAGAACTCCTTGACGAGAAGTGGGTAAATGGGACCATAAAGTCTTTGGAAATAGTTTTCCCACCCTTGTTGACGAAGTTCTCCAGTTAGATCAACGCCATTTCTTCTTAGGTTGTCGAAATCAACAAGCGATTCGCACAACACATCCAAACCTTCAAAAGGGGTTGAAAGGTTGATATGGCGTTCACGGTCAAGAACGTGGGGTTCTTTGTAAACAGGAGTGACGGTGACGCCTGTAACCGTTGGAGTTTGAGTGTTTGAGGTTTGAGCGGTAGAACTTGATTCCATTTGTTGTGAAAAGTTAAACACTTCTTGTTGTTGAGCGTCCATGGTGAAGAAGAAGATGAAGATTGAAGAACTTGCAGAGAATGCTTGAGAGAAGGGTTTAGGGTTTTAGAGTGAGTGAGAGTGATAAGTGTGAAATGTGAGAAAAGTGTTTATATACTCTAAGTAAAAACATGCAAAACGACACACATTCCAGCGTTAGCACAAAAATCAAAATAGCACGTTTGGGGGGAAAAATGATTACAGCTAATAAATGAATGTCTAATCCCAACAGTACGCACACTGCTCTAGGAGATTTCAAACGTTCTGACCTTTGATTTCTTTTGACAGCTGTCTAGAAGTTCTAGGGTTAGACGCTTGGTACTCCACGTGTTGATGTATCTGATCTTCAGGAATACCAAAGGATTGGTTTCTGAAGATTTCTAACTCAGATATCTTCTTAACTTGGTAGAAGTATCAGAGTCAGAGGCAGAAGTACATTTGTTTACATCAGAGTCACATTTTACATTTTCAGAGCCATACTTCATTCAGGACAATTTTTAATGTTCAGATGTTCTAAGATAAAAAGAAATCTATCTTCAGCTAGAGGCTTAGTAAAGATATCTGCCCATTGATGTTCTGTATCAATGAACTTCAATGTTACTATCCCTTTCTGAACATAGTCTCTGATAAAATGATGTTTTATTTCTATGTGTTTGGCTCTGGAATGTAGAATGGGATTCTTACTTAAACAAATAGCAGCAGTATTATCACAAAAGATAGGAATGTTACTCTCAAAGATTTGTAGATCTTCTAGCTGATGCTTCATCCAGAGCATCTGAGTTGTGCACAGTGATGCTGAGATGTATTCTGCTTCTGCAGTTGATAGAGCAATAGTTGACTGTCTTTTGCTAGCCCAGGAGATTAGATTGTTTCCCAGAAGCTGGCAATTCCCAGATGTGCTTTTTCGTTCTATTCTATCTCCTGCATAATCTGCATCACAATAACCCGAGAGTCTATACTCTGATGTTTTCTCATACATCAGGCCCAGGTTAGGAGTTCCTTTCAGATACTTAAGAATTCTCTTAACTGCTGTTAAATGAGATTCTCTAGGATCTGATTGGAATCTGGCACAAAGACAGACACTAAAGAGAATATCAGGACGAGTAGCAGTCAGATAGGAGAGAGCCTATCATACCTCGATAGAGCTTCTGACAAACCTTGTTGCTTACCTCTTCCTTTTCCAGAATGCAAGTTGGGTGCATGGGAGTTTTTGCAGAGTTGCATTCAGTCATGTCAAACTTCTTCAGAACGTCTTTAATGTACTTGCTTTGATGAACGTACGTGACTTCTGGAGTTTGATTAATTTGAATTCCCAGAAAGAACTTTAATTCTTGCATTAAACTCATTTCAAATTCTGCCTGCATTAACTTAGAAAATTCTTGGCAAACAGAGATATTAGCAGAACCAAAAATAATATCATCAACATAAATCTGGCATATCATGAGATCATTATTAAGGTTTTTACAGAAGAGTGTAGAATCAACTTTCCCTCTGATAAAATTTTGTTCCAGAAGAAAATTACTTAATCGTTCATACCAAGCTCTGGGAGCTTGTTTAAGTCCATATAAAGATTTCTTAAGTTTAAAAACATGTTCTGGAAAATTTGAGTTTTCAAAACCTGGAGGTTGGTTGACATACACTTCTTCTGATATATAACCATTAAGAAATGCACTCTTGACATCCATTTGATATAATTTAATAGAATGATTAATAGCAAAAGATACAAGAAGACGAATAGATTCTAACCTCGCGACTGGAGCAAAGGTTTCATTATAGTCAATACCTTCTTGTTGACTGTAACCTTGAGCTACCAGTCGAGCTTTGTTTCTGACAACTTCTCCTTTCTCGTTCAGCTTGTTTCTGAAAACCCATCTGGTTCCAATGACATGAGTGCCTCTGGGTTTAGGAACGAGATCCCAGACATCATTCTTTGAGAATTGATCCAATTCTTCTTGCATAGCTGCCACCCAGTCGTTATCCTGAAGTGCTTCATCACAAGACGTAGGCTCAATCAGAGACACTAGTCCCAGAGGAGTATCTTCAGAAGTCCTGAAGGTAGATCTGGTTCTGACAGGTTCGTCCTTGTTTCCCAGAATTAAATCTTCAGATACATTGATACGACTCTTAACTTTCTTTGGGATTTCTGGAGATTTAATTTCTTCAGAGTTCTGATTGACAATTGCTTCTGGAGTTTTATCAGATTCTACAAGAGTGATTTCCAAATCTGCAAACTTTTCAACTAGCTTTGACTTTTCAGGGTCAAGCTTATCATCAAATCTGACATGAATTGATTCTTCCATAATTTTGGTTTCTGTGTTGTATACTCTGTAGCCTTTAGAGCGTTCTGAGTATCCTAACATAACACCTTTCTGTGCTTTGGAATCAAACTTGTTCAGATGTTCTTTAGTATTTAATATAAAACAAGAACATCCAAAAGGATGAAAATATGAAATGTTTGGTTTTCTTCCTTTACACAGTTCATAGGGAGTCTTTTCCAGAATAGGTCTTATAGAGATTCTATTCTGAATATAACACGCTGTATTTACAGCTTCTGCCCAAAAGTGCTTTGCTACATTTGTTTCATTGATCATGGTTCTGGCCATCTCTTGGAGTGTCCTATTCTTCCTCTCTACAACTCCATTTTGTTGTGGAGTTCTAGGGCAGGAGAAATCATGGGATATTCCATTAGAATCAAATAATTCTTCAAAATCTTTGTTTTCAAATTCTCCACCATGATCACTTCTGACTCTAACAATTTTCGAGTCAAATTCTTTTTGCACTTTGGAACAGAAACTGGTGAATACAGAGTGAGACTCACTCTTGTGCTTTAGGAATTTTACCCATGTCCAGCGACTGTAATCATCAACAATGACTAGTCCATACTTCTTTCCATTAACTGATGCTGTTTTCACAGGACCAAATAAGTCAATGTGAAGAAGTTCCAGAGGCTTAGAGGTAGAAACAACATTTTTCTTTTTAAAAGATGTTTTTGAAAATTTTCCTTTCTGACAAGCTTCACACAGAGCATCTGAAGAAAACTTCAGTTTAGGTAGGCCTCTGACTAACTCGAGTTTAGTTAGCTGAGAAAGTTTCCTCATGCTAATGTGGCCCAAGCGTCTATGCCATACCCATTGCTCTTCGTGAACTGACATTAGACATTTAACATTTTGATCTCTTAAATCAGAAAGATTTATTTTGTAAATGTTGTTTTTCCTCTTGCCTGTGAAAAGGACAGAGCCATCGTTCTGATTAATGGCTTTACATGTTTTTTGATTGAAGATTACATCATAACCGTTATCACTTAATTGACTTATGGATAACAAGTTATGCATTAATCCTTCTACATAAAGAACATCAGATATAGAGGGAAGAGTACCATTACCAATAGTTCCGGAGCCTCTGATCCTTCCTTTCTGATCTCCTCCGAAGCCTACAAATCCAGCGTCTTTAAGTTCCAGACTTTGGAACATAGACTTTCTTCCCGTCATGTGTCGCGAGCATCCAGAGTCCAGGTACCATGACTGGTGTCTGAACTTTGCTGCATAGGATATCTGCAACATAGATAATCTTATCTTTCGGTACCCAGAATCTCTTGGGTCCTTTTAGATTAGTTTTCCCAGAGTTTCTTATAACTTTGGGTCTTCTAGCATTTTTAAATTTGTGTTCTTGTGTGTGTGTGTAGTGATATGAAAAAGGAGATTTAATTTGATCACTTGTAGAAGTTTTATCTTCCTTAGGATCATACCCAATTCCCCTTTTATTGTTCTGACTTACTCCATAAATCATGGATGCCATAATACTCCTATCTATCCCATTCTTCAGAAATTCTTGAAAGGCTTCTTCATATTTATAAATAATTTTATTTGAAGTTTGTGGTGCTTGAGACAACGCTTCTTCTAATTCTGAGCTTTTTGTTTTTGCTTCATCTCTTTCTAACATTAAGGTTTTGATTGTATCTTCTTGTGATAGAATTGTTATCTCAAGTTCACTACACTCTTCAAATTTAGCTTTAAGACAGCCTTTAATATTTTTAAACTTTTGTTTTAATTTCTGGTAAGAGGTAAGAGTTTCTGACAAACATGATTCTAAGTCAGATCGAGAAAGTTCAGAAAATACCTCTTCAGATTCTTCATCTGAGCTGCTGGATGTGGTAGCCATAAGTGCTACGTTGGCCTGTTCATCAGTGTCAGATTCTGATGATCCAGATTCACTATCATCCCAGGTAGCCATCAGTCCTTTCTTTGTTCTGAAAGTGTTTTTCTTGAAGCTTTCTTTTCTAGGGTTGTCTTTCTTCAACTTGGGGCATTCATTTCTGTAATGACCTGTTTCTTTACATTCATAACAGGTAATATCTTTGTTAACTTTACCTTTTGAAGTTGACTCTGATCGATCCCCTCTGGGTCTTGGTCTTCTGAAGTTGTTGTTCCTCTTTTTCCAGAGTTGCTTAACTCTTCTGGTTAGTAGGGACAACTCTTCTTCATCATCAGAGTCTTCAGGTTCAGAGTCGTCAGTATCTTCAGTTTCTGCCTGGAGAGCTTTGGTTCTGTCAGGTTTCCGTCTTTCAGATCTGGACTTTAGCGCTACGGACTTGTTCTTTTTCTGAGGCTCATCCTCCTCTAGTTCTATCTCATGGCTTCTGAGAGAACTAACAAGTTCTTCAAGGCTGATATTGTTCAGATCCTTTGACAGCTTCAGAGCAGTAACCATAGGTCTCCATTTCTTTGGCAGACTTCTGACTATCTTCTTAACATGATCTGCAGTAGTGTATCCTTTGTCTAGCACTTTAAGACCTGCAATAAGAGTTTGAAATCTGGAAAACATAGCTTCTATAGCTTCATCATCTTCCATTTTGAAGGCTTCATATTTCTGGATAAGCGCCAGAGCCTTCGTCTCCTTGACTTGGGAGTTTCCTTCATGGGTCATCTTCAGAGAGTCAAGTATATCTTTGGTTGTCTCTCTGTTGGTGATCTTTTCATATTCGTTGTATGATATAGCATTTAGAAGTATTGTTCTGGCCTTGTGGTGATTTTTGAAGACACGTTTCTGATCTTCTGACATCTTACTTCTGGGAACTTCAGCTCCATTTAAGACTGGAGGTGTGTATCCATTTGTGACAATGTCCCAGAGGTCAGCATCATAACCCAGAAAGAAACTTTCGATTCTATCTTTCCAATAGTCAAATTTCTCTCCATCAAAAACAGGAGGCTTGGCATTGTAAGAATCTCTTTCATTTGAGTGGGCCATTGTTTTTCTCGTACTGGATCTCTCTACACGGTTAAGTGTTTGATTAGAAAATCAATAACAGAGCCGGAGCTCTGATACCAATTGAAGGTGAGAAAAACAAGAAAGGGGGGGTTTGAATTGTTTGGAAAAATAAGCGCTTTTCAAAATGAAAATCACACAAGGATTTTATACTGGTTCGCTTATAACACAAAGCTACTCCAGTCCACCCGGCCAAGGTGATTTCGCCTTCAACAAGGACTTAATCCACTAATCTTGAAAGATTACAAACAACGCCTAAGAGAAAAATCTCTTAGTCCTCTCAAGTTTACAGACTACACTAAGTCACTTGAGGAAATCAACAAACAATAAATGAAAGATTTATGTAATCTAGAGTGCTTCTAAGAAAGCAAATATTACAGTATTAAGAACAAGAGTTTTTCACGTTCTAAGCAAAAGCTTCGTGAAGATCTTAGAGAGAAGGAGTGTTTTTCTTGACTTGGTGTTTCAGTATATTTTCCTTGTATCTGTAGTGTTTGAAATGTTGATTTGCAATCCTTTATATAGATCAGTAAGGTAGTAGTTGAAACTGGTGGATATTGAGATGAAGTTACGCCATCACATAAATAGCTTCTGCAGGATGACTTTTTCTTCTTGAAATGACTACTTACCACAAGTAGTATTTACTTTATTGAGATTGGAGATTAACGTCTCTTTCTCAATTAGGAAATCCATTTGCAAATCTTTTCTTGACTTAAACGTTACTCTTTCATGATTAGCAATTCCATGCTCAGAGTATTTGTGTATCTGGAGAATCTTGGAATCTTGCTTCTGATGTTTAATCTCTTGTGAGTTCTGATGGATTCTTCAGATAGTGCCAAGAGCTTCTGAGGTTAGACAAAACTTTGTTCAGAGTCAAAACTTCTAGAGCTTACTACTTGTCCAGATGCTTCTGATACTTTGATGTTTTGCTCAGAGTTAGAACTTCTTGACATTGTTTCCACTTCAGATGCTTCTGATCATTTGATATTTTGTATCTGATCTTGTTTTGTATCTGATGACATCATCAGATTTCTTCCTTCTTTCTTTAGAATCCTGCACACTTAGAAACTTTTCGTTAGGGTGCCATTTTTGGTTTCATCCTTTGTTATCATCAAAATCAAGGAATCTGTTGTAGAACAATTTTTGTTCTTACAATGGTGTGAGACTAGTGTAAGTCCATTGATTGGCATCTGGTATCATTGTTTTGTTTTAGAAGATTGGTGTAAATCCATTGATTGGTATCCGGTATCCACCTTTGTTTGTGAGACTAGTATAAGTCCATTGATTGGCATCTGGTATCATTGTTTTGTTTTAGGAGATTGGTGTAAATCCATTGATTGGTATCCGGTATCCACCTTTGTTTGTGAGACTAGTGTAAGTCCATTGATTGGCATCTGGTATCATTGTTTTGTTTTAGGAGATTGGTGTAAATCCATTGATTGGTATTCGATATCCACCTTTGTTTGTGAGACTAGTGTAAGTCCATTGATTGGCATCTGGTATCATTGTTTTATTTTAGGAGATTGGTGTAAATCTATTGATTGGTATCCGGTATCCACCTTTGTTTGTGAGATTGGTGTAAGTCCATTGATTGGCATCCGGTATCACCTTGCTTTGTTCATTTGCTTACTTGCTTTGTTGCCTATTCCAAAGGACACACTTGAATCATCTACATATGATTTCAAGAGGTGAACATCTAATAAGTTTTACTTCCTCACCCTTCCATTTTTGTGTGTGTGTTCAAAACTCCCTTTTCACATGCTAATTCAAAAAACTTTGAACTATTGTGCAAACGTTGTCATCTCTTTTCAAATTAGAAACCTAGGCTTTAGGCCTTTGATTTTTCAAACTCCATTTCATAATACTTCTTTGAATTGAATTCTAATCATACTTTGACACTCTTTTGTGAATAAATCCTAATTGGTTAATCCAACTCATTCAATTGTTTTGGGGCTTTGTCCATTCTTGTTAAGTTTTCATGCATTAGCCATAGGTTTGATTTATCCTAGTTGGTTGATGTTAATCTCACCTTCTTGTCCTTAGTGATTGAATTGTAAGACTTCCTTGCTTATTATAGGGTTAACCCCTCACTAGCAAGTTGAAGCTATTCTCACGTGGTGGGCTCGTTGTTTGTATAAGGTTGAGTTTTCTCCCGTGGATAACGAAAGACCTTAGGGCTTTTGTTTAAAATGAACCCACTCATATTTTGGAAATCTTTTAGCCGAACTACGGCGTTTTGATCCTTACCTTCCATGGAAAGGTACGTAGGCAACGGGTTCATCCGTTCAAACACAAAAATGATAAACTTGTATATTCTTTTCTCATCTTCCCAATCATGTTTGCACAATATGTCATAAACAAATAAACTTTTTTATACAACAAGTGTGAAAAGGGCTCCCTAGGAGTACCTAGGACGTTTTGGGTGCCTAACACCTTCCCATTGCGTAATTAACCCCTTACCCAGACTCCCTGATCTTTTCATTGGTTTTCTATGTGTAACACCTCAAATTTGCACCTATCATTGTACATACATTTTCCTATTAGGTCATAGCATATCATGGTCCATTGCATAGCATTGCATTGTCTCAGTTGCCTCAAGTGCAAGCCAATCAAGGAATTAGGTCAAACTGATCAGGAGATCAGTCAGTCAAGCAAGCAAGTGAGTTTTTCATTGAGCCAAGGCCTTAGGGTTGGTCCAACATGTTCACATGACTTGGGGGTCCATTTGAAGTGATTAGGTCAAAGATTGGATGTTCAGAAGTCATCAGTCAATGCACAATCAGTCAGAAACCCTAAAAGTCAACTGTTGGTCAACTGTCCATTTAATCAGTGATTTGATGATGGAAATTGGTTTGAGAGAGTTTATTCATGTCCAAATAGGCCTCATATATCATGTCAAACACCATCATGGAAGAATTTGAAGCCAGATCAGAAATTTCCAAAAATGGAAACTGGACCTGTAACTGAAACCTGCCATAAATGGAAAGTTTTGATCCTCAAACTTACATCATGATACAAGCTTCAAATGAATTTTTGCCCAACATAAAAGTTGAAGATCTTTCTCTCCCATTTCCAAAAAGTCCAAGAACTTTTAATTCCCATGTGTGGTTGGCAAGTTATGATCGAATCGATTTCAGAAATTCTTGAACTTCAAAAGGCCATATCTCCCAAACCATTTGGCCAATTTGGGTGGGGTTTTTTCCTACAAGTCACATTTCATCTCCTCTTTCCAAAAATATAAATTTCATGAACCAAAACCTTGCCAATCAAAATGGCATTTTTTGACTTGTCTCATTTAAATTCAAGTTTGACCAAGGGTTGACTTTTTGAAATAATGATTTCCAACCATTCCCACTATCCAAATATGTTTAGAAACCAGATTTTGGTCATGTTACAAGGTCATTTTCGTGCAAGTACTTACACCCATCACATAGCCATGCCTAGTTGCTTGAAAATGGGAAGAAAAGTACAATTTGCAACCACCATATCCCACATATCCATGGACCATCATTTGTACCATCACATAGCAGAGTTTAACATCATTTTTTCTGTCAAAGAAGATCAGTAATAGCAGCCACTAGGGGTCACACAAACAGAACTTCATCCATTCTAAAAAACTCATTTTTGGTGCATTTCAAAAAACCAGTCAAAAAGCTCCAAAGAGCTGAGCCTGGCCATGGTTTTTTTCACCATCCTTTCATCATTTTGAACCTGTTTCAACCACCATTTGACAGCAGAAACCATTGTTCTCTCATTCTTTCAAAAATCACATTCTTGGCCATTTTCAAAAGCCAGTTCAAAAACTTCCAAAGAACCAAACCCTGCCTTGCCTAAAACAACATCTACTCATCATTTGGAGCTGGTTGCAACCTTCAAATACCACCTGTACCAACATCTACACGACTGTTTTTGCCAACATCCAACCATGGCAGAACTTGTTGGAAGTTAGAAGCAAGGCGTATGAGCACTCTACACTTGATCACTCATCATTTGAAGACCTAAGGTGCATCTGTTTTAGGCCAAATCCACCAAACAACAACTGAATCTTGACTGTTCTTCCATTTTGGTAAAAATTCGATCTCCTCATTTTGCTAAACTATTGCATGCTTTGGATAGGTCTCTTAATGCTGAGCTTCATGATAGTTTTATTTTTGAAAATGGTCAAGTATTTAGCAAGTTATGTTGTTTAAAGTTTCACATGTGAATGATGTTTTGTTTGATTCTTCCATATGAGTTCGAATTAATGTAAATGGTTGTTGGATTGTGAATGTGTGAGGGAAGATGCACGTATTGATATATCTGTTTTTGAATTTGGAGAGAAAAAATTTTCGACTTGGATTTGTAGTGATGAACACATTGTTACTGTAAGTATTTTTTTCTTCTGCCACATGATGCTGGGAATATTTTTCTGCAAACGTGAATGCTGGATTTTTGCTTTTTACTGTAGCCAAGCCATTAAACAATAAGCCAAATAAATGCCAAAAGGCCTGGGGCGAGGGGGATTCGAACCCCAGACCTTTGCCTCAAAGCTTCAAATACCAAGTGTTTTACCACTGGGGCGCAATGCCAATTCAGTTATTTAAACGCCTTCTATAAAATATATATTAAAAAGGAGCGCTGCCATTGGTCCAGCATGGCATCACGCAGGCGCGCCATTGGCTCATGTTTCGCGTTGACCGGGCGCTGACTTTACAAATTAAATGAAACGCTGAGTTTCATACTCAGCAAAAGGGCGTTTTGGTCTTTTAGTTTTTTAAATATTCATTCCAGCAATCATTATTTAATTCATTTTTCATTTCAATATTTATTTCATTTAATTACTCAAACTTTGAAAAATCATAAGTTCCTCATTTTAATTCCAAATTCATTGGGAATTTTTGCATCATGTCCATCTTGACCTCTAGTTTTTTGTCATATATTTTCCAGAATTTTTGCATGGTCGAATTTTAAATGGTGCTAGGGTTTGTGTAATGTGACCAAAAAAACTGTACCCCTTGCCATTTCTCTTGTGAAATACTCATGTTGCATCCATTTGAGTTGAAATTTTTTGTGCATAATCTACACTCATCCATGCTTATTTTGGTGTAAATATCATGATTTTATCATATGTGGTTTGTGTGATATGATTTTTTGAAGTAAGGTGTTACATTTGGTGTCACACCATGAATGTGCATTTCCATGAATTTTGTTGACATGCTTCTTGACCTCCAATTGATCTGATTTTTTGCATGAACCTACTCTTGTATGTCTAGTTTACATGTGAATTTTCTTGGAATTATTTGTGGCATTTTCCTAATTGTTTGAGATTTTCTCCCCTGGTTAGTCATATGTTGACTTTTTGTGACACATGTTCCCATTTCATTTGTGAAATTCTCATACTTTATTGGATGGACATGAAATTTTACATGAGATAACTAGACATCCCAATCGTTGCCATGGTTTTGGTCCCATTCATTTATCATATGCCATCTCTGATTTATGAATTTTTCAAGTTGATGCATGTTTGGTTGACTTCTTTGAGCATGTTCAAAATTGCTTTGACTTTCTGATTTTCATTGACTGCCTTCCACTTGTCCAAATGAGATGAAATTTGACATGCTTACTTTGCTGTGGGTTGTGATTGACCATGATTTATTTGGTGATTTTTGGAAATGTTTAAGATTGCTTTTGAGTTAAGTCTTTCTGTTGACTTCTATGAGCTTCTGTTTGCTATACCTTGACCTAATTGATTCATGAAATGATGATGATGATTGATATGAATGTGAACCCAATTGGTATTGTTTCTTAATTGTTTGAACATGATTTTGGATACTTGCCCTTTGCTGTTTTGACTTGTTCATTCTCTTTTGACCCTAGGTTTGCCCTAGTGGTCCTGTTACTCACTTTTGAGCTTGTGTTTTCAGGTTGACCAACAAATGACCAATGAGACCAATTCTTTTTGATTGAGCTTGCCTAAGTATCATTGTCTAACTTGTTTGTTTTGTAGGTGGCTTGGCTCACATGCCTTAAGCCTTGTGCCTTGCACATCCATTTGCCTCTAATTAACTGTTGATGTCTGTTTCATTTTGCTTTGTTTTGAAGTTGCATACTAACATCTGCTTGACTGTTTCAGGTGCTTTTAGTTGCTTAGTTCCTTGTGAACTTTTGCTTTGCTTGTATAAGCAATTTGCATTGAGGTATACTTCTAATCTTCATGTAGTCTGGAAGACCTGGCCTGTTACTTGGCCAGGCAACTGTCTGAAGTCCTCCTTAAGAGGCAATGTTTGTGGATGTTTAATTTTGTCCTTGCATAGAGTCAAAGTCCTCCTAAGTGAAGAGGCAATTGGCAGAACCCAAGGGATATGCAACCTATCCCCTGCTATTCAGTGTGTCATCTGCTTTGCTCACACCACTGTGTTGATGCATTGTAGATACAAACCCAAGATCTTGTACAATTGTACAGTTGAGTCAGTACCAAATGTGTAGAAGGGTTCCCACTTTCTGAACCCACACATTCTTGTCTTAAGCTCTCCCAGGCCAGGGATAAGAGCTGTGAAGTCTTATCTTCACTCACCTTTCATCTGCTTCACCTTAGTCTCTCAATGGCAAGGTTAAGAGCACATTCACCCAGTTCCAGAGGTTTGTTTGTTGAGGTTGATATGACCCCTCGACTAAAACCTAACCCTTGTTTGAGCCACTTGCTTGTGCATAGTGTGTGCTATCTGTGCTTGTAGGATTATTTGACTTGCTTCCTGTGCAAGTTAGGATTGTTTGACTTGCTTCCTGTGCAAGTTAGGGTTAGTTTAGACTTGCTTCCTGTGCAAGTTAGGTTTTGCTTGGCTTGCTTCCTGTGCAAGTTAAGTGTGTGTGTGGCTTGCTCCCTGTGCAAGTCATGACTAGGATAGGCTGGCTCCCTGTGCCAGTTAGCTAGAAACCTTAACTTAGGGTTGATTTTGCATGACAACATCTAGGCTCGAGTCGTAGTCTCCCTAGTTGTGTCTCCCTCTGTTATCTGGTTAGGCTAGTCCTGTATCCCTCCGTAGGGGAACTACATCGCCCTGATCTTCATACCAGATGAAGTATGTAGGCAGGAGATTGAGCTGATCTCTCCGGGCGCCCTTTTTCTTTTTGTGAGTTGTTTGACAGTTGCTAGGCTCGAGTGCCTGACTCCTTAGCAATTTGTTGTCTGTTTGTTTGAGTGTGTGCTTGACAGTTATAGGCTCGAGTCCCCGACTCCCTATTAACTTGTTGTGTTGTTGTGTGCTTGGAAGCCGATGTAAGTCCATCGAGTGGCATTTGGGTTCCAGTGTGCGTGTGTTTTGGTTTGGATGCTGATGTAAGTCCAGTGATTGGCATTCAGGCTCCACGTTTGCCTCCTTGTGTGTGTTTTGGTTCGGATGCTGATGAAAGTCCAGTGATTGGCAGTCGGGCTCCACGTTTGCCTTTGCCTGTGTTTTGTTTGTGTGCGTGTCAGCCGAGCTACGAATGCTCTGATTCTTCTCTCGTCCGAGAAGATACGTATGCATAGGATGCGATATCCTAGCGAGCATGTGTCGTCTCCCCAGTCCGAACTACTTCGACTCTGATGTCTATGCCTGATGGACTAAGTAGGCCCAGGATGCGACATCCTGCCGAGTCAGTTTCAGTCAGTTTCTTTTGTCTCTTTCAGCCAGTGCGTGTGTGTGTTTTGAGCAGTGTTTAGCAACCAATATTCCTTCCTTTTGTGCGTGGATCCCGTAGAGTACTACGGATGCGTAGGGGTGCTAATACCTTCCCTTCGCATAACCGACTCCCGAACCCATACTCTTTGGTCGCGAGACCATGTCTTTTCCTAGGTTTACTCTGAGCGTTTCCTTTCCCTCTTTTGGGATAAATAACGCACGGTGGCGGCTCTGTTGTTTCTTCTTTTCCCGCCGGTTTTTCGCGTGATGCGACAGCTGGCGACTCTGCTGGGGATATAGAGAAGTTGACCTGTGCTGGTCCGTCTTCCCTAAGCGAGTCTCTCCTAGCGCTCTCTAGGTTAGGGTTTTGGTTGCTGTTTGCTGTTATTTATTGCATTCATTGTATATATGTGCATTTATTGTTTGCATTTATTGTGTGCATTAATGTTTGCATTTATTCATATTCATCTGCTGGCTGTGCTGTGTCTCTCTGTTGGGGTGGGAGTCACATGAGGTAAAAGGCCCAATACCCAGGCCATGAGTGAAATCTAGGATACTTAGGAGTAGAGTGATTCATGGGAAGCGGGTGGTATTGCGCCACTTAGCGGAACATTGATATCACGAGCAGTTCAGACCCTGGTGGGACATTATCGTTACATACTTCGGGTGTGTATATGATGATGTCCTGCGAAAGGTTATTTATGCTGCGTTTCTCTCGACCTTACCCTGGCCTAGATGACACCCGTGAGTGGGGAGGGAATGATCATTATTACAGGTACTGTTGGTGACTTTGTTCAGACAGTGTGTTCAGTTGACCTTGGATCTTTTAAGTTGGATTTGGGTTCCGAGTTTTGACTGAAGCTTCGACCTAGTGATCAGAGTTTGCACAACCAGCCAGTCGTGTCTGCATCATTTGCATCATAGCATATTTATTTTTCAAAAGAAACGCAATAAAAAAGATACAAAAAAAAAAAAAAAGAAAAAAAAACTAATCCCTGCATGCATATCATTTCTCAGGTACATTCCAGAGCTTGTTCACTGATAGAGATGGCAACAGTCCCAGAGTTGAAGCGGAAGACTTGTTCCTACAGCTTTCACCGTGAACCTTTGACGTCTCTGATTGAGTTGAGCAACCTTATGACCAGTGGTAACCAGAAGGGGTTTGTTGACCAGTATGGAGATATTCTGACACTGTTGAAGATGGTAGTCGATCCGGTGCCGTTGCAGACTCTTCTACAGTTCTACGACCCAGAGCTTCATTGTTTCACCTTTCAGGATTATCAGTTGGCGCCTACTCTTGAGGAGTACTCCATTCTGCTGAGTGTCCCGGTCCAGTATCAGGTTCCTTTCTTGGATGTGCCCAAGGAGTTTGATTTCGGAGTTGTTGCCAGAGCTCTCCATTTGGGTATCAAGGAAGTCAGCGATAGTTGGAAGTCCAGTGGGGATGTTGTAGGATTGCCTTTGAAGTTTCTGTTGAGGGTAGCTAGAGAAGAAGCAGAGAAGGGAAGTTGGGAAGCCTTTCATGCTCAGTTGGCCGTCATGATCTTTGGGATTGTCCTGTTTCCGAGTATGCCCAATTTTGTTGACTATGCTGCAGTCAGTATTTTCATTGGAGGAAATCCAGTTCCTACTCTGTTAGCTGACACTTACTATGCTATTCACAGTAGGCATGGTAAGGGTGGGGCTATCAGGTGTTGTCTCCCGCTTTTGCTCAGATGGTTCTTGTCTCTTCTGCCAGTCAGTGGACCTTTTGTGGATGCTCAGAGCACGCATAAGTGGACTCAGAGGGTTATGTCTCTTACTTCCTATGATATCAGATGGCAATCTTACCGGATGGATGTGCGTAACGTCATTATGAGCTGTGGAGGATTCCGTAATGTGCCACTCGTAGGGACTAGGGGTTGCATCAATTAAACCCGGTTCTTTCTCTTCGCCAGTTGGGGTTTGTGATGAAGGGAAGACCACTTGAGGCTGAGGTAGTTGAAAGTGTGTTTTTTGAAAAGCAGAGTGACCCGGCTAGATTGGAGCAGATAGGGAGAGCTTGGAAGTCTATTGGTGTGAAGGATGGATCTGTCTTAGGGAAGAAGTTTGCCGTTGCTATGCCTGATTACACTGATTGGGTCAAGGAGAGAGTAGAAACTTTGTTGTTACCCTATGATAGGATGGAGCCGTTGCAGGAGCAACCACCTTTGATCTTTGCTGAGAGTGTGCCTGCGGAGCACTACAAGCAAGCCCTGATGAAGAATCGTCGTCTGAGGGAGAAGGAGCAAGACACCCAGATGGAGTTGTACAAAGCTAAAGCCGATAAGCTGCACTTGGCCCATCAACTCAGGGAAGTGCAAGGAGAGGATGCCAGCAGAGCAAGGAACAAGAAGAGATCCTACGAGGAGATGGAGAGCATGTTAGATGCAGAACACCGGGAGTGCTTGAGGCTACAGAGGGTTGAGGCCAGTTATCAGAAGAAGATCAGAGACTTGGAGAAGCAACTCAGAGATAAAGACATCCAGTTGAAGAAGGAAGTAGACTTGAGACAGGCATCAGAGGACCACCTTGGAGGAGAAGTCTTGGAGCTGAGAAGACAGTTGAAAGAGAAGATCACTCCTTTACCAGAATGTTCAGAATGCACACTGTTGATAGACCAGTGCCATTACCTGAAGACCCTCATTCCAGAAGACCGTCTGTCTTAGTTTGGTCTTTTTTGTGTTTGTTGAGAATCACCTCCAGGCTTGTTGGATGGGATTCATTTGTTTGTACTCCGTCTTTGGATCTTCATTGTTGAGAATCACCTCCAGGCTTGTTGGATGGGGTTCATTTCTTTGTACTCTGTTTATGCGATTTTCTGTTGACTCGGTGATATTGACCTTTTACCCTTATGTATGGATAAGGTTGTCAGTATTTCCCTGTTGTTCTCATTTTCCTTGTATCTGTTGTTCTCTTGTTGCTGCAGGTTGCCATCTTTTCAGGATGGGTCAGGCTCTTTGAATGCCTGAGGAATGAACATATCATGTGCATCATACGCATCATTAGCACCATACTCATATCATTTTGCATAACAGGTTTTCTTGGTCGTGACTTCTCACTCTTGGTTCCTGTTCAGGCAGGATAGCTGATCAACGTCCGCACCGCTACTCAACAAGACTGAATCAACAGAGAGGTATGGATCAAGTTCAAGCTGAGTTGGCTGAGATGAAGGCTAACATGGCCCAGTTTATGAATATGATGCAAGGGGTTGCACAAGGTCAAGAAGAACTTCGAGCCATGGTTCAGAGACAAGAGGCTGCAATTCCACCGGTCAACCATGCTCCGCCAGAGGGAGGCCCGGTCAATGATAATAATGTTGCTGCTGCTGTACCCATCAACAACTATGCTGTAGGTGATGAGTTGGGGGGTATTCGAATCAACGGTCAACCTATTGTTCCAGACGCCGCTAATGCCAGAGTAGTCCGTGCCCCGGCCCGTAATCCTGTTCCGATTGTTGACAGACAAGAGGATATGTTCTCTCTGCTCAGTGAAGACGAAGACGTTCTGGGAAGGGTTAATGAGAGGGATCGTAAAGTTGATGCCCTTGCTGAGAAAATCCGAGCTATGGAATGTCAGAATTCTCTCGGTTTTGATGTTACCAATATGGGGTTGGTGGAAGGTTTGAGAATCCCTCACAAGTTCAAAGCACCGTCCTTCGATAAATACAACGGTACTTCTTGCCCTCGCACCCATGTGCAGGCCTATTATCGAAAAATCTCTGCGTATACCGATGATGAAAAGATGTGGATGTATTTTTTTCCAAGATAGTCTATCTGGGGCTTCTTTGGACTGGTACATGGAATTGAAGAGAGATTCTATCCGCTGTTGGAGGGATCTGGGTGAGGCCTTTTTGAGGCAATATAAACACAACATGGACATGGCACCGAGCCGGACTCAGCTGCAGAGTCTATGTCAGAAATCCGGAGAAAGCTTCAAGGAGTATGCCCAGAGGTGGCGTGAACTGGCTGCTAGAGTTCAACCCCTTATGCTGGAGAGGGAGTTGACAGATATGTTTATCGGTACTCTTCAAGGTGTGTTTATGGACCGGATGGGGAGCTGCCCATTCGGTAGTTTTTCTGATGTTGTCATTTGTGGAGAGAGGACTGAGAGCTTGATTAAAACTGGGAAGATCCAAGATGCTGGTTCCTCTTCTTCTAAGAAGCCATTTGGTGGGGCACCTCGTCGAAGAGAGGGTGAAACTAATGTTGTTCAACACCGCAGAGATCAGAACAGAAGTGAATACCGTCAAGCTGCTGCAGTAACCATTCCGGCACCTCAACCTCGTCAGCAACAACAACAAAGAGTTCAACAACCGCAACAACAACAACAACAGCAACGTTCGTATCAGCCCAGACAAAGGATGCCTGATCGACGTTTTGATTCACTACCCATGCCGTACGCCGAGCTGCTGCCCGAATACTCAGGTTGGGGATGGTTGAGTTGCGTACAATGGCTCCGCCTACAGTATTGCCTCCTGGGTACGACGCCAACGTCCGTTGTGACTTTCACTCTGGGGCACCAGGGCATCATACTGAGAAGTGTCGGGCTCTCCAGCACAAGGTCCAAGATTTGATCGATGCCAAGGCAATCAACTTCGCTCCAGTGCCTAACGTCGTAAACAACCCTATGCCTCAGCATGGTGGGCATAGAGTGAACAATATTGAAGGGAAAGAAGCTGAAGATCTGGTTGTTAATGTTGATGATGTTCAGACTTCTCTGCTAGTTGTGAAGGGCCGTCTGCTGAATGGGGGTGTCTACTCGGGTTGTGATGAGGATTGTTTGGGCTGTGCAGAATCTGAGAATGGTTGCGACCAGTTAAGGCCGGTATCCAGGGTATGATGGATGAGGGTTGTTTGCAATTCAGTAGGGCTGTAAAAGATCGTGGAACAGTGTCAACTATCACCATTTACTTTAAACCGTCTGAAGAACGTGGACAAAGGGTCGTTAGTGCACCTGCAGCAAATGGTACCCCAGTTACCATTTCCGTGCCTGTAACATCAGTGCTCCAACTACTATCGTTGCGTCTGGAAGAAGGGCTGTTGAGAATAGTAGAGCCGTGCCGTGGAAGTATGATAATGCTCACCGCAGTTACAGAAGGGCTGAAAGTCAGACGAGACCAGTGAATCAAACTCCAGTGACAATTGGTTTACCGAATAGAGTTCCTGCAACTGTTGGTCCGGCTGTGGATAATGTAGGGGGTCCAGGAGGTTTTACCAGAAGCGGTCGTCTGTTCGCACCGCAGCCTTTGAGGGACAATAATGCTGAGGCTCTCGCCAAAGCAAAGGGTAAGCAAGTTGTGGTTGAGGAAGAGCCTGTCCAGAAGGAAGCGCCCGAGGGGTCATTTGAGAAGGACGTGGAGGAGTTTATGAAAATAATCAAGAAGAGTGACTACAAGATTGTAGATCAGTTGAATCAAACTCCGTCCAAGATTTCTATACTTTCACTGTTGTTGTGCTCTGAGGCACACCGTAATGCCTTGCTGAAGATGTTGAATCTGGCTTACGTGCCTCAGGAGATTTCTGTCAATCAACTGGAGGGTGTGATGGCCAATGTGAGCACCAGGCATGGTGTAGGTTTCACCAACCTGGACTTACCGCCTGAAGGGCGAAACCATAACAAAGCCTTGCACATCACCATGGAGTGCAAGGGGGCAGTGTTGTCTCACGTATTGGTAGACACAGGGTCGTCGCTGAATGTGTTGCCTAAGCAGATTCTGAAAAAGATTGATGTGGAAGGGTTTGTGCTTAATCCCAGTGACCTGATCGTTCGTGCTTTTGACGGATCCAAACGTTCTGTGTGTGGGGAAGTTACCTTGCCTGTGAAGATAGGTCCTGAGGTATTCGATATCATCTTCTATGTTATGGACATCCAGCCCGCCTACAGTTGTTTATTGGGGCGTCCATGGATTCATGCAGCAGGGGCAGTCTCGTCGACTCTCCATCAAAAACTCAAGTATGTCTGGAACGGTCAGATTGTGACTGTGTGCGGTGAAGAAGAGATTCTGGTGAGTCATCTATCCTCGTTCAAGTATGTTGAGGTGGATGGCGAGATCCACGAAACCTTATGTCAGGCGTTTGAGACTGTGGCTCTCGAGAAAGTGGCGTACGCTGAGCAGAGGAAGCCAGGTGCTTCAATTACTTCTTACAAGCAGGCTAAGGAGGTTGTTGATTCTGGAAAAGCTGAAGGCTGGGGCAAGATGGTGGATTTGCCTGTTAAAGAAGACAAATTTGGCGTTGGTTATGAGCCTCTCCAAGCAGAGCAGAATGGTCAAGCGGGTCCGAGTACCTTTACCAGCGCTGGGCTGATGAATCATGGCGACGTCTCTGCAACCGGTAGTGAAGACTGTGACAGTGATTGTGATTTGGACAACTGGGTTCGCCCGTGTGCACCAGGGGGGTCTATCAACAACTGGACGGCTGAAGAAGTGGTTCAAGTTACTCTTCTGACAGAGTAATTTTCTGTTGTTTTGTCATTTTGCATGAAAATCCTACGATCTGCCCAAGGCGTAGTGATTCATTGTAGGGCCTCATCATGTTTTAATGATTATCATTAATGAAGGACATTTTTTGAAATCAAACTTTGTGATCCCTGTCTTTCTATTTTTTGTTTTCATCTTTTTTCAAAAAAAAAAAATAAAAATGGCAATGTTTTTTTTTTTTGTGACTTTATTGAACTCTTTTTCTAAAACAAAGCATTAAACATGCAGAAGCGATCTTATGGCATTCACTATGAACAGTTCTGTTATGGCTCAGTATGATTTCGACAATCCCATCTACCAAGCTGAAGAGGAGAGTGAGGAAGACTGTGAACTCCCTGCAGAATTGGTCAGATTGCTGAAGCAGGAGGAAAGGGTCATCCAACCTCATCAGGAGGAGTTGGAGGTTGTTAATTTGGGTACTGAGGACGCCAAAAGAGAAATCAAGATTGGGGCTGCTTTAGAGGACTCTGTCAAGAGGAGGCTGATTGAGATGCTGAGAGAATATGTGGAGATATTCGCCTGGTCATATCAAGATATGCCTGGTTTGGATACAGACATTGTGGTGCATCGATTACCTCTTAGAGAAGGATGTCCTTCGGTCAAGCAGAAGCTTCGTAGAACGAGTCCTGACATGGCAACTAAGATCAAGGAAGAGGTTCAGAAGCAGTGGGATGCAGGTTTTTTGGCTGTTACAAGTTATCCCCCATGGGTGGCCAACATCGTTCCTGTGCCGAAGAAGGATGGTAAAGTCAGAATGTGTGTCGATTACCGGGATTTGAATAGAGCAGTCCGAAAGATGATTTCCCATTACCTCACATTGATGTATTGGTTGATAATACGGCTCAATCCTCGGTATTCTCTTTCATGGACGGTTTCTCAGGCTATAATCAGATCAAGATGGCGCCAGAGGACATGGAAAAGACGACATTCATTACACCTTGGGGCACGTTCTGCTATAAGGTGATGCCATTTGGGCTAAAGAATGCTGGTGCTACCTATCAGAGGGCAATGACGACTCTCTTTCATGACATGATGCACAAAGAAATTGAAGTGTACGTAGATGATATGATCGCGAAGTCGCAGACAGAAGAGGAGCACCTGGTTAATTTGCAGAAGCTGTTTGATCGGTTGAGAAAGTTCAAGCTGAGGTTGAATCCGAACAAGTGTACGTTTGGGGTGAGATCAGGGAAGCTGTTAGGCTTCATTGTCAGTGAGAAAGGGATTGAGGTTGATCCAGCAAAAGTCAAAGCTATTCAAGAGATGCCTGAACCGAAAACGGAGAAGCAAGTCCGTGGGTTTTTAGGGAGATTGAACTACATTGCAAGGTTCATATCTCACCTAACTGCCACGTGTGAACCAATTTTCAAACTGCTTAGAAAGAATCAGGCGATCAAGTGGAATGATGATTGTCAGAAAGCTTTTGACAAGATTAAGGAGTATTTACAGAAACCTCCAATCCTGATACCTCCAGTTCCAGGGAGACCTCTGATAATGTACCTGTCAGTGACTGAGAACTCGATGGGGTGTGTATTGGGACAGCATGACGAGTCTGGTCGAAAAGAGCATGCCATATACTACCTTAGCAAAAAGTTTACCGACTGTGAAACAAGATATTCACTGCTCGAGAAAACTTGCTGTGCTTTGGCCTGGGCTGCTCGCCGACTGAGGCAGTATATGTTGAACCATACTACCTTATTGATTTCTAAGATGGATCCAGTGAAGTACATCTTTGAGAAACCAGCTCTCACCGGACGCGTTGCTCGTTGGCAGATGATTCTAACAGAATATGATACTCAGTACACGTCACAGAAGGCCATCAAAGGTAGTATTCTGTCAGACTACCTCGCCGAGCAACCGATTGAAGATTATCAGCCTATGATGTTTGAATTCCCTGATGAAGACATCATGTATCTGAAAATGAAAGATTGCGAAGAGCCTCTTGTCGAGGAAGGACCGGATCCGGATGACAAATGGACACTGATGTTTGATGGGGCTGTGAATATGAACGGTAATGGTGTTGGGGCAGTATTGATCAATCCTAAAGGTGCTCATATACCTTTTTCTGCCAGATTGACGTTTGACGTCACCAACAACGAAGCTGAGTATGAGGCTTGTATCATGGGGATAGAAGAAGCCATTGATCTGAGGATCAAAACTCTTGACATTTTTGGAGATTCAGCTCTAGTGGTCAATCAAGTCAATGGAGATTGGAATACGAATCAGCCGCATTTGATTCCGTATAGAGATTACACCAGAAGAATACTGACGTTCTTCAAGAAGGTGAAGTTGTATCATGTCCCCCGGGATGAGAATCAGATGGCTGATGCTTTGGCTACTTTGTCGTCTATGATCAAAGTTCATTGGTGGAATCATGTGCCACATGTTGCGGTGAATCGACTTGAGAGGCCTGCGTATGTGTTTGCAGCCGAGTCTGTTGTGATTAATGAGAAGCCGTGGTATTATGACATCAAGAACTTCCTCAAGACTCAGGAGTATCCTGAAGGTGCGTCGAAGAATGACAAGAAAACCCTGAGGAGGCTAGCTGGAAGCTTCTATTTGAATCAGGATGATGTGCTGTATAAGAGAAACTTTGACATGGTCTTGCTCAGATGCGTGGACAGACCCGAGGCGGACATGTTAATGCAGGAAGTTCATGAAGGTTCCTTCGGTACTCATGCCGGCGGACATGCAATGGCTAAGAAATGTTGAGAGCGGGTTATTACTGGATGACTATGGAATCCGATTGTTTCAAGTATGCTCGGAAGTGCCATAAGTGTCAAATTTATGCTGATAAGGTGCATGTACCACCAAACCCTCTGAATGTCATGAATTCGCCTTGGCCGTTTGCCATGTGGGGTATTGATATGATTGGGAAGATTGAGCCTACTGCTTCCAATGGACATCGCTTCATCCTGGTTGCATCGATTACTTCACCAAATGGGTGGAAGCAGCTTCCTATGCTAACGTTACCAAACAAGTGGTTACCCGGTTCATCAAGAAAGAAATCATATGTCGTTATGGAGTTCCTGAGAGAATCATCACTGACAATGGTTCGAATCTCAATAACAAAATGATGAAAGAGCTTTGTAAAGATTTCAAGATTGAACATCACAATTCTTCTCCTTACAGACCGAAGATGAATGGTGCTGTAGAAGCGGCAAACAAGAATATCAAGAAGATTGTGCAGAAGATGGTCGTTACGTACAAGGATTGGCATGAGATGTTGCCTTTCGCTTTGCATGGGTACCGTACCTCAGCACGTACGTCGACCGGGGCAACCCCTACTCCCTTGTGTATGGTATGGAAGCTGTCTTACCTGTTGAAGTGGAGATTCCTTCTCTGAGAGTTTTATTGGATGTCAAGTTGGACGAAGCCGAGTGGATTCGAACAAGGTTTAACGAGTTGAGCCTTATCGAGGAGAGACGGCTAGCAGCTGTATGTCATGGACAGTTGTATCAGAGAAGGATGAAGCGAGCCTTTGATCAGAAAGTGCGTCCTCGAAGCTATCAGATCGGTGATCTAGTTTTGAAGAGGATCCTCCCTCCCGGTACAAATAACAGGGGCAAGTGGACTCCTAATTATGAAGGTCCATATGTTGTGAAGAAGGTCTTCTCCGGTGGAGCCTTGATGCTTACAACTATGGATGGTGAAGATTTCCCGTCTCCTGTTAACTCAGATGTAGTCAAAAAATACTTCGCATAAATTGACCCGCTGGACAAAAGAAAAAAAAGAGTCCAGGCAAAAATGGGCATCCCGGCGAACCAAAAAAAACAGAAAGAAAAGGTTCGGGCAAAAATTAGGGATAAAATGAAAAGAATTTGTACACCCGGTAAGTCGAAAACCCGCAAGGGCGGCTTAGGCAAAAATGGGTATCCCGGTGGATTGAAAACCCGAAAGGGCGATCCAGGCAAAAGTTAGGGATTAAAGCGAAGACTACAGTCTGAGTTGTCTGTACTTCATCGAGCTTTGTCGTCTGCCATCTCGAAAGATGTGATCCGTCCAGTCATTCTTCTCAGAAAGCAAGGAGTTGGGAGGAAAACTGATGATCTGTGGGTTATAACAGAATTGGGAAATAGTGGATGCCGTGTTCACGTTGCCATTAGGATAGATTTTTCCTTTTGTGCGCAATTACCTCTTTCTAGGAATTGCTTCCCAATGTATTTGCCTCTTCAGGCACTTTTTCAATCAATAAAAGTCGTTATTCAGATAAATAGCTCTTTGGTTTTACTGTTTTGTTTGCAAAAATGTCCGAATTTTTGATAAGCATTGCATATAAGAACATGAAGGCTAAACAATAGCTTGCAGGATGACGAAACATTTGAAAATCATTTTGAATGTTGAGGACACTTGAGCGTATCTTGTCCATGTATCCCCTGGGGGCATTTTGTTGTGCTATTTGTCAGATTGGCATCTGTGAGGACGTTTCCTCAGCAGATATTTTTTCCCCAAGCAAGTTTGGAAGCTATCAGAGCTATGTTCCCCTGCAGAGACGTCGGTGGATAGTGCTTTCTATTCCCCAACAGATCTAAGGATTGCCTATTCCCAACCGGCCTGTATTTGCCGATTTCCTCCCCGAGTGAGGCAGGTTCATTGAAATTTATCTCCAACATTTATCCTATCTGAGGACTGAAGGATATCCCCAGCGGAGTTTACCTTTCCCTAGCAGCAGTGCTATTCTCCAACATGAGTGAGAAGTCGTTGCTCTCCCTGCAGAGTCTCCCCGCATAGTTGGAGTACCCGATCAGTTTTGGCTCCCCAGCCGGAGTTTTTCATCATTTTTGCATTTTGCATGTAGTAATCATTGCACCCTCGAAACCGCGTAGCATTTCCATTCAATATGGAACATTACGCCATAGAAAAATTCAAACATATGCATTCATGTGTTAACCTCACCAGACCGTATCCCCGGCAGAGGCGGATCATTTCATTCAACATCAGCACAGCAAGTCTGCCACAGTTGCTCTTGACAGCATTCAGGATTGATATCCCCACAGAGGTTTATTACCTCACCCGTTGGTGACAGAAAGTTTGTTTCTCTCCAGTGAGACCCCCAGCAAGTGATCAGCCTTGCCTTGACATATCAAAGATGTCGTTCTTATGATACCAGTAAGTGTCGTGCCAGCACCCGCGTGTGTTTCTTTGTTTGGTGTCGGTAACTACCATTGTTTCGGTGTCTGTAAACATCGGGTATTCTCTCCAGTCATCAGTAAATGTCTGGTCATCATTTTTGGTGTCTGTAAACATCACCTTTCGATGTCCGTAAACGTCGAGTTTTCCCATTCATCAGTAAATGTCTGGTCGATCTTTTTGGTGTCTGTAAACATCACCTTTCGATGTCCGTAAACGTCGAGTTTTCCCATTCATCTGTAAATGTCTGGTCGATCTTTTTGGTGTCTGTAAACATCATCTTTCGATGTCCGTAAACGTCGAGTTTTCCCATTCATCAGTAAATGTCTGGTCGATCTTTTTGGTGTCTGTAAACATCATCTTTCGATGTCCGTAAACGTCGAGTTTTCCCATTCATCTGTAAATGTCTGGTCGATCTTTTTGGTGTCTGTAAACATCATCTTTCGATGTCTGTAAACATCGAGTCTCACCCCAGTCATCGGTAAATGTCTGGTCATTTTTTTTGTCGGTAAACATCATCTTTCGATGTCGGTAAACATCGAGTCTTTTCTGCAGTCATCGGTAAATGTCTGATAATCCCCAGCTAAAAATCCCCAGTAGAGTCATCGGTAAATGTCCTATCTGGTTTCCAGTTGCAAATATTTGTTTTCCTTTAGTGAAGTGTTCCCCGGTCATCAGTAAATGTCCGGTCGTTTTTGGATGTCGGTAAACATCATCTTTCGATGTCGGTAAACATCGAGTCTCATCCCAGTCATCGGTAAATGTCTGGTCATGCTGTGTTTTCTGTTAATAAAATCAAGATCCCCAGAAGTCGTCGGTAAACGTCTTGTCTGATTACACCACAAAGATTTTGTTCCTCCCCAAGTGGAGACGCCATCGGTAAATGGCCCCGTTTTCTTCGATATCGGTAAATATCGGATCCCCAGTTGCAGTAGCCATCGGTAAATGGTCAAGTTGAAGTTGATATCGGTAAATGTCAAGTTTCTTTGAAGCCACCATCGGTAAATGGTCTTGCTTCCTTTTACATCAGAGTTGGTTTCCCAACGGCCATCGGTAAACGGTTTGGCTAGAGTTGATATCGGTAAATATCAAGTTTCCAGTTTCTAACCATCGGTAAATGGTTTCGCCTTTCTGAAGTTGTCAATTGCAGGAGTCACCGGTAAATGACGTGGTTCCTCTTATATCATATCCAGCAGAGTGCAAATTTTCCGGTTCTTGGTATTCAATCCCTGTTTACCCTGAAAGTCTGACAGCCGTTGCTCTCATCCATTCGGGTTCCCAGCTGATTGAATAGGGGCAGCTGTAGCACCTCAAATTTGCACCTATCATTGTACATACATTTTCCTATTAGGTCATAGCATATCATGGTCCATTGCATAGCATTGCATTGTCTCAGTTGCCTCAAGTGCAAGCCAATCAAGGAATTAGGTCAAACTGATCAGGAGATCAGTCAGTCAAGCAAGCAAGTGAGTTTTTCATTGAGCCAAGGCCTTAGGGTTGGTCCAACATGTTCACATGACTTGGGGGTCCATTTGAAGTGATTAGGTCAAAGATTGGATGTTCAGAAGTCATCAGTCAATGCACAATCAGTCAGAAACCCTAAAAGTCAACTGTTGGTCAACTGTCCATTTAATCAGTGATTTGATGATGGAAATTGGTTTGAGAGAGTTTATTCATGTCCAAATAGGCCTCATATATCATGTCAAACACCATCATGGAAGAATTTGAAGCCAGATCAGAAATTTCCAAAAATGGAAACTGGACCTGTAACTGAAACCTGCCATAAATGGAAAGTTTTGATCCTCAAACTTACATCATGATACAAGCTTCAAATGAATTTTTTCCCAACATAAAAGTTGAAGATCTTGTTCTCCCATTTCCAAAAAGTCCAAGAACTTTTAATTCCCATGTGTGGTTGGCAAGTTATGATCGAATCGATTTCAGAAATTCTTGAACTTCAAAAGGCCATATCTCCCAAACCATTTGGCCAATTTGGGTGGGTTTTTTCCTACAAGTCACATTTCATCTCCTCTTTCCAAAAATATAAATTTCATGAACCAAAACCTTGCCAATCAAAATGGCATTTTTTGACTTGTCTCATTTAAATTCAAGTTTGACCAAGGGTTGACTTTTTGAAATAATGATTTCCAACCATTCCCACTATCCAAATATGTTTAGAAACCAGATTTTGGTCATGTTACAAGGTCATTTTCGTGCAAGTACTTACACCCATCACATAGCCATGCCTAGTTGCTTGAAAATGGGAAGAAAAGTACAATTTGCAACCACCATATCCCACATATCCATGGACCATCATTTGTACCATCACATAGCAGAGTTTAGCATCATTTTTTCTGTCAAAGAAGATCAGTAATAGCAGCCACTAGGGGTCACACAAACAGAACTTCATCCATTCTAAAAAACTCATTTTTGGTGCATTTCAAAAAACCAGTCAAAAAGCTCCAAAGAGCTGAGCCTGGCCATGGTTTTTTTCACCATCCTTTCATCATTTTGAACCTGTTTCAACCACCATTTGACAGCAGAAACCATTGTTCTCTCATTCTTTCAAAAATCACATTCTTGGCCATTTTCAAAAGCCAGTTCAAAAACTTCCAAAGAACCAAACCCTGCCTTGCCTAAAACAACATCTACTCATCATTTGGAGTTGGTTGCAACCTTCAAATACCACCTGTACCAACATCTACGCGACTGTTTTTGCCAGCATCCAACCATGGCAGAACTTGTTGGAAGTTAGAAGCAAGGCGTATGAGCACTCTACACTTGATCACTCATCATTTGAAGACCTAAGGTGCATCTGTTTTAGGCCAAATCCACCAAACAACAACTGAATCTTGACTGTTCTTCCATTTTGGTAAAAATTCGATCTCCTCATTTTGCTAAACTATTGCATGCTTTGGATAGGTCTCTTAATGCTGAGCTTCATGATAGTTTTATTTTTGAAAATGGTCAAGTATTTAGCAAGTTATGTTGTTTTAAAGTTTCACATGTGAATGATGTTTTGTTTGATTCTTCCATATGAGTTCGAATTAATGTAAATGGTTGTTGGATTGTGAATGTGTGAGGGAAGATGCACGTATTGATATATCTGTTTTTGAATTTGGAGAGAAAAAAAATTTCGACTTGGATTTGTAGTGATGAACACATTGTTACTGTAAGTATTTTTTTCTTCTGCCACATGATGCTGGGAATATTTTTCTGCAAACGTGAATGCTGGATTTTTGCTTTTTACTGTAGCCAAGCCATTAAACAATAAGCCAAATAAATGCCAAAAGGCATGGGGCGAGGGGGATTCGAACCCCAGACCTTTGCCTCAAAGCTTCAAATACCAAGTGTTTTACCACTGGGGCGCAATGCCAATTCAGTTATTTAAACGCCTTCTATAAAATATATATTAAAAAGGAGCGCTGCCATTGGTCCAGCATGGCATCACGCAGGCGCGCCATTGGCTCATGTTTCGCGTTGACCGGGCGCTGACTTTACAAATTAAATGAAACGCTGAGTTTCATACTCAGCAAAAGGGCGTTTTGGTCTTTTAGTTTTTTAAATATTCATTCCAGCAATCATTATTTAATTCATTTTTCATTTCAATATTTATTTCATTTAATTACTCAAACTTTGAAAAATCATAAGTTCCTCATTTTAATTCCAAATTCATTGGGAATTTTTGCATCATGTCCATCTTGACCTCTAGTTTTTTGTCATATATTTTCCAGAATTTTTGCATGGTCGAATTTTAAATGGTGCTAGGGTTTGTGTAATGTGACCAAAAAAACTGTACCCCTTGCCATTTCTCTTGTGAAATACTCATGTTGCATCCATTTGAGTTGAAATTTGTTGTGCATAATCTACACTCATCCATGCTTATTTTGGTGTAAATATCATGATTTTATCATATGTGGTTTGTGTGATATGATTTTTTGAAGTAAGGTGTTACATTTGGTGTCACACCATGAATGTGCATTTCCATGAATTTTGTTGACATGCTTCTTGACCTCCAATTGATCTGATTTTTTGCATGAACCTACTCTTGTATGTCTAGTTTACATGTGAATTTTCTTGGAATTATTTGTGGCATTTTCCTAATTGTTTGAGATTTTCTCCCCTGGTTAGTCATATGTTGACTTTTTGTGACACATGTTCCCATTTCATTTGTGAAATTCTCATACTTTATTGGATGGACATGAAATTTTACATGAGATAACTAGACATCCCAATCTTTGCCATGGTTTTGGTCCCATTCATTTATCATATGCCATCTCTGATTTATGAATTTTTCAAGTTGATGCATGTTTGGTTGACTTCTTTGAGCATGTTCAAAATTGCTTTGACTTTCTGATTTTCATTGACTGCCTTCCACTTGTCCAAATGAGATGAAATTTGACATGCTTACTTTGCTGTGGGTTGTGATTGACCATGATTTATTTGGTGATTTTTGGAAATGTTTAAGATTGCTTTTGAGTTAAGTCTTTCTGTTGACTTCTATGAGCTTCTGTTTGCTATACCTTGACCTAATTGATTCATGAAATGATGATGATGATTGATATGAATGTGAACCCAATTGGTATTGTTTCTTAATTGTTTGAACATGATTTTGGATACTTGCCCTTGCTGTTTTGACTTGTTCATTCTCTTTTGACCCTAGGTTTGCCCTAGTGGTCCTGTTACTCACTTTTGAGCTTGTGTTTTCAGGTTGACCAACAAATGACCAATGAGACCAATTCTTTTTGATTGAGCTTGCCTAAGTATCATTGTCTAACTTGTTTGTTTTGTACGTGGCTTGGCTCACATGCCTTAAGCCTTGTGCCTTGCACATCCATTTGCCTCTAATTAACTGTTGATGTCTGTTTCATTTTGCTTTGTTTTGAAGTTGCATACTAACATCTGCTTGACTGTTTCAGGTGCTTTTAGTTGCTTAGTTCCTTGTGAACTTTTGCTTTGCTTGTATAAGCAATTTGCATTGAGGTATACTTCTAATCTTCATGTAGTCTGGAAGACCTGGCCTGTTACTTGGCCAGGCAACTGTCTGAAGTCCTCCTTAAGAGGCAATGTTTGTGGATGTTTAATTTTGTCCTTGCATAGAGTCAAAGTCCTCCTAAGTGAAGAGGCAATTGGCAGAACCCAAGGGATATGCAACCTATCCCCTGCTATTCAGTGTGTCATCTGCTTTGCTCACACCACTGTGTTGATGCATTGTAGATACAAACCCAAGATCTTGTACAATTGTACAGTTGAGTCAGTACCAAATGTGTAGAAGGGTTCCCACTTTCTGAACCCACACATTCTTGTCTTAAGCTCTCCCAGGCCAGGGATAAGAGCTGTGAAGTCTTATCTTCACTCACCTTTCATCTGCTTCACCTTAGTCTCTCAATGGCAAGGTTAAGAGCACATTCACCCAGTTCCAGAGGTTTGTTTGTTGAGGTTGATATGACCCCTCGACTAAAACCTAACCCTTGTTTGAGCCACTTGCTTGTGCATAGTGTGTGCTATCTGTGCTTGTAGGATTATTTGACTTGCTTCCTGTGCAAGTTAGGATTGTTTGACTTGCTTCCTGTGCAAGTTAGGGTTAGTTTAGACTTGCTTCCTGTGCAAGTTAGGTTTTGCTTGGCTTGCTTCCTGTGCAAGTTAAGTGTGTGTGTGGCTTGCTCCCTGTGCAAGTCATGACTAGGATAGGCTGGCTCCCTGTGCCAGTTAGCTAGAAACCTTAACTTAGGGTTGATTTTGCATGACAACATCTAGGCTCGAGTCGTAGTCTCCCTAGTTGTGTCTCCCTCTGTTATCTGGTTAGGCTAGTCCTGTATCCCTCCGTAGGGGAACTACATCGCCCTGATCTTCATACCAGATGAAGTATGTAGGCAGGAGATTGAGCTGATCTCTCCGGGCGCCCTTTTTCTTTTTGTGTGAGTTGTTTGACAGTTGCTAGGCTCGAATGCCTGACTCCTTAGCAATTTGTTGTCTGTTTGTTTGAGTGTGTGCTTGACAGTTATAGGCTCGAGTCCCCGACTCCCTATTAACTTGTTGTGTTGTTGTGTGCTTGGAAGCCGATGTAAGTCCATCGAGTGGCATTTGGGTTCCAGTGTGCGTGTGTTTTGGTTTGGATGCTGATGTAAGTCCAGTGATTGGCATTCAGGCTCCACGTTTGCCTCCTTGTGTGTGTTTTGGTTCGGATGCTGATGAAAGTCCAGTGATTGGTAGTCGGGCTCCACGTTTGCCTTTGCCTGTGTTTTGTTTGTGTGCGTGTCAGCCGAGCTACGAATGCTCTGATTCTTCTCTCGTCCGAGAAGATACGTATGCATAGGATGCGATATCCTAGCGAGCATGTGTCGTCTCCCCAGTCCGAACTACTTCGACTCTGATGTCTATGCCTGATGGACTAAGTAGGCCCAGGATGCGACATCCTGCCGAGTCAGTTTCAGTCAGTTTCTTTTGTCTCTTTCAGCCAGTGCGTGTGTGTGTTTTGAGCAGTGTTTAGCAACCAATATTCCTTCCTTTTGTGCGTGGATCCCGTAGAGTACTACGGATGCGTAGGGGTGCTAATACCTTCCCTTCGCATAACCGACTCCCGAACCCATACTCTTTGGTCGCGAGACCATGTCTTTTCCTAGGTTTACTCTGAGCGTTTCCTTTCCCTCTTTTGGGATAAATAACGCACGATGGCGGCTCTGTTGTTTCTTCTTTTCCCGCCGGTTTTTCGCGTGATGCGACACTATGTGTAAAACTTCTTAGGCTTTTGTTCGCTTTTTAGCCATTCCTTTGGATAAATAAGAGTGCGGTGGCGACTCGATTTCTTTGTATGCTTTGCTTTTGATTTAATCAATAAATCATAAAGTGACGAATACACCGCTACAGTTGGTAACGATTGTTTCTCCCCTGAATTGGTCATCATTATATACCTAGTTTTGGTATCCTGATGCCTTTTCTTTTCGGTCGATTTATCCTTTATTAACCCAGTAACCGGTTGTGGATAATCGTCCATGCGAGTATATTATCTACGTTCTGACGGTAATAGATAGTATATCTCATGCACTCTCGGGTCTGAAGCCTTTTGTTCTTCCCCAGTTGATTAAGATTCGTATCCCCTTTGTGGAGGCGAATATCCATCCTGTAATCGAGTTTGCTTTTAGCCCTCTTTTGGGTGATGAGTGTTTTGGGAATATTTCCCAATTCACGCCTTGGTTGGTCACCTATTATATGCCCAGTAACTGGTATCCCTGGTGTTCCTTCCTCTCTGCTCCCTATTATGACTTTTTGTCCCATGTGGAGTCAGAATCCCTGAGTTAAAGTATACCTTTTAGGTTTTCCTCAGACGTTTTGAAGTTTTGATATCTCTCACCCTTATGCCGGTCTTGGATATTCATCTCTTCCTGAGCATGTTGTATCTCTTACCCTCATACCTGGCGTTCAGATCATATGTCTCCTTGAGCTTATTACCCAGTAACCGGTAATACCTCGTCCCGCTGCTTCCCCAGGAGTGTCCTTGTGGACATCCCCAGCGAAGTCCCTTAGTGGATTGTTTTCATCCGGATTTTATCCGAAGTATCCGCTGTGGATAGTTTTTTGCTGTATTGGCATATTCCCCAATACATGTATCTTCGAGTCAGCTTGAGTCTTTCCATTGGATATTTTCCCTTTGGAATTCTGTTCCCCACGCTTTGAGTCGTGACCTGCTCGCGCATTTTTGTCCCTTGTCTATCCCCAGGAGAGTCCCTAGGGTCTTGGTCCCATGGAGTGAATTGCTCATATGGATTATCAGTGACTTCTGATTTCTTTGCTTTTGTGGACACATATCTCCACAGAGTGCTACCATTTTTCGTACCTACATTTGCATCATGAGGTCTCTTAGGGACCAAAATTCGTCTCTTTGTTATTATTTAAGCCCATTCTACCCCGTCGAGACGAAGATTTTAACCTTCACTTCTCCGGCTAGAATGACCTTAAATAGGGGCATCTGTAAGACCCCAATTTTGACCCTAAGATCCCTCATGGCATCATAACATTGCATTTGCATTGCCTCAAGGATCTTTAGCATCTTGGTTCCCTTTGCCTTTGGGTGGGACTCCTTGTGATTGGTTTGAGATCACCAAGCATGTTTGAATTATACATCATTGTTTCTCTTACTTTTGTTTACTAAGCAAAAGCACAAAAATGTGTCACTAACATCTTTTGTTTGAAGCTTGAGTATCATCCAAGACACTTTGTGGGTTCTATTTAGATGATCAGTCAACACAAGAGAATGGCTTGAGATACTTCCAACAGGTCCAAATGGGGTCTATTCGTCAGTCAAAACGTTAATCTTGAAGGAGCAAAAATTTGTTCATGAGCTGTCATGCTCGCTAGGCGAGCAGAATGGGTCGCCTAGCGAGTCCCAAGAAAAGCCACCAGAATCACCTACGCTCAGAGGAATTTTTTGAACTGTCATGCTCGCTAGGCGAAGCCCACGTGTTTAAAAAAAAAAAGAACGAAAAAAAATGAAAAACAAAAAAATAAATAATAAAAAGAAACAAAAATAAAATAAAATAAATAAATAAATAAATAAGTAAATAAATAAAATATAACAGAAATTTTTTGGACTTGGGCCTCTCTCATTTGAGCCCACAGGTCCACAAAAATCAGGTTATAAATTCAGAGTTTCAGTAAAACAAAAGGTAATTATATTTCTATTACCCTGGCAGAGAAAAAGATAGTGAGAAAAGAGCTAACAGAGTTTAGAGCAACCTCCAGAGACTGAAGGGAACTCATCTGCAAAGAACCAATTCCCTCTCATATAAACCCTAAGAGTGCTTTGCAAACCCAACCGGGTAATTCAATTTCATTCGATCTCTCCAGTCAGGTTTGCCTTATTCCCATTACTTTATGCTTTTAATTTGAATGCTCTGAATGTATGAGGTATTATGGGTGAATTTGATACCCTTTTAATGCATGTGTTTGACAAGAGGTTTAGGCCTCCTACCCTTGGTTGCTTTTTGTGAGCTTTTTGTGAATTTTAATGGCATGATTCATGTGGTTACATTTTGATTTGGGGGGCAACTCTTGATTACCCTATCTTGTTTCTCTAACCTGTTTGTTGAGTTTTGTCTTGTGAGGGCTCATATGACTCTTGCAGAGATGGCTTGCCTGGTGTTCCACTTTATTTGTGGGGTACCACCTGGAGGTCTATTTCGATTACCTGTACTGACTCGCTTTCTTTGATGGTGTTTAGCTTGGAATAGTCTTTGGGTTTCTTATTTATCTAATTGTTGTTACTTCTGATCTTTATCCGTACGGTAGATCTCTCGATCCCTTTACTTTTCCCGCATGTTACCAATTTCTTAGGTTTCGTATAGCCTCTCGTGACATGTCATTTAAGGTAGCGCGGTTCCTTCATCTAGGACTGCCTTTTTGCATGAGCATCCCTAAACACCCCAAACTCATTGATTTTTATTCTCCTAAGAACACGTTATCTCCTTCTACTACAAGCGAGTAAGTCTCCAAAGGTCGAGCATCCGGTAGATTGCGTAGTAACGTCGTTCACCCCAAAACACAACCCTTACCCCATAGGTGGTCGAACTACGTTTTGCTCTGATTTTCATCCCAGATGAGATACGTAGGCATAAGATGTGATGTCTTACCGAGCACACTCCTCTTTAACCCATAGGTAGCCGAGCTACGAAGACTCTGATTCTCAGATTCAGATGAGATACGTATGCAGTGGATGCGACGTCCGTGCAAGTCACTTTCTCTTGACCCTTCTTTTAGTAAGTAGTACATTAGATAAACATACACGCTTTTCTCATCCCTTCAATCATGTTTGCATAAATAAATTTTCAAAAAAAAAACAACAACCTTTGCAACAAATGTGAAAAGGGCTCCCTAGGAGTACCTAGGATGCTTTGGGTGCCTAACACCTTCCCATTGCATAACCAACCCCCTTACCCAGATCTCTGACATTTTTACTAGTTTTTGATTCGATAAAACTTTTAGGTTTTTGTTTGCTTTCTAACCATTCCTTTGGATAAATAGAAGTGCGGTGGCGACTCGACTTGTATGATTTACCTTGGATTTAGTCAATATCTCTAATGGTAACGAATACCCCGCTACACCTGTAATCTCTGACTTTTTATTAGTTTTGATTTGAAAACTTCTTACTTTTGGGTTTTGTTCTTACTTTTTCCATTTTCCCTTGGAAACAATAAAAGCGCGGTGGCGACTCTTGTTATTTGATCTCTAGCTTATCCATAGCTTGATGATCATGAATTTACCGCTACAGCATCATATATGAGTTCCATTGATTCCTACATGTTATATTGATCAAGTTTTCTTCAAGAGTCTGGAAGTGATTTGTCTTGGAAACCCTGGTTTGACTGGGTATCTTGAGTAACTTCTCCAACAAGCTATCTCACCAATTGATCAAATTTATTAAGGGACACTCCAAAATTCATCATCTTATGCATATATGATCTACCATGAGCCTATAAAGTCAAGAGAATTGAAGGATAGCAAGTTGGTTAATGGTGGTTGGCCAAATGAATTCATCTTATCAAAATTGGGTCTCCCTAGACCCTATCTCCTACAATCTTAACCATATTAAAATGATTCCAATAGAAAAGTTACTCTAAATGACATTCCAAACAACTTTCATGTTGAGACCTAGAGCTAGTTTTGCTTGGAAAATCATTTTCTATGTTGAAACATTATAGGTCATTTTGTCTAAACCCTAATTTGAAAGTCAACTTCCCAAGTCCATACTTTCTCAATTTTTATGAGATGAAAGATTTCCAAGTTGCACAATCAAATTCAAGATGTCTACTTCAACTTTTATGTTTTGATTGAGGGCTAATTCAACTTTTATGAGCATGTGATATGAGGATACATTATAGGCCATTTTTTACCTATACCATTGAACAAGTGATTTTTCCAAACTTCAAAAATGCATAAATCTATCATTCGAAATCCAAATGACATGATATAGGGGACAATTTTTAAGGTCTTTGAAAGAGATACAACTTTTATGAAGACACTTTTTTCATTTGAATCTCATATAAAAAGTTAAGCAAGGTGGAATATTGAGGTATATGGCTTGACACTTAGGAAATTTTTCAACATGTTGAAATTTCCAAACTTCCACCTCAAAATTCTCCATGTTCCAAGCTCCAAATGAAAAAGTGTTGAACATCAAACTTATTCCCCTTGATCCAAGCTTTCCAAAGAACCCAAGTTTATGCATTTTGGAAAAATATTGCTAGGTCTGCGTATGGCTTTAACATGGTTGCATCATTGGAAAGAATCAATTGCATAAACTTCAGTTTACAATGCCTTCCCATTCATGCTTCACTCAGACTTAAATTGGAATCATTTTGGACCTTAATGAATTACATCATGGGCATGTGCATGCCCATGCACTCGTGCCATCCACATTGCTAATTTTGGACTGATTTTGAAGTGTGCAAATATCATTCCCTTTGGCTATAAATAGAAGGCGTCTGAGCTCATTTAAAGAGGACTTTTGTGTGCCAACTTTGCCCCCCATTGAAACCCTCTCATTCTAAAGGAAAACCTAAGAAATTTCAATTTGGAATTTGAGTTTGAATCTCAACTGTTGGAGATTCAAGAACTCCAGGATCCAAAGCCTTGCTACCTCTCTAATCACTTCCTGTTAGCTTCTCAAGTGTGATCAGATCGTGTTTGGAGCAAGCAACATCAAGAACTGCATAGCATTAAAGGTAATTTTCAGAAAACTTCATCTCTTCGATTCTCATTCAATTCTACTCAGTTCTCTTGGATCTTTGGTTGTCTGAAGTCCTACCAATATAGGCATGAAGATTGAGTTGCTTAGAGGTCAAATCGAAGCAACTCATTTGACACACCTCAAAATTCAACTCCTCAAATCTTTCTATATATGTGGAGTAAGTTAAAATTGAGGTCAGATTCGTGCTCTACGCCATTTTTTTCTTTTAGATCATGTCCTCCTTTTTTATTTTGGTGATGGTTGAAGGTGGACCAGTCCGGTGAGGTCCACCGGAGAAGAAGACCGGAGCTCTGGCTCCGGCGATGTGTTGGCATCTCTCCAAACCATAGGATCCTTTTCAAATGTTTTAATCTCACGTGTTGCGTTGGTTTTGCATACCATCCCTGCAACGCATAAACTAATGTCCATTGTAGAACGCGCGATGAGGACCACTTGATCTCCCACCTCAATTAATGAGGGAGATCAAGTGGTCCACGTTTTTTACTATTTTCTGATTTTCATTTTAATCCTTTTATTTTCATTAATTCATATTAATTTTAATATTGATCCAAAAAATATGAGAGTTTCACCAAAAAATTTCAAAAAATTTCCTATTTCCTATTTTGAATTAAAATTATTTTTTGGACCATTATTAATATTTTTCATGATTTAATTGTTTTTGTGATTATTTTTAATTGTTTAAAAATACTTTTAAGTCTTTAAAAATTCTGAATTTTTTCTCCAAGGTCCTTTGACCTTGTTTGACCTATGATAAATCTCATGGCCATTTCTTTGGTGTTTTGATGAGGTTTTAGGAATTTGACAAACCATATTTAATTTAAATGCCTTATTTTAGTATTTTTTTTTTAATTTGAATAAATGTCAATTAATTGTGTTGACCACTTGTGATGGCTTGTTTGAGTTTGACTCTTGTTGTTGGGTCTTGGTCAAGGTTGATTTGACTTTGTCAAGTTAATATCATTGGATTTAGGGGATTGATGAAATATACATTCCATCTCCCAAAATGAATGGATGATATTAATTTGGTAAAAGTCCTCCTTTGACCAATTTGAGTTTTGATCCATTCCCCTCCCTCTTCATCTCATTCCCCTTCTTTATGCATTCATCTCAATTGGTCTATGATATCTCAAAGTCCTAAGGCTAGTTGATTGAAAAATCAACATAAGTATGGATGAGATTAGGCCACCTCTTTTGCATATTCTTTTTGTGTGTGGTATGTTTCATGAGCATAGTTCATTATACTATGTCTCTAACATGCATTGACACCAAAATTTTATTGCCCGGCCTCAAATAGTTGTGACTTCTATGTAAGTCCAACTAGATTGCTTAACATAGCGCTAAATTTGTGACATAAAAGGCATAGCATTCTAGTTAGTGAGATTGTAAGTCTCCCATCTTTCATGGTATTGTGTGGAAACTTGGTCTTTTTTCTTTCCTTTGGAAGATGTCTTGGTTCAAGGATCCATGCTTGTGATAAGTGGGTTGAGTGTTCTCCAAAGAATGACTTAAAAATGAAAAGCAAAAGCAAAACAATACTAACTTCTAACTCATTAACAACTAACTTTTAATTTCAAGCCATTTACTTTAATGTCATTTAACTTTAGTCTTTATTCATTTTCCATTATTCATCTCATTGCCTGTTTTTCGATGATGTTATGGTTTTCTATAGAGGAGATGGGAAATGCGTAAGATATCTCATTAATTTGTTCCTGAATTATGCTAGGGCCTCAGGCCAACATGTTAACCCTACTAAATCTTCCATTATCTCTCGTTCTATCTCTGATTCAAATCTTCATCATCTCTTTAATTGCTTAGCTTCATAATTTGTACACTTCTATTCTCTTACATAGGTATTCCCATGTTTAAAGGAAATCGTAAGGATCCTCACCTCAGGCCTATAGTGGACAAGATCAAATCCAAGATGACCATTTGGAATTCCTCTCTTCTTAGCTTTGCTGGTAGAGTGCAGTTGGTAAAGCTACAATTTAATCTATGTTGATTCATTCAATTACCATATACTTTTGGCCTATTTATTTAACTCGGGTATTTAAAAATGCATTAGAAACTTCATTTGGTATAGTGATATTTTGAAGAGAAATCTAGTCACAGTATCTTGGAGTAAAATGTGCAGGCTTGACATTCAAGGTGACTTGGGCTTAAGATCTATATGTACTCTCAATAAATCCTCTAGTATGAAATTTTACTGGGATATTCTTAATTCATATGAGCCTTAGGCCATGTTGCTTAAAGTTAGAACTTTGAAGAAAGGGAGGTCAAGTTCTTACCACACATCATCCTCTATTTGGATGAGCATCAAAAAGGATTTTGGAGTGGTGAACCAATGTTGTAGATCCACCATTGGTGATGGCCTTGGTAAAAACTTTTGGTTTGATGCTTGGATTAGGTCTCCTCTGATTCTTAGTATTCAAACCCATGATGTTTTAGATACAAACATTATTATGTCAAACTTCCTTCACAATGGCAGTTGGAATTTTCCCAACTATATAAACACAATTGCTTCCAAACCTTCATGCACAGGTTAAATATGTTAGCCTCCTTTTGGATCTAATTGAGGACATGCGGGTTTGGATACTTTCCACCAAAGGAGAGTTGTCCCTGAAGAATATGTATGAGTTCAAATCCATATCTTTTTCAACTCAAACTTAGACCAGGATTACAAATATTTCTCCCTCCAAAGTTTTCATAGATAGGAGGTTATGTCACACAAAAATTCCAAATATGAGAACATGTGTGTTAGGGGATTTCATGGTCCTTCTTGGTGTAGTCTTCGCAACCAGTAAGAGGAGTCATCACAATATTTGTTCTTCTCTTGTTCTTATGCTTGTATATTGTGGCACTGGTTCCTTTCTTTAGTTCAGGTTTTCTGGCCTGAAAACATTTTTTAGGCCTTGGAAATCTGTGACAAAAATGGATCCACCAATCTAAGTTAATCATACATGCATGTATAATCTCTATCTTCAATTCCACTTGGTTTTCCCGCAACCAGCTCAGGTTTAATCATAAAGTTCTGCATTGGAAACAAGATTTTAGTAGGGTTAAATCAGAGGTTTCCCTAGAGGGAAATCTCACCAAGAAAGCTGAAAACGCTTATATCCTTCCTCTCGTGGCTCCAAATATTATTGAGGTTTTATGGCATCCTTCCAAAAAGGGTTATTTAAAATGCAACACTGACGGATCTTTCACTAACTCCTTGGCTTCTTGTGGAGAGCTATTCTGTGATGATCAATGAGACTTTATTTATGATTTTTAGAATTTGGTGGAAGGTTCATCCTGTCTTCATGCTTAGCTTATTGGTGTTATTCATGCCATTAACATAACCTTTCATTTTGGTTGGAATAAGGTTTGGCTGGAAATAGATTCTTCCTTAGTTATCATTGTTTTCCAAGTGCTAAGCTTGTGCCTTAGACTATTAGAGTGAAATGGAAAAACACTTTGGTCAAGTTAAGGTCCATTTCCTTCTTCATTACTCATATATTTCAAGAAGGTAACCAATATACAAACAAACTAGCCTTTATGGCTTATCCTTCTTCAAGTCATCTAGTGTGGAGTTCCATGCCTCAATGTCTTTCCCTTTTGATCAATTGTAATAAGCTATGAATGTCTAATTTTCACCTTGTTATATTTTGAGAGGGTTTTGGTTAGCCCCCCTCTCTTTCCTTATTTTTTCGAATATATGAGGAAATTCATTTAAAAAATTAGTAAAAGTTTTTAGATTATTTTACTTATAATATTCGGAGTTTAGAACTCTTCTATATTAAAATGAAATCATTTGAGTTTAAAATAATATAAACTTAGAAATGTTTTCTATTTTAGTTTAATATTATATTTTATTAAGTATAATATATTAAAATTAATAAAAATTATAGTATTTTATTATTACTTATGCGATCCTACTTAGACACCGATTAAACATTTAAATCTTAAAATCCTGTTTATATCGAATTAATGTTTGATTCAATTTTTATTACCTTACTCACAACTACCACGTGAGAAAATTTTAATTTACTCACTAGTTTACTTTTAGCAATTACATATTTCGTTACAATGATTAGTAATTCATTTTTAATAAAATGAAGTGACAAAATTGAAATGTGAAAGAATAATAGTTGTTGTATTCACTACTATAAAGTATATCTTCGGCAATATAATATTACAACGACCATTTTGCCACCGTAATGTCATACCCTAAATTTTACGCTGAGTTTTATCTACATCAGTATAGCAAAAATCATTTCATTTGGTCATGCATTTCATTAGTTAAAAGCATTTCATCAGGGTTTAGATGAAAAGTCAGGAGTTCTGACGGCCTACCTGGTCTTGATAACATTCATTCAATCATCTCTTGATTAAGAAATCAAAATATTTTATTTCTCAATATAAATATATCGTTCATTTCATTACATCGTGTTTTCAGAGGTTCAAAGGGTGACAATCAAGAGTATTATCGTCATCTGAATCTTTGTCGGGTTAATTGTGATTGAGAATCAGAAGTAAATGGTCCAAGGGCGATTCATTTACATCTAATTGTCCATTCACGATTATTTAGTCAATAATTCAATTCATTTACAAGACGGTTGCATTTTATACTTGTCACAACATGCATTTTGTTCCGTATAACACTTAAACTATCACTCGGAATAATTTTTCGGATCTACAGACAGACCGGTCGAATTGTTTCTCAATTGTACATCAAATTAGCGGGTGAAAATTTTAAATTTTAGCTTGCAGACGTCAACTTTATTAATCTACGGTTTGCATAGTTTAACCTGACGTGCTCGTTTTATTTTTTTGACTACTTTCTCGGTTGCATTCAAACCAGCCTGA
Organism: Lathyrus oleraceus; assembly: GCF_024323335.1. Taxonomy (NCBI): domain Eukaryota; kingdom Viridiplantae; phylum Streptophyta; class Magnoliopsida; order Fabales; family Fabaceae; genus Lathyrus; species Lathyrus oleraceus. The sequence goes on along the minus strand of NC_066583.1, from coordinate 84,763,787 downwards.
GCCTTTTAAACCAGTCAATTTTATTTTAATATATGACCAAAACCTATATATTTCTGATAAGTTTATTTCGTGCTGGTCATTTTGGTGCATTCAAATTAATTTTTTCGGGTACTTTTGTGTCTAATCTTTATTCATTTTTTATTCGATTGTTTTCATTTTTTTCCAAATTAATTAATGGAATTATTTAGAATTAATAGTATTCTTTTTTTAGTCAACTTTATTTTGTATAATTATTTTATTTTTTATTAAACTTTAATTTTAGTTTTTTTATTTTTATTTTAGAATCAAAATTATGTAAGAAAATCATAAAAAATGAATCAAATGAATGTTTGGAGAGGACCACTATAAGACAGCCACGCAGCAACCTCCAAGGGAAAGGAAGAAAAAACATTTTTTTCCATTTCATAGAAGATCCAAACGCAGCCTTTTGGATATTTTTTTTGACCCACCCACTCAGAAGCTGACATGTGGCATAAAAGGGGAGGGGATTTTGTTTCTTCTTCATGCAAGCAGAACGTAGAGTCTTTTGGTATAATATACATTCGTTTCTTCTTCTCTCCATATATAACAATAACAACAAAAGTCATTTCCTCCATATTCATTCTCCTCTCTCATCGTCCACAAGCCCTCATCAATCTCCCTTCAAACTTCCATCAACTATTCCGGCCAAACCCACCATGCAACGTTCTGGTGAAAAGTTTAAGATGCGTGCAACGTAAATTTGCATAATTAACGGCTTTCCTGCATATGGTAATTTTATTGGATATAGTGTCAAAAGGCATAAAAAGTGTCATATATCTGAATTTGATACTTTTTTTCACCAGCTTGAGTTTGAAAAAAAAGATTGTTTACCTTCGGCATCAGAAATTTCTAAAACTCAATCATCCTTACCATATATTGCAGAAGGCTTTTAACGGAGAGTAGAACTTTGAAATTTCTCTTAAACCTTTAAATGGTGAAGAAGTTTATCAACAACAAGAACACTTTAATGTTGTCTTTGGAAAGAATAAATATAGTATCATTGAGAAAAATATTTAGAAAAAGAGATTGGTGTTCTTTGATCTTCCATATTAGTCTAGCCCCAATGTGATGCATGTGGAGAAAAATGTGTGTGATAGTTTGATAGGAACACTTCTAAACATTATAGGAAAGACTAAAAATAAAACTAATTCCCATTTAGATATGGTGGAGATACGTATACGACAATAATTGGCTCCAGAAGATAGAGGAAAAATATCTTATTTGCCTCTGGCATGTCACACTCTATCTAAAAAGGAAAAGAGTTTTTTTTGCGAGTGTTTGCATGGTATCAAAGTTTCCCAAGATTACTCTTCAAACATAAAGAAACTTGTATCAATGAAAGATCAAAGTTAATTGGCTTAAAATCTCATGATTATCATGTCTTGATGCAACAACTTCTACTAGTAGCAATCTGTGGCATCCTTCCAAAATATGTAAGAGTGGTTATAATCATATTGTGCTTATTCTTCAATGTTATATGTAATTAAGTTTTTGATTTTAAAAAATTAGATGAATTGGAATATGAGGCTGCAATAATATTGTCAATTGGAGATATATTTTCCTCCATAATTTTTTGACATTATGGTTCACTTACTTGTTCATTTAGTCAGAGAAATCAAATTTTGTGGTCTAGTTTATTTAAGGTGGATATATCCTATAGAGTGATACATTAAGATATTTAAAGGATATACGAATAATCATCACTGACTGGAAGTTTTGATCGTTGAAAGGTACATCACAGAAGAAGCTCTTAAGTTTTGTTCAAACTATTTGTTGAAAACAGAGTCTATAGGAATTCCAAAGTCTCGTCATGCTGACAGATTTGAAGGTAGAGGTACTCAAGGTTTAAATATTAAGTAAATGGATCGGGATGTAGTACTTAAAGAAGATCTTAATATAGTTGAACCTTACATAGCTACTCACAAAACATTTATAAAGAAAAATATCCCAGAAAGAATGAAAAGTGATTGTTGACACGACATAACAAGGAATTCATAAGTGGGTTTAATAAGAGGATTTCTAATGACGACGGTGCATCCGAGACAATTAAATGGTTGTCGTACGTGCCAAAATTTACTGTGATAACTTGGATGGCATATGAAGTTTATAATTATTCCTTTTATACAAAAGCAAAAGATGATCGTAATATAATGCAAAATAGTGGGGTTATGGTTGAGGCCGAATCCATGTATTTCTCTAGTTCGAAAGATAAGAATCTTAGTTTGGCAAGTACCACGTTCTATGGTTAAGGATATTTTGGTGATTGATTATGTTATTTTCAAAGTGCCTTTATTTAAATTCAAGTGGAATCCTAATAACAATAGTGTAGAAAATGATGAGTTAGGATTCACACGGGTTGACCTTGGCAAGGCAACTTATAACACCGAACCATTCATCATGGATACTCAAGAAAAATAAGTTTTTTATGTGACAGACCATGCGGACTTATCAAGGAGATGTTTGATTATTCTCAAAGTAAAACACAATCCTCATAGTGTTGATAAGAGTTTTGATATTTCCTCCACTCCTTCTTATGAAATGCAAGGGCCTACTTCATATGAAGAAGTTGATAGAGATGATGTACATGTCATTCGTAATAATCATCAAGAAACCATATGGAAAACTTAACAAGTATTTTATATTCTTCATTCATAATTTATTGTATGTTATAAATCATAATGATGTTATTTTCTAACAACTATTATTATTTCAAATTATAGGTGTTTAAAGTCAAGACACCAAGACAATAAGATAGTATTATTTGATGTAATGATGTGTGCATTATAGGTGGTTTTGTGACATTTTTGTTTTGATTTAATATACAATCACTACTAAAAAAAATACATATCATAACGGTTCGAAAAAGGATACAACCACGTTCGACCAACCGTTGTTAGGTATGGTGTGATTGTATGTATGATGATTTCCACCATGGGCGTATGACTATTGTGATAAACTAGGTAGTGTATTATATATCACAATGATTAAAATATACAATCGTTGTGATATAAAGCGAAAGGTCATGGATTCAAAACCCAGTGATTGTATGGTTTATAATATTTTATGTTATATCTATAACAACGATTGATATAGATAACCGTAATTAAATATATTTTTTTAATTTTTTTTCCATATGTTACAGGACATGTATATATATATTATATATATATATATATTATATATATATATATTATATATATATATATATATATATATATATATATATATATATATATATATATATATATATATATATAGCTAAATATTTACAAAACTTGTATTTGTTTTACAGATCTGTTTTAAGGACTTGTATTTGTTTTACAGACCTGCGTTTATTTTTCCAAATATTTACAAAATATATTTACACCATCAAAGAAGAATTCATACAATCCCATCCCCCATTTTCAACTAACACGTTGAAAATAAACGTCCAATATCAAAGGACTTCGTCTAAGTCTTCGAAAGAGAAAGGTGTCTTGTCGTTAAACGTCTATATAAACAAGTGAAAAAAGTTGAATATCACGTGATTTAAATTATAATAGAAAATTAATATCTTATTGAAATATTTCATGACATTATATATACATTATCCCACAAATCAGCAATGCCAGCAGAGACGATGTTAAACACCTGTTTCATTACATATTACCCACACTCGTATCCCTCTATTTTTTTCTTAGTCTACAAATTTAAATATTTCATGAATATATAACCACACACTCCATGAATATATATAGGTGAATGTCACTATTAATCCACTTACCTTGGGCTCACTAAATGCAAGTTTTTTTCTAGAGTTGTTCAACCTATGGTGTCTCTTCACAACCCTGTATATTGAAAATGATTTTAAAATATTACACGCTAAGATAATTACAAAGTCAAAGAAAATATTATTAAAAGTCTCATAAACATAAATTTACCTAGTAATAATTTGTTTCATCATAGGATCAAGTTCATAGTGTGACGAACACATTGTACTTACCATATTCGTCCGAAGAGATATGATGATCAATTGATAATATTATCTGAATAAACAATACAAGCATAGTATTTAGAAAAACATGAACATGAAAACTAACTATAATAGAGAAACCATAATTTTAAAATTACTCACTTATTGAGGAATGCTGCTAATTAATATGCTTACGTGCACCAAACTTGTAGTTACCTTATGTCCAGTCACCGTTTTCTAACAATCATATCCTTTATATATTTAGGAATTATAAAGAATTTATTTAACCCCTCTTATCTTTGGATCATGTTCTAATATAAGAGAAAACATTGCATCTTCGTTACGTATAATGTAACATAACATGTGTTTGTGAGTGCAACTTTCTGTTTAGATATGTTTTGTATGATGTCAAAACTTTCCATTTATCGTGTATGTACATTGGACGATATCAACTTGAGTATAGTTGTGAATCTTGCAGTATAAAGCATGATAACAAGGTTGGAAATGGTTAAGGGAAGATTTATGCATCAAGAAAATGTTTTGGGAATTAAAGATACATTTTTGGGTGAAAACTGTCTATAGGTCGACACGTACGCTTTATAAGTTGACATATAGAAGAAAAATTGTATACAGGTCTACACATACGATTATAGGTCGACCTATAGAAGAATTGTTTCTACCACAAGTCAACACATATGATGCATATGTCGACACCCATGCCGCAGTATTGAAGCATGTAGTTCTGACTCATGTGCCGCCTCTTCAGGTCGACACACAGGAAGCACACAACCTATATAAGCCGACTCATGACTTGTATAGGTCGACTTATAGATCAAAAATCTTGAAATTTTGGTTTTTCTTTCTACTCCGTTGGCATTCATTTTGCTTCATACATGTTTAAATATATATACTTGGTACATACATCATTGTCTATAAATTTTTTAGTGATTAAAACCTATACGAAATTGGGATTTCAAAGCATTCTCATTGTCTTAAATCTCTCTTCTATGCATACACAAAATCAAACTATACATAATCATTTTTTGATTGGGTGCCATATAGATTAGGGTTGATAACATCCTATTAGGTTGCTTGTACCGTTGATATTGGGTTGAGAACTTTGAGGATTTCAAATCAAAAAACCAAGGTGGGGTTTTCCTTCAAGATCATTAGGGTTTGAAGTTTTTAGACAAGATTACGCATTCCGGATCTGACCTAGTGAAGTCTTTGAAGAACATGAGGTTATTGGGCAAAGTAGTAGCGTTGAACGATGGATCTCATTCGTAAATCTTGGGTTTCAACAAGTGTGCACTTGGAATTAATTCTACCTAGTGAAAGATTTGAAGAACAACGAGTTTCGTTTAAAGAAGTAGCATGAGAATGGTGAATTGAAGCAACATTGTTGGTTACTTGATCAATCTTTGATCAAGGGTTTTGGAGGTGGTAGAATCAACATCAAACCTAGGGTTTGTAGGGTTAGATTTATTCATATCTTGTATTCACACATTTGTAAAGTAAGATATAATATAATATCTCAATTTGAATTCGGATTGAGAGCAGACGTACCCATAGCAAGTGTCAAAGTTTTCATGTTTTCAAACTTTTAAATTTGTCAAAAATCCTTAAGTATGTGTCGACACATGTAACTGATAGGTCAGCACATAAAATAATTTTTTTAATTCTTTGGTATGCGCTTCAGTATGTTCTGACATATAACCTTGACAGGTTGGCACATGCGTTCAGAGGTCGACATATAACCTTTCATTTCCTTCACTCTCATACATGCAACTAAATCCCCAAATCTATTAACTTCATCTTCAACCTTGAAATTCATTCAATTTATATTAAATCTTGTATGTTTCAGTCATCCCATATAATTAACATTCTTATTTTCATCAAATCATTGCATTATTCATCAATTTCTCTCATTTTCCCTTAAAAACCATATTTCACTACAACTTACGAAAACTCCGAATTATCACTTATTTGTGTCTCATATTTACTTATTTATGTGTTTCCTTTATTGTGTGTCTTATTTGAGTGTGTGGGTATTCATAAATCTCTCATACTCATTCACTTTTAATTCAAACATTTCATCAAACACTTGGAGTGCACACTTAATTTCAAAAGTTACCATGGCTCTTAAGCTCTCTAAGACTAAAGGTGATGCCAAAGGAAAAAGTAAGGCCAATTCATCCTATTCTACTGTGGAAAATCCATTGTCCTTGGTTTATAGAAGGTGTGTTGCTGAGTTTGAAGAAAAACATAAAGATAGGCTTGTGGTGAAACAGTATGTGTGGAAGTCAAGTGTGGTTGTTAGTTTGGATCTTTATGTAGTGGTTGGCCTTATACCACATCAGTAGATTGACTATTTTCTGTAGCTACTCAAGACTATAATAAAGATCTAATCCATGTATTTTACTCCGGATTGCATGCTAGGGAAGGTTCTTGCTTCAAGTTTACTATTGGTAATGTTGTATATGAATTTACTAATGAATTATGGAAATCTCTTTTTAGTATAACTGTTGTTGATGTTGGTGTTGCTGATGATGATGAAGTTGATCCGTTGGTGACAGATATTCACACCCATATTCACTTTAAGTGGAAATTTCATGTGAAATAACTAATTAAATCTCCTCGTGATGAAAATTATTATGATGCCATTACCACTGGGCAGTTGAAAATGGTCCCTAGAATTATGTTATGGCTAGTTTCTCATGTCTTACGTCCTAAAAATGGTGGATTTTCTCGCATTGGTTTTGCTGAAATTCATTTGGTATACATTTTGTTGAACAAAATCAAGATCAATTGGCCTCACTATCTTGTCTCTCGTATGTTTGCTATTAAGGACTGCAACAAAGGAACATCTTTTTGCTATATCTCTATGATCCCTAAAATTCTGAATTACTTCAACATCGGCATGCCTAATCTCACAAACAAATCTCTTGGATCTGCTCAAGAGTTTTGTCAACGAACCCTTACTAACTTGGGGTGTTTTGGGGAAATAAAGCGTCGAGCATATTACTTTCGTACAAGTAAAAATGGCAGGAAAATTTACAACTTTGATGATCCTGCTGAGTTTGGTGATGATGCAGTTGAAGCTCATATGGAATATGAGCAGCATATGGGAGTTTCTCATGATGTTACTGACGGAGAAACTGTAATGCAAGATGCTCCTCATGGAAATGATCATGGTACTGGTTTTGCTGATACTTCCTCTATCATGACAATGCTTCAGAATATGCAATTAAGGTAAGATGAGAGATATACAGAGGATTGTCAAAGGTAAGATGTCTTTAAAGCTGCACAAATGGAGTAGTTTCATCTGATACAGGAGCATATGACTACTCAGGATGCTAACTTTGAGGCTTTTGCTTCATATGTGATAGAGAGTCTTGTGTCTTTAAGGAATGAGATGGACATGAATCATGTTGCCATCATTTCCAGAGTCAACCACATGATTGTAGCTCAGAATGAAAATCATTGTCATTATGGTAAGTTTTATAGAGAGATGTGTGATTTCTTGGATTACCATTATGTGAATGATGGTCAAGTATGGCATGTGGGATACATGTCAATGCCTAAGGGACGATGCGGAAGATGAAGTTGTTAGACGATAGTACTAACCTAGAAGGAGGGTTGAATAGATCAGTATTTTAAATTTAGCGCTTTTTAAATTTGTTTTCAACGGTTGCGAAAGCCCCCAAGATTACAATCGTCTAAACAATCTGTTAATGGAAAGATCGGATATGTGTGAAACCGAATGGAATACCTAAGATAGAGATAATCAACCACTATCTAAATCAATCAATTAACTACCACAATCTTTGATATCATTACCTCTAATAATGCGTTAACACAATAAGAGAGCAAGTAAAATATTAATAGATTTGTGTGAGATTAATTTTATCGAACACTTGGTAAGCATTCCTCACCAAATCTCAATTTCACTCAAATTGAATGTGCATAATTTTACTCAGTTGCAATCAAAGTGATTGCACCAATTTATCGAACAGCTACTGTGCACAACAATCAAACGAGATTGATTTTACTATTAATTTCACACACGACGTAATTAATGCAGAATTTAAAGAGTTAAGAGAAAGAGAGAACAACACCGGATTTATTTAGGTAGTTCCCCTACCGTCCTCGCTTAGGGTACGTCTGCCCTCAATTCTAAATCTATAATTGAGATATATTTATTATTAAGTTGCAAAGTTGATACAAGAGAAGAAATCATCACCACCAATCAACCCCTAGTGCTGTTACAAATCCTATTCACTTCTCTCCCCTTGATTCTAGTTGAACCAAGTCCTTCAAGCGTTTCGAACAAACCTCTGGTTGCAGCTACCTTATTGCAAGAACTCCACGTTCTCCAAAACTCTAGCTCGGCTGATTTCAATCAGATATGCGTGAAACCTCCGGTTGTAGCTACCTTATTGCAAGAAATCCACGTTCTCCAAAATTCCACCTTGGCTGACTTCAATCACAGACGCTTGAACCCTAACCTTCCTTCATAATCCTCCAATTATCGTTACTTGTTTGAACGAACCCACCGTTCTTCAAACCTTTCACTCGGCTAAATCTATGAAGCAAAGATCAGTGCAAAAAAACCCAATTCTTGGAGGACAAAACTCTAATGGTTTTATTCAAGAAAAACCCACTCAAAGTCTCTACCCAAAAACTAAGATTACACAATCCTATTTGGACGTTATCACCACAGCAATGCACAATGATCAACAAAGATTGCTATGTGTGATTGTTAAGAAATGCAATGAAGAATGAAGATGAAGAGCACTTTAGGTTATATCTTTCACTTTTCTTGTTATTTGTTGAAGAAGAGACTCTAGAATATTTATATGATGCATGGACCAAATAACAGACATAACAGAATTATTTTTCACAATTACACAGCTGAAAATTGAGTCCAAGCAGCGGCCACTCGACCTGTTCACACAGGTCACTCAACCTGTTCAGACCCGAGGCAAAATTATTCAAGTGAAGCAGGCCATGAGTCGACTCAAACAGGGGAAGAGTCGACTCAAATAAAGGTTTTCTAGGGTTGAGTCGACATATGACTCGACATGTTCAGACCCGTGGCTACATGGTTCAAATGGAAATAGGCAATAAGTCGACTCAGTCAATTTTCCCAGGATTTAGTCGACTTGCTCATACTCGAGAGTTACGCTCTGAGTCATGAGTCGGCTCATAGTTCTTAAACTGGAAAAAATAAGTTTTGAGATGTATTTTGATCAATTTAAACCAATCTCTTATGAACCTAGGGTATTTACGATGACCACGTGCATGATTCACATCTATGATATGCTCTTATATGTTTGGACACGTTGAACTTATACTTTGAACATGTTAGGGGATGAATGCATTCTATGGTATGATGACACCGTCCAAAGTACACGTTATGGGCGACTAGAAAGGTTTGGCATCATTAAAATACGAACTAGGCATATTTGCCTTCACATACTCCCCCTTTTTAATGATGGCAAACTGTGGCACAATCGCGTACTTTAATAGACATAATCCCCCTGATTTTATGCAAGCCTTCAAACATTATGCTATTATAAATCTACTAAATTTGCTATTGTGTTTCCATTGCTTCTCCCCCTTTGACAACATCAAAAAGAAACAATGAAACGGTCAACATGAAACAAAGATATTCATAAGCACTTAGTCAACGACTTTGCAACATATAGACATTAGCAACCATGCACATAACATGAAGTCAATGTAAGAAGTATAGGTATAAATTTACACGGAGCAAAATAAAATAAGTAAATAACATTGTCATAATTGTTCAACATAAACTTTAAGACAAATAAGTAAGTACAATAACATGCAAACATAGGGAAATAGAAAAATGGTCCTAACGATGAATGCATGTTAACTATGATACCTAAGCAAGTTCAAGCATAATTCAAGCATAGAAATGGATCACATTTAGATCAAACCATAAAATGAACATCAAGAATTACATAGAACAAGTATATACATACATAGTTGATCAATATAGGTCAAATAGATAGGAATGATATTACCTCCAATGGTGATAAACGACGAGTGCCCTACCATAGCCTGCACTTATAAATCAAGGAATAGACAGACATAGATATAGAGCAGGCATCATATATATATTTAAATGCGATCCGAGATATCGAGAACACCAAGTTCCCTACGGATGTGGAAGAAAGGCTTTGTCGCAAGTGGTTTTATGAAAATATCGGCAAGTTGATTTTTTCTATCAACATGCTCGAAGACAACATCACCTTTCTCAACATGATCTCTAAGGAAGTGATGTCGAATTTCAATATGTTTAGTGTGTGAATGTAGTATAGGATTTTTGGTTAAATTGATGGCGCTTGTGTTGTCACAAAAAATGGGAATATGTTTAAGTTGAACATTGAAGTCGAGTAATTGTTGTTTGAGCCACAAAATTTGAGCGCAACAATTACCCACATCAACGTATTCAGCCTCGGTTGTTGACAAAGCAACTGAAACTTGTTATTGCCCTTATGTGTCATTCTTTGTGAGTGATTCTTTACTTTGTAAGCTTCATTCTGTGTGATTGTTAGCTTATCTATCAATTTTGTTGTGTTCTGCTACATGTTGCCTTGATAAACCTGTTTTTTCTCTTCTTTTTGATGTTGACAAAGGGGGAGAAATGCAGATGTTGACAAACATGCACAAACTCAGGGGGAGTATCACACATCCTGCCAAAAATTTGCCATCATCAAAGAGGGGGAGTTTGTGAGAAAATTCTTTACTTTGAATAAATTTTGAATGATAGCAAATTGTGTGATCATCATCCAAATGTTGGCTGTGCATTACATTCATTACATGATACATTTGTGTTTTTATTGTGTTTTTATCCCATTCTATTGTTGCATAACTGTACATAAAGACCTACATTGATACATCTCTTAAAATAACACATAAAATCAATTGTGTGTCAGTATGCATCAACACATAAGCCTATGCATCGATACATACAGCATGCTGCAAATTACAAAACTTTTTTGTTCAGTATGCATCGATGCATACGAGTCATGTATCGATACATGGACAGGCAAAATGCTCTATGGATCGATCCATACGTGCCTTGCATCGATCCATGATTAGTTGAAATGTCCTATGTATCAATGCATACGAATTATGCATCGATGCATGTTAGTTGAAATGTCATATGCATCAATACATACGAATTATGCATCGATACATGCTTAATTCATTTCACCAAAAACTCATATATCTTACAGTATGCATCGATGCATACCCTGATGTATCAATACATAAGTTTGTTTTATGTTCTAACAGTTTCTGTTTCAGCATATATAAGACATGTTATGACAACAGTGGCAGCGACGAATTCTTTGAGAGAAAACAATTGAACACAAGATCAAAAGCAGTGTTGGAGAAATTGTTTGAGAGCACATAGAAACCTGAAAGAGACTTCATCTTCTTCATATTCTCAATCACTTTTCTTTAAGAACATCAACACATAATAATTCTTGTTCTTTAGATTAAAGAATTATCGAGATAACGTTCAGTGGTACGATCAAGGATCTAGCTGTGGTTTTCAGCGGAACGATCAAGGATCTAGCTGAGTTGAAGATTGAAGGGGGTTTCTAGGAAAAACCTACTGGTTTATCCTTCAAGAACTGGAGTGTTCTTGAGGGTTTGGGAGTCACGTTTGCAGAACAGATTCAGCCGCAGCGTTGCGATTGGAGATCGGGGGATTTCGCAATCAGGTCGTGGAACCGGTGAATTGTTTGCAATTTCGTGCAGGAAATTCTTGATCGTGCTCAGATCAAGTGAAGGTTCATACAAGAAGAAGTTCTTGGAATTTAGAATTATGTCTTTGTATCATAACCTTGTATCAACGGATTCGGCAATAATTGATAATCAAAGTTCTCAATTTCATTTGAAATTGAGAGGGAGACGTACCCACACGCGAGGACGACGTGGGGAACTTCCTTACCAAATCTCTGCGTATCGTATTCTTACCTTACTCTTTTTACGTTTAAAACAGTTTTCGAAATTTCAGTTAGTGTGTGTTGTGATTGTTCCTTTTGCAAGACAGCAGTGGCAAGAAAACAATTTCAATTAAACACTACTGCTGTTCATCATTGATCACATACACACCAACTGTTTGACAAAATTGTTAGCTAGGTTTTATTCATTGGAAATAGACTTTAATGATAAGTGCATTCAATTAGCTAAAATTCTGGTGTGGATTGTTCCTGTCATTCTTATTCAAATCCAGCATTAAGCTCGTGTGTCCGGTTTTCTAGTAGCGGTTCAGAATAGACGGAAGTCGATTCGGGACTAAATTTTTCCGCCAATTTTAAAAACTCTGATAAAACTTTAAATCCGTTAAATTTCAAAGAGGTGATCTATTCACCCCCCCTCTCGATCACTAGCCACACCGTCTAACACAACTCACTAAGGAATTTGAAAAAAAATCATAAGTGCCACTAGTGCTTTTCCTATCCGATTTGCAACCGGCAAAGTCGGAATCAGAGTAGCCAACCAAAGAGCAATCACTTCCCTTAGAAAACCAAAGCCCATACTTTGAAGTACCACAAAGGTATCTAAGTATGCGCTTGACAACCTTTAAATGTGACTCTTTGGGACATGATTGATACCTAGCACACATACATACAATAAACATAATGTCTGGTTGAGATGTGGTAAGATAGAGGAGAGATTTGATCATACCTCTATACCTTTTTATATCTACGGCCTTACCATTTTCATCCTGATCCATATTAATCGCAGTAGGCATTTGAATCTCGATTACTTTGGAGTTTGTCATATCGAAGCACTTGAGTAGCTTATTATAATACTTCGTTTGGCTCACAAAAGTTCCATCTTCAAGTTGCTTGATTTGAAATCCGAGGAAGTAATTTAGCTCCCCCATCATGCTCATTTGAAATTCTCCCTGCATCAACTTAGAGAATTCCTTGACCAGACTTATGTTAGTAGATCCAAAAATAATGTCATCTACATAAACTTAAACTAAAATGGAGTGTTTTTCTTGATGTCTAATAAAAAGGGTTGTATCAACCTTCCCTCTTGAGAATCCTTGCTCTAGTAGAAATTTGCTAAGACGCTCATACCATGCCCTAGGGGCTGATTTGAGACCGTACAAAGCACGCTTAAGCTTAAAAACATAGTTAGGATGCTCATAGTTTTCAAAGTCGAGAGGTTGAGATACATAAACCTCTTCATTAATGTAACCGTTTAGGAAAGCGCTCTTAACATCCATTTGAAATAGTTTGAAATCTTGAGAACAAGCATAGGCAAGCAAAATGCGTATAGCCTCGAGTCGGGTAACCAGAGCATAAGGTTCCTCATAGTCGATATCTTCCTCTTTGTTATACCCTTGAGCAACAAGGCGAGCTGTATTGTGAGTTATAACTCCGTTTTTATCTAACTTGTTCCTAAACACCAATTTAGTACCGATTACCCGATGGTCTCACGGAGGGGGGACAAGATCCCATACCTCATTTCTTTTGAACTGATTAAGTTCCTCTTGCATTGCTAAAAACCAATTATTCATCGAGTAATGCGTCTTTGGAGTTTTTAGGCTCAATTTGAGAGACAAAAGTGAAATGATAACAAAAGTTACTTATCTTTGACCGTGTGGTAACTCCTTTTGAGATATCTCCTAGAATATTATCGATAGGATGATCCTTAGAAGATTTCCATTCCAAAGGAAGATCATTGTTATTAATCAAATGATCCTCCTCTTTCTTTTCGGATATTTGATCCGACTCTTCCTCATCTTTTTCCGGATGGGGTTCAACACGCTTTTCTTCTTGATCTTTTATTATGTTTTCTGAAGGAACACTTGTACCATCAACAAGAATACCTTCTCCGACATTTTTCAGATAAGATTCATCAAAGGAAACATGCATGGATTCTTTAACAATAGGTAACCTTTTGTTGTATACTCTATATGCTTTACTAGATTGAGAGTATCCGAGAAAGATACCTTCATCGGCTTTTGAGTCAAATTTACCAAGGTTTTTTTACCATTATTTAATACAAAGCATTTACATTCGAAGACATGAAGATGTGAAACATTAGGCTTCCTTCCCTTTAGCAATTCATAAGGGGTTTTGTTTAGAATAGAATGAATGAGTATCCTATTCAATACATAACAAGTTGTATTTATGGCATCGGCCCAAAAATATTTAGGAAGGCCGTTTTCATTGATCATAGTCCTTCCAAGCTCTTTTAAAATTTGGTTTTACGTTCCACTACTCCATTTTGTTGTGGAGTTATTGGAGCAGAAAAATTATGATCAATGTCATTTGTTTCACAAAATTCCTCAAAGAGGTGGTTTTCAAATTCACCTCCATGATCACCTCGAATAATAACTATGCTAGTGTTCAATTTGTTTTGAGACATCTTGGCAAATTTTTCAAAAGCAGAAAAAGTGTCACTTTTACTTGCTAAGAAGATGGTCCAACAAAATCTAGAGTAGTCATCTACTATAACTAAACCATAATAGTTTCCACCTAGACTTTTAATTCTGGATGGCCCAAAAAGGTCCATATGAAGAAGTTCAAGGGGTCTTGTTGTGGAAACAATATTTTTAGATTTAAAAAGAGATCCTTGTTTACTTTCCCATTTGGCACGCATCACATAAGTGATCTTTTGAAATTTTGATTTTGGGAAGACCAACTACTAGATCTTTTGCAACAACTTTATTTAGCAAGTCAAAGTTGACATGCGTTGGTCGCCTATGCCAAAGCCACGAGTCTTCACTCATGGAGACGAGACATTTAGCGCTAGTCAAAGATACTTCATTCAAGTCAAGCATGTATACATTATTTTGCCTCCGGCCCTTAAGCACATCATTATTTTTATCATTATGTTCAATCATGCAACAATCTTTTGAAAATGATACTTTATATCCTTTGTCACATAATTGGCTGATACTAATGGGATTGTGCTTAAGGCCTTTAATTAAAAGGACGTCTGAGATAGTAATAGATGAGGGATTACCTACACTACCTTTTCCGAGTATATCTCCCTTGTTATTATCACCGTAGGTTACAAACCCTTTCTTCTTAGCCACAAAGTCAAATAACAAGGAAATGTCACCAGTCATGTGTCTTGAGCATCCACTATCGAGAACTCATGTTCTCTCTGTATCCTCAAGACATTCCACCTACAAATTTAAATAAGGGAATGAGGTACCCAATTTTCATTGGATCCTAGTGTGTGAGTGAAACTTTGGTTGCATTTGGGCAACCATTGAAAAATGCATTTAGGAACCAAGAATCTCCTAAATCGGCATTTAGCAATAGTATGTCCTCTTTTGCAACAATATACAAAATTTAAGTTCGGATGAGAGTTGCTTTTGCTAACTTGATCCTTTACCACATAAGTGTACTTTTGATAAGGATTATTCATGTTACTTCTAAAATGTTATTGATCAATAGAAAATATAATTTTAGTTTGTAAAGCCTTGTCTAATTTAGCTTGAAGAGTTCTAACTTCTCTTTGCCAAATGTGAAAAGTTTCACATCCAGACCATCTAAACCAAAATCCTTTATCATCTTCAGTTTTGCCTTTAGTAACCTCTATCATAGATTTCTTAAGAGTTTCTAATTCCTTTTCGGAATCAGAAATCTTCTTTTCTAAACAACAGAAAATTTTCTTATTTGAGGCTATGCGTTTGAAAGCTTCATTGGCCTCATTGTGTAGAGTACTAAAGGTGTTTTGCAAATCACAATAAGACATTTTATCAACATGATCATATTTATAATGACTTACATTCTTTTTCTTCTTTTGATGAGCTGTAAGACAAAGATTGGCATTTTCTTCTTCATGACTTGAGTTATCATCGCTTGAGGACTCACTATAGCTCTCCCATGCGATGTATGCTCTTCTAGCTTTGCTAGATTTTTTATTAAGTTTGTCTCTTCCTTTGTCTTTCTTCAGCAGGGGATAGTTCGACTTATAATGACCGGATTTTCCATAATTGAAGCATGATCCTTTTGACTTAGTTGTCTTACCTTCCTCTCGATTTCGGGAATTTTGATTGTCTTCTATAGTTGACAAGATTTTTATCCGAATGTTGAACTTCGTTCTTTCTAAGGTATCAGTTATACCTCCTTACGAACAGCCCCGTGTCTTCATTCGAATCTTTATCATCATCACTTGATTCACTTTTACACGCATCATTGGTGGATGACTTATATCTTGAAGCCTTTAAAGCGATAGACTTCCTTTCGGTGTCCTTAGCTTTCTCCTTCTTTTCCTTCTTTTGACTCTTCTCATGTTTATCAAGGTTCATGAGCTCTTGATCATGCTCTTGAAGCTTACCAAATAATGTTGTCATGTCCAATGTTCTTAGATCATTGGCTTCCTTAATCGCGGTGACCTTTGGTAGCCAGTCCATGTTAAGACATCTTAAGATTTTGTTAGTAGCAACATCATTAGGGGTAGTTCTATCAAGAGCATTTAATGATTGATTAGATGAGAAAATCTCTTTTGTATATCGGCAATGATTTCACCATCCTCCATATGAAAAAGGTCAAATTCTTGAGTTAAAGTGTTGATTCTAGCTAGTTTGACATCATTGGTTCCCTCATGGGTAATTTGCAATGAGTCCCACATAGCTTTAGCGCTAGTACAATGGGAAACCCTATAATACTCATCAACACCTAAGGCGGCGTTGAGTATGTTTCTGGATCTCCAATCATAGCTATACTTTTTCTCATCTTCTTCATTCCATTGTGCTTCAGGTTTAGGTATAACAACATCATCCGCATTGGTCACGGTTATTTCCATAGGACCATCTTGGATGACTATCCATATCTTCCTATCAATAGAGTTGATATGGATACGCATACAATATTTCCAATAACTGTAGTTTTCACTGGTAAAAATAGGCGCCCTATTGTACGCCCCTTTAGGATCGTTACTCATTTTCTAAAAAGCTATATGTGAAGCACTAGATGAACCGGCGCTTGTGATACCACTTGTTAGACAATAGTATTGATCTAGAAGGGGGTTGAATAGATCAGTATTTGAAATTTAGAGCTTTTTAAAATTGATTTAAATGGTTGCGAAAGCTCCCTAGATTACAATCGTCTATACGATCTGTTAATGGAAATATTGTATATGCGTGAAACCGAATGGAATAACTAAGATAGAGATACTCAACCACTATCTGAATCAATTGGTTAACTACTATAATCCTTGATATTGTTACCTCTAATAATGTGTTAACACAATAAGAGAGCAAGTGAATTATTAATAGATTTGTATGAGATTAATTTTATCGAACACTTGGTAAGCACTCCTCACCAAGTCTCAATTTCACTCAAATTGAATGTGCAGAATTTTACTCAGTTGCAATCAAAGTGATTGCACCAATTTATCAAATAGCTACTGTGCACAACAATCAAGCGAGATTATTTTTACTATTAATTTCACACACAACGTAATTAATGCAGAGTTTAAAGAGTTAAGAGAAAGAGAGAACGACACCGGATTTGTTTAGGTAGTTCCCCTACCGTCCTCGCTTAGGGTACGTCTTCCCTCAATTCTAAATCTAGAATTGAGATATATTTATTATTAAGTTGCAAAGTTGATACAAGAGAAGAAATAATCACCACCAATCAACCCCTAGTGTTGTTGCAGATCCTATTCACTTATATCCCTTTGATTCTAGTTGAACCAAGTCCTTCAAGCGTTCCAAACAAACCTCCGGTTGCGGCTGCCTTATTGCAAGAACTCCACGTTCTCCAAAACTCTAGCTCGGCTAATTTCGATCGGATATGCGTGAAACCTCCGGTTGTAGCTACCTTATTGCAAGAAATCCATGTTCTCCAAAATTCCAGCTCGGTTGACTTCAATCGCAAGACACTTGAACCCTAACCTTCCTTCACAATCCTCCGGTTACCGTTACTTGTTTGAACGAACCCACCGTTCTTCAAACCTTTCACTCGGCTGGATCTATGAAGCAAAGATTCGTGCAAAAAAAAACCCAATTCTTGGAGGACAAAAACCCAATGGTTTTATTCAAGAAAAACCCACTCAAAGTCTCTACCCTAACTAAGATTACACAATCCTATTTAGACGTTATCACCACAGTAATGCACAATGATCAACAAAGATTGTTATGTGTGATTGTTGAGAAATGTAGTGAAGAGTGAAGATGAAGATCACTTTAGTGTATATCTTTCACTTTTCTTGTTATTTGTTGAAGAAGAGACTCTAGAATATGTATATGATGCATGGACCAAATAACAGACATAACATAATTATTTTGCATAATTACACATAAGAAAATTGAGTCCAAGTAGCGGCCACTCGACATGTTCACACATGTCACTCAACCTGTTCAGACCCGAGGAAAAATTATTCAAGTGGAGCAGGCAATGAGTCGACTCAAACAGGGGATGAGTCGACTCAAACAGAGTTTTTCTAGGGTTGAGTCGACCTATGACTCAATTTGTTCAGACCCGTGGCTACATGGTTCAAATGGAGATAGGCAATGAGTCGACGCAGCATGTGGATGAGTCGACTCATTCAGTTTTCCCAGGATTTAGTCATCCTATGACTCGACCTGTTCAGACCCGAGAGTTACGCTCCGAGTCATGAGTCGGCTCACAGTTCTTAAACTGTCAAAAATGAGTTTTGAGATGTATTTTGATCAATTTAAATCAATCTCTTATGAACCTAGGGTATTAAAGATGATCAAGTGCATGATTCACATCTATGATATGCTCCTATCTGCCTGGACACGTTGAACTTATACTTTGAACATGTTAGGGGATGAATGCATTCTATGATATGATGACACCGTTCAAAGTACACGTTGTGGGCAACTAGAAAGGTTTGACATAATTAAAATACAAACTAGGTATCTTTTCCCTCACAGAAGTGTTGTGATGATGTCTTGGATTGTGTCTTTTGGTCTCATGTTTCATTATGCATTTTGTTGAGTTATGCTTTGAGTCATTATGCATTGTTCCTTTTATTCGTTTGTTTTTGTTGTGGTTTATGTATTAACAATATTATTTCTTTGTTTGAAGTTGTGACAATGGTTGTGTACTAATGTCTACTAGTTTAAATAATTAATGTGTAATGTTGGTTTGTTTATTAGTTTTATGTATTTTCATTATGGTGAGAATATGTGAGTGTACGTCTTATCTTTGCAACGGCCTCAGTATCGTATATCATATATGTGATATGATATTGCTAATAGCTTTCTTTGTTTATTTTTGATGTTGTTAAATGGGGAGAAGTATATGAAGTTATGATGCATACATTCAGAGGGAGCCTTTCATGGACACGAAACACATCGTCTCAAGTTTTGCCATCATTAAAAAGGGGGAGTATGTGAGTGCAACTTTCCGTTTAAATGTGTTTTGTATGATGTCAAAACTTTTCGTTTAGCGTGTATGTACATTAGACGGTATCAACTTGAATCTAGTTGTACATTTTTATTATGAAGCATGACAACATGGTTGGAAATGGTTTAGTGAAGATTTATGCACCAAGAAAATTTTTTGTGCATCAAAGATTCATTTTTGGGTGAAAAACTGCCTCTAGCTCGACACATACGCTTTACAGGTCGACCTATAGACGAAAAACTGTCTACAGGTTGACACATACGATTATAGGTCGACCTATAGAAGAATTGTTTCTACTACAGGTCGACACATAAGATGCCTAAGTCGACACCTATGTTGTAGTATTGAAACCTATAGGTTCTGACTCATGTGCCGCCTCTCCAGGTCTACACATAGGCAACACACAACATATACAAGTCAACTCATGACTTGTATAGGTTGACCTATATATCAAAAATCTTGAAAATTTTCTTTTTCTTTCTATTCCTCTTGCATTCCTTTTGCTTCATACATGTTTACATATATATATTTGGTACATACATCATTGTCTAGTAAGTTTTCTAGTGAGTAAAATCTATGTGAAATAGGGATTTCAAATCATTCTCATTGTCTTCAATCTTTCTTCTATGCATACACACAATCAAACTACACATAATCATTTTTTGATTGGGTGTCATCTAGATTAGGGTTGATAACATCCAATTAGGTTGTTTGTACCATTGATATTGGGTTGAGAACTTTGAGGATTTCAAATCAAAAACCCAAGGTGGGGTTTTCCTTCAAGATCGTTAGGGTTTGAAGGTTTTGTACAAGATTACGCAATCTGGATTCGACCTAGTGAAGTCTTTGAAGAACAGGAGGTTCTTGGGCAAAGGAGTAGTGTTGAACGATGGATCTCATTCGTAAATCTTGGGTTTCAACAAGTGTGTACTTGGAATTAATTCTACCTAGTGAAATCTTTGAAGAACAAGGGGTTTCGTTCAAAGACATAGCGTGAGAATGGTGAATTGAAGCGTCATTATTGGTTACTTGGTCAATCTTTGATCAAGGGTTTTGGAGGTGGTAGAATCAACATCAAACCTAGTATTTGTAGGGTTAGATTTCTTCGTTTCTTGTATTCGCACATTTGCAAAGTAAGATATAATATAATATCTCAATTCGAGTTCAAATTGAGGGCAGACATACCCATAGCGAGGTCGATTGGGGAACTTCCTAAACAAATCCTTGTGTACTCCGTCTCTCTATCTCTCTCCATCTCTTTCATTTTCAATTTGCAAATTGTCGATTACATTGATTGTTTGATTAATTTTGTTTGGATCATAATTTTGAACATATTTTGAAATTTGTGTTTTTGTGTAGATCACAAACCATTTGGTTGTATTGGATTTCTAGAACAACAATAGCACATAGAATTCCAAACATTATTGATCGCACATTAAGTGTTAGACAAATTGTTTCACTTGTATTTTTGTGTGAATTATCATTGGACATATACTTATCCGCATTACTTTGCATTCAACTAGTTGTGATTAGTTGTTGCTGATTAATTTGTCAATCATTATCATATTGTTATCTTTAATACGCATATCCGAACTTTTTGATAGAGGGTTCAGTTAGACAATTTTTTATCCGAGATATTTGTAACTAGCTTCCGCGCCATAAATTTTTTTAAACAAATTTTTTGTCAAGTTTTTATTTTGGGATTTATTTACCCCCTAGATCTAGGCCTATCGTCTAACAATGTTGGAATATGAGCCAATAACCCATTATGGATCTCTCTACTGGTGGGGGCGGTTGAACAGCTTCCTTTTATGCTTGTACCACGTATAACATTTCTAGCAGGCGATTGATCATCAGTATCATCATCTTCATTTGTACACTATGGGACAGTTCCACTGATTCTCTACATCATAAAAAAAAACACAGGAACATAAAAAAAATTAACACAATATATATATATATATATATATATATATATATATATATATATATATATATATTATATATATATATATATATATATAATATATATATATATATATATATATTATATATATATATATATATATATATATATATATATATATATATATATTATATATATATATATATATATATATATATATATATATATATATATATATATATATATAATATATAAATAATATGAGCCAATAACCCATTATGGATCTCTCTACTGGTGGGGGCGGTTGAACAACTTCCTTTTATGCTTGTACCACGTATAACATTTCTAGCAGGCGATTGATCATCAGTATCATCATCTTCATTTGTACACTATGGGACAGTTCCACTGATTCTCTACATCATAAAAACAACACAGGAACATAAAAAAAGTTAACACAATATATATATATATATATATATGTATATGTATATATATACATATATATATATAATATATAATATATATATATATATATATATATATATATATATATATATATATATATATATATATATATATATCATACATTTCAGATAACACAATTATCACTCTCACATACCACATATAACTCTTTTAATTCTTCAAATCCTTTCCTGCGAGTTTCCCTCTCCATTTCTAACTTCTCGTCAAATTCTTGCTTTTGAGTGTCTATCTTCCTCTTACGCTCTTCCAGCGTTTCTTTTTGAACATGTTCGATGCTTTTTTTAGACGTACTAAAAAACACTCTAAGGCCGATGTCATCTCTTACCCCACGGACACACCCATCATGCTTCTTTATATCGATTGCTTCTACTAATATATCATGTTGTGGTTCTAGAAAAAAGGAACCTTCACGGGCTGAGTTAACCAATGAATCCTACATAACATGATAAGACATACATTGTTTATTATCAAAGGGATTTAAATAACACATAACATATGCACAAAAAATCCTACATACAATTTTCTCAACGACTACTCTTGAGGCATATGAAGTGTACTTTCCATTTGGTCTTTGTCAAGCCCTCTTCCACTTCTCATGTCGTGGTGGTGGAGGTGGTTCTCGATCACGACTCATGGTGTCCCCATCTCCTACTTGTTATTTTTCAGTAATCATTGTTTTCTTAAGTTTCTTGTACCCCCCAATTCCCCGCGCAAGACAATCTATGATTGTATCCATAAAATATTAGGAAAAATCACTCTCTTGAGGGTATTTTGTTTAGACTTGTTCAACTTTCCTACTTCACTTTTAACATATTTTAAACATAGGAAAAATATTAGCATCGATGATTGTATCCATAAAATTATCAGAAAATACAACTCGTACTAACCATGAACTCCTCAGAACTACGAGACTTCACAAACTTTTTCCAAACCTTATTGTCAAGAAAAGGATATTTCACCCACGAGCGCTTAATATTAGGCTTAGGCTTCGCAATGTAGTCACTAGTGAGTCGTAACTTAAAACTTCTCCAAGTTGTACCAGCATAAGTGATCCACATTTTTTTCAACTTTAGATAATCACTAAACTCAAACGTCAACTACACATTTACATCAATAAGTATGTATTAGTGTTTATATAAAGTAATATCAAATCGATACAAATTAAAATTAATATATTTGAATGTATGTCCATATGCTATGTTTCACCTCAACTACTACATCTTTCCAATCATCTAACA
This sequence comes from Lathyrus oleraceus, assembly GCF_024323335.1. Taxonomy (NCBI): domain Eukaryota; kingdom Viridiplantae; phylum Streptophyta; class Magnoliopsida; order Fabales; family Fabaceae; genus Lathyrus; species Lathyrus oleraceus. The sequence goes on along the minus strand of NC_066583.1, from coordinate 84,740,789 downwards.
ATATGCTGACTTTACTACGTCCAAGGAACACGACATAACTCTTAAAAAGCGATGAATACAGACCATCAAGAATAGTATAAACAACATTAAACTCGACCTGAAGTTTGACACATGAGTTGCATACGTTTGCTAATTTAGCCATCATTGTGGCACCTCTTTGATATTTTTTTTTCTTTTGTCCTACTACATATTGAGAATCATTTGAACTTGTTTCATTTGTATACGTAGCTTCGTCGCTACTAGATGAAGAAGGGCCCATTTATCAAGACATAAAATAATCAACAAACATCATCAATAATAGTATCATTAACAAACATCATCAACAATAGCATCATTAACAAATATCATCAACAATAGCATCATCAACAAACATCAACATAATAACATCATTAACAGTAGGATCATCAACAATAACATCATCAACAAAAGTATCATCAATAATATATAGCATCACCAACAAACATCATCAACAACAATAGTGGCATCAAGGCACAAAAATCATCAACAATAGCATTAACAACAAAAAATACATAAACACCAATTGAAAATGACGGTACTGTAGATGCATGGGGAAAAAGTTTACGTATCGAAAACATGATGAATAAGTTAAAATATATTGTCAGAATCTTTGAGTTCCTCCTGATTGCTAAATCGAACGCGCATCAAGAACGAAGAACACGTTGTCGACTCCTTCCTCGATGGTACGAAAGCAAAGACATTGGTTGAAAATGTTGTTGTTTCTTCATGTTTGAAGATTGTGTTATACGTTTCATTAGGGTTGAAACTCGTTTTGTTTCGTTAGGGTTGAAAATGATGTTGTTTGGTTGAAAATCGCGTTGTTTCGTCACAGGTTGTTTCTTAATGGATATGAAAATATGGAACTGAAGAGACAAGTTAGCTAACTTTGTTTAAAGTGAGTAAAACATATCGCCACGGTTGTTAATCAAAACCGTTGTGATATCTGATGAAATTTTATAAAAAAAGTGTAAGGTTTTAAAAAAAAATACATAATGAAAACTATATTATAACGGTGTATTTAGACAACCGCGGTGATATATAATTTACATTAACGATATTTTATAAAAAAACGTCAGATTTTAAGCAATTAAAAATTTAAAAAAAAATAATGAAAATTATATCATAACGGTGCATTTAGACAACCGTGTTGGTTTAAATTACATTAATGACATTTTATAAAAAAAGCGTCATGTTTTAAGCAATTACATTTTTTTAAAATAATGAAAACTATATAATAACGGTGTATTTTGACAACCGTGGTGATATAAGTTTTTTTTAAAATAAAAATGAAAGGCGGTGATAAAATACGGTTGTTTTAAAAATGAAACGTATAATAAAAATGAAACATCAACTGATATCACTACCGTTGTTTTAAAAACTCGTTATAATAAATCAACAACGTTTAATTAAAAAATTAAAAATAGATTTTTTTAATTTAACCATTGTTATAAGTAGACGCTATCCCGAATAATAAAATGCGGATCTATAAATTATTTTACAAGAGTTATTTTATTTACTCATTGTTATAAATAATGTGCTACCAAACTTATAATCACGGTCACTCGCTTGTTGTGGAAATCAAACCGTCATTATATATATATTTCACAATCGTCATTATAATTGTTTTCCATAATAGTATAATAATATTTCTTTTTTAAAATATATAAAAAATAATAATAACTAATTATTAATAATAAATATCAGTTATATAAACACTTTTAAGACTCTTAACTATTTTCAAAGATTCAACTAAAAATGTAAAATTATATTTTATCTATTATAATCCTTTTATTTTCTAAATTAAAAAAAATGATTTTAATTCATTCTCTAGCAATAAATATTTATTATGTGTAGTGTTTTAATAATAAATTGTATCTAATTTGTTATAGTTATATTTTATTATTATTTAAAAGATGTTAAATTTAATTAATTGAGTGGATGACAAATAACTAAGAATAATAATAGGAAAGAAAAGATAAAAGTAAAATGACTTATGTATATAAAATAGTTAAATGAATAAAGATAAAAAATGAAAATGTGGCAAAACTCTAAGAAGCTTGAATAGATGTTTGAGTAGTAGTTGATTTTCAACTACTTGTGTTTCTTATTTATTAAATCCGTTAAATCGGTTTATTGATGAGTCCGTGTTGTTTTTCCTTGTTTAAAATAATGTAATAAAAATAATATTTTTCCAAAAATAAATCGATCACGGTGGGACTCGAACCCACAATCTCCCGCTCCGGAGGCGAGCGCCTTATCCATTAGGCCACGCGACCTGTTTGTTATATTTTGAAGATACAATTAACTATTCAATAAATAACGAGTTTTTGGAAATGGATGTAATTTCACACCTCTAGTAAGTTGAATGCTCTAATAGTACTTTTCAATTAAATGTTACTCTTGCAATATGGACCATTCTGTTGGACTAGTGTTATTTTCTTACAAAGAAAGAAACAAAAATATTATATATTAATATATATTATATATATATATATTATATATATATATATATATATATATATTATATAATATATTATATATATATATATATATATATATATATATATATATATATATAATATATATATATATATATATATATATATATATATTATATATATATATATAATATATATATATATATATATATATCAAGGAATATGATGTTGTCTCTAAGAGATGTAAAGATAAATTAACTCATAGTGGTATATTATATTTTCATAAATTTAAATTGATATATAATTTATGATATATCAATTTTTAAATATCATTATAATTCAAATGAGTTAGGGATTGTGAATTCGGATGATAAAAAATAAAATTAAAACTCTTTTTTTTTATTTAATCGATGTCCAAGATAAAAACTTATCATATCAATGAACGTTCTTTTCTTAATCTCGTACATCCTAAAAGCCATATTATTTATGTATTTCCAGTTATTTATCGTAAGGAAAACCAATCTTTCACTGTATTAACCTAAAAAACTTTACGAGCCTCCTCACTTATACCACATTAAAAACACTTAAATATAGAATCAATTTTAGAAATGATATCTACAAGAGTTTTGAGTAAAGAAATGAAGTAAACCGACAGAGCGCATAAGACAACTTTTAAGGAAATAAGATGACCTTCCAAAGACGTGTTGTGACTATTCCATTAAGGTACGTAGGCTTTGAATTTGTCAATAATAGAGTTTGAAAATATAGTCTTTGAAGATTGTCATTAATTGGTAATTCTAAATATTTATGCAGTGTTGTACCCATTTGACGATTCAAAATATTTGTTACTTCAGTCAACCAAGAACCACTGAAATTAATTTCAACCAACATACTACTATGAAAACTTACTTTAATCCAGAGTTAAGCTAAAAAAACATGAAACATTGTTTATCTTATGAATGTTTGACTTTACTTTTTTTTATCCCCATTCTCTAAAACTAACATTATCTTTATTGTTGTTTTTGTCTTTTAGTAGCTTTTTGTATTCGTGATATTTGGATTAAACTCTAACTTCAACAGAATAACTTCATGGTTCGATAGTAGTCGAAGATGTGCATGCCGAATTTGAAGTTTGTTTTAGTATGTAGTTAAGTTAACTTGTTGTTTAAGTTAGTATGTTGAATTTGGTCAGTTTGTTGGGCCAATTGTTTAGTGTTAGTTAAAAGTTAGAGTTTATTTTTCTTATAAATCGCATACTAGTCATCACTTCTCCAACAATCCCTGATAATCTTGATTAAGTGAAAGTGGTGTGGTTGAGATTCAATTGTAAACATTGTATTTAATATGTAATTGAATCAAGAATCTGGAGTTTTATACCATTTTGAATTGTCTTTCTCTTCTCTATTCTTAGTTTTCTATCTTTGTGGTTTTCTTACTGATAAAGAAACTGATCATACTTTGTTATTCTGGCATCGATTTCACAATAAATTGGTGCGGTGAGCGTGGAGGAGAATATGCCTTCAACAAAGTATGAGATTGAGAAATTCATCAGAGTGAATAATTTCAATCTTGGCGCTTGAAGATGCAAGCCCTTCTTGATTAACATGGTTTTTTAGAAGCTTTGAAAGGATCGGAGACGATGGATGCTTCCCTAACAGCGAAGGAGAAGACAACGATGATAGAGAAAGTCCATAACGCCAACGTATTGAGCCTTGGTGATAAGGTTCTCCGACAAATTTTGAAGGAGAAGACAGCGGCGGGTGAATGGACAAAACTCAAAAGTTTGTACATGACCAGATCGTTGGCCAATCGCCTCTACCTAAAGCAAGCTTGTATTCATTAAAGATGAGTGAAGATAAAGTCTTGATGAAACAAATTGATATGTTCAATAAGTTGATTCTTGATCTGGAGAATATAGAGGTTACCATCAATGATGAAGATCAAGTGTTGTTGTTGTTGTTCACTTTACCAAGATCTCATGCTCACTTCAAAGAAACCCTCTTGTATGGAAGAGAGTCTCTGGCCTTTGAAGAAGTTCAATCAGTCTCATTCTCGGAGGATTTGAATGAAAGAAAAGAGCATAAACCATCATCAGTTGGTTGAGATATGAAGTGCACTTTGATTATCATAGTAAAGGACAGGTAAGCATGATGGTGTTGCTTGAGATCATGAAGAAGGAAACAAAGCCATTGAAGTTCTCGAGTGGCTGAGGCTAAAGCCCGATATTCTGCCTATGCAGAAGAACACATAATAGTGAATTTTTTCTTATACTTGTTGGTGTAAGCCCTAGAGGTCAATACTTTTGGTACTTGTATCGAATTATTTATTAATTATAAAAGGCTTTTTCTTTATTATGTTTGTTTAATAAAGTCCCTAGAATAGCTAGTCCGTTTAATGCATCAAGTGTGACTTAATCATGAGATCACATTAAACATAAGGACATTATTCTTAAAGTATCCGTAGTCGAGATTTATTGTGAAGTGGGATAACATTGAAGCATTAAGACTATTATGTATATAGACTGATGATCACATCTCATGGATCATGGATAAGGAGTTATCAAGTCTTAAACATAGGTATAAATATTAAGAGTAATATTTATACTGGATTGACCCGCTATGAGAATACTATATAGAATGTTATGCAAAGTGTCATAAGTTATTCTCATGGTGATAATGGTGTATACCACCCTTCGACCTGAAACCACTATGGACCCTACATGTAGAGTCGAGTGCCTTGTTGTTGATCAAACGTTGTCCGTAACTAGATGACCATAAAGACAGTTGATTGGTACTCCACGAAGCATGCTAAGGGACATGAGTGACCTAGATGGAATTTGCCCATCCTGCGTAACAGGATAAATGTCTATGGGCCCAATATTGAACTGGACAAGGATGACACGGTCTATGCCTTGTGTTCAATATAGACATAAGGGCAAAAGGGTAATTATACACATAAGTATTATCACAAAAGGATTTGTCAGATCACATGACATTTTCGTGTCTTGGGTAGCAGTGATGTGTTGCTAGATACCGCTCACTATTTATTATGTTAAATACGTGATTTAATATAATTGCCAATGCCGTGAAAACCCACAGGGTCACACACAAAGGACGATTGATGAGAGATAGAGTAACTAAGGAACACCGTAAGGTACGGTGCACTTAAGTGAATTGTAGAACATCGTAAGGTACAGTGTACTTAAGTGATTTTGGCATATTATAATATATGGGCCACATACACTTAAGTGGGCTTTTTAGCTTATAGCCCACACAAGTGGTTCTATAAATAGAACCCTTGTGCAGAAGCATTTGTGCAGTTTCAATTTCGTTTCTCTCTCTCTCTCTCTCACTCACTCAAAGCCTTCATTCGTAGCAGCTAGCACTGAGATTAAAGGAATCCGTTCGTGTGGACTGAGTAGAGGCGTTGTCATCGTTCAACGTTCGTGATCGCTCCGTAGATCTGCATCAAAGGTTTCAATCGTCACAAGAGGTGACGATTCTATCATTGATCATGCCCATTCGTAAGGATCACTAAAGGAGAAAATTTTAAATTCCGCTGCGTTTTGGATCTTTATTCTCCTTCAATACTTCCAAGATATCATGGATTTACCAATGAAAAAACAATAGACTGAAATATAACGCATAGTGTCAATGCATCCGCCCTAATATGCACCATTGAAGTCAAGGATTTGCAAGTCTGAAGATTGGGACAAAAAAATACCTCTAGCTGGAGAGCGTTTGAGATACCTCAAGACACGGAGAGTAGCACGATAGTGGAGCTCAGTAGGTGCACTCATGAATTGACTTAGTCGTTAAGTTGCAAAAGCAATGTTTGAACAAGTGGTAGTAAGATAAAGCAACCTACCAACCAGTCTTTAATATGCAATGATGTCAAGAAAAGATGAGCCACCATCTTAGTGAAGGCGTGCAAAGGCATATAAAGGAGTTGAATCTAGTTTACAGCTAGTGAGACTCGAATCCTTGAGCAATTCTAAGCAGTACTTCTGTTGGCACAAAGTGATACCTTTGGAAGATCGTGCTACTTTGAGCCTTAGGAAGAACTTTAGCTGACCAAGATCTTTTGATATGGAATTTTTTATCCAATTCTCTTTTCAGATCTGCAAACACAGTTAGTGAAGTACATGCGAGGATGATATCATCCACATAAACAAGTAGGGTTGTGAATGAAGTGGAAATAGATTTAGTGAATAAGGTATGATTTGCATGAGCATGTGTGAGTCTTTGTGCTTGAAGAAATGTAGTACAATTTTTAAACCATTGTCGACTAGCTTGTTTCAAGCCATAAAGGTACTTGAAAAGCATGCAAACTTGATCTGGTTTAGGGGGTAACACTCTTTATGGTGTCTTCATGTAAATTGATTCATGTAAATCTCCATTGAGCAAAGCATTGTTTACATCAAGCTGACGTAGATGCCATCCATGAATTGAATCTAAAGCAAGTAAAACTAGAACTATGGATATCTTAGCAAAGAGTGATATAGTTTCAAAATAATCCAAACCTTTAGTTTGGTTGAAACCCTGTGCCACAAGTCGTTATTTGAATCTTTCTATAGAACCATCCATGTACCTTTTTATCTTATGCACCCACTTACTTCCTATAAGAGAAACATCAGTAGGAATATCTGTAAATTCCCATGTGTGATTGTTGTTAAGAGCATAAATCTCAGTCTCCATGGCCTTAGCCCATATAGGATCTCTCGACGCTGCTTGATAATTTGTTGGTTCACTTTCAGAGGATAATGACATGATATAAGCTTGGTGGTATGGTGAATTTTTTTAGTATGAAATGCAATTTTGTATAGGATATTGGCACGAGGGATTAGCATTTGAATTGCAAACATAGTCTTTTAAGTGAGAAGGTGGTTGAATGGTTCTTGTGGATTTTCTAGTGTTAGGTTATAGAGTTGTGTTAAGATGAATGTTTTGGTCATTTGGTATAGGTTTTAAAACATAAATATGTTATACATTCTCATGTTAAATTATAGTATGATCAAGTACATTGTCAATGATAGTCTTATTGACTTCATCAAGTTCAGATTCAAAAGTATTAGAAGGAATAGGTGAATTCAAAGGTTCAGGTTCAACAAGCTTTTGATTGGAAAAAGAATCCAAGTAAATGTGTGTTGGCACACTATCATATGATATATCATGATAAGGGAATTCTAAATAAAAAAACTTCAAATTTCTGGAAATTATAATTTCATGATTCACAATATCTAAGAGAATAAAGCCTTTCATACCTGCCTTGTAACTTAAGAAAGCACACATCCTTGCTCTTGCATCAAACTTGTGCCTATTTGTAGGCAGCTTTGAAGCATATCTTAAGCACCCAAATTTCCTTAGAGAACTAATATCGGGTATGTTTCCATACATTACTTCATAAAAAGACTTGTTCTACAAGATTTTTGTAGGAATTCAATTCATAAGAAACACAGTATGAAGCACTGAATAAGACCAAAATTATTTTGGCAGTCCAAATTAAAACATGAGAGCTCGACTAATATTCAATATATGTTGATGTCTCATTTATAATCTATCATTTTTTTTGCGGAGTATACACACAACTTATTTGATGAATGATACCATTGGAAGCCAACTCAGCTCCATTGTCACTTCTTATCATTTTAATTTTCTTTTCAAATTGAGTTTCAACCATGGTAGCAAAATCTTTTATCTTTTGTGAAACTTTTACTTTGGATTTTAACATCACAACCCATACATGTCTATTATGATCATCTATGATGGTTAAAAAATACTTGAATCCACGCACATAAGTAATGTTTAAAATCCCTCATATATCAAGGTGAATTAGATCAAACAATTGGTGTGGATTATTATGACTGATGGAAAAAGGTAAAATCTTTTTCCTAGACTGCTGACATACATCACAAGTTGTGTGTACACTGTCACGAATGTAGATACATGTCTTACTCGTACATTTCATCCTATCATAAGATATATGACCAAGTCTAAGATGCCATAGAATTCCTTATGATATACTTTGATCAGCTTTCTTGTTAGCAAAGATACTAGAAACAAGGCTTACATTATGTTCTCTTTGGGCTTCCAAGTGGTAAAGGGCATAAAGTTCTTTAGCTAAACAAATATTTCTCAAATCCTTCCTTTCCTGTATCACACATTTTGTCAGTTTCAAACACCATATTACAATCTTGCTCTTTACATACTTTTGAAATTGGTATCAAATTAACTTCAAATTTTGGCAAGTAAAGGACATCCCTAATGATTAAATCATTATATACTTTTACATTCCCACATATAGATGCATCTATTGAATTTCCATTTGGTAGATTAACCATTATAGGATTGATCTCACCATATTTAGTAAGTCAATCTAAAGAATGGCATATATGATGTGTAGCTTCAGTGTCCAATATCTATTTTACATTATTATTAACATTAAGCCTAACAATATGGGAATTACCTCATTTAGTTAAGTTGATTGATCTTGTGTTCTTCTCAAGCAATATCATCAGGCTTTGGTATTGATCTTTGATTTTGAATATTCACCTACTTGGTTGACATATGAGTTTTCTCTTCCAAAATTTGGTGGATATTCATGCTTCTTGTAGCAATTGTCAATCATGTGACATGTTTTTCCACAATAAGTGCAAACCGTCATCTTTCCTCTACCTCTTGTTGCATAGGAGTTACTATTTCCTCTTCCTTTTTCACTTCCAAATTATATTTGTAATTCTATTGCATTCACCATTCCTATTCCATCTTCTACCACAATTGCATTCGAAGAACTTGTACCACGCTGTATCTTCCTTTCTCGCTGCATAACTAGAAAGAATACTTTGTTCATCTGTAGCAATGGATCCATAAGCAAGCCTTGTGAAACCACTCCTTAATATTCTTCATTCAATCCAATAAGAAACTTAATTATTCTATCTTCAAATCTAAAACTCATGGTATTTCTCATTGCTAAACAAGCACAAGCCACGCGATAAGTGCAACTAGGCATTGGTTTATATTGATCAAATTCCCCCCACAAGCTTTTTAGTTCAGTAAAATAATCTGAAACTTTCTTATTACCTTGTTTTATATTTAATATTTCTTAATGCAGTTGAGCAACTCTAATTTTATCACCTCTCATGAATCTATCTTTGAGGTCATTCCATATATCAATTGCATTATCAATGAGCACCACACTTTGAGCAATTGATGGTGTGATAGAATTGATAATCCATGTATACACCAAGTTATTTCACCTTTGCCACATTGTATAATTCAAGTCGTCTTCATCAGGAACCTCAATTGGTCCATCTATGAACTTGAATTTGGTCTTGATTGTCAAATCTCTTCTCAGCTTCATCGATCACGCATGCTAATTATCACATGATAACACATGAGTTACACATATCTTTGATGAGTTTTCCGAAGAATGTACATAGTAGTGATCAAGCTAATCTTGAACTTGATTATTGTTGTTATTATTTCTCGTCATTAAAGACAAAGAAAAAATTTCACACAAATGAATATGAAATTGAAAAACTTCAAGAACGAAGCTTCTAACAGAATATAAATCTTCAAAACAAAGAAATCACCGTGAAACTAGAATTGAAGAAAACTATCGATAGCGCAACAGAAGCCGAGCAAGACGAACCTGCTCTGATACCATCTAAGAATTTTTATCAATCATTTGAGAAAAATAAATTAGAGAAAGAAAACGAAGATGAGATAAAAATCAACTCATATATTGATGATGAAAAAGTAGTTACAAAGATGCATTTATAGTTGCACCAACCACCAAAGTTAGTTATGACACCTTAACACCTATAACTAACTCTCTAAAACTGCATGATACATGATACATGAAATATTCATGGATAAACAATTATTCATGATTACATAAACACATGCATGATGAATATTTATTACTTGTATCGTAAGCAATGAGCTATCAAAGTGCAATCCAAAGTCATCTTCTATGACTTCTGTTAAGATGTATTTTTGTGTCAAATATAAGTGCCAATTCTATTAATGAAAAATTTAGCATGAAGCCAAGAGTAAGACCAAAACATTTGGATAAATGAGCATGAAAGAGAATAGTCGTAGTAATGTTGAAGCTTATGTAGTAATTCAAGTGTTGTAGCTGGTTACCACGGGTGTGTAACCAGTTACAGCTGGAGCTGACATGCATTCCAGTAGCTGAGAATTGGATTTCTCAAAGGTGTAATCGGTTACTAGAAATGGTGTAATCGGTTACCATTGAAGCTGAATTAATTTGTTTTAATTTCAGTGTCAGGTGTAACCGATTACCTATTTTGGTGTAACCGGTTACAGGCCCAAGTTTTTGTTTTTTCTGCTATTGTACTTGGTCAATTACATTCCAATTATTGTGTAACTTGTATATAAGTGTGTAGGGTTCACTCTCACCCTAGTTAATAAAACTATTTATTATCACCCTTAATTCTCTCTCTCTCTCTCTCTCTCTCTCTCTCTCTAAATTCTCTTCTTTCACTCTCCACACACTAAAATTACTCCATTATTGTTTCATCAACTTTATGGTTACTTGTTCTAACATTTGGCATCAAGAGCCTGGTTCAGATCCACAAACACCTTGTGTGAAACATGAATTTAATTTCCAATGAAAGAATCCATGCAAATTTACCCATTCTTAATGTGAAGAACTACGATAAGTGGTGCAAGAAAATGAAGGTGTTGTTTGGCTACCAAGATGTTCTTGAGTTGATCAAGAATGGTGTTACTCCTCTTGTTCAGAATTCTACTGAAGCGCGGCAAGCAACGCATAAAAAAGAGAAGAAGAAGGATTACAAAGCATTATTCTTGATTCATCAATGTGTTGATGGCGACAACTTTGAAAAGGTTGGTGATTTCGATTCATAGAAGCAAGCTTGGGATATCTTAGAGAAAGCTTATGCAGGGGCTGAAAAAGAAAAGGTGGTAAGGTTATAAACTCACAAATGATAGCTCAAATTGATTCAAATGGAGGAAAAGGAAACAACCAACGATTTTGTAATGAGAATCACTCGGTTGGTGAACCAAGTGAAGACATGTGGAGAAACCATTAAGTAGTAGTATGTTGTTGTTAAGATCTTGCATTCTTTAACACCAAGATTCGATATCATAATTATAGCGATTGAGGAGTCCAAGGATCTTGAGACGATGAGAAAATAGGAGATGCAAAGTTATCTTTAGGCTCATGAGCAAAGGATGAAGGAGAGGAATAACGATAACACAAATACGGAGATAGATTTGCAAGCTCGTTTCAATGAGAAGGACAAAAGATCGAAAGGAAAATGGCCCTCGAAGAACAAAGGGAATTTTCAAAATCTTGGTGGAAAAAAGTCCCAAAATTCAAAGAATTTGATGAGTCAAAGGGGTGAGAGCAGCTACAAAAATGATGGTCATGGCAACTTTAAAGGTGAAAGAAAGAGGTTTGACAAGATCAAGGAACAATGCTATAAATAGTTTGGTCATTTTGCGAAAGAATGCAATGCGAACAAGAAGGAATCTCAAGGGGAGGAAGCAAAGGTTGTAAGGCAAGAGTTTTATAAAGAGAATACACTCTTGTTCATGATCACATAAGTGAATTATAGCAATATACGAATGCGGGATAACAGCTGCAGGAGCTTAAAGAATTCAGAAAAATTGGGCAGCAGTCGGCTGAATGATACGGTTGACCGATTGCATGAAGAGGAAGACGCCATGATGAGTATGAAAGGAGTTAAATGTAGTGATGAGTTATATTTGGACTCGAGTTGTTCAACTCATATGATGGGAAGGAAGGATTGGTTTGTCAAAATCAATTGTGCCATGAAGAACAAAGTAAAGTTTGCAAATGACACCACTCTAATGGCCGAAGGTATCGGTGATGTTTTGATCATGAGAGGGGATGGTGGTCATTCCTTGATCAAAGATGTCTTTTATATTCCAGGAATTAAATGTAACCTTCTAAGCATTGGCCAATTGCTTGAGAAGGGGTACAAGATTCATATGGAAAACAAAGGGTTGCGCGTTTTAGATGCAAATGGAGTTTTGGTCCTCAAAGCGCCTATGGATGCCAATAGAACCTTTAAGGTTGAGTTGAAGGTTATGGAGCATAGATGGATTGCAACTGCGGCAAGTAGAGAAGAGTGGATGTGAACCATTTGAACCATTTGAAAGTTTTTGGTTCCATTGCCTACCGACATGCTCCAAGCCAACTTAAAAAGAAGTTGGACGATAAGGGGGAGGTGATGATTCTTGTTGGATACCACTCTATCGATGGTTACAAATTGTTTGATGTTGTTAACAGGAGGACCGTGACCAGTCAGGATGTTATAATCGATGAAATGAAGCAGATGAAATAGGGTGTAACTGGTTACCATTAGTTTGTAACTGGTAACATGCGGGCTGTAACTGGTTACCAGAATCCTGTAAATGGTTACAGGTATGAAATTTTGGATTCTGAGGTAGAAGGAAGTACAAAACAACATGTCGTCGAAGCCCAAGATGAAGGAAATCTCTCGAGGTCAACAAGGCAAAAAGGTTTTCCTCTGAGACTCCAAGATTGTGAGCTGTTTCGTGACAATGAGGTCAATGATGATGGTGATTTCATTCACTTTGCACTTATGGCCTAATTCGAACCTGCTAATGCGGAAGAGGCCTTAAGTGATCCAAAGTGTATTTGTGCTATGAAAGAGGTGCTAGAATCCATTGAGAAAAATAGTACTTGGGAGCTTGTTGATCTACCAAAAGGGAAGAAGGCAATTGGTGTGAAATGGGTGTTCAAAGTGAAGGCAAATCCCAAGGGTAAGATAATCAAGCATAAGGAAATATTAGTGGCTAAGGGATTTTTGCACAGAGAAGGTATAAACTTTAAGGATGTATTTACACCGGTTGCTAGGATTGAAACCATTAGGCTTATTGTCGGTGTCACAAATAACCATAATTGACCTATTTACCAGATGGATGCCAAACCTGAATTTTTGAATGAACTACTTGAAGAGGAGGTATATGTAGGACAACCCCCTAATTTTATTGTGAAAGACCAAGAGCTGAAGTTTTAAAATTTGAGGAAAGATCTATATGGTTTAAAGCAAGCTCCAAGAGCTTGGAATAAAGGAATTGATGATTTCCTAAAGGGCATTGGCTTCAAGAAATGTGTATCGGAGCATGGAGTATATGTGAAAATGGATGCTAGTGAATGAGTAATCATACTTTGTCTATATGTGGATCATTTATTGATCACAGGAAGCAATGGTGAGTGCATTTCAAAGCTCAAGAGTGAACTTATGCATGAATTTTGAGATGACGGGCCTTGGTCTCGTGACTTATTTTATTGGCATTGAGTTTCACAAGTAAAAAATTGGACTGCTCATGCATCAAAGGAAATATGCTCTTGAGATGTTGAAAAGGTGTGAAGTGGAGCATTGCAACGCTTTGATTTCTCTAGTTGAACCAAGGTTGTAATTGTCTAAGAATGAGGATGAAGAAGATGTTGATCCAACTCAATATAGGAAGTTGATTGGATCTTTGCATTACTTGTGCAATACGTGGCCGAACTTAGCGTTTAGTGTCGGTATTATGAGTAGATTCATAGAGAGACATATGGTGTCTCATATGGCAAGAGTCAAGAGGATCCTACGTTATGTCAAAGGTTCGGTTGGCTGCGGAATTCTCTTTCATGGAGCGGATACGGGCAGAAAATGAAATTTTCTCAGTTTTACCGATTCTAACTGGTGCGGAGATAAGGATGATCGAAAGTTTACATATTTATGTTCAGTGCGACACCAATCTCTTAGTGTTCGAAGAAGGAACCGATAGTTGTACTCTCATCTTGTGAGACCGAGTACATTGTCATTTTGTTATGCGCATGTCAAGCCGTATGACTTATGAATCTATTGGAGGAGTTGGGCAACAGTGAGGATGAGGTTGTCACACTCTTAGTTGACAATGTTTCAGCGATTAATCTTGCTAAGAATCTAATTTCACATGGGAGGAGCAAGCACATTGATATGATGTTCCATTATTTGAGAGAACTTGTTAGTGATGGAAGGTTACAATTGGGATATTGCAGAAGTGAGGACCAAGTTATTGATTTGCTGACAAAAGGGGTCACAAATGATGTATTCAAGAGGTTGAAGAAGAGCATGGGCATGGTGGAGTTGCAACACTTGAATTAAGGTGGTGTGTTGAAGTTTATGTAGTAATTCAAGTGTTGTAACCGATTACCACGGGTCTGTAACTAGTTACAGTTGGAGCTGACATGCATTCCAGTAGTAGATAATTGGATTTTTCGAAGCTGTAACCGATTACCAGAAAAGGTGTAACCGATTATCACTGAAGCTGAATTAATTTGTTTTAATTTAAGTGTCAGGTGTAATTGATTACCTGTTTTGTCGTAACCGGTTACATGCCTGAGTTTTTGTAACACCCACATATAATATATATCTAGAATACATATTATACATAGTGTAGAACTGGTACTGAAACACAAAAGCGCCTAACAGCACGATGTACATATACATACATGTCCAAAAGAAATATAACATGGCATAAAATGTACATAAAAGTGCCCAAAATAAAACAACTAGATCTAGATCACTAAACAATGATCCCAAAATATATGAACAGCGGAGTAACCATCAGCCACCATGTAGGCAAGACATCACTCTATCTTACCCTTACCTTTCTCCTGCTCAGAACCACCTGAAAAATAATCAACAACATGGGGTGAAATAATAATCTCAGTGGGTTCCCTATCTTATGGGTCCACTCGACTCTACAGGGTTTTCTAATCAATATTTAACTCATATCCAACTCAAGCCAACAAGGGAACGAAGACTTGAGCGATGGGGAAACTAACTCGCAATATATGGCAACATGCACCTGAGTTCTCACAATTCAACCACGATCATTATTCAGATCACGAAACATCAATTCCCGAACGAACTTACGTCTAAGCCAGGCCCGATTCATGCATGCTCGTATAATTTGACTTTCTCGGTGGATATCGGGTCCTCTATGAGTCTTAATCCCTAGTTCAAGCGACCGTCACCCATATGGGAATCTAACCCACTTAGGGTCTCTTTCACCGTATGGGAATCTAACCCATTTAGGTGTCCACCTTTCCCCTATGTTCGCCGTGGTTGGGGCTCAAACCCAATTGAGGTTCAAATCATCGGTCTCACATCCCAATGCTTACTCATCTAAGCATACCAAATAGAGATGTGCATCATCACAGAAAATACACATTCTGATTACATGATCGGTTCCACAAACATTGGTTCCACGAACCATAACAAAATTCGTCAATCACAGGTGACTTCATTCACCATAATACACAAATGATAACATGGCATGTTCCATACAATGCGTCTCATTTTCAATCATGGCAACAATTCGTCCACGACCTCCACATAAGCGTCATACGAATGAATACCATATTCTCATATTATCTAGGTTGTAAACCTAACTCATGACCTAATTTCAATCCTAAGTTAACTCACTAGATTCATCATGTAATTTTCACCATTAGCATGTATTCAACATAAGCATAGCATCACAATTGATTAATGGTTGGAAGAATGCATTTAGAAACACTTAAGAAATGGATTTTGAAGTTTTTAACATAAGTCAATCGATTGGTTGGGGAAGCCTAATCTTGGTTCCTCTCACATTTCTGTTTTTTCAAATTTTGCTGAGGATCAATCGATTGATCCTAATGTCAATCGATTGGCTCACTAAAAAATTTCCAATGTTCATATACAGAAAGTTTGTGCAATCGATTGTAATGCAGTGTCAATCGATTGGTCCTGCTAAAATTACATTTTTCTGCAAAATAAAGGGTTGTACAATCGATTGATGATAGAAACCAATCGATTGGTCCACTCACATTTTCACATTTTCCACTTCACAGACACCCTTGCCTCTGTTATTTCATTTCTAACACACCATCCATTTCTTATTCCAATAAAAATCATCATATTACATGCTCATATACACATGTATAAGAAGGATTCAAGGTTGATAACCACAAGGATTTCAACATCATAAACACAACCAATCATTTAACCACAACCACAACAAATCATGTTATCACAATAATCATAAAGAACATATCAAGCACATGTTCATAAAAACAACAACATCAAGAGAAATATTCATCACATAGCATGGATTGTTCATGATTTATCTATGAGTCCATAACCCTAATCTTCTAGAAACCCAAGGTTTCTAACTAGAACCCACCTTAAGAAATTGAAGAGGGGAAGTTGTTGAAGATGAGATGAGGATGAAGATGATGGTGTTGGTTCCAAGTTTTCCTTCTTCTTCTTCTTCTTCTTCACTAGCTTGTTGTCTATTCTTCTCTTGAGCTTCTTCTTTCTCTCTACTCTTCCTTCTTTCCTTCTGATGGCTCTACTGATAAATATCCACAAGGAACGTGTGTTATAACATGTGGTGGTGAGTGAGTCAAAGCTAGTTGCAAGTGGCCATCATGATTTGTGTGGTTAGTAAGTGGGTGGAGTGGTAGAAACAAATATCTCAAGTGGTACTAACTAGGGGTGTTCAAATCCAATCCAATCAAAAAAAAAACCGAAAACCGAACCGAAAAAACCAAAAACCAAAAAATACCGAATTTTTTTGGATATGTTTGGACCACCTTGTAGAATAACCGACCGGTTCGGTTCAGTTTTCGGTTGGCTGCATGAAAACCAAACCAATCCAAACCGAACCGATATTTATTCATATAGTATTCTCATTAACTGTAATTAATTAAATACAATGCACCGTTACAAATTAAATACAATGCACCTTTACAGCACATCATGCACTAATTAATAATATTATTTAAATATTATAATTTAAATACAATTAAATACTAATAAATACAATTGTTTAAACACATACTATTACTAGAATGCATACTAGTTAATAGTTATAGTTAAATATGATTTCCTACCCCTAAAAAACGTTTCGGTCATGCTTTAAAAAATATGATTTTCTGCAAATAAATACTATTAAATTTACTAGAATGCATACTAATTAAATATTATATGACAATGAAAAGCCAAACGTTTCGGTGATGATTTCCTACCCCTAGAAAATAGTATTATATTAAATATTTTGTGGGATTCCGCCGCCAAACATTGTCTTTTTAGTCCATAAAACTCAGAACTCAATCGTCCATAATCTCTCCTCAATCTCAATCTCAGATTTTCAATAATATCTACCCAATCTCAATCATCCCCAAAATTAAAAATAATAAATATAATTATTTCTTGGAAAAGCACGTTTAGCTTTAGACAATTCCTCAAGTTCCAATTTAAGCTCTCTGTTACATACAGGAAAATTGAATTGTTGCAAGATTCTAAAGTATATTAAATTCAATTAAATTAAATTCTTTATTGCAATTCTATTGAAATTATATTAAATTTATTGTTGTTCTTTTGTTCAAATCCAATCGTTGACGGAAAATTAAATTGAATTGTTTTCCTGTCATGCAAATTGATTGTTCAAAAAATTCACCAAGGCATGTAAAAAATATTAAATTGTTGCAGGAAAATTCAATTTAATATTTGAAGTGTCATATTGGAAAATTCACCATCCACGGATTCCACGGGCATGTAAAAATTAAATTGGTTTCTTATATATATATATATATATATATATATATATATATATATATATATATATATATATATATATATATATATATAATATATATATATATATATATATATATATATATATATATATATATATATATATAATATATAATGTCATATAGAAAATGTTTTTGTTAGAATTTAAAAAAAAAATTAAAATTATTTAGATTTAGAATATATATATATATATATATATATATATATATATATATATATATATATATATATATATATATATATATATAATGTCATATAGAAAATGTTTTTGTCAGAATTTAAAAAAAAAAATTAAAATTATTTTAGATTTAGAAGTAGTGTTTGTTTAAAAACCGAATAAAACCGAACTGAAGTAAACCGTATAAATTGGATCGGATCAGATTGAATTTTTTTTATTGTCATCCAATAACCGAACCAAACCGTATGCTCTTTGTATCTTTGGATTGGATGGTTTTTTGTCTCAAAACCGATCCAAACCAAACCGCGAACACCCCTAGTACTAACCATAATATTTGTTCTACCAGAGCTATTGACCCATTATTAGTGTTACCAAAATGTCTCAATTAATAAAAGGTCAGTCCCAATTAATATTAATTAAGTCAACCTAACTCACTATTTACTCTATTTATCCCAATCGAAAACTTTTAGAGCACATAGGAACTCAATTAATCTCAATTAATAGGAATTTAGGCATTTAAGAAAATACGGGGTATTACATCCTCCCCCCTTAAATAAAAATTAGTCCTCGGATTTAAATATTACCTGGAAGAGATGAGGGTAAGCTTCTCGCATTTCTGACTCCAGTTCCCATGTAGCATCGCCCAGATGTGATTCATCCCACTGAACCTTAACAAGAGGAATCTCCTTATTCCTTAATACCTTAACTTCTCGTCCTGCAATGCGACTTGGTATAGGTTCGAAAGTCAGATCTACTTCTACTTCTATTGAATCTGGAAGAATAGGCTGAAGAGAATCTGGAATGAACTTTCGAAGTTGAGATACGTGAAAAACATCATGCATTTCTGATAGAGAAGGTGGTAAAGCTAATCTACAGGCTACTTCTCCAATCCTCTCTATAATCTGGTATGGCCCTATATATCTCGGACTTAGCTTTCGTGACTTAAACGGTCCTTTCAGTCTCAACCTCGGAGTCACCTTCAAAAATACATGGTCACCTTCATCAAATTCCAATGGTCTTCTCCTGTGATCCGCATAGCTCCTTTGGTAATCTTGTGCTTTCTTCATCCTATCGTAGATCATCCTTATCTTTTCGGTAGTCTCTTGAATAATCTCCGGTCCTAAGATCCTTTCTTCACCAACTTTCGTCCAACATAAAGGTGTTTTACATTTCCGTCCATACAAGGCTTCATAAGGAGTCATCCCGATACTTGCATGATAACTATTGTTATATGCGAATTCAATCAATGGTAAAAGCTCCTTCCAATTCCTTCCACTTCCAAGTACACAACCTCTTAACATATCTTCCAGTGTCTGTATTGCCCGTTCAGTCTGACCATCCGTTTGAGGATGATTAGAAGTACTTAAACACAATCTCGATCCCATGGCTTGTTGGTATGCCTTCCAAAATCTCAAAGTAAACTTTGGGTCTCTATTGGACACAATGCTAGTTGGTACACCATGCAATCTAAAAGTTTATGAAATGAACAACCATGCAAGATGATTTGCCTTGTAAGTAGTCTTCACAGACAAGAAGTGCGTAGACTTAGTTAACCGATCCACAATCACCCAAATTGAATCATAACCTCCTTGGATCCGAGGTAACCCTACTTCAAAACCCATTGAAATACTATCCCATTTCCAAATAGGAATCTCTAAAGGTCGCAATAAACCACCTGGCTTCTGATGTTCGATCTTTACCTGTTGGCATACAATGCATTCCAACACATACTCTGCAATATCCCTTTTCATTCCAGGCCACTAATAGTCCTTTTTCAAGTCTTGATACATCTTCGATGAACCTGGATGTATAGTAAACACCCTTTGTGAGCTTCCTCCAAAACTTTTCTTTTCAGCTCGGCATCATTCGGAACACAAATCCTTTGATTAAACAGTGTGACTCCATCCGGTGACTGAGCGAAACCTAGTTGAATTGAGATCTCTTGCAACTTCTCATTTATCATTTGTCCTTGTCGGATCTCTTCCCTTAGGTTAGAAGTAACATTCAAATTTCCCATTATCACACCATCCTGTGTCCAACTAAACTGAAGATTAAGATCTCGGAACTTTTCCAACGATGCGTATTCTAACATCATGAACTCAGCTTTATGTATCTCTTTCTGACTTAAGGCATCCACAACCTTATTCGCCTTCCCCGGGTGATACTTAAGCTCAAAATCAAAGTCCTTCAAATACTCCATCCATCTCCTTTGTCTCATGTTTAACTCTTTTTGGTCGAACAAGTATTTCAAACTCTTGTAATCACTAAACATCTCAAAATGTACTCCATATAAGTAATGTCGCCACACTTTCAATGCAAAGACAACAACAGTCAGTTCAAGATCATGAGTCGGATAGTTCTCTTCATGAGGCTTCAACTAACGAGAGGCATAAGCTACAACCTGACCACTCTGCATTAACACCCCTCCTAATCCTTTCTTAGAGGCATCACAAAATACTTCATAAGGCTTACTAGGATCAGGGATGACTAAAATAGGAGCATTTGTTAGCTTTTCCTTCAAACTCATAAAACTCTTCTCACACTTCGAATCCCATTTGAAAGAAATTTCCTTTCGGGTAAGTCTAGTCATTAGTAATGCTATCTGCGAAAACCCCTTTATAAACCTCCGATAGTAACCTACCAAACCTAAGAAACTTCTGACTTTGGAAGCATTCTTCGGTCTTTCCCAATTAATAACTGCTTCAACTTTAGATGGATCCACTGACACTCCTCCATGTGATATTACATGACCAAGGAACTTCACTTTGTTCATCCAAAATACGCACTTACTTAACTTGGAAAAAAGTTGCTTCTCTTGAAGTACTGATAGAACAATCCTCATGTGCTCTCCGTGCTCTTGGGAAGTACGAGAATACATGAGAATGCCATTAATAAAGATCACCACGAACTGGTCCAGGTAAGGTTGAAATATCCGATTCATATAGCCCATGAAAACAGTTGGCGCATTCGTTACACCAAACAGAATTACAAGGAACTCATAATGGCCATATCGGGTTCTAAATGCGGTCTTCGGTACATCCGAACTCTTAACTCTTATTTGATGATAGCCTGATCGTAGATTAATCTTCGAGAACACGCAGGCTCCTTTCAACTAATCTAATAAATCGTCTATCCTTGGTAGAGGATACTTGTTCTTAATGGTAACTTTGTTCAACTGGCGATAATCAATACACAACCACATACTACCATCCTTCTTCTTTACTAATAACACTGGAGCTCCCCATGGTGGGACACTGGGTCGGATCAAATGCTTGGTTAACAACTCTTCCAATTGATTCTTCAACTCTCTCAACTCTAGTGGTGCCATGCGATACGGAGAAATGGAGATTGGAGTCGTCCCAAGTATCAGATCAATAGATAATTCCACTTCCCTTTCAGGAGGAAGAGAGGTGACATCCTCAGGGAAAACTTCCTGAAATTCACAAACAACGAGAATTTGTGTAACACTCAGGTTATCATTAGATTCCCTGGTGAGAACCAAGAGAATTGACTTTTCATTCACAAATAAGAAATTAACCATGCCAACCGTACCTTCCAAGATAGTAGTTAGTACATCCTTTGGAGTAGCTTCACTGGATGGAATGATAATCAACTTCTCTTCACATCCAATAAACACCGAATTGGCGGAAAGCCAATCCATCCCCAAAACCACATCAACCTTCTTAAGTGGTAAACAAATAAGATCAATCTGGAAAATTCTACCATTCACCGAGAGCGAACAATTTTCACAAATCAACGATGTCTCAACCACGTCATCCATGGCGGTAGTAACCACCATAGGAGGAGACAAGGGAATTGCTTGCAAGCCAGGACGCTTCATGCACTGAATTGATACAAAAGAGTGTGTCTCCCCACAATCAAACAATACAAAACAAGGATGATTATTGACAAGACACGTACCAACAATTAAGGCATTGTTGCTCTTAGCCTTCCTTGCATCCAAAGTATAAACTCGACTGGTGCTCCCCCCTGCACCTGATTCTTATTCTGAGGACATTCCCTAAACATGTGTCCCTCCCTCTGACAAGTAAAACACCTAACTCCACTTCTAACACATCTTCCAAAATGAGACTTCTTACACACTTGACATTGAGGAGGTTGGTTAGGTCTTGCATGTTGCACCTGTTTTCCTTTAAAAGCCTGAGATCTAGGCCTAAACTGGCTACCTGGCCTCCCTTGGTCTCTCTGTCCACTCCTATACTGATCCCTTTCTTCTTGAACTTTCTTCAAACTGTTCTCAGCCACATAGCATTGTCTTAACAGTTCAGCATAAGAAGTGAATTCCCTTTGAGAAGCACAATGAGAAATTTCACCCCTCAGACCAAAAAGAAATTGTTCAATCTTCCACCTCTCATCAGGTGCGTACGCGGCTTGTCTAGAATAAGCAGCCATATCTTCGAACTTCTCAGCATACACAGCTACTGGCATAGTACCCTGTCTAAGCTGCTGAAACTCAAACTCCTTCTGAGTCCTCAAAGAACTAGGAAAATACTTATCCAGGAAAATAGTCTTAAAATGCTCCCAATCCCTAGGTATTCCTTGATTGGTCATAAGAGTCAAAGCACTCTCCCACCATCTCATAGCTGGACCCTTCATCATGTGAGAAGCAAACACAACCTTATTCTCTTCACGACAATGCACTATCTAAAAAATCCTTTACATGCTGGTTATCCACTCCCGAGCCTTCACAGTATCCAACCCACCATGGAATTCAGGAGGATTCATGCGGAAGAAATCTCGGAAACTACCACCTGCAGCTTCCTGTGGAACCCCTTGAGGATGCAAACCACTACTCCACTACTGCATCATCTGTTGCATGAATTGATTCTGTTGCTGTTGCATCTGTTGCACAAACTGAGGCCATTGAAAACCTTCACTACCACTTGGCGATTCAGAGTCTGAATTATGGGTCTACCACGACCTCTGCGTCTATCATCCATGATCCTGAATGTCATACAAATAGGATTAAGTTGATCAGACTCAATACTATGAATATAACACCAAGGACAATGATGACAACCCACATATGAGGCAAAAAGAAATACTTATAATATTTCATGGCTAGGTCGAGGATACGACCTGCTCTAATACCAACTGTAACACCCACATATAATATATGTCTAGAATACATAATATACATAGTCTAGAATTGGTATTGAAATACATAAGCGCCTAACAGCACGGTGTACATATACATATATGTCCAAAAGAAATATAATATGGCATAAAATGTACACAAAAGTGCCCAAAATAAAACAACTAAATCTAGATCACTAAACAATGATCCCAAAATATATGCACAGCAGAGTAACCATCAGCCACCATGTAGGCAAAACATCACTCTATCTTGCCCTTACCCTTCTCCTGCTCAGAACCATCTAAAAAATAATCAACAACATGGGGTGAGATAATAATCTTAGTGGGTTCCCTATCTTATGGGTCCACTCGGCTCTACAGGGTTTTCTAATCAATATTCAACTCATATCCAACTCATATCCAACTCAAGTCAACAAGGGAACGAAGACTTCAGCGATGGGGAAACTAACTCGCAATGTATGGAAACATGCACCTGAGTTCTCACAATTCAACCACGATCATTATTCAGATCACGAAACATCAATTCCCGGACGGACTTACGTCTAAGCCAGGCCCGGTTCATACATGCTCGTGTGATTCGACTTTCGCGGTGGATATCGGGTCCTCTATGAGGCTTAATCCCCAGTTCAAGCGACCGTCGCCCGTATGGGAATCTAACCCACTTAGGGTCTCTTTCACCGTATGGGAATCTAACCCATTTAGGTGTCCATCTTTTCCCCACGTCCGCCGTGGTTGGGGCTCAAACCCAATTGAGGCTCGAGTCATCGGTCTCACATCCCAATGCTTACTCATCTAAGCATACCAAATAAAGATGTGCACCATCACAGAAAATACACATTCTGAATACATGATCGGTTCCACAAACATTGGTTCCATGAATCATAACAAAATCCGTCAATCACAGGTGACTTAATTCACCATAATACACAAATGATAACATGGCATGTTCCATACAATGCGTCTCATTCTCAATCATGGCAACAATTCGTCCACGACCTCCACATAAGCGTCGTACGAATGAATACCGTATTCTCATATTATCTAGGTTGTAAACCTAGCTCATGACCTAATTTCAATCCTAGGTTAACTCACTAGATTCATCATTTAATTTTCACCATTAGCATGTATTCAACATAAGTATAGCATCACAATTGATTAATGGTTGGAAGAATGCATTTAGAAACACTTAAGAAATGGATTTTGAAGTTTTCAACATAAGTCAATCGATTGGTTGGGGAAGCCCAATCGATTGGTTCCTCTCACATTTCTGTTTTTTCAAAATTTGCTCAGGATCAATCGATTGATCCTGAGTGTCAATCGATTGGCTCACTAAAAAATTTCCACTGTTCATATACAAAAAGTTTGTGCAATCGATTGTAATGCAATGTCAATCGATTGGTCCTGCTAAAATTACATTTTTCTGCAAAAGAAAGGGTTGTACAATCGATTGGTCCATTCACATTTTCACAGACACCCTTTCCTCTGTTATTTCATTTCTAACACACCATCCATTTCTTCTTCCAACAAAACTCATCATATTACATGCTCATATACACATGTATAACAAGGATTCCAAGTTCATAACCACAAGGATTTCAACATCATAAACACAACCAATCATTTAACCACAACCACAACAAATCATGTTATCACAACAATCATAAAGAACATACCAAGCACATGTTCATAAAAACAACAACATCAAGATAAATATTCATCACATAGCATGGATTGTTCATGATTTATCTATGATTCCATAACCCTAATCTTCTAGAAACCTAGGGTTTCTAACTAGAACCCACCTCAAGAAATTAAAGATGAGAAGTTGTTGAAGATGAGATGAGGATGAAGATGATGGTGTTGGTTCCAAGTTTTCCTTCTTCTTCTTCTTCTTCTTCACTAGCTTGTTGTCTATTCTTCTCTTGAGCTTCTTCTTTCTATCTACCCTTCCTTCTTTCCTTCTAATGGCTCTATAGGCAAGTGTGTTATAACATGTGGTGGTGAGTGAGTCAAAGCTAGTTGCAAGTGGCCAACATGATTTGTGTGGTTAGTAAGTGGGTGGAGTGGTAGAAACAAATATCTCAAGTGGTACTAACCATAATATTTGTTCTATCAGAGCTATTGACCCATTATTAGTGTTATCAAAATGTCCCAATTAATAAAATGTCAGTCTCAATTAATATTAATTAAGTCAACATGAACTCACTATTTACTCTATTTATCCCAATCGGTAACTTTTAATAGTAATTTAGGCATTTAAGGAAATACGGGGTATTATAATTTTTGTTTTTTCTGCTATTGTACTTGATGAAATTACATTTCAATCATTATGTAACTTGTATATAAATGTTTAGGGTACACTCTCATCCTAATTAATAAAACTATTCATTCTCACTCTCAATTTTCTCTCCCTTAATTTTCCTTTTTCACTCTCCACATACCAAAATTACTTCACAATTATTTCACCAACTTTGTGGTGGCGTGTTCTAACCAATAATATTAAGTAATTGTATATACTTTCTTTCAATCACATAATTTTGTTCAGATGCTTCTACCTAAAATACTTGATAAATGATTGCTAATAACTTGTAAAAAGAAATTATGAGAATTTTTGTTCGGCTATCACTTTTAATCCATTTGAGTTTTTGTAGAAAATCGTATTAAAATATAAGAAACAAGATTTTGAATTATAAGTCTAATTTCAGACTTATGTTTTAAAAAAAAATCTAAACAAATTTTTTATAGTAGTCAACAATAATAAAAAAATATATGAGTGATCATTAAAAAAATAGTCTTAAGAGACCCCTGTAATCTCTACATACAATTTGATATTCAAATAATTATACAAGATCGGTTTGTTTTAGATTTTTTTTTAAATGATTTTATAGTGTAGTATAATTTTATTTAAAAAAAATTTACAAATATTTTTTTAAAAAGTTTTAAATAAAAATTTGATATAAATAGTTATTATTAAAATGTTATTTAAAATATTTCATAATTTTATTTTAAAAAAATTGAATATTAAATTTTTAAAAATTATTTAATTTTGAAGTTATTTCAAATAGTTTTTCATAAAAATTATTTTTGAGATACAATTTTAAAAAAAATTATGATTTAAACTATATTTTAATCTTTAATAATATTTATATTATAGAATAATAAATTTGATCTTTTAATTTAAAAAAATTGAATATAAAAAAATTATAATATTTTAATAAACGGTCTTATAAAATTAATTTTAAAAAAAAAAAAGTAATTTAAAGTTAAAACAAACAGACTTATAATATGTTTGATAGAATAATTCTGTGTGAACAATTGGTATTATTGCTATTATATAGAATGGTGAAATGATTTTACTTGACTTGGACTACAATAGAAATGGGTTATAGCCGGTCAATCAAGCATTCCAATGCGTGTGTTGGATGAACGATTCCAACAGCTAATTGACAATTCATACTTCCGAGTCAACGCGCCTCTGATCTGTTTACAGGAAATTCATTTTGTCCTCTCGTGTTTAGAGCTGGCACGAGCAATCAAACAATGTTGTCTCACAAAAATTAAAGAAGGGTTATTGTGGTTGGTTTTTAAAAGAGACTAGGATTAGTGTTTGTTACTACTGATAATTGAACAAGCAACTTTTCAATTTAAAATATTTTACTATATGATGAAACCAATGCAATTAAAATCAAATTGAAGATTAAACATGTAAAATAACTTATTCAAGGTTTAATAACTTGAACCGTTATACCAACCAAATACAAATATTTTTACTAAACATATAATATTTATAGAGCTATAATATTAATTTTAAAATTTTGGTTTGGATTATGATTCAAAGAGAAAAAAACAATTTTATTCTATATTAACATTTTTTATAAAAAAAAAAACATCTATTCAATAGGTAGTTATTCTTTCAGTTAGATAGTTATAGCTTATGTTTAAGGGTAGTGCGGATTTTTGTCTTAAGGGCACAAATTAATAGATAATATAATAAAATTTTATTGAAAATTGTGTTTTGAATTTGATAGATATTTATAATTAATGAGTTTATTATTTTTTTAATACGAATTTTTTATTTTTGGATGTTTTAACATGTGCTTCAAGAACACAAGTTAGCATTACCCTATTTTTAATATCAATAGTTAGTTTTATTCTTCAGAGCCATCAATGATCCATCTTCTGCTAGCTATCTTCGTTATGATCAAACATAAACACGTCTTTTGCATGCATAAGCATATTCATATTACACTATTTGTATTATCTTCTTCCTCTCTGCACAAACACCACGTGTCTAGCTCCTATTGGTTTTCTAAAGATTTCACATTATCTCCCATTATCTTTGAATTTCCAAAAACAACTTTGAAAGTTTCATTCTCCTATTTTATTTCTCTCTCTTGTTTTCTTTCATTCTTCAATCCTCTCTTTTCTCTCACCACATCCAACTCTGCCATACTCATATTGTTCTTCATACTTTCTTCCCCCAAAATCCAGAAAACCATACCTTCAAAACCTCATCCTAATAAAACCCAAAAAACACATACCTTCACACTCGCATACTTTCAACAAATCAAACCCAGAAGACCCTAATTTCTTAGAACACTCTAACTTCTTTCAAGAATCATCAAATATCTTCTTCACACATTCAAACCATCGAACTTATAAATGCCTAATTTCTTCAAAAGTCTCATTTACCACCTTTAAAATCTTTATGTCACATTCATACGAAGCCCGAAACCTTCACTTCAGTCAAACCCTAAATCCTCAATCATCATCTCAACATTTCTTCACATTCCTTCAATGGCTTCCAATGTAAATTCCAAGCCACCATCTCCAGAATCTCCGACCCACACTACATTTCATCCAAAAGATCAAAATCAACATAATTGTGTATCTTTATCTTCCACCTACAACTATCAAGTTGACATGTTGGACCTTTTCGCATGCACCTAAGTGATAATCCAAGTCACGCCATCGTCACATATGCATTTAATAACAACAATTACCACTTATGGTTCAGATCAGTGAAACTTGCCTTACAATCCAAAAACATATTAGGGTTCATCGATGGAACCCTAATTCTCCCTTCCAACACTGATAGAACATTTATATCTTGGGATCAATACAATACCATGGTGATGGCATGGATAACGAATTAAATCGACAAAGAAATCTTTGAAAGTGTCCTATAGATAGATATTGCTAAAGAAATTCAGGATGGGCTTAAAGAACGATATCATCAAGGAGATCTATTTTGAATATCTGAGTTACATGAAGAAATTTATTCTATGAGACAAGGTGTAACACCCTAAACCTACACATAATTTATCGCGTAATTTAAATATAAAATAAAACCACGTATGGTCTCACACATTCATAAAACACACGACATGCTCCGTAACACGTGTTTCTATAGTAAATTTCAATACACACATTTGTAATAAGGATGTTTACACGACATCCAACTTATCTGAATCATACATGGGATGTTTACACAACATCCATCTCATATGATCGGTATCACATATTCACATAATAAGATATTCACAATTTGTCATCGCACGCTCACTTCCATTTTAAAGTATCATTGCAACAAAATCATCATCAACAATTATGGAAGATTAATCAAGTAATGAAATTTAGTCTCAACTTCAATTATAATAAAAAATAAGAGAGTTGTAATTAATCAACTCAACATCTTAAGAATGCTCAACCATAAAATTAGTCTTATGACTTCAACATAATCGGACATAAGGAATAAAACAAGAATTTAACTCAACCCGATGTTACATGATCAGAGCAAGGTACCACTAGTAAAAGCGACAAAGTAAAGAAGTAAATCCAAGAGCTATCTTCTACCTACTTCAGTGATGCTACTCCTGAGTATCTGCATGATGCCCATGTAAAGACAACATTCAAACAGAAGGGATGAGAATACACTTTAATAATTAGCGGTGAAAAATAATCGGAAGTAGATTAACCAAAAATATCACACTAATTACAATAAATATATATATATATATATATATATATATATATATATATATATATATATATATATATATATATATATATATATATATATATAGTATTCTAATCCACACATCATAACACCAAAAATAATCACCAAATGCAACACAAATGCAAACGTACTCAACAACTGACTCAACATGCATGTGATACCAATTTATGAATACTTATGTTCATTTCACTCCATGATCCATACTATAGGATTGATTCCCTCTTGGAACCGGAGCACACAAAATCACTACCATCACCATAGGTAACACTTCACTAATCCCCCACAATAGGAATTAACTACTCGCACCCGGACCATCACCATAGGATTGAGGCTCATCATAAAGAATTGAAGTCCAGACAACATGAATGTGTAGACTCTTGATCATGCAACAACAACACATAATTATCACAACTTAATAGTCATGTTCAAAACCATATCATCAACACCTTAACAACCTTATCATGATAGCATCAACATATCAACATCATTATCACACGACACTATCACAACAATGCATTGATTCATCAATGAACGTATAAACAATCAACTTCACAAATAGATTATACATGGGAATAATAGTCAAAAGATTCACCTATATCTACCATGTTATAGCTCTGTGTGTTAGCTTCCTAACACTTCAAACGACCCGTCGTTTGGATACACGGTTAAAAACTTATGGGGTAAAACATCAAAGTATGTCAAAGTCCAAAACATGAAATTAACAACCAATTGTCACAAAACAACAATCAATTGTTCTAGCCTCTGTAACCCCAAAATCACGTATTTTAAGCATAACAACTGATTGTTACAAAACAACAATCGATTATTCTAACCTCTGTATCCCAAAAATCACGTATTTTAAGCATAACAATCGATTGTCTCAAAACAACAATCGATTTTCATAGTGCACCTTTCCAAAAATCCCATTTTTTCCAGTGACGTGAATCCCTCCTAGTTTTCACTTCAACCACCAACCAGTTTCAATTTTGTGCATCCAAAAACATCCCCATATATTTTCTAACAAGATCAATACATATATCATGGTAATTATCACCAATCTATTAATTTTTATCATGAATTAGACACTTGTATTCATGCTCGAAATCACTCAATCTCATATCAATTTTCATGGATTCATTTGATTTCAAGAACACAACAACAACACATCAACACACACAATTGCAATTCACATCATGGCATATAAAAACAAAATTATCATTCAATTTCTATCAATATTTCATCATAACTCACATGAAGAACAAACCCTATGGAGGTTAAGAGTCCATGTATTCTACCCTTCATCACACCCCTATTATTGAACCGAATTCTCACCTTTACCTGAATTCCTTACAAAAAATTTGAATTAGAATCTTCACTCTCTTTCCTTTATCACCTTGTCTCTTTTCTCTTTGCTTATTTTTCTCAAATGTTACATACTGTGAAAATCTCCTTATACCTAGGTTCCTCTTAACTTTTTATTTTTAGGGTAAACTTTTCCAAATTACCAACTTTGCTCAAACTTAATTATCCTTTATTCCTTCCTCCCGCTAACTTTCTCAATCTCTCATATTTGTCCCAATTATTCTATTTTCACTAATTAATATAATAAAAATAAATAAAACATTATTTTTAATTACTAAAACAACTCTAAATTATTCTACTCACTTATATCATCTATCTATACCCCTAACTCAATGATACATACCCCGCTAACACCCA
Organism: Lathyrus oleraceus; assembly: GCF_024323335.1. Classification (NCBI taxonomy): domain Eukaryota; kingdom Viridiplantae; phylum Streptophyta; class Magnoliopsida; order Fabales; family Fabaceae; genus Lathyrus; species Lathyrus oleraceus. Next base: position 84,709,641 of record NC_066583.1, on the reverse strand, counting down.
ACCATAACATAAATAATCAAAATGCATAATTAAAACAATTAAAATATAATAAAAAAATCTAATAAAAAATGGGGTGTTACAACTCTCCCCCACTTAAGAAACTTTCGCCCTCGAAAATTACCTGAGGAAAACAGAGTCGAATACGACTTCCTCATCTGCTCCTCACGCTCCCACCAACTGGTCCACCCCAAACTACCTTCACTAAGGTAATCTCTTTACCATGCAACAACTTCACTTCTTGATCCTCTTTCCGCACGGGTGATGCCTCAACAATCAAGTTATCTCTCACCTGCACATCATCCACCTAGATCACATGAGATGGATCTGGAATGTATCCCCTCAACTAAGACACATGAAACACATCATGAAGATTAGCAAGCGACAATGATAAATCAATTTGATAGACCACCTCTCATATCCTCTGTAAAATATGGTATGAACCAACAAAACGCGGTGTGAGCTTTCGAGACTTCAAAGCTCGGCCAACACCAGTTACCGGTGTAACTCTCAAAAACACGTGATCCCCCTCTTAGAACTCAAGTGTTTTCCTCCTCTTGTCATGGTAACTTTTCTGACGACTATGCGACACTTTCATCTTTTATTGGATCATTTTGATCTTTTAAGTCTCTAGTGAACAATCTTAGGTCCGAACACAGCACTCTCTCCTGATACATACCAACACAAAGGAGTTCTACACCTCATACCGTACAACTCCTCATATGGTGCAATTTCGATACTAGAATGGAAACTGTTGTTGTAGGTAAACTCAATCAACGACAAGTAGATATCTCAAGCACCTCCTTGTTCTAGCATACAATCCCTCAATAAATCCTCCAATAACCGGAGAATCCTCTCTGATTGACCGTCAATCAAGCAAAACTTAACTTTAGCTTAGTACCCAAAGCAGCCTACAGACTCTCCCAGAACCTCGATGCAAAATTCGGATCTCTATCTAACACGATGCTTTAAGGAATACCATACAGCTTCACAATCTCATCAATATACAATTCAGCCAACTTCTGCAAAGGATAATTGATTCTCATCGGTATAAAATGAGTCGATTTGATCAATTTATCCATAATCACCCAAATTGAATCACGTCCCTTTGAAGTCTTCGATAAACCTGTTACAAAATCCATGAAAATGCTATCCCGTTTCAACTCTAGAATATTCAATGGTTGCATCAAACCCAACAACTTTTAATGTTTGATCTTTGACTTCTGGCATGTCAAACAAGCATACCCAAATTCTGCAACCTCTTTCTTCATTCCTGACCACCAAAACATCTTCTTCAAGTCTTTATACATTTTGGTCGCATCTGGATGGATACTCAGCTTACCATGGTGTCCTTCCTCAAGAATATTCTTAAGTTCGGGCACATCTAGAACATAAACTATAAGAATACTCTTCTTAAGTTCGGGCACATCTGGAACACAAATATGTCTTTGAATCTCATCACACCATTTTTGTCAATCATGAAGTCACCTCATTCACCATGATTGATCAACACTAACTGATCAATCAATCCTAAGTCGATCTCCTGTCCTTCCATGATCTCATCAAGAATACCACTGGTCAATTTCAACATACCCAACTTCACACTGCTAGGGGTCTTTTCACATACCAAACTCATATATCTGAATTGTTCAATCAATTCCAACTCTCGAACCATAAGCATAAACATGTGCAAAGACTTCCTACTCAATGCATCAGCCAGGACATTAGCCTTACCAGGATGGTAATTCAGACCAAAATCAAAATCTTTCAACAACTCAAGTCATTGCCTCTGCCTCATTTTTAACTCCTTCTTGATCAAATAGGTACTTCAAACTTTGTGTTCACTAAAGACTTCAAACCTAGAACCAAAAAGATAATGCCTCCAAATTTTCAAAACAAAAACTACAGTCGCTAACTCTAGGTCATGCGCAAGATAATTCCTCTCATGAACCTTTAATTGCCGAGAAGCATAAGCCATAACCTAACCATTCTACATCATCACACTGCCTAAACCCATCTTTGACACATCAAAATACACTACAAAAGGTTTTGTCGGGTTTAGCAGAATCAAAACTAAAGCAGTCGTCAACTTCTTCTTAAGTTCAACAAAACTTTCTTCACATGCAACATCCCACACATAAGCTTGACCCTTTCGAGTCAACTGAGTCAAAGACATTTCCAAATTCAAAAAACCTTATATGAACCTACGATATTAACCAGCTAAGCCAAGGAAACTTCTAATCTCAGTAATAGACTTTGGAGTCTCCTATTGCAACACAACACCAACCTTCGACGGATCAATAACAATTCCCCCACTAAAAATCACATGGCCAAGAAAACTCACTTCTTTTAACCAAAATACACACTTGGACATTGGAATAAAGTTTATTCTCCCTTAACACCTCAAATACAACTTTAAGATGCTTCTCATGCTCTTCTTTGGATTTAGAATATATCAAGATGTCGTCGATAAACACCACCACAAACTGATCTAGATAAGGATTGAAGATTCTATTCATATACTCCATAAACACACCTGATGCATTTGACACTCCAAACATAATTACTATATACTCATAGTGACCATACCTTGTTCTGAAAGTGGTCTTCAGAATATCTTCTGGTTTTACTCAAATCTAATGATAACCCGAACGTAAATCTATTTTGCTAAACACACAAGCACCTGCCAGCTGATCCATCAAATCATTAATCCTTAGAAGTGGATGTATGTTCTTGATCGTCACTTTATTTAGATTTTAAAAATCAACACACAACCTCATGCCACCATTTGTTTTTTCTTAACTAGCAACACCGACACACCCCACGATAAAACACTCGGATGAACAAACTTCTTCTTAAGCTGATCTTCCAGTTGCTTCTTCAATTCACTCAACTCTGAAAAAAGCATTCTATAAGGAGCCTTCAAACACCGTACTAGTACTAGGTACTAAGTCTATAGCACTCAACTTCACGCTCTGACATCAAATCACTAATATCATCAGAAAAATCTTTTGGAAAATCACACACCACCGGTAACTCACCAATCACAACCTTACATCCAGCCTTCATAGAAGCTAATATCATAATTATTGTAGCATCATCCTTTACGAACTAATCCACTTGCTTAGCAGGCATAAGCCACTCATCACTGGCGTCCAACTCTAGAAATGACACTGACATGTCAAAATCGTTGATATGAACTTCGAATCTTCCTCATGAACAACTCAGGAAACAACACGGATTCATCCAACAATATGTGCTCTTACAATCAACAACACGCCAAACCAATCTTTCACACCTAACACATCTTAAAAAAGCATAAGCTTCTCCACGACTTATGTCAATCACATTCCTACATGTAAGCGGTTAGAAAACAAGTCAGCTCCGACAATGTTTCACACACATATCGTGTACTAAGGAATAAACAACATTAGTCAACCTTGTTGGACAGACCGACCTGCTCTGATACCACTATTATAACACCCTAAACACCGCACATAATTTATCGCATAATTTAAATATAAAATAAAACCATGTATGATGTCACACATTCATAAAACACATGACCTACTCAGTACCACAGGTTTCCACAATAAATTTCGATACACACATTTGTAAGCTTTTAGTATATTTAATTTAAAATTATCAAGAATTCAAGAAGAAATGTTTAAAATGAAATTATATTTGTGATATAAAATATAATATATGACTTAAATTGAAATTTTGTGATACAAATTATATAAAAATCTTTGAAGAAAAAAATATTTTTGGTCCAATATATTTTGGGAAGTATATCCGATTAAAATAAAATTAAAGATATCGATGTTCATAAATAAAGGTTTTAATTAATTATTTATATACAAAAATTTCCAAAAAAAAATTAGGGAAAAATCTATATATAAAATATAAAAAAAAATATAAAAAAAATATTTTTTAATGCTTCTATATATAATATTGTTGTATTAAAAAATTAATATTTAATGCTTATATATATAGTATTGTTGTATTAAAATTTTTAAAAAATATTTAATGCTTCTATATATAATATTATTGTATTAAAAAAAATTAATATAACTAGTTACTAATTAATATCTTTGATATAATTTTAATTTAATTGATATAATTTCACTATAAGAAGGAAAAAATATATTAATTATTTTTTTTGGATAAAAAAAAGTATTTAATACCTTTTATGAATAATAATATTAGGTTAGGTATTTTTAAATGTATTTAAATTATTATTTTAATTGTGAAAAAATATTTATTTTATAAATAACTTATATATATAAAATATATATATATATATATATATATATAAATATATATATATATATATATATATATATATATATATATATATATATATATATTATAAGTTATTTATAAAATAAATATTTTTTCACAATTAAAATAATAATTTAAATACATTTAAAAATACCTAACCTAATATTATTATTCATAAAAGGTATTAAATACTTTTTTTTATCCAAAAAAAATAATTAATATATTTTTTCCTTCTTATAGTGAAATTATATCAATTAAATTAAAATTATATCAAAGATATTAATTAGTAACTAGTTATATTAATTTTTTTTAATACAACAATATTATATATAGAAGCATTAAATATTTTTTAAAAATTTTAATACAACAATATTATATATAGAAGCATTAAATATTAATTTTTTAATACAACAATATTATATATAGAAGCATTAAAAAATATTTTTTTTATATTTTATATATAGATTTTTCCCTAATTTTTTTGGAAATTTTTGTATATAAATAATTAATTAAAACCTTTATTTATGAACATCGATATCTTTAATTTTATTTTAATCGGATATACTTCCCAAAATATATTGGACCAAAAATATTTTTTTCTTCAAAGATTTTTATATAATTTGTATCACAAAATTTCAATTTAAGTCATATATTATATTTTATATCACAAATATAATTTCATTTTAAACATTTCTTCTTGAATTCTTGATAATTTTAAATTAAATATACTAAAAGCTTATTTCATTCAATTTGTAACTTAGAATTTAACTTGAGTAACAATAATATTTAGTTAAATTGTCCCTTAAAACCCCAGCTGAATCATGAGCAAAAAGCTTCTTTGGCTGAGACTGTTAATGAGAAAGAGATTTGGACTACCCTTCAAGATATAGGAGACTTTAAAGGCCTAGGAGTAGATGGATTTGGAGCTAAATTCTTCAATTCTGCTTGGAGCATTGTGAAACATGACCTTATTGATGCTGTTAAGGAGTTCTTTGATAGTGAAAGAATGCACAGTACAATAAACAACACCTTGGTAACATTGATACAAAAAAAACAATGAAGCCAAAACCATGAAGGACTATAGACCTATCTCCTGTTGTACTACGATCTACAAAATTATTTCTAAAGTGATGACAACAAGGCTTAGAAAAGTCCTCAAAAGTATCATCAACCAGAGCCAAGCTTCCTTTGCCCCTGGCAGAAAATCCATGATCACATCTTGCTAGCTTATGAGGTAATTCAAGGTTACAATAGGAAAGGAGGTACACTTTATTGTATGTTACAAATGGATTTGCAGAAAGTCTACGATACGGTGGATTCGTTAGCATTGGAGAAATTTCTGAAAGAAGTGGGGATTCCTAATCAGTTTATTAGGTGGACAATGGCTGCTGTTACATCTGTGTCGTATAAATTCAGCATAAATGGGGACCACACTAAAGTCATGAAAGCTAGAAGAGGACTAAGATAGGGTGATCTTATATCACCCCTCTTATTTGTCATAGTAATGGAGTATCTACACAGGTCACTCCAAAAACTAAAGGGCATCTATGATTTCAACTTTCATTCCATTTGTGTGAGATTGAATATTATCAATTTGAGCTTTGCTGGCGATTTTCTGTTGTTTGCTAGAGGGGATAATAGATCCAAAAACTAAGGGATGAAGAAGAAGAATTGTAAAGAAACTTTTCTTGTGTATCATTGATAAAAAAGGAAAAGATTACAAGATAAGAGTTTATATACAAACACTAAGAGGCCCAATAAGAAGTAGCCAACTGTACAATATATTATCCTATAGTAAAAAGAATAAAAGAATAATATAAGCTATTCTAATATGCCTCCTCAAGTTGGACTATGCAAGCTGCAGAGTCCTAACTTGTGCAAAAATGATGAAAAAGCTGGATAGTGCAGCGGTTTGGTGAAAACATCTTCCAATTGAGCTGCAGAGGAAATAGGAAGCAAGTGAATAAGTCTTGAGTTAATCTTTTCTCTTACAACATGACAGTCCAACTCAATATGTTTGCTTCTTTCATGGAAAGCAGGATTATGAGCTAGATAGATAGCAAATTTGCTATCACAATAAACGGCTGCTGGTTGAGAAAAACTAATGTTGAAGTCATTGAACAAGTAATGTAACCATTGAATCTCACAAGTAAGAGAAGCTAAAGCTCTGTACTCGGCCTCAATAGAGGATCTGGATACTGTGTTTTGTTTCTTGGGCTTCCAGCAAAGAAGAGAAGAGCCAAGAATCACACAAAAACTAGTAACAGATTTCCTTGTGGTGGGACACCTGGCCCAGTCAGAATCAACAAAAGCACACAATTTAAGAGTGCTGGAAGCTGAGAATAGGATGCCTTTAGCCGGAGAAGACTTAAGGAATTTCAAAACCTTAGTAGCAGCCTGATAATGAGAATCATGAGGTTTAGAAATGTATTGACTCAGATGTTGCACAGCAAATGAGATATCTGGCCTAGTGTTGGTTAAGTAGATCAATCTTCCAATGAGTCTTCTATATAGGGTGGGATCAGCTAGAGGAGCACCATCAGTAGGAGAAAGCTTGAGGTTCGGATCAAAAGGAACAAAGGATGGTTTGGCTGCAAGAAAACCTGTGTCCTCCAACAATTCAAGAGTGTATTTCCTCTGATTCATGAAAATGCCCTGAGAGGATCTAGCAATTTCGAATCCCAAAAAGAACCTGAGCTTACCAAGGTCTTTTATTCGAAATTTCTGATCTAAAACCTGCTTAACTTGTGCAATCTCAGACAAAGAACTTCCAGCAATGACTATGTCATCAACATACACTAAGATAGCAGTAAAACAATTATGGTGAGACTTCACATACAAAGAGTGATCAGCTTGAGATTAAGCATATCCTAAAGAAATCAGAAAAGATGAGAGTTTAGAGTACCATTGTCTGCTTGCCTGCTTGAGACCATATAAGGATTTTTGCAACCTGCACACCTTAGAAGAAGAATCAATAGAAATTCCAGGAGGCATTGTCATATATACCTCTTCATGGAGGTCACCATGGAGAAATGCATTGTTGACATCCAGTTGCTCAAGATGCCAACCTTTGATGGCAGCAATAGACAATAGAACTCTAACTATGGTAATCTTTGCCACATGTGAGAATGTATCAAAATAATCAACTCCCTCCATTTGTGTATAGCCTTTAGCTACCAGCCTAGCCTTATATCTTTCAATGGAGCCATCTGATTTATATTTGACCTTATAAACCCATCTACAACCAATGGGAACTTTACCAGGTGGGAGGTCAACCACTCTCCATGTATGGTTTTCTTGAAGAGCCTGCAGTTAAGCATCCATAGCCTTTCTCCAACAATCAAGTTTAATAGCTTGATTGAAGGTTTTTGGTTCAACAATAGAAGAAACAGAGAAACATAAATGTTTATATGAGGGTTAGCATTTATCATAACTAAGAACAGAAGATAAGGGATAAAGGACTTTGGAAGAATGTTCAGAGGAAGTTACATAGCAATGATAGTCTTTTAGATGTGAAGGAGGATGAGAAGTTCTAGAGGAATGTCTAGTAGGTAAAGGCTGAAAGTCTGTTGATATGAGATTATCCTGTGTATTCGTGACAGGCATGGGTGTAAGGATGTTATTTTGAGTATTTAAAAGAGGGTCACTAGAAGTAGATGTAGTAGGTTCACTAGAAGTAGATGCAATAGGGTTGTGATTGGTCAAATCAGTGAGTACAGGGGAGACAGAGCTAGGAGAAGTAGGGCCAGCAGGATCTGTACTTGTAGAAGATGAAAAATCAGAAGATAAAGTCATGTCTGTACTATGCTGCTGACCAAAAGATGACTGAGATGTGGGAAGGAGGATATCATCCAGATTTTGGGCAGTGTGTGGAGATATAGCAGGGGGAGAAATGTGACTTTTAAAAGGAAAAGTGGTTTCATAGAAAACAACATTTCTTGAGATAAAGATGTCATGGTTTTCAAGGTCATAAAGAATGAATCCTTTGGTTCCTTCTTTATATCCTATGAAAACAGCTTTTCTAGCCCTAGGTTGAAATTTTGTTCTATGTGCCTGGAGGGAAGTAACATAGGACAAGCACCCAAAGACTTTGAGATGCAACATGACAGGAGGTTGCTTCAACAAAATTTCATAAGGGATTTTATATTTCATAAGAGGACTAGGGAGTCTATTGATGATATGCACAGCATGCTGAATACAAAAGTTCCACAAATTTAAAGGTACATTAGAGTGAAAAAAAATTGATCTAGCAACATTGAGAATGTGTTGGTGTTTTCTCTCAACCACCCCATTCTACTGGGGTGTCTCAACACATGTTCTTTGATGAGTAATACCTTTGGACAACAGAAAACTAGTCATGGCAATGAATTTTGTGCCATTGTCTGTTCTCAAGCATTTAAGGGTGGTATGAAACTGATTTTCAATGTAAGCTATGAAATTGATGAGACTTTGTTTGGTTTGATCTTTAGTTTTTAAGAAAATTACCCAAGTATGTCTACTGTAATCATCCACAAGAGTTAGAAAATATATATGTCCTAAAATGGAGATGGTAGAAAAGGGACCCCATAAATCAGCATGTAAAATATTGAAAGGAACAATAGATTGAGATATACTATTAGAAAAAGGCAACTTTATTTGTTTAGCAAAGTGACAAGAGTCACAAGGTACATTGTCATTATTACATGTTGTAACACCTCAAAATTTGCCCTCCTCTTCTTGGGACTAGTTTGGAACATTGCATTTCATGTTTTAGGACATTAGGCATTTGCATTTTTGCATATCATATGAAAATAAGAAGATCATCCTCCAAAGTCTTTTTCAGAATATGGAGAAGTCATGTGGTTCAAGCCTGAGGGTCTATATGAATTGATCATCTACCATTTGAGGGTTTTGCATCTCATCAGGGATTCTTGGTTCTTCAAAGGTTGAGCATTATCTTGATTGCAAGGATATATCATCATCATCATGGTTTATCATCTTCAGGGGATTCATTATTCATGCCTCAGATTCCTTTGGATTAGGGTTTTGACCTCGGGTCAACCCTAATCAATGTTTTCTTCCAATCAGGGTTTATCAAGGAGATGAGGTCTTTCTTGAGATGGAGATAATCATATGGTTATATTGAGGAGCTTACATGAGCTAGGGTTTCATTTCTGAGCCATTTCCCCAAGTGATGGAGGTTCAAGCTGATCAGGGCATTGCAGGGTCATCTGAGGACCATAAAGTCAACTGTGCAAGAGTTGAAACACTTCATTCATGTTCAAGAGAAGTTCATTTGTCATTACAAACACCTATCTTGAGGATTTTGAAGTCATGGCAAAAGTTTCCAAAAATGGAAAGTGACTTGTAATTTTAAGTTTCCAAAAGTGGAAAGTTTTTTATTCACATTCAACTTGACTTTCCAACATCAAAGAAGCTTCAAATGGATTTTTGTTGAACATGAAAGTTGAAGATCTTTCTCCCCTCTTTTCAAAAAGTCCAAGATCATGATCATCTGATGAATGGTTGAAGAATTATGGCCAAAGGATGACAAAGTGCACATGGAAGTTCAACATGGCATAACTTTTGCTCCAAAACTCCAAATTGAACCACTCTTTTTGCATAATTCTTATCATGACCAATATTTTCCAAATCAAGCATTGCATTACATGAAATTAACTCATATGATCATTTGTCCATGCATGAACATTTTGGAGGGAAAATGGAGAATTCAAATTCTATTGATCATACATGAAAAATACCAATGCCATTGTGATCCTTGGATGTTTTTAAGTGATTTTGAACCATGCATGTACACTGTTCACGTGTAAATTTCCCATGCACCTCACACTTGCCAATTTTGCATTTCACCTTACATTTCACTAATCTCAATTAACCATTGCTTAATGATAATTTCAGGGTGATTAGCACATGGTATAAATAGTAAATCATAACAGAATTTGCTGATAATCACAATTCTAGATCTGAAAATTTCCATTCTATCCATTTTTTCTCTCACTTCAAACTTCAAAATTCTTCACACAAACCTTGATTCTCTTTGCATATTCTTACTCCTTGTGGAATTCTGAGCAAGAAGCATTCATCATTCGTGGCAATTGAGCTGGTTTTAAAGCTATTCAAGTGCATGGACATGGTGATGGAACTTGAAGATTGAGCAAGATCCAAGTGCTTTCAACCATTAATTCTTATTCAAAGCTTCAAATCAAGGTTCAGGAGGTTGATCTGGAGCTGGAGGAAGCTGGAGAGCACGATTTCAGTACACTGCATCTCAAGTAGGTTGAAATTCGATTCTCACCATTTGTTATTTCATGTACATGATTATATAGATCTCTTGATGTTGAACATGTTGATATAGTTAGATTTAACTTTGGTTAAGAATTGAGGAAGATATGATGATTTTAAAGTTTAGATCTAAGAACTTCTCGCCTTCGATTTGAGCGATTCATGGAGAATTAGGCTTAGCTATTGTGATATTTGAGATGTGCCTGAAGAGACCTTTCCAACGGTATATAGTTTATCAAATTCTGGAAAAAAAGTTGCAGCTCTGCCGTGTACACGGTCGGAGAAGACGACCGGAACTACTGTTCCGGCGTCTGGTGTGGTGGCCTAGGGTTTAGTCCAAACGCAGCGTTTCAGCGCTTCTTGGACAGGCAGCGTGCGTGTTCGATTCTTCACCATGCATTTTTCATAATTCCAATTGAGCGCTTATTTTACCCGTCCATACCTCAGTTCGATTCCATGCCATGCAGATTTCTGAAATTTATTTTTGAGCGCTCCTATTGACCTAGCGCGCCTGTGTTCAATTCCATGCCAGGCACATTTGTGAATTTATTCTCATAAGCGCTCCATTTACCTTGCTAACTTGTGTTCAAGTCCTGCTGAATGCACATTGTGATTTCATTTTTTGAATTGGCATTTCCCTCTCATTTTCATGCTTAATTCAATTATTTCATCAACTTCCAAAAATCACAAAAAATAGCAAAATGATCCAATTTCACTCTAGTTTTTTTTCACATGCTTGTGTTGATATCTTTTATTTTTTGATGTGATTTTCATGATTTTTGTGCTGCTGGATTTTTACTTTGTGACTTTTGTTTGAACATGATGCCAAAATGACATGTTGTGCTAATTGATTTGTGAAATGCTCATTGTTTATCCAATTGCCTTGAAATTTGACATGCTTATTCCTAACATGTTACATGATTTTTGAGACTTGGTTTGGCATTTTTATCATTTTTCATCTCTGTTTTGGACACATGGATATATGTTGTAACATTTGGTGTCACATTCTTGACCTTGTACTTGTGTATTTTCATTCACACACCATTTGTTATCTTCTGGACCCAATTTTTAGTATGATGCTTGTCCATAACATGTTGTGTTCACATAAAAAATTTCATGATCATTGGATTCATTTCCGTTTTAATGTGGATTTTCTATGTTTGATATCCAATTTTGATCACATTATTTGCCTTTGCCTTATCTTGTTCAATTGATAGCTTTGCTTATTGATTTGGCTTTGATCCTTTTGAGGCCTTCTTCTTGTTTGATTAAATGTGCTTCATATGATTTGTTAGCTGCTGTTTTGACTATTTGCCTTGCCTTTGACCCTAGTCTTTGTACTAGTGGTTTGTACTCACCAATTGTGTTTGTGTTTCAGGTATTTAGCACTAATGGTTGGTTTGGCCTCATTACTTGAGATGCGAATTGCTTTGATCACTAACTCTTGCTGTTTTGTAGGTCATTTGATATGGTGAAACCATTTGAGTGCTTGCACTTATGCCTTGCTTTGTGTAACATTGTTGATTGGTTTTGTCTGTTTTCTGATTGTTTGTCGGAGTTACTAATTGACTAGCCTTTTGTACAGGTACATTAGTCGCTTTTAGCTCTTGCTTGAGCTTTGCTTTGGTTTGTGGTTGGTATACCACTTAGGTAACCATTCTCTTTCTCCACGTAGTCTGGAAGCCCTGTCTCTTTTTTGGCAGGCGTTTGGCTGAAGCCCTCCTTAAGAGGCAATGTCTGTGTTTGTTTATATTTGTGCCAAAGACCTCTAAATGAGGCATGTTGTTTGTTAAGTCCTCCTAAGTGAAGAGGCAATTGACAGATAGAAGGGATTAGTAATCAATCCCCTGTTAGTCGTTGAGTCGTTCACTATGCTCGCACTACGTGCTGATGCTCTTGAACTTAACCCAAGATCCTTGTATAGAGTCAGTCAAGTGGAATAGGGTCCCTCATTCTGGACCCCCACACTTTCATTGATTGGAGCTCACCCAGGCCAGGGTTAAGAACCTGAGGTCTCATCCTCAGTACCATTTTGATTTGCTCACCCTGCCGTTCAATGTCAGTGGTTAAGAGCTCCTGTTTACCTTTGCATTTTGGCTTGTTTGTCGAGGTTGATATGACCCCTTGACTAAAGCCCACCTTTTTTGTCTGAGCCTCTTGTTTGTATATAGAGTGTGATGATTGCTTTTGATATGTTTATCTGCTTTCCACTCCTCACCTCCTTTTCTGTAGGAGTCGTACGATTAACTTCCAAGGAAGTTGAACGTATGTAGAGATAGACTTGAGTTGACTCACTTCCTGTGTGAGTCAAACTCTTGTTAGAGACCTCAATCTAGGGTTATTGTTTGCATGACAACTATTAGGCTCGAGTTAGTCTCCCTTTTAGTTTGTTATTCCCTTGGTCTCTGGTTAGGAGAGAGTTTCTCCCCTGTTGAGGGGAACTACGTCGCCCTGATCCTCATACCAGATGAGGTACGTAGGCAGGAGATCGAGCGAGATCTCTCCGGGCACCCTTTTTCTTTTTGTGTGTGTTTTGCTTGACAGCTATTAGGTCTGAGTTCCAGACTCCTTATTAGTTTGTGTGTTCAACCTTTTGTTTCTTTTGACGTCTCAGCGTCTTCTTGGTGTTTGTGTGACAATTATTAGGCTCGAGTTCCAGACTCCCTTTTAGTTTGTCGGTTGGAGAACCTTTGGTGTTTGCTGGTTAGCGATTGTTTATTTGTCTGGAGTCGGATGTAAGCCCAGCTATTGGCATTCTATTTATTGTTTGCTTTGTCTGGAGTCGGATGTAAGCCCAGCCATTGGCATTCTGTTTCCTGTTTGCTTTGTTTGGAGTCGGATGTAAGCCTAGCTTTTGGCATTCTGTTTCCTTGTTGAGTTTTTCTTTTGACGTCTCAGCGTCTCTGTTTTGTGTTTGTTTCGGCGTGCGTTAGCCGAACTACGACAACTCTGATTCTTATTCCAAATGAGATACGTAGGCATAGGATGCGATATCCTAGCGAGCACGTTTCCCATTTCCCCGAACTACGTCGACTCTGATGTTTGTTTCTGATAAACTACGTAGGCCCAGAACGCGACATCCTGCCGAGTCCGCTTCCTCCATCTCCTTTCACCTGTTTTATTATTCCAGTGTATGCATTTCTTTGAGCAGTATCCATCAACCTTTTCCTATTCTTTTGAGCGTGGATCCCGTCGAGTACGGCGGACGTGAGGGGTGCTAATACCTTCCCCTTGCGTAACCGACTCCCGTACCTTGCAATCTCTGGTCGTAAGACCGTTCCTTTTCCCCTTCTTAGGTTAGTCCTGCGCTTCCTTTCCGTCATAGGATGAATAGCGTCGGTGGCGGCTCTGTAAACTTGTTTTTCCCGCCGGTTGTTTTTCGCGTTGCGACAGCTGGCGACTCTGCTGGGGATATACTGAAGTTGACCTCTTGTTGGTCCATCTTCCCTAAGCGAGTCAATCCTAGCGCTCTCTAGGGTAGTTTGGGTTGCTTTTATTGCTTTATTTATGGCATTTATGATTATTATACTGTGATTGTATATATTTGCATATATGTTTGCATGCATCATATTATCATTATGCTGGATTCTGTACAGGTTGGTTCCTCTGATTTGGGGTGGGTGTTCTGAGTGGGGCTAAAACCCAGGCCCGAGTATACACCTAGGATTAGCGTGGTCTCATGTTGCCTCTCATGTTAGGTCAACATGTTTTTGGCGACGTGACATACCACAAGCCGGACGAGGTTCTTTGGAGAAAGCCCTTCCGGGTGGAGTATTCCACTTTGATTGGGTTGCCTCTTTTGAGCTGTTGACTTCGGTGACCGTTCTTTCCCGAATCTTTGGTTTAGATGATCTTATGAGAGCTGCAACAGCACACCCGAAAGGGCAAACTCGTTGAGTATCTTATCCGATTGTCAAGACCATTATCCGCCTTAGGATGGCCTTATTAGACTTCACCTGTGAGGGGAGGGGTTTGATTCCTATAGTACAGGTTCTGTCAGCGATTCTGTGATGGTGACTTTGATTCGGGTTGTGATTAGAGTTCTATTTATGAGTCGGATTTATGGAAATTTATTTCTGACACGCCGGAGTTCTGTCCGTGGTATTTATCAGCGGTGTCATACGGTGAACTGGACTTTTTGTGTTTTTTATCGCAATGTCGCGGTTAGCAAGAGTCGCCACCGACTTTTCTTTTATCCAATAAGGAAAGGTGGAAAAGAACAGGAAAGACCTTAATTTAGATTTTTGGGTTCGGGAGGTACATTATACAAAGGGAAGGTGTTAGCACCCTTTGTATCCATGGTTATCCATGGGCTCTTAATTGCTCGATCACTTATATTATTTTTGTCTAAAAAAAAAGTGTTTGTGAATTGTTTGGAAAATTGTTTTGAAAAGAGAATTTAACTTTGTAATGATTCTTGTATGAATGTATACAAAGTGGTTATCCCGTTTTAGTTTTGAAAATTGTTTAGAAAATATAACTCGGTAATGATTCTAGTATGAATGTATACCAAGTGGTGATTTTCTAAAGGCATTTTGAAAGGTGTGAGGTGCAAAAAAAATGTTTTAAGTTGTGAGCCAGCAATTAAGAGTTATACCGACCCAAGGTCTTTACGGGCATTTCCTATCCTTATGAGGGTAAAACTGTCCTTATTATTGAGAAATAAGTAGTTTTATCCTTTGGATGTAAAAGGGTCATCGTAGGGTCATCGATTGGTCATTGAAGGCAACAGTTATGAGGATACCTTAGCATTCGAAGGGACTATCATCTTTTAACCGTAGGCAACATCGGAGGGTCATCGAGGGACAAAGTTGTATATTCGAAGGCAACATCCGAGGGACTATAATTTATTTTATGATGATTTAACCGAAGGGTCTTTGCTAAGGGTATCCCCACGTTCGCGGGACATGACCGTAATATCGTAATCGTAAGGCAACAAAGAGAGGTCCAAGATCACTTATTCAAAGGCAAAGTTTTACAATTAATTATATAATTAGGATGAAACTCCACATTAAAATTATTAAAAATAATATATTAAAAAATTAATACATTAGAAATTAATACATTAAAAATTAATTTAGGGTGAAACTCCACAAGGGTATCCCACAAATAAAGTGGAATACCTAGCCAATAACCTTTTCCTGGGATATGTGAACCTTTACGAAACTCAAAAAAAGAAACATGTCAGAACACCAAATCAGGGTGCAATCGAAGATTACACCGGAGAAATATCACAACAATAAATAGGATAGGATGAATAATGCATGGCTATGATAAAACATAAAAAAAAAACAGAATAGAAAAGTCAGCTACTGTCTCGTTCGCCTCTGCCTCGCCTAGCGAAGGCCAGGCGAATACTCGCCCCAGGCTCGCCTAGCGAGGTGCTAGCGAGCGGCCACGGATTTTGAATTTGAAAACAGCCCCACGTTAGGAACTTTGAATTTTATGGCATTTTATCACAGGAATAACATGATCAAACATTCAGGGTATTCAGGCATATTTAAATTCCCATACGAAAGCAAATTATATATCAACATTTAATCATGATGCATTATATATGTAGATATGGCCAATTGAAAGTATAAACAATAGAGATACGCAAACCTGTTTGCCAATTCAAGGTTGAAGGGATTGACCACTTGTAGTATCGGAATAAGTTAGGCAGCGGGAATTGGACGGCGATGGCTTCGGTGCAGATGGGCTGCCTTCAGGGTTTCTTTACTCTGAATTCTCCGGGTAGGCAGGGTTCCTATGCCAAAACTTCTATTCGTTCTTCTCTGTTCTCCTCCTCTTTTTTTTTTTTTCAGTGAATCTCCCAGTGTAACTCCAAGTGTAACTCCCCTACTGAAACTTCAGTATTTATAGACTAATTTCGTGGGTAATGGGCTTGGAATGAGGGAGACCCAAGTCCAAAATAATTTGTTATATTTTATTTATTTATTTATTTTAATTATTTAATTAATTAATTAATTAATTAATTAAATTTTTTTTCTTTTTTTTTTTTTTTTTTTTTTTTTTTTTTTTTTTTTTTTAGGAAAAATGATGGGTAATTTTTGGGGTATGACAGCTGCCCCTGTTCAATATTCTTGAACCGAGAGAGTTAGGATGGCGTGTATGCCATTCGTGGTCTGGAGGTGGAAGATTATTGAACACTAGAATGCCCCAAAAATTTGCACTTGAGAATCGACAGTTGGTCTTGATGGAGATGGGCTTAAAGATGCCATCCGGGAGGTTTGATGACGAAAGCTTCAGATCGCGCCGTATATTAGGCCAATTTGAAGACATGGGTGCCACACTGGGTCGTACGTTAGACCGTATAATGAGTCATCCATTAGGCTGCCGACTTCGCTGGGGAGTCGGAGTGTGTCATATGCTGTTGGGGATAAAGGATCAGAATGGACCATACGCTAGATCGTATCTGAGTTGCAGAATGAGCCGTACGTTAGGCTGAATCTGATGACGAAAGGGGTAGTCGTACGTTAGACTACACTTCAGAAATGTACCGTATGTTAGGTAGGATCTGATGATGAAAGGGGTAGTCGTACGTTAGACTACACTTCAGAAATGTACCGTATGTTAGGTAGCATCTGAGGGGATGGACATCCGAACGGGTCGTACGTTAGACCGTCGCAGAATGAGTCGTCTGTTAGGCCGCATCTGATGATGAAAGCGGTAGTCGTACGCCAGACTACACTTCAGAAATGTACCGTACGTTAGGTAGCATCTGAGGGTTGTAAGATCCAAACGGGTCGTACGTTAGACCGCGTTGGGGTTGTTGAAGTTCAGACTGGATCGTACGTTAGATCGTATCCGAGTTGTAGAATGAGCCGTCCGTTAGGCTGCATCTGAAAAAGAAAGTAGTCCGTACGCTAGACTACACCCCTGAATGTACCGTACGCTAGGCAGCATCTGAGGATTTGAAGGTCCAAATGGGTCGTACGTTAGACCGCATTGGAGTTGCTGAAGAAGTCATATGTTGGGCTGAATCAGAATGAACCGTACGTTAGGCTGTATCTGATAACCTGTATATGTTGTACTTGCAATAAATGTCTGGGATGGGCTTAGAGATGCCATCGTTAGGAGGATATCGAAGTGTTGTCAGAATGAATGTTCCCATGAACTGTATTTGAAATATGTATCTGAATCTTGAATGTGATTGATAAAGGTGTCTGTCTGAATGAACCTTCTACTTTGACTATATCAGGAGGATAATTAACCTGCAAAGAAAAAGTTAGCTTCATGCTATGTCATGATGCATGAGATGTTTCGTGTTATGCTAAAATAAATGTGAATGTTGTATGCATGCGTATGCTGTGAAAGGATGTAATGAATGAGTTATGCGTATGAGAAGTTCTGCTTGGGGACTCTATTGGGGAAAATAAATCCCCATCTACTGATTTGAGACATTTGTGTCGATGACCCTTTCTCGGCTGGGGATGCTTGATTTCTGTCTGATGGTGGAAATATTCAACAGAGCCTGGCTGGGGATGGATGAGATGATCAATCTGTCTGGTGACACCGACCTCTGTTGGGGAGTAACTGGCTGTGCCTGGGGATACTGCCATTTTCTGAGGAAAAAAAAAACAGGCTTGCTGGGGAAGAGAATTGGTAGCGGATTCATTGGAAGCATGATTAGACCTTTTCCTTGATCCTGAAGTCGGGTAGTAATTGCTATTGCTATTCTATGCATGTATTTTTGGTAAACATCAGTCATATTCAAATGCACATATTAATTCAAATTAAATCAATGGACATTTACGCAACCAAAACAGAAAAGTAAAAACAAAAACATCTTTTTTTTGAAAGAGGGTTGTATTGATTTTGAAAGGAGGCCTATAAACAGGCAATTTGTGTACAAGGAGACAGAAATCCTAGTAAGAGGAAATTGTCGAAAACAAAGAGAAAGCTATGTGGAAGAAGTCCTATTGATTTTAAGCCTACTACTGTCATTATGTCTTCGAGCATCTCATCCCTTGCTGTCGGATAGAAGTGATTGGCTTGGTCAGTCCCTCGAACTTGGATGAAAGTTGACTGAGAACGGGACATAGTCATACGCTTTAATCCCTAATTTTTGCCTGGACCGCCTTTTCAGGTTTTCAGTCCACCAGGATACCCTTTTTTGCCCAAGCCGCCTTTTCAGGTTTTCGACTTGCCGGGTGTACATTTTTTTTTATATATCCCTAATTTTTGCCCGAACCCTTTTGGTTCGCCGGGATGCCCTTACTTTTGCCTAGATACGTCGATCTAGCGGGTCTCTTTTATGCGTAGTATTTTTTAACTATGTCCGCGTTCACGGGATGTGGGAAGTCTTCACCATCCATAGTAGCGAGTATCATGGCTCCACCAGAGAATACCTTCTTAACTACAAATGGCCCTTCGTATGTGGGAGTCCATTTGCCTCTGGGGTCAGTTTGTGGTAGGATGATACGCTTGATCACCAAGTCGCCAAGTTGGTACACCTGTCTCTTAACTCTTTTGTTAAATGCCTGGGTCATGCATTTCTGATATATCTGCCCATGACAAACAGCCGCAAGTCTCTTCTCATCCATCAAATTTATCTGATCGAGTCGAGTCTGAATCCATTCGTCCTCGTCTAAGCCCGCCTCTTTCATGATCCTTAGAGAGGGAATCTGAACTTCCACTAGTAAGATGGCTTCCATTCCATAGACTAAAGAGAACGGAGTTGCCCCTGTCGTAGTGCGCACTGAAGTGCGATAACCGTAAAGAGTAAAGGGTAACATCTCATGCCAGTCTTTGTATGTTACTGTCATTTCTTGCATGACCTTCTTGATATTGTTAGCAGTCCCCACGGCGCCGTTCATCTTTGGCCGGTACGGAGAAGAGTTATGGTGTTTTATTTTGAACTGCGTGCAGAGTTCAGTAATCATCTTGTTGTTCAAATTAGTACCATTGTCAGTGATAACTCTTTCAGGAGACAGCAGGTTTCTCAAATAGGTATTTGATAGAATCCATCTTAGAAGTCAATAAGGTGGTATGATTCAACATATACTGTCTTAGTCGGCGAGCAGCCCAGGCCAAAGCACAACAAGCTTTCTCGGGCTGTGAGTATCTTGTTTCACAGTCGGTACCTTTTGCTAAGGCAGTATATGGCATGCTCTTTTCGACCAGACTCGTCATGTTGCCCCAACACACCTCATTGAATTTTCTAACACGGTCAAATACGTAATTAAAGGTCTTCCTTCAACTGGTGGCATCGGAACGGGAGGTTCTTGGCGATATTTCCTGATTTTGTCATAAGCTTCTTGGCATTCATCATTCCATACCATCTCTTGATTTTGTCTCAGTAATTTGAAGATGGGTTTGCAGGTAGCAGTCAAGTGTGGAATGAATCGGGCAATGTAATTCGAGTGCCCCAAGAAACCTCTGACTTCTTTCTTGTTTATTTCAGTACCCAGATTTACAATTTCAATTGATTCCTCATGCGGCTGTATAGTCCTTTCTTCTTGTAGTAACATTCTGGCAAGTTCTTCAGGTACTTCACAATCTTCCTCACTTCCATCTTCGGCTCGGCAGATCGGATTTTCAAAGTCATAATGAACAGTAGTAGAACTATTATCAACAGGATCCAGAGTGGATAGGGATCTGCAATTCGTTACGTGCGTGTGTGTAAGAAAACATAGCTCGTTTTAAAGATAATAGGAAAGACAAAGAGCGCAATATTTGAATGCAAAACGTACATTGATTTATTGAATATAAATATGCTTATGAAAATGACAAAACCCTTAACAAATTAGCTATTGTGCCTCGGGCATAGACACAATGCTTTAAGAAGTTTGATTGTAAAAGAAAATTAAAATTTGCAATTCTAGAATAAACAATAATAATTACTCCTGACTAAAGGAAATCGGGATAATGTCTTCAGTCTTCCAATTGTTGAGTCCGTCACCAATTGTTGGGAAAATCCAGCTATCCAAGTCGCAATCACTATCAGCATCTTCCATAGCATTAATCTGATTTTTGACTATCTTTCCAGAGTTAAACCCCAGGCCAGCTTTATCAGACTTGTACGGTACATTGATCAGTTGACCCCAACCAGCACGATCACCATTTTCAATCGCGGCTTGAGCATCTTTCAGAGAGATCATGACAGGGGGAGCACGAACAACCTTGGGCACAAGGGGAGTTGGCTTAAGGACAGGACTGGGTGGAGGAACCACTTCAAATGACTGAGAAGGAGTCTCAAAGAATTCACCATCCATCTCGACGTATTTGAAGGCTTGCACACTACTGACAATATACTCTTCTTCTCCATATACAGTGACAACCATGCCTGCTATTGGATACTTCAGCTTTTGATGAAGCGACGAAGCTACCGCACCTGCCCCATGGATCCAAGGGCGCCCCAACAAGCAGGAGTAGGCGGGACGAATGTCCATCACGTGAAAGGTAGTGTTGAAGACTTGAGGTCCTATCTTGATAGGGAGAACCACTTCACCATAGACAACACTCTTCGCACCATCGTAAGCACGCACCACAACATCACTAGGTTTCAGTTCAATGCCATTGTAGTCAAATTTATCGAGTACAGCTTTCGGGAGCACATTCAAGGAAGAGCCGTTGTCGATCAACACGTGAGCCAGGGTGATCCCCTCACACTCGATGGAGATATGCAGAGCTTTATTGTGATTCTTTCCTGCTGGCGTCAGGTCAGCATCGGAAAAGCCTAGGCCATTGTCAACAGTCAAATTAGCAACATAATGTTCGAAATGATCGACGGATGTTTCTTGAGGCACATGAGCGGTCTTCAAGAATTTCATCAATGCATTGGCATGGGATTCAGAGGATAATAACAAGGACAACATTGAGATTTTAGACGGAGTATGCCCCAATTGTTCCACTACATCAAAATCGCTCTTACGGATGATTTTCAGCATCTCTTCCATTTCCTGTTTGGCAACATCTTCAGAAGTAACTTCGACCGATGTCTCTGACTGAGGAGGATTGACTGGTCTTTTTCCTCGAATTTCGGGAGCGGGAGGTGAGATTTCTGGGGAGTAGATCCTTCCACTTCGAGTAACTTTACTAGTCCCCACAATATCATTAGGATTAGCAGAACTACCAACTTGCTTTATGCCATGGATGTAAACGTCGCCTCCATAGTTCCACAGAATAGCTTTGCTGGAGGAATATGGCACGGGGCCAGGTGCGGTAATAATCAGGGGAGCCCCTTTGGGCTCAGCGGTAATCTTCACAGGCACTCTAGTAGCGGTAATCTTCACTGGAGCTTTGGACCTAGCAATCACAGATACCTCTTCAATAGAGTTGTCCACCTTAGGAACCCTTTCAAATAGAATTGTACGATCATCCATCAGCCGTTGAATGCCGTTCTTCAACTTCAAACAATCATTGGGTCGGAGTACACAGAGATCGCAATCTTCAGCACAACCTGGAAGTAAACCAGCTTGCAATAAATTCTTCTTAACGATCAGGAGAGGAGATGCTAAATCAGCAACGTCAGTAACGTGAGAATTGTCTTCCACAACATTAACATTCTGGTCATGATTAGGCATAGGTGCTGTGATGACATTGGGGGTCGCCGGAGGATCAAATTCAATTTCTCCAGCGTCGATCATATCCTGAATCTTGTTCTTCAACAACCAGCAATCATTCGTATCATGCCCGGGGCTATCGGAGTGATAGGCACACCTGGCGTTGGGATTATAACGAGGAGAAGTAGTGTTGGGATTTGCAGGAGGGCCTCTGAGGGTAATCAAATTGGCCTTTAACATACTCTGCAGTGCTTGGGTTAAAGTCATATTGATCTTGGTAAACTGTCTTCTCGACCTGTCTTGTCTGTGTTGGAAGTTCTGAGATGGCGGTGCGGCAATTGTAACTGCCCCAATAGTATGGTCACGATTCTTCTTGTTATGCTTCCTCTCACTGTACACAACATTTGATTCATTCTTTCCCTGATAGGACTTTTTGGTGCTTGCAGAAGTAGCTGCCTGTATCTTTCCACTTCGAATGCCGCTTTCAACCCGTTCACCTGTCAAGATAAGTTCAGTGAAACCTGACGAGGAACTTCCCAGTAGATGGCTGTAGAATGGGCCAGTCAGTGTACCCATGAACATGTCCACTAACTCTCGATCAGTCATAGGGGGTTTGACTCTGCCAGCCAAATCTCTCCACTTTTGAGCATATTCTTTGAAACTTTCTTTAGAGCCCATAGTCATATTTTGTAGCTGTAGCCGAGTAGGCGCTAACTCAGAATTATACTGGTAGTGCTTGTAGAAAGCTGTTGCTAAATCAGTCCATGTGCGGATGTTAGAGCTCTCAAGCTGATAATACCACTCTAACTGTGTGCCAGACAGACTCTCTTGGAAGAAATGGATCCACAGTTTCTTATCAGTAGTGTGCGGCTGAATCTTTCTCACATAAGCCCTTAGATGCATCTGAGGACAAGAGGCACCATCATACTTAGTGAAAATGGGAACCTTGAATTTGCGGGGAATGACCACATCAGAGACCAGACCCAAGTTTTCGAAATCCAGACCGGGCACTTTCTGCCCCTCCATAGCTAGCATACGTTCTTCCAGCAACTTGTACTTATCATCCTTCGGAGAGTACTGTTCATGTTCATAATCTTCATCGTCGTCCTCAGAATTGACGAGATTAGGATTCTCATCTTCCGAATCATTCTCAGTCTCTTCTTCTGAATCCTTCGGAATTCTAATCTTGACTCCTGTAACCTGTCCCTTAAGCCTTCTCCCCGGGTTGATGTAACCCACAGGTTTCTGGTCCTTCTTCTTCTCCATCAAAAGAGCTTTCAGTTCTTCCTGCCCCTTAGATAAGCTCAGCATCATTTCTTGGAATTGAGCATTCTGGGCCTGGAGATCTTTGACAGTTTGTTCGAGAGCCATTGTTCAATCTGTTTGAATCTGCTGGAATCTGTTTGATAGGAAAATCGTGAGAACACTGATCCTTTAGAATACCTGTTATGCGATGCAATGCAATGTATGAAATGTTTTCAAGGACTTTCGGGATTTAACTTTGCATAAACTAACAAAAAGAGCTTTTTTTTTCTTTTCTCTTTTGTTTTTGCTTTTGTTTTTGTTTTTGTTTTAGCAGAGTTAAATCCCTAAATCCTTGAAATGGTTAGTACAATGCCATGATGTTATGATGTTATGATGTTATGTTGTTAGATAAATAACAAGCACAAGCAAGTCACACAACAATCATTCCTAGGTTTTAAGGCTTGCGTGAGTTCCATAGGTAAATACCCTCCCCACTGAAGTTTGGTTGGTTCAACCTGTCTTAGAATAGTAACCGGGTTCTAGAAGGATCTCAAATCATTGACCTTTCCTTAAGTCCACTTCAGTGCAACACCAAGTGGTTGACCGAAGCTTCCCTAAAGTCCAATCTCAAAGAGTGTAGTATCGAGTCTCAACCAACTCCAGTCGGAATCGAAGCCAGTTATCTCACTACTTTCTAATGGCCAGGATGAGTCAATTAGGGTTCTAAAGGTCTGGTTAATGCTTTCATGACACCACGCGAATGCCAAATATTTCCTCAACTAACATGAGGAACATCAGGACATCCAAAGTGCCACATTAACCGTAGCCATCATTTTGACCATTCCAGTATACGCCGGACAGTCGCGATGATCTCTTGCTACTTACCTAAGGTACACTAGATCCGGGTGTAGGATCTTTCACTCAAGCATAACATACCCAAGCATTCCCTTAAAAATAAATCAGACAAATTGAATAAGTGATCTTGTTTTTAAGGTAACCTCTCTTTTTAAATATTTAGGGTCCCCAGCAGAGTCGCCAGTTCTGTCATACGGTGAACTGGACTTTTTGTGTTTTTTATCGCAATGTCGCGGTTAGCAAGAGTCGCCACCGACTTTTCTTTTATCCAATAAGGAAAGGTGGAAAAGAACAGGAAAGACCTTAATTTAGATTTTTGGGTTCGGGAGGTACATTATACAAAGGGAAGGTGTTAGCACCCTTTGTATCCATGGTTATCCATGGGCTCTTAATTGCTCGATCACTTATATTATTTTTGTCTAAAAAAAAAGTGTTTGTGAATTGTTTGGAAAATTGTTTTGAAAAGAGAATTTAACTTTGTAATGATTCTTGTATGAATGTATACAAAGTGGTTATCCCGTTTTAGTTTTGAAAATTGTTTAGAAAAATATAACTCGGTAATGATTCTAGTATGAATGTATACCAAGTGGTGATTTTCTAAAGGCATTTTGAAAGGTGTGAGGTGCAAAAAAAATGTTTTAAGTTGTGAGCCAGCAATTAAGAGTTATACCGACCCAAGGTCTTTACGGGCATTTCCTATCCTTATGAGGGTAAAACTGTCCTTATTATTGAGAAATAAGTAGTTTTATCCTTTAGATGTAAAAGGGTCATCGTAGGGTCATCGATTGGTCATTGAAGGCAACAGTTATGAGGATACCTTAGCATTCGAAGGGACTATCATCTTTTAACCGTAGGCAACATCGGAGGGTCATCGAGGGACAAAGTTGTATATTCGAAGGCAACATCCGAGGGACTATAATTTATTTTATGATGATTTAACCGAAGGGTCTTTGCTAAGGGTATCCCCACGTTCGCGGGACATGACCGTAATATCGTAATCGTAAGGCAACAAAGAGAGGTCCAAGATCACTTATTCAAAGGCAAAGTTTTACAATTAATTATATAATTAGGATGAAACTCCACATTAAAATTATTAAAAATAATATATTAAAAAATTAATACATTAGAAATTAATACATTAAAAATTAATTTAGGGTGAAACTCCACAAGGGTATCCCACAAATAAAGTGGAATACCTAGCCAATAACCTTTTCCTGGGATATGTGAACCTTTACGAAACTCAAAAAAAAGAAACATGTCAGAACACCAAATCAGGGTGCAATCGAAGATTACACCGGAGAAATATCACAACAATAAATAGGATAGGATGAATAATGCATGGCTATGATAAAACATAAAAAAAAACAGAATAGAAAAGTCAGCTACTGTCTCGTTCGCCTCTGCCTCGCCTAGCGAAGGCCAGGCGAATACTCGCCCCAGGCTCGCCTAGCGAGGTGCTAGCGAGCGGCCACGGATTTTGAATTTGAAAACAGCCCCACGTTAGGAACTTTGAATTTTATGGCATTTTATCACAGGAATAACATGATCAAACATTCAGGGTATTCAGGCATATTTAAATTCCCATACGAAAGCAAATTATATATCAACATTTAATCATGATGCATTATATATGTAGATATGGCCAATTGAAAGTATAAACAATAGAGATACGCAAACCTGTTTGCCAATTCAAGGTTGAAGGGATTGACCACTTGTAGTATCGGAATAAGTTAGGCAGCGGGAATTGGACGGCGATGGCTTCGGTGCAGATGGGCTGCCTTCAGGGTTTCTTTACTCTGAATTCTCCGGGTAGGCAGGGTTCCTATGCCAAAACTTCTATTCGTTCTTCTCTGTTCTCCTCCTCTTTTTTTTTTTCCAGTGAATCTCCCAGTGTAACTCCAAGTGTAACTCCCCTACTGAAACTTCAGTATTTATAGACTAATTTCGTGGGTAATGGGCTTGGAATGAGGGAGACCCAAGTCCAAAATAATTTGTTATATTTTATTTATTTATTTATTTTAATTATTTAATTAATTAATTAATTAAATTTTTTTTTCTTTTTTTTTTTTTCTTTTTTTTTTTTTTTTTTTTTTTAGGAAAAATGATGGGTAATTTTTGGGGTATGACAAGCGGGTTCCGTTTATTTCGGATCCCCGGGTTGAGTTTGGAGGTTACTTGTTCAGAGGATCTTGTGGCTATCCGTCCAGTGGATGTTCTTGTGATGGTGGTGATATATCCTCCGTTCCGTTTATTTCGGAACCTTGAGTTGGATTTGTGGTTACTCGTTCCCTCAGATGGCTGTGATCCGTTCAGAGACTGGGGCTTCCGTATAGTTGATGTTCAGATGACTTGGAGGATGGCACAGTGACTCGCATTCATGCATCCGCATCATTCCCATTTTGCATTCATCTGCATCCAACTCATGTCTATCCATACTCAGGGTACATTCTCGACTGAGATTCTGGTTGAGATACATCCTGATGTCAGAATGTTATTGTCAAATTATTACCCCTCTCGATGAAGCCAGAACAAAGGACAAAATGTTCCTCATATGGATAGACATTGCATTCATGCGTGAGTCATAATAACCTGTCTTCTGTTTTGCAGGTGTCAGTATCTAACGTGTTTGGTTATCTCAGGAATCATTGCTCGCGCACGCAGAATCATTCCCTTGCACGTAGCTCGTCCGCACAGATACCCTACCAGACGCAACAGACCCAAACTGATGGATCCATCCAACGCTGACATTCTCGAGCCGAAAGAGAAGATGAGTGAGTTGGTCAACACCATGCAAGGGTTCGCCTTGGGGCAGAAAGCAATCGCCTAGAAGGTGGAGAGGATTGAAAGCTGGCTGAGAATGGGGAAGATACAGGGAAATGCTTCGTCGTCTGGATCGAAGAAGCCCTTTGGTAATGGTCAGCGCAAGAATGAGGGTGAATTAAGTGTTGTGTATGCCCAGAGAGGACATGGTAGGAATCATTACTACCAGCACACTGCTGCAGTAACGAT
The DNA here is from genome assembly GCF_024323335.1 of Lathyrus oleraceus. NCBI lineage: Eukaryota > Viridiplantae > Streptophyta > Magnoliopsida > Fabales > Fabaceae > Lathyrus > Lathyrus oleraceus. Next base: position 84,682,459 of record NC_066583.1, on the reverse strand, counting down.
TCCTGCTGGTAATCAATTGGTACAACAGCAACATCATCCACCTCAACAGAGAGCACAGAGAGCTGGGTACCAAGTGAGAGGAAGGATGACTGGTCGTCAGTTTGATAAGCCACCCATGACGTATGCTATTCTGTTGAAGAAGTTGAAGGATCTCAGGATGGTACAGTTGAGGACGTTAGATCCGTTGAGACCAGACCAAAGGCCTGTAGGTTATGATGAGAACGCCAAGTGCGAATTCCATTCTGGTGCTCCCGGGCATAATGTTGAGAATTGTAAAGCTTTTAAGCATGCCGTCCAAGACTTGGTGGATTTCAAAGTCCTCAATTTTGCACTGTCGCCAAAAGTTAACGCCAATCCCATGTCGGCGCATGGTCAGGTGATGGTGGGTGTAATTGCTGAGGATTTAGAACGCGTCTGTGCGGTGGGTGAAGAGACTGACAGCGACTGTGAGCTTGACTCGTAGATAAAACTGTGCGTACCAGGGATGGAGATCCAGAACTGGAAGGCCGAAAAGATCATCACTGTCACTCTGCGTGAAGAGTAATATTTCTGTTTTTCAACTCTGTTTGCATGAAAGCCATACGTTTTGCCCGAAACGTAATGGTCCATTGTAAGGGCCACCTCATGTGTTTCATTTTGCAACATTTTGCATCATTAATAAAAGGATGTTTTTCGCATTAAAAGCGGTGTTCCCTGTTTTTCATTTATTTTTGCAGTTTAATAAAAATAACAATAAAAATGGCAATGCTTATTTTCATTTTTCCTTCCTTTTGATTGGCTTCGTTCCGACTTTTGTATTCTCCGGATCTCATTGATAACAATTCGGTTACACCTTTGTATGACTTCAACAATCCGATCTATCATGCCGAAGAAGAAGGCGAAGAAGATTGTGAACTGCCGAATGAATTAGCCAGGTTGTTGAAACAAGAGGAGAAGGTGATTCAATCGCGCGAGGAGCAAGTTGAGATTGTGAATTTGGGTACAAAGGAGGTCAGAAAGGAAGTGAAAGTTGGGGCTGCTTTAGAGGCAAATGTCAAGAGCAGAATGGTAGCCTTGTTGAAAGAGTATGTTGATATCTTCGCCTGGTCTTATCAAGATATGCCAGGGTTGGATACCGATATTGTTGTACACAAGTTACCATTGAGAGAAGATTGTCCTCCAGTGAAGCAGAAGTTGCGCTGAACTCGACCCGAGATGGCCATGAAAATCAAAGAGGAAGTACAGAAGCAGTTGGATGTTGGTTTTATAGTTGTCATTAATTATCCGCCTTGGGTCGCGAACATTGTGCCGGTGCCGAAGAAGGATGGAAAGGTGAGGATGTGTGTGGACTACCGGGATTTGAACAGAGCTAGCCCGAAGGAGGATTTCCCATTACCTCACATTGATGTGTTGGTAGATAATACAACTCAATTCTCGGTGTTTTCCTTCATGGGTGGCTTTTCTGGCTATAATCAAATTAAAATGTCGCCAGATGATATGGAGGAAACAACGTTCATCACACCGTGGGGCACTTTTTGTTATAAGGTGATGCCATTTGGTCTCAAGAACGCCGGTGCCACGTATCAGAGGGCTATGGTGACTTTGTTTCATGATATGATTCATCATGAAATTGAATGCTATGTTAATGACATGATAGTAAAGTCCCAAACAGAAGAGGGGCATTTGGTAGATCTGGCCAAGCTGTTTGACCGGTTGAGACAATTCAGACTGAGGTTGAATCCGAATAAGTGCACTTTTGGAGTGCGGTCCGGTAAGTTGCTGGGGTTTATTGTAAGCGAAAGAGGAATCGAGGTTGATCCTGCTAAAGTAAAAAGCAATACAAGAAGCGCCTGAACCGAGAACAGAAAAATAGGTTCGTGGTTTTTTAGGTAGATTGAACTACATTTCACGGTTCATATCTCATCTAACAGCCACGTGTGAACCCATATTCAAGTTGTTGAGAAAAGATCAAACGGTCAGGCAGAATAATGATTGCCAAGCGGCATTTGAAAAAATAAAAGAATATTTGCAGGAGTCTCTGATTCTGATGCCTCCTGTGGAGGGACGACCGTTAATTATGTACTTGACGGTCCTCGAGGGGTCTATGGGGTGTGTACTGGGGCAGCATGACGAGTCTGGTCGAAAAGAACATGCAATTTACTACCTTAGCAAAAATTTTACCGACTGTGAAACAAGATATTCACTGCTCGAGAAAACTTGTTGTGCTTTGGTATGGGTTGCTCGCCGACTGAGACAGTACATGCTGGTTCATACCGCTTTGTTGATTTCCAAGATGGATCCGATCAAGTATATATTTGAGAAGCCAGCATTGACCGGACGGGTTGCGAGATGGAAAATGATTTTGACTGAATATGATATACAGTATACCTCTCAGAAAGCAATCAAGGGGAGTGTATTGTCTGATTACCTCGCCCAGTAACCCATTGAGGATTATCAACCGATGAAGTTTGAATTCCCTGATGAGGACATCATGTTTCTCAAATCGAAAGATTGTGAGGAACCTATCCCGGAAAAGGGGCCTAACCCTGAATCCGAGTGTATTTTGATGTTTGATGGGGCCGTTAACGTGAATGGTAGTGGAGTTGGTGCTGTTTTGGTTACGCCGAAAGGAGCCCACATTCCTTTTGCTGCCCGACTAACATTTGAGTGCACCAACAATGTGGTTGAATTCGAAGCTTGCATGGGTATCGAACCTCGGTGCGTACGTCTACTGGGGCAACGCCTTTCTCGCTGGTGTATGGGATGGAAGCTGTGCTACCAGTTGAGGTCCAGACTCCGTCATCGAGAGTCCTGATGGACGTGAAATTGAAAGAGGCGGAATGGATAAGGACTCGGTACGAAGAGTTGAGCATGATTGAAGAAAAGAGGCTGGCAGCCATCTGTCAGGGGCAGTTGTACCAGCAGCGAATGAAGCGTGCTTTTGACCGAAAGGTGCGACCTCGGGTGTACCACGTGGGAGATATGGTGTTGAAAAGGATCCTTCCTCCTCAGAATAATCGTCGGGGCAAATGGACACCCAATTATGAAGGTCCATTCGTGGTTAAGAAGGTTTTCTCTGGCGGAGCCTTGTTTTTGACGACCATGGATGGCGAGGATTTTCCATCCCCTGTGAATGCGGACGCAGTTAAAAAATACTTCGTATAAGAGACCCACTAGACTAAAAGAATAAAATAGTCCAGGCAAAAATGGGCATCCCGGCGAACCAAAAAAAATTGGAAAAAGGTTCGGGCAAAAATTAGGGATAAAAATAAAAAAAAAACTGTACACCCGGCAAGTCGAAAACCTCACAAGGGCGGCTTGGGAAAAAAAGGGTATCCCGGTGGACTGAAAACTCGAAAGGGCGGTCCAGGCAAAAGAGGGAATGAAACGAACAACTGCGTCTGGCATGATCGTTTATACTGTGGATATGACGTGGATAATCCCCGACAGAGATCGGTCGGAAGCGTCTTGTTCAGAAGGCAGAAAGCGCGGAGAGTCTTGAGGACATATGGTTTGTAACCGGGTTGGAACTCGATGGGATCACGGTTTCGCATTGCCATTAGGATAGATTTTCCTTTTGTGCGCAATTACCTCTTTTCAGGGATTGCTTCCTGTGTATTGCTCATTTACGAGCTACCACCTTTTTCAATCAATAAAATGCATTTTCAGTCAAATAATTTTGTTTTTGTTTTTCATTACCACTTTGATTGCAAAAACATCCGTTTATTTTGATAAAGAATCTTTGCATTTTAAGACATAGGGGTCCCTTCCAATGCATGTTTATAGGATTGAGAATTTGAAATCTTATTTGGAAGGTTGAGTGACCCAGGTGTTGAAACTTTGGCACGCCTGGGGCACATTTTTATCTAATGATCTCTTTTGCAGGTGCTGTTAGATATTTTCACTCACTTGCAGGTTGTGATGTGAAGCCTTTTGACAAAAGATCCCCGTGGAGTCCAATCAGGGACAAGGGATTGAAGAATGGTGAAAAGACGGCGAAGGAATGGCGACGATACTGGAGTGTTAATCAAGAAGACTCTTCAAAGTCTGAGGACTGGAGAGTTGGCCCGAATCTGAGGAGATTGATTGTCTCGGAATAGGGAGAAGTCGAGAATACAAGGTGATGAATCAAGAAGACTCTTCAAAGTCTGAAAAAGTGGAAAGTTGACATTATGGTTAGAGGTTGAACGCCAGTGCTCGACGAGTCGACAGGTGTTCCGTGCAAGATATTCCGTATCTCCCCAGCGAATTCGAGATCGGTGTTTCCTCGACAGCAAGTCTGAAGTGTGCTGTTTCCCCTAGCAGGGTTGAGGTTGTTATTTCCCCAGCAAGTCTGAAGGTTGTCGTTTCCCTAGTGGAGGTGTGCGTCGGTAGCTGTTCCCCAGCGAAGTCCCCAAGCGGACCGAGTTCAGTGGAGGTCATCCCCCAGTGAAGGGTTATCCTTTCCCCAGCAGCAGTGCTATTCCCCAGCAGGGTGGAGATTGGGGCGATAGCGAGTTCCTCAGCAGAGTGCCTCGAGCTCCCCAGTAGAGTCCCCTGAGGGGGATACTTTTTATGCATTCATCATTTAGAGAAGCATAGCATATTGCATACCTAAATTGCGTAACATTTCCATGGTTATGGAGCATTACGCTATAAAACTCATGCATCAGCATTGCAAGCATAAGCTAGTCTCAAGTCGTGGTTACCGTTTGAGAATTGGTTTAGCTGGTTGGAAGATCAGCATCAGCATTGCAAGCATAAGCGACTCAAGCCGTGGTTACCGTTTGAGGATTGGTTTCTCCGGATGGTGAAGATGTTATTCCGAGGAGTTTAGCATCATGACGCGATCAGCGCGACTCAAGTTGTGGTTACCGTTTGAGAATTGGTTTCGCCGGATGGTGAAGATGTTACTCTGAGGAGTTTAGCATCATGACGCGATCAGCGCGACTCAAGCCGTGGTTACCGTTTGAGAATTGGTTTCGTCGGATGGTGAAGATGTTACTCTGAGGAGTTTAGCATCATGACGTTGGATCAACGCGACTCAAGCCGTGGTTACCGTTTGAGAATTGGTTTTGCCGGATGGTGAAGATGTTACTCCGAGGAGTTCGACATCATGATTTTGGGTCAACGGTTTTCCCCAGTAGTGCAATATTGGAGGAAGAATTTCTGTCGTGCGAGATGGAAGTTGGAAGATGTTACTATGAGGAGTTCGGCATCGTGATTCTGGATCAACAGTATTCCCCAGTAGTGCGATATTGGAGGAAGAATTTCTGTCGTGCGGAGATGGAAGTTGGAAGATGTTACTATGAGGAGTTCGGCATCGTGATTCTGGATCAACAGTATTCCCCAGTAGTGCGATATTGGAGGAAGAATTTCTGTCGTGCGGAGATGGAAGTTGGAAGATGTTACTCTGAGGAGTCCGGCATCATGACGTTGGATCAACAATGTTCCCCAGTAGTGCGATATTGGAGGAAAATTTTCCGTCGGACGGAGATGGAAATAAAGATCAGAGGACGTTACGCGATCAGCGCGAAAAGCGAGGTTTAAATGGAGAAAGGGAAGTGCTGGGCATTTTCTGGAGAACGAGGTTCAAATGGAGAAAGGGAAGTGCTGGGCATTTTCTGGAGAGCGAGGTTCGAATGGAGAAAGGGAAGTGCTGGGCATTTTCTGGAGAACGAGGTTCAAATGGAGAAAAGGAAGTGCTGGGCATTTTCTGGAGAACGGGGTTCAAATGGAGATTGGAGTTGAAGATGGTATCCGGGATGAGGTCCTCAGGATTGTCTTCTGATCATGTGTCACCTTAGACTTCGGCGAGGCCAAGAGAAGTCGTTATGGGTGTCTTCGAGGGAAGAAATGCACATGTTACCTTCCTTTCGTGAAGGTGTACCCTCTGATATGTCGCCATCAGAGTGGGGTTTGGTGTTATTTCCGACGTTGCCAACGGAATTAGCACAAGCAAATGGAGAACGAGGTTTATTGTTTGGCAGCAAGAGTGACATGAAGTTGTCGAGGTTCAAATGCGGTGATCAGGGATCATCCGCGCGCAAGAAAAATATTCATTCGGGGTTCAAGAAAAGAAAAAAAATCAAAAAATTTGGGGGTTCAAGAAAAGCAAAAAAAATGATAATAATAACAAGGAATAATCCCCAGCGGATGTGGCATTCAGGCCAATTCTCCCGATGTTCAGATCGAAGAAGTTTCCGATGTTCAGGTTGAAGCACTTGTGGCACTCAGGCCAATTTTCCGATAGTCAGATCGAAGAAGTTTCCGACGTTCAGGTTGAAGCACTTGTGGCACTCAGGCCAGTTTTCCGATAGTCAGATCGAAGAAGTTTCCGACGTTCAAGTTGAAGCACTTGTGGCACTCAGGCCAGTTTTCCGATAGTCAGATCGAAGAAGTTTCTGACGTTCAGGTTGAAGCACTTGTGGCACTCAGGCCAGTTTTCCGATAGTCAGATCGAAGAAGTTTCCGACGTTCAGGTTGAAGCACTTGTGGCACTCAGGCCAGTTTTCCGATAGTCAGATCGAAGAAGTTTCTGACGCCAGGTTGAAGCACTTGTGGCACTCAGGCCAGTTTTCCGATAGTCAGATCGAAGAAGTTTCCGACGTTCAGGTTGAAGCACTTGTGGCACTCATTCCAGTTTTCCGATAGTCAAATCGAAGAAGTTTCCGACGTTCAGGTTGAAGCACTTGTGGCACTTAGGCCAGATTTTCCGATGTTCATATCGAAGAAGTTTCCGATGTTCAGGTCGACGCAACTTGTGGTATTCAGGCCAGATTTTCCGATGTTCAGATTGAAGAAGTTTCTGATGTTCAGGTCGACGCAACTTGTGGTATTCAGACCAGATTTTCCGATGTTCAGATCGAAGAAGTTTCCAATGTTCAGGTCGACGCAACTTGTGGTATTCAGGCCAGATTTTCCGATGTTCAGATCGAAGAAGTTTCCGATGTTCAGGTCGACGCAACTTGTGGTATTCAGACCAGATTTTCCGATGTTCAAATCGAAGAAGCTTCCGACGTTCAGATCCACGCAGCTTGCGGCATTCAGGCCAGGTTTCCGGTGTTCAGGCCGAAGTGGGCATTCAGACCAGATTTTCTGATATTCAGATCGAAGAAGTTTCCGATGTTCAGGTCGACGCAACTTGTGGTATTTAGACCAGATTTTCCGATGTTCAAATCGAAGAAGCTTCCGACGTTCAGATCGACGCAGCTTACGGCATTCAGGCCAAGTTTCCGGTGTTCAGGCCGAAGTGGGCATTCAGACCAGATTTTCCGATGTTCAGATCGAAGAAGCTTCCGACGTTCAGATCGACGCAGCTTGCGGCATTCAGGGCAGGATTCAGGTATTCAGACTGAGGAGCGGCATTCAGGCCATGGTTATTTCCGTGTACCATTTATTTTGGTATCTAGGTTAATATCATCTTTCGGTATCCAGACCAACTTTTACCGTACCAGACGGATTCTTCTTTTAAGACCACTTCTTTGCCGATTCTGACAGGCATTGTTGATAATTGCCCACGGAGCGCAAATTGTTCATTTGTTCTTGGTATTCAACCACTCTTCACTCTGATCATCTGAAAGCCGAGGCTGTTCATATCGACAGGTTCACAGTGGATTGAATAGGGGCAGCTGTAACACCTCAAAATTTGCCTTCCTCTTCTTGGGACTAGTTTGGCACATTGCATTTCATGTTTTAGGACATTAGGAATTTGCATTTTTGCATATCATATGAAAATAATAAGATCATCCTCCAAAGTCTTTTTCAGAATATGGAGAAGTCATGTGGTTCAAGCCTGACGGTCTATATGAATTGATCATCTACCATTTGAGGGTTTTGCATCTCATCAGGGATTCTTGGTTCTTCAAAGGTTGAGCATTATCTTGATTGCAAGGATATATCATCATCATCATGGTTTATCATCTTCAGGGGATTCATTATTCATGCCTCAGATTCCTTTGGATTAGGGTTTTAACCTCGGGTCAACCCTAATCAATGTTTTCTTCCAATCAGGGTTTATCAAGGAGATGAGGTCTTTCTTGAGATGGAGATCATCATATGGTTATATTGAGGAGCTTACATGAGCTAGGGCTTCATTTCTGAGCCATTTCCCCAAGTGATGGAGGTTCAAGCTGATCAGGGCATTGCAGGGTCATCTGAGGACCATAAAGTCAACTGTACAGTCAACTGTGCAAGAGTTGAAACACTTCATTCATGTTCAAGAGAAGTTCATTTGTCATTACAAAACCTATCTTGAGGATTTTGAAGTCATGGCAAAAGTTTCCAAAAATGGAAAGTGACTTGTAATTTTAAGTTTCCAAAAGTGGAAAGTTTTTTATTCACATTCAACTTGACTTTCCAACATCAAAGAAGCTTCAAATGGATTTTTGTTGAACATGAAAGTTGAAGATCTTTCTCTCCTCTTTTCAAAAAGTCCAAGATCATGATCATCTGATGAATGGTTGAAGAATTATGGCCATAGGATGACAAAGTGCACATGGAAGTTTAACATGGCATAACTTTTGCTCCAAAACTCCAAATTGAACCACTCTTTTTGCATAATGCTTATCATGACCAATATTTTCCAAATCAAGCATTGCATTGCATGAAATTAACTCATATGATCATTTGTCCATGCATGAACATTTTGGAGGGAAAATGGAGAATTCAAATTCTATTGATCATACATGAAAAATACCAATGCCATTGTGATCCTTGGATGTTTTTAAGTGATTTTGAACCATGCATGTACACTGTTCACGTGTAAATTTCCCATGCACCTCACACTTGCCAATTTTGCATTTCACCTTACATTTCACTAATCTCAATTAACCATTGCTTAATGATAATTTCAGGGTGATTAGCACATGGTATAAATAGTAAATCATAACAAAATTTGCTGATAATCACAATTCTAGATCTGAAAATTTCCATTCTATCCATTTTTTCTCTCACTTCAAACTTCAAAATTCTTCACACAAACCTTGATTCTCTTTGCATATTCTTACTCCTTGTGGAATTCTGAGCAAGAAGCATTCATCATTCGTGGCAATTGAGCTGGTTTTGAAGCTATTCAAGTGCATGGACATGGTGATGGAACTTGAAGATTGAGCAAGATCCAAGTGCTTTCAACCATTAATTCTTATTCAAAGCTTCAAATCAAGGTTCAGGAGGTTGATCTGGAGCTGGAGGAAGCTGGAGAGCATGATTTCAGTACACTGCATCTCAAGTAGGTTGAAATTCGATTCTCACCATTTGTTATTTCATGTACATGATTATATAGATCTCTTGATGCTGAACATGCTGATATAGTTAGATTTAATTTTGGTTAAGAATTGAGGAAGATATGATGATTTTAAAGTTTAGATCTAAGAACTTCTCGCCTTCGATTTGAGCGATTCATGGAGAATTAGGCTTAACTAATATGATATTTGAGATGTGCGTGAAGAGACCTTTCCAACGGTATATAGTTTATCAAATTCTGGAAAAAAAGTTGCAGCTCCGCCGTGTACACGGTCGGAGAAGACGACCGGAACTACTGTTCCGGCGTCTGGTGTGGTGGCCTAGGGTTTAGTCCAAACGCAGCGTTTCAGCGCTTCTTGGACAGGCAGCGTGCGTGTTCGATTCTTCACCATGCATTTTTCATAATTCCAATTGAGCGCTTATTTTACCCGTCCATACCTCAGTTCGATTCCATGCCATGCAGATTTCTGAAATTTATTTTTGAGCGCTCCTATTGACCTAGCGCGCCTGTGTTCAATTCCATGCCAGGCACATTTGTGAATTTATTCTCATAAGCGCTCCATTTACCTTGCTAACTTGTGTTCAAGTCCTGCTGAATGCACATTGTGATTTCATTTTTTGAATTAGCATTTCCCTCTCATTTTCATGCTTAATTCAATTATTTCATCAACTTCCAAAAATCACAAAAAATAGCAAAATGATCCAATTTCACTCTAGTTTTTTTTCACATGCTTGTGTTGATATCTTTTATTTTTTGATGTGATTTTCATGATTTTTGTGCTGCTGGATTTTTACTTTGTGACTTTTGTTTGAACATGATGCCAAAATGACATGTTGTGCTAATTGATTTGTGAAATGCTCATTGTTTATCCAATTGCCTTGAAATTTGACATGCTTATTCCTAACATGTTACATGATTTTTGAGACTTGGTTAGGCATTTTTATCATTTTTCATCTCTGTTTTGGACACATGGATATATGTTGTAACATTTGGTGTCACATTCTTGACCTTGTACTTGTGTATTTTCATTCACACACCATTTGTTATCTTCTGGACCCAATTTTTGGTATGATGCTTGTCCATAACATGTTGTGTTCACATAAAAAATTTCATGATCATTGGATTCATTTCCGTTTTAATGTGGATTTTCTATGTTTGATATCCAATTTTGATCACATTGTTTGCCTTTGCTTTATCTTGTTCAATTGATGGCTTTGCTTATTGATTTGGCTTTGATCCTTTTGAGGCCTTCTTCTTGTTTGATTAAATGTGCTTCATATGTATTGTTAGCTGCTGTTTTGACTATTTGCCTTGCCTTTGACCCTAGTCTTTGTACTAGTGGTTTGTACTCACCAATTGTGTTTGTGTTTCAGGTATTTAGCACTAATGGTTGGTTTGGCCTCATTACTTGAGATGCCAATTGCTTTGATCACTAACTCTTGCTGTTTTGTAGGTCAATTGATATGGTGAAACCATTTGAGTGCTTGCACTTATGCCTTGCTTTGTGTAACACTGTTGATTGGTTTTGTCTGTTTTCTGATTGTTTGTCGGAGTTACTAATTGACTAGCCTTTTGTACAGGTACATTAGTCGCTTTTAGCTCTTGCTTGAGCTTTGCTTTGGTTTGTGGTTGGTATTCCACTTAGGTAACCATTCTCTTTCTCCATGTAGTCTGGAAGCCCTGTCGCTTTTTTGGCAGGCGTTTGGCTGAAGCCCTCCTTAAGAGGCAATGTCTGTGTGTGTTTATATTTGTGCCAAAGACCTCTAAATGAGGCATGTTGTTTGTTAAGTCCTCCTAAGTGAAGAGGCAATTGACAGATAGAAGGGATTAGCAATCAATCCCCTGTTAGTCGTTGAGTCGTTCACTATGCTCGCACTACGTGCTGATGCTCTTGAACCTAACCCAAGATCCTTGTATAGAGTCAGTCAAGTGGAATAGGGTCCCTCATTCTGGACCCCCACGCTTTCATTGATTGGAGCTCACCCAGGCCAGGGTTAAGAGCCTGAGGTCTCATCCTCAGTATCATTTTGATCTGCTCACCCTGACGTTCAATGTCAGTGGTTAAGAGCTCCTGTTTACCTTTGCATTTTGGCTTGTTTGTTGAGGTTGATATGACCCCTTGACTAAAGCCCACCTTTTTTGTCTGAGCCTCTTGTTTGTATATAGAGTGTGATGATTGCTTTTGATATGTTTATCTGCTTTCCACTCCTCACCTCCTTTTCTGTAGGAGTCGTACGATTAACTTCCAAGGAAGTTGAACGTATGTAGAGATAGACTTGAGTTGACTCACTTCCCGTGTGAGTCAAACTCTTGTTAGAGACCTCAATCTAGGGTTATTGTTTGCATGACAACTATTAGGCTCGAGTCAGTCTCCCTTTTAGTTTATTATTCCCCTGGTCTCTGGTTAGGAGAGAGTTTCTCCCCTGTTGAGGGGAACTACGTCGCCCTGATCCTTATACCAGATGAGGTACGTAGGCAGGAGATCGAGCAAGATCTCTCCGGGCACCCTTTTTCTTTTTGTGTGCATTTTGCTTGACAGCTATTAGGTTCGAGTTCCAGACTCCCTATTAGTTTGTGTGTTCAACCTTTTGTTTCTTTTGACGTCTCAGCGTCTTCTTGGTGTTTGTGTGACAATTATTAGGCTCGAGTTCCAGACTCCCTTTTAGTTTGTCGGTTGGAGAACCTTTGGTGTTCACTGGTTAGCGATTGTTTATTTGTCTGGAGTCGGATGTAAGCCCAGCTATTGGCATTCTGTTTCCTGTTTGCTTTGTCTGGAGTCGGATGTAAGCCCAGCTATTGGCATTCTGTTTCCTGTTTGCTTTGTTTGGAGTCGGATGTAAGCCCAGCTTTTGGCATTCTGTTTCCTTGTTGAGTTTTGCTTTTGACGTCTCAGCGTCTCTGTTTTGTGTTTGTTTCAGCGTGCGTTAGCCGAACTACGACAACTCTGATTCTCATTCCAAATGAGATACGTAGGCATAGGATGCGATATCCTAGCGAGCACGTTTCCCATTTCCCCGAACTACGTCGACTTTGATGTTTGTTTCTGACAAACTACGTAGGCCCAGGATGCGACATCCTGCCGAGTCCGCTTCCTCCATCTCCTTTCACCTGTTTTATTATTCCAGTGTGTGCATTTCTTTGAGCAGTATTCAGCAACCTTTTCCTATTCTTTTGAGCGTGGATCGCGTCGAGTACGGCGGACGTGAGGGGTGCTAATACCTTCCCCTTGTGTAACCGACTCCCGTACCTTGCAATCTATGGTCGTAAGACCGTTCCTTTTCCCCTTCTTAGGTTAGTCCCGCGCTTCCTTTCCTTCATAGGATGAATAGCGTCGGTGGCGGCTCTGTAAACTTGTTTTTTCCCGCCGGTTATTTTTTCGCGTTGCGACACATGTAATAAAGGGAAATTTTTTAGAAATAGCTTGTAAACCTATCTTAGAAATGTGGCCAAGTCTAGAATGCCAGAGGTTACATGTATTTTGAGAAACAAAATTACATGAATTATTGACAGAAGAATTGCTAACAGAAGAATTGCTAGGCAAGGATTCAAGAACATAGAGCCCTCTATGCAAGCTAGTTATACCAATCATTGCCTTGGAATGATTCTGCACAATATGGCAAGTATTAGCACTGATCTGAACAGAACAATGATTACAATCTACAAGTTTTGCTATGGAAATAAGGTTCACATTAAAGCTAGGAACATAGAGAACATTGTGAAGGGTGAGAGAGGGTGAAATGGCAACTATGCCAGAAATGGAAGTTGTGACCTGTGATTCATCAGGGAGAGTAACATGTATGGGAATTATGCTCTTATGTGTAATAAACGATGACAGATCAAAAGAAAAATGGTCAGTGGAACCAGTATCAAGGATCCATAAAAGAGGATTCTTACCATTGACATTGCTGGAATGAGAAGTCATGACAAAGGGAGAGGTATTGACAGAATTGACAACAGGGTTGGACTTGGATTGTTGAAGCAAAGCTAAGATGTTGTCATACTGCTCTTTAGTAAAACCAAATGATGGTGTGGTTGAACCTTGAGGAGATGCACTAGACGTACTGTCAGTATTTGCTGCAGCTGCAGAAATGCCTTGAGATTTCGCTTTGTTTCGAAATCCTGGAGGGTATCCATGCTTAATGAAGCATGTCTCAACAGTGTGATTGTTGCACCCACAGTGAGTAAAAACACGGTTGTTGCTTCTCTGAGCATTGGAATTCTGATTTCTGGGACGAGAAGAGTTTGTGCCTTGTTTAGAGGCATAGTTGCCTTCATGTGCCTGAACCTGCAATGCAGAAGCATCTTCAGCAGAACCTGCAGGAGCAACAACACTAGATGCCACACTATCCATTTCACGTTCTTGTTGAATTACAAGAGAAAAAGCTTTGTTGATGTCAGGTAATGGATTTATCATCATGATCTGAGATTTGGACTGAGCAAATTTTTCAGATAATCCTTTAAGAAAATGTATAACGTAATCTTGTTCCCTATACATCTTAACAGAAGCTATAGCACCACACGAGCAAGGGATTGCGCAAGAGAAAAAAGGAATTGGCCGGTAATTCTCAAGTTCATCCCACATTACTTTCAGCTGAGTGAAATAGTTAGAGACGTCGAGAGTACCTTGCCGGAACTTGTATAGATCTTCTTGAATGTCAGAGATGCGGAAGATGTCGCCGTGAGAAAACCGTATCTGCAAGTTGTTCCAAACGCCAGTGGCATTGTCAATCCATAGAATCGATTTCGCAATTGACTCCGAGATTGAACGCTGAATCCACGCAAGAACCATGGTATTACAACGAATCCATGGCGCATATAGAGAATCAGATATCGGTGGCTTGGCTAGGGTTCCGTCGATGAACTTCTCCTTGTTCTTGGAGATCAGCGCGATGTGCATAGAACACGCCCAAGTGTGATAGTTCTTGTCCGTGAGAGGAGGCGTAACGAGAACAAGAGCGGGATTCTCATTAGGACGAAGATAATACGGATTTGCAGAATTGGTTGTGAAATCGGCATAGCTCTGGTTTGCCATTAAAGAATCAAAGAAAACAAGAAATAAAAGGTGAGATCGGAGAAGAAGAGGAAAAACGAGAATAGAGAAGACGATCGCAGCAAAAGGAAGCAATGGCTACCAGAGCTTCTAAAGCTTTGATACCATGTTAACAATGGTGGAAATCGTGTAACAGAATAACAGAAAAACTGTTAAGGGATGAAGAAGAAGCATTGTAAAGAAACTTTTCTTGTGTATCATTGATAAAAAAGGAAAAGATTACAAGATAAGAGTTTATATACAAACACTAAGAGACTCAATAAGAAGTAGCCAACTGTACAGTATATTATCCTATAGTAAAAAGAATAAAAGAATAATATAAGCTATTCTAATAATCTACACAGGTCACTCCAAAAACTAAAGAGCATCTATGATTTCAACTTTCATTCCATTTGTGTGAGATTGAATATTATCAATTTGAGCTTTGCTGGCGATTTTCTGCTGTTTGCTAGAGGGGATAATAGATCTATAGAGCTTCTTATCAATGCCTTCAATAACTTCTCCAAATCTACTGGTCTCACTGTGAATCCCTTGAAGTGTAGAGTCTATTTTGGTGCAGAGTAACCTTTGCCATGACCAATATTTGGATGCAATGCATCCCTCTTCCCAAAAAGCTTCTTCAGGAAATCAATGTTATTTGTAGAACTTGTGGACACGTGGTGAGACTATCACTAGGAAAACCCCTGGAATAAGATTTGTACCCCTAAAGATCAAGGTGGATTGAACCTTATATCCCTTGAAGAGTGAAATGTCGCCCGAATATTGCGGTGTATTGGGCTGGATCCTTGTGATTGTCTTGTATTATCTGATTTTTGTTTAATCAAAAAAATATATATATATATTATATATATATATATATATATATATAATATATATATATATATAATTATTATTCACTTTCAGTGTAAAAAGTTTCACACCGTCGATTCATCATCATCACCCGTTTGCTTTAATTTATAGGTTTATAAAATAAAAATCAAAGTTATTTTAATATTCAACGTCTAAAATTAAATTATATATATATATTAATAATATCATTTTATATTAACAAAATTTTATAAACAAAATTTTAATTCTCCAATTTTTTTTTGACAATTTTCATTTTTAATTAATATCATTTTTCTCTTGTTTTTAATATATATTTTTATAAAAAATAGTTTTGATCTCACGATACTTATGGATTTCATTTTTATTTTATTAATAATAAAAAAAGCTAGGACCGAAGAAAAGCTTATCTTCTAAAAAAAGGCGAATGAGGGTTAAGAGATTAGTGTGAATCCCGATATAATATATTATAACTTAAATTGAAATTTGTGTTAGATAAAATAATTCATTTTAGAAAAAGAATTTTTTTTTATCTAAAAGATAGTAAAAGAATTGAAATTCTCACTAAAATCTATTTTTTTAGGAAGTGTATAGACTGAAATAAAATCAGAGAATGTGTAAAGACTCTTGAATAGATGATTAGTTAAGATTGTTAGATTAAAATAAAATTAAAGAAATAGATCTGGAGTAATTCTATTAATTTACCTTAACTTTTCTTCTTTATTTTTTCTTTAGGTCGACTTTGACTACAACTGGTTTGTTAGAATCGTTGTGGTACTTCATTTTCAGGTGGATGAGGGAGATCACAACGCTTAAAGCTACAAAGAACTGTCGAACGAGAATGTCGTTGTAGATGTTTTTGCATGTTTTATTTAAATAACCATGTTTTTCAAAAAAAATTACCATATTTCCCTACAATATACTAAATGTCAGACACACTCACGCATGTACTAAAAAATGCACTTATGCGTCACACACACCGACGCATGCACCACCAATGTGCCACTAGGCCTGACATATGTGTTTTAAGTCAAAGAGGAGGTGCAATAGGTCTGGAGATTATGTGTATTTGCATTTTTTTATTTTTTAAATTAAATTTACAATTAAATAATAATAATAAAATTAGGAAATAAAAAAGTTAAATACTAATATTATTTAATTTAAATAGAATTACATGCGGGGAAATTTGTACACATACTTTTAACGACCCGCTTGATCCTAACGATCACTGGTTCCACACTTTGGCAATGTCCTTTGCCGTTGAGGCCTCCCACAATTCTCCCGAGGTGTTTGGTGCCTCCCATGATTCACCTGAGGTGTTTGGTGTTTGGTCCCTAGGATATTAGTGTTATCCGTGAAATTTAGCATCTTTAGTCAGTTATATTGGGATGCGCTTTCATAACCGAGTTTGATGTGAAGGAGAACGGCGATCCAAAACGCAGCGGAATTAAAATTTCTCCTTTAATGATCCTTATGAATGGGCATGATCAGTGATAGAATCGTTACCTCTTGTGGCGATTATAACCTTTGATGCAGATCTACGGAGCGATCATGAACGTTGAACAATGACAACGCCTTTATTCTGTCCACACGAACAGATTCCTTCAATCTCAATGCTAGCTACTACAAATGAAGGCTCTGAGTGAGAGAGAGAGAGAAACGAAACTGCAACTGCGCAAATGCTTCTACACAAGGGTTCTATTTATAGAACCACTTGTGTGGGTTGCAAGCTAAAAAGCCCAGTCAAGTGTGTGTGGCCCATATCTTATAATATGCCAAAATCACTTAAGCGCGTGGTACCTTACCATATTTCGTATTCTGTTTAAGTACACTATACCTTACGATGTTCTACAATTCACTTAAGTGCACCGTACCTTACGGTGTTCCTTAGTTACTCTATCTCTCATCAATCTGTCCTTTGTGTGTGACCTTGTAGGTTTTTGCGGCATTGGCAATTATATTAAATCACGTATTTAACATAATAAACAGTGAGCGGTATCTAGCAACACATCACTGCTACCCAAGACACGAAAATGTCATGTGATCTGACAAATCCTTCTGTGATAATACTAATATGCATAATTACCCTTTTGCCCTTATGTCTATATTGAACACAAGGCATAGACTGTGTCATCCTTGTCCAGTTCAATATTGGGCCCATAGACATTTATCCTGTTACGCAGGATGGGCAAATTCCATCTAGGTCACTCATGTCCCTTAGCATGCTTCGTGGAGTACCCATCAATTGTCTTTATGGTCATCCAATTACGGATAATGTTTGATCAGTAATAAGACACTCGACTCTACATCTAGGGTCCATAGTGGTTTCAGGTCGAAGGGTGGTATACACCATTATCACCATGAGAATAACTTATGATACTTTGCATAACATTCTATATAGTATTCTCATAGCGGGCCAATCCAGTATAAATATTACTCTTAATATTCATACCTATGTTTAAGACTTGATAACTCCTTATCCATGATCCATGAGATGTAATCATCAGTCTATATACATAATAGTCTTAATGCTTTAATGTTATCCCACTTCACAATAAAGCTCGACTACAGATACTTAAAGAATAGTGTCCTTATGTTTAATGTGATCTCATGATTAAGTCACACTTGATACATTAAACGGACTATCTATTCTAGGGACTTTATTAAACAAACATAATAAAGAAAAAGCCTTTTATTATTAATAAATAATTTGATACAAGTACCAAAAAGTATTGGCCTATAGGGCTTACACCAACAATCTCCCACTAGCACTAGAGCCAATCAGGCATACCCCTAATGCCCATAGATCTAGTATGGCCATCATGCTTCTACTGCGCAAAAGGCTTTGTCAGTGGGTCAACAATATTGTCAAGTGTAGGTACTCTGCATATTTTCACATCTCCTCTATTTATTATCTCTCGAATGAGGTGATAACGCCTAAGTATGTGTTTGGATCGTTGGTGAGATCTAGGCTCCTTAGCTTGTGCGATAGCACCATTGTTATCACAATAGAGACCAATGGGATACACAATGCTAGGAACTATGCCAAGTTCACTAATGAACTTTTTGATCCAAACAGCTTCCTTTGCTGCACTTGAGGCAACAATATACTCGGCATCGGTTGTAGAATCAGCAATTGTATCTTACTTTGAACTTTTCCAGCTCACAGCACCACCATTTAAGCAAAACACATAACCAGATTGCGATCTAAAGTCATCCTTATCTGTCTGGAAGCTAGCATCAGTGTATCCAATTGCAACCAACTCTTCCTGACCTCCATATATCAAGAATGAGTCCTTAGTCTTTCTCATATACTTAAGGATATTCTTGACAGCTACCCAATGAGCATCACCAGGATCAGATTGGTACCTACTCGTTGCACTTAAAGCATACGAGACATCTGGTCGAGTACATAACATGGCATACATGATAGATCATATTGCAGATGCATATGGAATCTTATTCATGCGATCCCTTTCTTCCTTAGTTAAAGGGGATTGTGTTTTTGATAGACATAAGCCATGTTGCATAGGTATGAATCCTTTCTTGGAATCATGCATATTAAAGCGTCTCAGCACTTTGTCTATGTACGTACTCTGACTTAGGCCAAACAGTTTTTATGATCTATCTCTATAGATTCTGATTCCTAATATATAGGCTGCTTCACCTAGGTCCTTCATAGAAAAGCATTTCCCCAACCAAAACTTTACTTGTTGCAGGGTAGGGACATCGTTTCCAATGAGTAATATGTCATCTACATTGAATACCAGGAAAACGATCATGCTCCCACTAACCTTCTTGTAGACACAAGGTTCATCTTCGTTCTTGATGAATCCATATTGTTTTACCGTTTCATCAAAACAAAGATTCCAGCTTCTGGAAGCTTGCTTCAATCCATAGATTGACCTTTGTAACTTACATATCTTTTGGGCTTCTTCTGGTATGTCAAATCCTTCAGGCTGTGTCATGTACACATCCTTAAGAAGATTCCCATTAAGGAAAGCATTTATGGCATCCATCTGCCATATTTCATAATCATGATATGCAGCGATAACAAGTAAAATCCGAATAGATTTAAGCATTGCAACTGGTGAAAAGGTTTCATCATAGTCAACCCCATGAATTTGTTTAATCCTTTTGCAACCAGTCGTTCCTTATAGGTATGTACCTTACCATCCATGTCAGTCTTCTTTTTGAAGACCCACTTGCATCCTATAGGGTTAACTCCTACAGGAGGCTCTACCAAGGTCCAAACTTGGTTTGTGTACATGGAATCCATTTCAGATTTCATGGCTTCTAGCCACTTCTCAGACTCGAGACCAGTTATGGCCTCTTGGTAGGTCACATGCTCATCTTTATCCATGAGTAATACATCACCTTGATCAGTTATGAGATATCCATATCTCTCAGGTATGTGATGTATCCTGCTTGACCTACGCTGGTCTTGTTCTACTTGAGCAGGTTGCTCTTCCACAACTACTTGTGTTTCCTGCTCTAATTCCTCCATAGGTGTATCGATGCTTTGTGATTCTTGAATTTCTTCAAGCTTTACTTTCCTCCCATTGATTCCTTTGGAAATTAAATCCTTTTCTAGGAAAACTCCAGTTCGAGCGACAAACACTTTGCCCTCAGAAGGATTGTATAAGTAATACCCTCTTGTTTCTTTAGGATACCCCACAAATAAGCATTTGTCAGATTTGGGCTCAAGCTTAGTTGAAATTTATCGTTTCACATAAACTTCGCAACCCCAAATCTTCATGTAAGACATATGTGGTTTCTTACCACTCCATATCTCATATGGTGTCTTCTCAACCTTTTTGGGTGGAACACGGTTAAGTGTGTAAGCTGCTGTCAATAGTGCATGTCCCCAAAAGGAGTTTGGAAGATCGGCGTGACTCATCATGGATAGGACCATGTCTAACAAGGTTCGATTTCTTCTCTCAGATACACCATTCCATTGGGGTGTTCCAGGAGAAGTAAGTTGGGATAGGATCCCACACTCTTTCAGATGGTCATCAAACTCTAGGCTTAAATACTCACCACCTCGATCTGATCGAAGAGTTTTAATATTCTTACCTAGTTGGTTTTGTACTTCATTCTTGAATTCCTTAAACTTTTCAAAGGACTCTGATTTGTGTTTCATTAAATACACATAACCATATCTACTGAAATCATGAGTAAATGTGATGAAGTATTGAAAACCTCCTCTGGCTGGTATCTTCAGTGGTCCACATACATCAGTATGTATGAGGGCCAAAAGATCATTAGCTCTTTCACCTTTTCCTGTGAATGAAGACTTTGTCATCTTTCCAATTAAACAAGATCTGCATGTCTCATATGATTCATAATCAAAAGAGTCCAAGAGTCCATCTTTATGGAGTTTGGAAATGCGTTTCTCATTTATGTGGCCTAATCGACAATGCCAAAGGTAAGTTGGATTTAACTCATTAGGTTTCATCCTTTTAGTATTAATGTTATAAATAGGCATTTCAAGATCAAGGACATATAGTCCATTGTTCATTTGTGCAGTAGCATAGAATATATCATTCAAATAAATTGAGCAACAATTGTTCTTTATTATAAATGAAAAACCAAACTTGTCCAAACAAGAAACGGAAATAATATTCCTGCTAATTGCAGGTACATAATAACAGTTCTCTAACTGAATTATTAAACCACTAGGTAAAGTCAATACATAAGTTCCTACGGCTAAAGCAGCAACCTTTGCTCCATTGCCAACTCGTAGGTCAACTTCACCTTTTGCCAAATCTCTACTCCTTTTTAGTCCCTGCACATTGGTACAAATGTGAGAATCGCATCCAGTATCTAATACCCATGATGCAGAAGTAGATAAATTAACTTCAATAACAAAAATACCTGAAGTTGAAGTCTCTACTCCATTCTTCTTATCTTCTAGGTACTTTGGGCAGTTTCTCTTCCAGTGTCCGGTCTTACCGCAATGGAAGCAGGTGCCTTCTTTTGCTATGCCTCCACTAGGATTCAAAGCAGCAACAGTGGGTTTGGGTTTGGCAACTTCCTTGCTTTTCCCTTTATCACCCTGCTTGGTGGGCCTTTTGTTCTGTCTCTTTCCATTTCCAATCATCAGAATGGACTTCCCTTTTGACTTCAGATTCTGCTCAGCAGTTCTTAACATGGCTAGCAGTTCAGGAAGAGATTTGTCCATATCATTCATATTGAAATTTAGGACAAATTGACTGAATCTATCTGGCAATGATTGCAAGATCAAATCAGTCGCAGGTTCCTTTCCGAGGGGAAAACCCAACCTCTCAAGGTTTTCCACATACCCAATCATCTTGAGCACATGGGGACCTACAGGGGCTCCCTTAGCTAACTTGCCTTGAAAAAGGGCTTTTGAAACTTCAAACCTTTCATGCCTTGCTTGCTCTTGATAGAGCATCTTCAGGTGTTCGATCATATCGAATGCTGCCGTGTTCTCATGTTGCTTTTGCAACTCTGAGTTCATGGTAGCTAGCATGAGACAAGCAGTTTCATTGGCATCATCGACATGCTTCTTATAAGCATCTCTTTCTGCCTTAGGTGCAAAACTAGGAGGTTCCTCTTCAGGAATAGGTTTCTCCAAGACATACAACTTTCTATCATGTTTGAGGACAATCCTCAGATTTCGGTGCCAATCCAAAAAATTTGTCCCAGACAATTTTTCCTTGTCAAGGATTGATCGCAAAATGTTGTTAGAGATGTTTGTTGTCATGGTAATCTACATGAAAATAATGAAAATATAAGTATCAATAACATATTTAATTAGGCCTTTAATTAAATATGCTCCCACTATTTTACTCAAAACAAATGACCCTCATCATTTGATTCGGAAAATCCCGTTGGAAGATTTTCTAGTGGGTCAAGATCCATATTTCACTTTGTTTTAAGTCCGCGTAGGCGGATTACACAAAACTAGGTTATTTAGGTAGGAACTCCTTCCAATTGTATCTAATACAACTCTCGAATATTTTAGTTGGGTGAATAACTCCTTATTCCAATCCATCACATGGATCATTTCCAACTCTTGCTTCTAAACATATATAATCTTATTATAATTTGTTTAGTTAAGTTTGACCCATTGTTTTAACAATTGGATATTACAATTATCCCATCGCACCTTACTAATATAGAACATGCACCTCGCGTAGGCGAAACCTACATTATCCGATACTAGTCTTGATGAGTGCTAAAGCTTGGAAAGCATAAACTTAATATTTAATTTGAGGGAATTTGCAATTATTCTGATCTCACCGACTTATTTATCATATAAATCGTTTCTCACATGCATCAACATACATACATAATGAAACAGTTATGGCCCCTGACGTAATTGTTCTCCCAAGCCAATGAGAGAACCTAAGCTAACCTAATAACGATCTAAGCTTCTCCAAGCAAGATCTTCAAGGTTGTCCTCCTTTGATATTGAATTCTTCTCTTTCTTCATAAATTACATTACATAAAAGAAACTCGTTTTACATACGAGGGAGTGAGATGAGAAAAGAAGTTACATTATCAGATTAAAAGAGAGGCACGACACGCAGATCGTATTTTAAAACCCAAAACAAAATAAAGGAAAACTAAGACCATAACCGATCACCACAAGACAATAATAATAAACACATTATTATTATTAATTATAATTCTTTTAATTAATTAAAACCAAATTAAATTTCGGCGACCGATCACACTACGCAGAGTTAGCCAGGGGTCCGCTGCCCGTTCAGCGGACTGGGGTCAAGGGGGCAGCGCCCCTGGCCGAAAATTTTAATGAACAATTCATTTGAAATCGATGTCATTTTTCGCATCAACACTTGATACTTTAAAGCACAACTCTTGAGCAGTCACAACCCTAATCGCATAACTCTTTGACAACACAACCCTTGTGCCGTCATTAACCCTAATGCATCAATTTCAGACCGTCAAACACATCTCGATTGTTGATTCAATATGATTGATCAATACATCATTGCTTCACCATACTAATGTCGTGTTGATTCTAAGTGTTGGCAGCAATTTTGGTAAAACAAAGAGTGTTCACAAGATGTTATGTGTGATGTCTTAACATGAGATATCCTATGTACCTGCTGGAGTTCAAGACCATGTCAGTGCATGATTGTTTTCAGAATGCCACATATAATGCCATGGCTTCTGATAATGGTTGTACCTGCTGGAGCTTAAATGAAAGACATGTTCATGCATGATTGTTTCAGATGACATACACAAGGTCATGGCATCTAATATGGTTGTACCTGCTGGAAGTTATAAAAGGAATTATTGGATTATATAGGATTTTTCCAGGATGTCAGACCCGATGTCATGACATCCTGTACACAGAACATTCAGTGTGAATGTCTGGTGTTTTTGTGATTGCACAATTAATGGCAATCTTTGTATGATTGAAGATCTGATTAGCTGGCGCATTCAATCATGGATTACAACCCGTTTAACTTATTTTCCAAGGAGATCTAACCAGCTGTTATAAAAAGATTTGATTGGAAAATAGATTTAGGGTTTTCAAGATGTCCAAGCCCAGCTGAAAGCTTCTATAAAAAGGGACTTAGAAAACCTGTTTTACAACACAACCAATACTGAGCGAAATATAGAGAGAGCTAGGGTTTGTGTCTGTTTAGTCGTAAGAATTGTAAGCCATTCAAGTCATCTTTTAATGATTGAATTGGACTGATTTGTGATTGTAATTTGTCACTCTATAGCTGTTAAGCAAGAGTATGTGTCTACTTGATCAAAGCTGTGAAGCAAGATCAAGTGTGTGTCTTCTTGATCAAAGTTGTGAAGCAATATCAAGAGTGTGTCTTCTTGATTGAAACTGTGAAGTAAAATCAAGAGTGTGTTATTGAAAACTGTTTTCTTTTCTCAAGGGATTATTGTTTAAGACCACAGGTGTGATTGTAGGGAAGTGAGTGGGTTCTCATATCTAAGAGTGCTTAGGTAGAAATTGCACGGGTAGAGATTAGGTGAGAAAGACTGTAACTTGGTGAAGTGTACGGAGAGTCTTTGAACTGATTCTATTTTAGTGAATCTCCTTCCTGGCTCGGTAGCCCCCAAATGTAGGTGAGTTGGACCGAACTGGGTTAACAATTGCTTGTGTCTTTTGCATTACCTTTCTTTATCTTTCTTCTGTTAGTGTAATTCAGATATTAGTGTCGTGACATTGCATTTGACATCTCATATCTGATACCAGAATTTCAATTGGTATCAGAGCAGGCATCCTACTCTGGTTCTGGGTGAGATCTAGGGACAATACTTTCTGGTATAATGGAGAGAGATAGAGGATCTGTTCATAGACCACCAATCATGGATGGTTCAAACTATGACTATTGGAAACCTCGAATGGTAGCCTTTCTAAAATCTCTTGATAACAAGGCTTGAAAAGTTGTGTTAACAGGCTGGGTGCATCCTGTCATTACTAAAGAAGGAGAAGCCACTACTAAGAAGAAGCCTGAAGAACAATTGTCCAAGGAGGAAGATGATCTAGCTCTTGGAAACTCTAAAGCATTGAATGCAATATTCAATGGGGTAGACAAGAATATTTTCAGGTTGGTAAACAACTGTGAAGTGGCCAAAGATGCTTGCGACATTCTCAAGACCACTCATAAGGGCACCTCTAGGGTAAAGATGTCTAGACTTCAGCTGCTCACCTCCAAGTTTGAAAACTTAAGGATGAAAGAAGATGAAAACATTCATGAATTTCACATGAGTATCCTTGAAATTGCTAATGCCTCAGGAGCCCTGGGAGAGAAGATGACAGATGAAAAACTGGTAAGGAAAATACTCAGGTCACTCCCTAAGAGATTTGTAATGAAGGTGACTACCATAGAAGAGTCTCAAGACATTTCCAACATGAGGGTAGATGAGCTAATTGGTTCCCTCCAAACCTTTGAGATGGGACTGAATGATGGTTTTGAAAAGAAAACAAAGAGCATGGCCTTTATGTCTAACACAGAAGAGGAAAAGAGTCAGGAGGTTGATGAAGATTTGGTCAATGAAGTAGCAATGTTGGGAAGACAGTTCAATAAACTGTTGAAAAAGATGGATGTAAGATCTAAGACAAATGTCAAGAACATCTCATCTGACATCAGTAAATCCAACAATGTTGGAAGAAGAGCAAGATCAGATGAGAAGCTCAAAGAAGGAAAAGAGGTACAGTGCTATGAATGTGATGGGTATGGACACATCAGGACTGAATGTGGAACCTACCTCAGGAAACAGAAGATGAGTCTTGCTGCCACTTGGTCTGATGAGAGTGAAACAGAGGAGGCTGCAAATCTTGTGACTGCTTTGACAAGAAGATGGGGATCTGATGAAGACTCAAGTGATGGTGAAGTAACCTTTGAAGAATTGGCCTCTACCTATAGAAAGCTGTGTCACAAAAGTGTAGAGCTGTGCAAACAGGTTGAAAACCATAAGAAGGAAATAACTCAACTTGAGAATGAGAAGGTAGAATACTTGGAAACCATCTCCAATTTACAAACAGAAGCAGTGGTTCTGAATGCCAAGCTAGTTGAAAATCCACAAGCTGAAAGTCAGAAGATAGCACAGCTGGAAAGTGAGAAGGCAGACCATGTGAAAACCATCTCTAAGTTGAAAACTGAAGTCATGTTTCTAAATTCTAAACTAGAAGAGATGACCAAGTATGTAAGGATGTTAAGTAATGGATCTGACTCCTTAGACAAGATACTCCAAACTGGACAAATAACAGGAGACAAATTTGGCATTGGGTATAATGACTCAAAGCCTGAGAGCAGTTACACTGGCGCCAAATCTCAAGCCAAACCTAAGTGCATCCATAATAAAAGTAAACCTGTGATGTCACATCGTATGTCACAACACCAGAGGAGAAAACAGCAGAAAGGGAAACACCAAAGATGGAGATGCCATCATTGTGGGAAATTTGGTCATCTGAAGTCGTTCTGCTATAAACTGTATGGTTATCCTAGGCCTGCTCATCATCAGAATCACTATCAATCCAGACCCAAACAGCACAGGCCTATCATTAAGAAGAAATGGATTCCTAAGACTAATGTTACAAGTTTGATAGCTCACATTCCCCTCAGAATCTCAGCCAAAGAAGAGTGGTACTTTGATAGTGGATGTTCCAGACACATGACTGGAAACCAAGACCTGCTAACTGATCTGCATCATCATACCATAAGCCATGTAACCTTTGGAGATGGAGCAAAAGGTGAAATCTAGGGAACAAGTAAGCTTGATTGTCTTGGAATTCCTAAACTTGACAAGGTTCTTCTAGTTAAGGGCTTGACTGCAAATCTAATAAGCATCAGTCAACTATGTGATCAAGGTCTGAATGTTAACTTCACCAAAACTGAATGTCTAGTCTTCGACAAAAATAGTGAAGTGATTATGAAAGGAATCAGGACCAAAGACAACTGCTACATGTGGAGCTCTCAAATGGATTATCCCTTAAAGTATTCCTATGTCAAAAAGGAATGGATAAAGATGAGTATAGATGCTATCAAGAGTGATGAAAAATAAGTCTGTGGGAAATGTCAGACAAAGATGTCACACCAGAAGCTCAGACTTAACCTCACCTTCATAGGAGAAAAGGTTATGATGGCTCAAACAACTAAGAGGATAGATCAAATAGGTGGACATGTGACCAGTCATAGGCAGAATGAAACTGTTGGGACTAGGCCACAGGGGACTATATGTTTATCTCAAAGCAAAAATGCCAAGAACAATGTGGAGAAGATTGGGATGACACCTGCTCCTACACATGTGAAAGATATAGAAGATGGAAGCAGTTGGGCTCAATTGGGTTGGATGAAACTATTGATGATTACATACAATGTCACACACGACGTCATGACATTGTATTATGACAACCTGAATGCTGAAACTAGGTCCAAAAATCAGATTCAGCACAGATGGACAAAGTACTATTTTTGCTATTATCACTTCATTAGAAAATTCATGGAAGATAAATTCAGAGGTCTAAAGCATGGACTGGAACTAGCAGATAAGGTTGCAAGGAATTTGGGTGAAATTCAAATTGAATATGAGGGAGGGAAATTAGGGATTTGGACTCTTGTGAAATTATGGCAATTAAAGTGGAAAAATAAAGGAAATAAAAATAGTGTCTTCCCTTTTAAAAGGAAGAGCCACATTAATGATAAATCATTCCCTAGCATTGAAAATAGTATCTATTCCCTCATCACACGCTACCTAAACACAACAGTCTCTATCTCCATTCAACTTCTCAGAGAAGCTCAGCTAGGGAAAAGAAACTTCTCTCAAAAGTCCTACAACATGTCTCAACATCCATCATCATCTGGTTCAAAATCCTCTCACCATGCAAAGATTTTCTCCATGGAGTTTCTAGATGAAGACGTGATGGACGTTACTCCACTTTGCGCGATACCAGGCGACACCCCATGTCCCTCCTCCAAGGCTGGAGATAAGCAAGGTAATACCCCTGGTAACTCTTCTCTTCCAAAAGACATGCATTATGCTGATCGTGCCATAAGGAACCTAGTCACTAGGATTCTAAGTGAAGGGCATGAAGTCAAAGGGGTTTCTACCCCTCTGTCCAGAAGGGACCCTTCTCCTGAGGAGGAACCTCATGCTGATAAAGATGATGATTCATCTAGATCATAAAAGGAAGTGGCTACTGAGGGGCTATGCTCTCTAGGTAAAACCCCACCGAGCAAGAAACCAGCAAATATGTCTCAGGAGAATATTATTGACCTAGAGGAAGAAAGCTCTGAAGAAGAGGATCATCCTTTGGTCCATCTTGTAAAACCTAGTGTAGTTGAGAAATTGAGAACTAGGAAAGGGAAAAGTGTGGCTAAAATGAGAACAGCAAGAGTGAAAAAGGTTGCTGGTGTAGGACCATCAAAATCCTGGAGCAAAGTTGAAGTTAGGAAAAGGAAAGAAAGAGACAGTTTTGACTCTGAGGAGGATGTCAAAGACGATGTCCCATACATCTCCCCTGCTAAAAGGCAGGTTGTTCAGAAGTCTTCTGGCAAAGTTGTTGTTGTGCACCTAGACAATATCTCCTTTCATTTAGAAGATGGTGCTGCAAAATGGAAATTTGTCATTCAGAGGAGGATAGTTGTTGAAAGAGAGCTTGGAAAAGAGGCTGTAGAGGTAAAGGAAGTTATTGATTTGATCAAATATGCTGGACTAATGAAGACTGTGGTAGCTCTACCCCAATGTTATGAGGGGTTGGTAAAAGAGTTTATTGTGAATATCCCTGAGGATATTTATGAAAAGAGCAGCAGGGAGTTCTGCAAGGTGTTTGTAAGGGGAAAATGTGTGAAATTCTCACCAAGTATTATCAACAAGTTCCTAGGAAGAGGAAATGATGGAGGAGTGGACCTAGAGACTACAGACAATGAGGTCTGTAGGGTTATTACAGCTGGCCAAGTTAAGGAATGGCCTAGTAGGAATCACTTATCAGCTAGCAAGCTCACTGTCAAATATGCCATCTTACACAAGATTGGTTCAGCCAACTGGGTGCCTACTAATCATATCTCTACCATCTCCATTGTTCTTGGAAGAATCATTCATGCCATTGCAACCAAGATAAATTATGACTTTGGAAATTTTATATTTGATCAAACCATCAGACATGCCTCCACAAATGATGTGAAGTTACCCATTGCCTTCCCATCCATTATTTGTGGGATTATCCTGAGTCAACAACCAGGCATTCTTAATACAAAGGACATGCCAAGCAGAAGAAAACCCCCTTTATCCATTCATTATAAGTTGTTTGAGGGTAGTCATGTCAATGATGTTGTCATGACATCTGCTAGAAGGGAGCCTGCATCTCAAGGGAGCGTAATTGACCAACTAAAAGATACATGCAAGGAATTAGAGAATGGTATAAGGGTGGCCAAGGCAAGAAAAGAAGCTTTGGAAGTTATTATCTGCAGCATGGAAAAGGAAGAAATGGAGAAGGCTGCTAAGAATTCAGATGCAAAAGCCCAATTTAGTGGCAGTTCTGAAAGCTCTGAAGACTCTGAAGGTGAAGGTGAAGGTGAGGGTGATACTTCCTCTTCTGATTAATGGTTCCCCCCCTTTTGTGTTGAAGACTGAAGATTGTGTGAGGGGTGCTGTGTGGCTGTTGTGACTGTTGTTGTTCTGGCTCTGCTGTTTGGAAGACTGAAGTTTTATTGTTTTTTTGAAAAATGTGTATTTTGTGGCAGTCCTTATTGATGCATGTTTGTAATATTTTGGGCTCTTAGTGAGTTCCTTGGATTTGTTCATTATCTCAGCTATCACAGCTGTGTATAATGATGGTTTGTACTGCTTAACTATTATGTTTTAACATGTTTAATGTTATAACATATGTCCTAACATTCTCTGATAGACTAATTGACATTTATTTTGTCTAATTGGTCACCTTTGGTCAATTTTGACTAAAAAGGGGGAGAAGTGTTAATGTGGAATATGGAAGCAGTTGTGGAGTGGTGAGTTGTATGTAGCTGAACTGAAGGACAACTATTTTTGAAGGAAGTGCATAGGTGGTGAGTTGTATGTAGCTGAACTGAAGGACAACTATTTTTGAAGGAAGTGCACAGGTGTTAAAACAGAATGTGTTCTGTTTACAGATGTCAAAGAAGATGTCTGATATGGTGCACATGTGTTGACGTTGAAGCAGAGGTCAGAATGACATTCTGGCTGGTACAGGTGATGGAGTTACCGTAGCTGTTATGTTCATGGAAGATGTTTGATGTATGCACAGATTTAGGGGGAGAAGGAGTACCCTTGTGCATTTGTGTGTCTTACTAGTTGCATCCATAACTAGTAATTCTGTTTTTGTTGCACAAATTTAGGGGGAGGAGAAGTACCCTTGTGCATGTGTGTATTACTAGTAGCTATATCTAGTAATTGTATTTGCTTCTGCTGCTGTTTAAACTACTGTTATGTTGTTTAACTACTAATAGTTTACCTTGTGAACAAAAAGGACAGATATATGTTTTAGCCAAAATTTGCCAAAGGGGGAGTTTATTGATTCTAAGTGTTGGCAACAATTTTGGTAAAACAAAGAGTGTTCACAAGATGTTATGTGTGATGTCTTAACATGAGATATCCTATGCACCTGCTGGAGTTCAAGAACATGTCAGTGCAGGATTGTTTTCAGAATGCCACATACAATGCCATGGCTTATGATAATGGTTGTACCTGTTGGAGCTTAAATGAAAGACATGTTCATGCAGGATTGTTTCAGATGACATACACAAGGTCATGGCATCTGATATGGTTGTACCTGCTGGAAGTTATAAAAGGAATTATTGGATTATGCAGGATTTTTCCAGGATGTCAGACCCGATGTCATGACATCCTGTACATAGAACATTCAGTGTGAATGTCTGGTGTTTTTGTGATTGCACAATTAATGGCAATCTTTGTATGATTGAAGATCTGATTAGTTGGCGCATTCAATCATGGATTACAACCCGTTTTACTTATTTTCCAAGGAGATCTAACCAACTGTTATAAAAAGATTTGATTGGAAGATAGATTTAGGGTTTTCAAGATGTCCAAGCCCAGCTGAAATCTTCTATAAAAAGGGACTTAGAAAACCTGTTTTACAACACAACCAATACTGAGCGAAATATAGAGAGAGAGCTAGGGTTTGCGTCTGTTTAGTCGTAAGACTTGTAAGCCATTCAAGTCATCTTTTGATGATTGAATTGGATTGATTTGTGGTTGTAATTTGTCACTCTAAAGCTGTTAAGCAAGAGTGTGTGTCTACTTGATCAAAGCTGTGAAGCAAGATCAAGTGTGTGTCTTCTTGATCAAAGCTGTGAAGCAAGATCAAGAGTGTGTCTTCTTGATTGAAACTGAAGTAAAATCAAGAGTGTGTTATTGAAAAGTGTTTTCTTTTCTCAAGGGATTGTTGTTTAAGATCACAGGTGTGATTGTAGGGAAGTGAGTGGGTTCTCATATCTAAGAGTGCTTAGGTAGAAATTGCACGGGTAGAGATTAGGTGAGAAAGACTGTATCTTGGTGAAGTGTACGGAGAGTCTTTGAACTGATTCTATTTTAGTGAATTTCCTTCCTGGCTTGGTAGCCCCCAGATGTAGGTGAGTTGGACCGAACTGGGTTAACAATTGCTTGTGTACAGGATGTCATGACATCCTCCACTGTAAGGTCTGGGACATCGTCTTTAACATCCTCCTCAGAGTCAGAGCTGTCTCTTTCTTTCCTTTTCCCAACCTCAACCTTGCTCCAGGGTTTTGAGGGTCCTATACCTGCAGCCTTTTTCACTTTAGCAGCTCTCATTTTAGCCACACTTTTCCCTTTCTTAGTTCTCAGTTTCTCAGCTACACTAGGTTTTACCAGATGAACCAAGGGATCATCCTCTCCTTCAGAGCTTTCTTCCTCTAGGTCAATAATCTTTTCTTGAGGCACATTTGGTTTCTTGCTAGGTAGGGTTTTACCTAGAAAGCAAAGCCCTTCAGCAGCAACCTCCTTTTCTAATCTAGATGAGTCATTATCTTTATCAGCATGAGGTTTTCCCTCAGGAGAGGGTTCCCTTCTGGACAGAGGGGTAGAAACCCCTTCAACTTTATGCCCTTCACTCAGAATCCTGTGACTAGTCTCCTTATAGTACGATCAGCATAATACATGTCTTTTGGAAGAGAAGAGTTACCAGAGGTATTACCTTGCTTATCTCCAGCATTGGAGGAGGGACCTGTGGTGTCGCCCGATATCATGCACAAAGGAGTGACATCCATCACGTCTTCATCTATAAACTCCATGGATGAAGTCTTTGCATGTTGGGAGGATTTGGAACCAGATGATGATGGATGTTGAGACATGTTGTAAGACTTTTGAGAAAAGTTTCTTTGCCCTAGCTGAGCTTCTCTGAGCAGTTGAATGGAAATGGCGATTGCTGAGTTTAGGTAGCGTGTGCTAAGGGAATAGATACTATTTTCAAAGCTAGGGAATGATTTATCATTAATGTGGCTCTTTCTTCTAAAAGGGCAGCCATTATTTTTATTTCTTTTATTTAATTGCCTAATTTCTCAAGAGTCCAAATCCCTAATTTTCCTCCCTCATTTTGAATTTCACCCAACTTCCTTGCACCCCTGTCTGCTAGTTCTAATCCATGCTTTAGACTTCTGAATTTGTCTTCCACAAATTTTCTAATGGGGTGAAAATAGCAAGAACAATACTTTATCCATCTGTGTTGAATATGATTTTTGGACCTAGTTTCAACATTCAGGGTGTCATAATACAATGTCACGACATCGTGTGTGACATTGTATATAATCTGTAATAGTTTCATCCAACCTAGTTGAGCCCAACTGCTATCATCTTCTATACCTTTCACCTGTGTCATCCAAATCTCCTTCATGTTGTCCTTGGCCTTTTTGCATAGAGTTCCTTGTGGCTTAGTCCCAACAGTTCCATTCTGTATATGACTGGTCATATGTCCACCTGTTTGATCTAACCTCTCAGTTTTTTGAGCAATCATAACCTTTTCTTCTTTGAGCTTCTGGTGTGACATCTTTGTATGACATTTCCCCCAGCCTTGTTTTTCATCAACCATATGTAGAAATTGTCTTTGGTCCTGATTCCTCTCATAATTACTTCACTGTTTTTGTCAAAGATTAGACATTCAGTTTTGATGAAGTTAACATTCAACCCTTGATCACATAATTGACTGATGCTAATTAGATTTGCAGTCAAACCCTTAACTAGTAGAACCTTGTCAAGTTTAGGGACTCCACAACACTTAAGCTTTCCTATTCCCTTGATTTCCCCTTTTGCTCCATCTCCAAAGGTTACATTGCCTATGGTATGATGATGCAGATTAGTTATCAGGTCTTGGTTTCCAGTCATGTGTCTGGAACAACCACTATCAAAGTACCACTCTTCTTTGGCTGAGATTCTGAGGGGAATGTGAGCTATCAGACTTGTGACATTAGTCTTAGGGACCCATTGCTTTTTGATGATAGACATGTGCTGTTTGGGTCTAAATTGATAGTGATCCTGATGATGAGCAGGCCTAGGATAGTCATACAGTTTATAGCAGAAAGGCTTTAGATGACCAAATTTCCCACAGTAATGGCATCTCCATATTTGGTGTTTCCCTTTTAATTATTTTCTCCTCTGGTGCTGTGACATATGATGTGACATCACAGGTTTTTGAATGCACTTAAGTTTGGCTTGAGGTTTGACACCAGTGTCACTACTCTCAGGTTTTGAGTTATTATACCCAATGCCAGATTTGTCTCCTGTTATTTGTCCAGTTTGAAGAATCTTGTCTAAGGAATCAGACCCATTGCTTAACATCCTTACATACTTGGTCATCTCTTCTAATTTAGAACTTTAAAACATGACTTCAGTCTTCAATTTTGAGATGGTTTTTGCATGGTCTGCCTTCTCACTTTCCAGCTGTGCTATCTTCTGATTTTCAGCTTATGGATTTTTGTCTAGCTTGGCATTCAGAACCACTGCTTCTGTTTGTAACTTGGAGATGGTTTCCAAGTATTTTGTCTTCTCATTCTCAAGTTGAGTTATTTCCTTCTTCTGGCTTTCAACCTGTTTGCACAACTTTACACTTTTGTGACACAATTTTCTGTAGGTAGAGGCCAATTCTTCAAAGGTTACTTCATCATCACTTGAGTATTCATCAGATCCCCATCGTCCTGTCATTGTTGCTACAAGATTTGCAGCCTCCTCTGTTTCACTCTCATCAGACCAAGTGGCAGCAAGACTCATCTTCTGTTTCTTGAGGTAGGTTCCACATTCAGTCCTGATGTGTCCATACCCATCGTATTCATAGCACTGAACCTCTTTTCCTTCTTTGAGCTTCTCATCTGATCTTGCTCTTCTTCCAGCATTGTTGGATTTACTGATGTCAGATGAGATGTTCTTGACATTTGCCCTTGATCTTACATCCATCTTTTTCAACAGTTTATTGAACTGCCTTCCCAACATTGCTACTTCATTGACCAGATCTTCATCATCCTCCTGACTCATATCCTCTTCTGTATTTGACATAAAGGACATGCTCTTTGTTTTCCTTTCAAAACCATCATTTAGTCCCAACTCAAAGGTTTGGAGGGAACCAATTAGCTCATCTACCCTCATGTTGGAAATGTCTTGAGATTCTTCAATGACAGTCACTTTATTGCAAATCTCTTAGGAAGTGACCTGAGTATTTTCCTTACCAGATTTTCATCTGTCATCTTCTCTCCCAGGGCTCCTGAAGCATTAGCAATTTCAAGGATACTCATGTGAAATTCATGAATGTTTTCATCTTCTTTCATCCTTAAGTTTTCAAACTTGGAGGTGAGCAGCTGAAGTCTAGACATCTTTACCCTAGAGGTGCCTTCATGAGTGGTCTTGAGAATGTCCCAAGCCTCTTTGGCCACTTCACAGTTGTTTACTGTTAGACTATGGCACGGATCTAGAAGGGGGGGTTGAATAGATCCCAATTAAAAATTGAGTCGGCGCTACCAATTAAATATTGGTTTTGAAAATTTGTTTTAAGTGCGGAAGCGGCCGAGGAAAATATAGTCTAAAACGAACTATTATTGGAAAACCGGATATGCGTCAAGCCTATGGATTAGTGATAATGTAGAATACGAATCACTACACTAGTCACACTATCAATGATTTGTTTCACTTACTAGGATTCCTAGTTCCAATGATTCAAAGATCAAACCAAACTAGATACACAACTAAGATAATTTTGGTTTAGGCAAATTATCAAACACTTGGTGTGTACAAACACTCCAAGTGATATTTATGTTGAGTAAGAGATTTCAATCAGTCTAGTACAATATTTTATTGTACTTTGGATTCAAAAACAGAGTTTTAACTTCTTACTCAATTAATATCAAAGTTTGATAAAAGTGCTTATACAAAAATCACTTATTTTTAAGTCAAAACACATATGCTGAAAAATAGAGAAGACAAAGATTTGATGAGGCAGTTCCCCCGCCGTCCTCGCTTCGGGGTACGTCTGCCCTCAATTCTAAAACTAGAATTGAGATGATTTAATAGATATCACCTGTTGAGTATAACCGTTTATACAAGGATTGCAAAGCAAATATACAACAGAATTCTCAAGACGTTGAATGTTGCTTTCACTCTTTGTTCCTTGATTCAAGGTGAATCAAGTCCTTCGATTGTTGTTGATAGACCTCCGATTCCAGCCCCTTTGTTGAATAACCCTCAGTTGTTCAAACCCTCGGCCCGGCTGATCTCAACTACAACAAATCGAACCCAAAATCTTCCCTTCAATATCACTGAATCCGCTACTAGATTGATGAAGACTTCCTCTTCTCAATCACCTTCGCTCAGCTGAAAATTGATGAAGAATTCGTCCAAAAAACCCCAAAAACAAACCAGTCTTGGAGGACAAAACCCTAAAGGTTTTATTCAAGAAAAAACCTGTCGCAAGCTTCAACCCGAACCGGATACCCCAATCTCGGCTTGGAACGTTATCACCTTTAACCAATCATAAAGCACTTTAAAAATGGTTGTGTGTAGTTGATGTGTTGTGAGATGTTGAAGATGAAGATGATGAATCTTGGACACCTATTTCACTTTTTCTTGTTCCTTGAACACTTGAATCAATTTGACAAATGTTAGTTGATACAAGTAACTAAACTTCTATTTATAGTAACCAACCAACCAACCCACTTAACAGCTTTTCAAATAGAGTGGGAAATACTTAAAAACAGAATTTGCGCACGAACGGACGACCATAGCAGGTCTATGCGTCGACGCATAGCCTGCAGTTTTGGACAGACTGAAAAACACAGCAGTATGCGTCGACCATAGGTCGGCGTGCGCTGACCCGTGGTTCATGCGCTGACCCCAGCGGTCTTCTCAAGCCTTTTGTGCGCTGACCCGTGGGAAATGCACTAAGTTATGCGCTGACCCGTGGTTCATGCGCTGACCCTTGCGGTCGACTCAAACCCAGCAAATCTGCAAAAAATCATATTTTTGTGGTTTTCATGCATTTTGTCATGACCACATTTTATCCACATATGTTGTATGAAATATAGCAGTTTAGATGAGCATAGAAAAGGATATGATAGGTGATATGTTGCATTTGTTTTGTAGAGGTGGAATCGACAATGCCGATTCATCCATGGTGGTCATTTGTCATCATCGAAACCTATGATCGTATGTTGTATGACAGTTTGCCCTTACATACTCCCCCTTTTTGATGATGACAACCTGTGTAAAACCAAAGAGAAAAACAACATGCAATATTTGCACACATTATGCACACTCCCCCTTTCTTTTGTAATCTAAGGCTGTCTGCAAAACAAACTGTTAATTGTTGTGAATATTTTGGCTTGGCTTTGGTACATGCTCTTCTCCCCCTTTAACAACATCAAAAAGAGTCAAAGAACTATTATTCAACGTAACATGATATTCAACAGGAGATAGTGAATCATATAACAATATCACACCAAATATTATTACTGAACAAATTAAAAGGAAGATAACATTAAATTGGATTTGCACAAACGAGCACAACAGAAAATTAGTTCAGTCAAACAAGCAAAAAAAAATACAGATGCATATGCAGTTCTATGTCCTAATGGCCTCGTCCTCGACGGTAACGAATATCCGGGTTTCTGTCAGGATTTGCCAAAGAAGTCATTTGGTCAGCAACACTACTCAGATACTTGAGGCCCACGTCG
This sequence comes from Lathyrus oleraceus, assembly GCF_024323335.1. Lineage (NCBI taxonomy): Eukaryota > Viridiplantae > Streptophyta > Magnoliopsida > Fabales > Fabaceae > Lathyrus > Lathyrus oleraceus. Next base: position 84,645,696 of record NC_066583.1, on the reverse strand, counting down.
ACGGACCGCTCATGTCGTTCAAATGTCTCGGTGAATGCTGCATACCGTTCGTTCATGCTGGTAGAGAGGTTATCGATCCTCTTATTTTGTGCTTGAAGCTGGCTGCAGATATGAGCATAGCGTTCATCCTGAGTGTGTATGAATGATTGTTGAGCCAGCTGCATATTTCTCATCATATCTAAGAGTTCATAAGAGTTTTCTTGTTGCGGAGGAGACGGTGGAGATTCTTCAGCACCATGGTGATACGGCTGATAGAATTGTCGTTGTGTTGACCAGCCCATATGTTGCCATTCACCCCAGCCACCATGGTTGGGGGCATCTTCTGCAGTTGAATAGGTATTCTGAACCCAAGCGGTGTTGGTGTAGTCGTGTGTGTCTGCTTGTGGAGGACTATCATGTTGGTCAAATGCTTGTCCTTCCCCTTCTTCTTCGATTTCCTCTTGGTCTTCTTCTTCACTTTCATCACTTTCATCATCTTCTTCAACACTCGTAGGAACAACCCCTCTGCGAACAAATTTGTATATTCTCCGCTCATCACACCAAAAATATCCCATCATAGACAGAGTTTTTGGGTTGAATTCTTTGTCTGAGGAAATAGAGGTATACGGAAAAGACGGATAATCAACGTCGGCTGCAGTAAGAACCTCTTGAATAAAAGATCCATAGGCAAGAGCTGTTCCTCGTCCGGAGTCACGTAAACTGAACATCCTACTAGCAATGTAGTAGGGCCAGTTTATTTTGTGCTGATTCTTTAGGATGTATATGAGATGAACTTCAGCCTGTTCAACTCGGGAAAGGCCACCCTTCTTAGGTCGCAGGATGCGTGACACAATCCACTGGAGAATGCGCTCACCTGTTTTCAGCTTACCGGTGACAATGCCGTGATACTGTAGCAGAGACATGATTTCTACGAGATGCATGTGTTCTGCGGTGAGTTTGTAGAAGGCATGTTGCCTCACAACTCCTCTTTTACCAATGTCTTTGTTGAAGGTGTCGACAAGAGCTGGTGAAACTAATGATACAGCAGTAATGGGTAAGGAGGCAGAGGATGATTCCCTTGATCTTTTACCGATAGGTCTGCGGGATGAGGAAGCCAAGGGTAATGATTCTGAAGCTTTTTGTGAGAGTAGAGATTTTGAGAGTGATTTGCAAGAAAGGAGGTTTGCCCTTTTTATATATGAGGATTTAGGGTTTTGGGAAGAGGAGAGGCCAAGAGACAATAGGCACTAGGTAGATGCAACTCACAATGTAGTGGGAAGTTTGAAATGTAAATGCACACTTAATGAGATTTTGAATGTAAATGCATGGGAAGTTTGAAAGATTTCTGCAGAGAAAAACTGAATTTTCGTGTGATGCGTCGACCATACCTCTGCATGCGTCGACGCATACTGTTTGACTTTTGAAAAAGAAGAAAATTTTGAAGTGTGTGTCGACCATTCCCCTGTTATGGTCGACTCATGCAGGCAAAATTTGCAGTTTTTCACTGTTATGCACATATGCTCACATGTTTGATGCATAGATAGAATGCCACACAACATTAAACATCCAAACAGATATGGTATAAGAGACAGGTCATATATATATGTACAATATTATCATGTAGTACAACTATTTAACCATGAATGTTGGGAGAGAGAGAGAGAGAAGGGTAAAGGAACAATATCACCTCGATGCCGGAGTAACTTGATGAACAATAAACTTGTGCTTGCAACAACATCAACTTGTTAGAAATACAAGATTATAGTTTTAAATGAAATAAGATAAAGCAAGCAATTTATAACGCCCGTTCCGAAATGTCGAGAATACCAAGTTCTCGGCGAATATGAAAGAAAGGCTCAGTAGCTAGCGACTTTGTGAAAATGTCCGCTATTTGATTTTCAGTATTAACATGTTCGAATACGACATCACCTTTCTCTACATGATCCCGAAGAAAGTGGTGTCGAATTTCGATATGTTTGGTGCGAGAATGCAGCACAGGATTTTTGGTAAGATTAATGGCACTTGTATTGTCACAGAAAATGGGAATACGTTCGAGTTTGAGGTTAAAATCCAATAGTTGTTGCTTAATCCATAGGATTTGAGCACAGCAACTACCGGCGGCAACGTATTCCGCTTCGGCGGTTGACAAAGCAACTGAAACTTGTTTCTTGCTATGCCAACTGACCAAGGAATTTGAAAATAAGTGACAAGTGCCACTAGTGCTTTTCCTATCCGATTTGCAACCGGAAAAATCGGAATCGGAGAAACCTACCAATGAGCAATCATTACCTTTGGAATACCATAGTCCATACTTCGGAGTACCGGATAGGTATCGAAGTATTCGTTTGACAGCTTTTAGATGGGATTCCTTGGGACATGATTGATATCTTGCACACATACACACGCTAAACATAATGTCGGGACGAGAAGCAGTAAGATAGAGAAGTGATCCAATCATACCTCTATACCTTTTTACCTCGACGTCCTTACCGTTTTCATCTTTATTCAAGTTTGTACATGTTGGCATGGGGGTGTCAATGGCCTTGGCTTTTGCCATGTCAAATCTCTTGATAAGGTCCAAACAATACTTTGTTTGACTCACAAATGTTCCTTCATTGAGTTGTTTAATTTGCAAACCGAGAAAGTATGTGAGCTCCCCCATCATACTCATCTCGAATTCACCCTGCATAAGATCCGAAAACTCTCTCACGAGATTCACGTTAGTAGACCCAAATATAATATCGTCAACATAAATTTGTACTAATATCAAGTGATTTCCTTGACGTTTAATAAAGAGGGTTGTGTCAACCTTTCCTCTTGAGTAACCTTGATCAAGTAAAAATTTACTTAGTCGCTCATACCAAGCTCTAGGAGCTTGTTTGAGACCATATAAAGCCCTTTTTAGTTTGTAAACATGATCGGGATACTCATGAGATTCAAAACCCGGAGGTTGTGCGACGTAGACCTCTTCATTTAAGTAACCGTTAAGGAACGCACTCTTAACATCCATTTGGAATAGTTTAAAGTCTTTCGCACAAGCGAAGGCAAGGAGAAGGCGTATAGCCTCGAGTCGGGCAACCGGCGCATAAGTTTCCTCATAGTCGATGCCTTCCTCTTGGTTATACCCTTGCGCGACTAAACGCGCCTTGTTACGGGTTATTACCCCGTTTTCGTCCAGTTTGTTCCTAAACACCCATCGAGTGCCGATTACTCGATGATCTCGCGGAGGAGGGACAGGGTCCCAAACCTCATTTCTAGTGAACTGATTGAGTTCCTCCTGCATTGACAAAAACCAGTGTTCATCGAGTAGGGCTTCTTTAGGGTTTTTAGGTTCAATTTGTGAAACGAAAGCAAAGTGATAACAGAAATTACTTAGCTTCAATCGAGTTGTAACACCCTTTGAGATATCTCCGAGAATGTTGTCAATTGGATGGTCTTTGGAAGACTTCCAAGCTTGAGGGAGATCGTCGTTTGAAGGCGGATGAGCTACCTCGGTTTCCTCATGATGTACATCTATATCCTCCTCAACTTTGACTTTGTCGGGTTGATCAATCCCCGGCTCGTCACCCTTGAGTATGTCTTCAGTAGATGTACCTGCACCATGAACAACACTACCCTTTCCGACGTTTCTCGAATAGGATTCATCAAAAGTGACATGTACAGACTCTTCCACAGCAAGTAATCGTTTATTATATATTCTATAAGCTTTACTCGATTGAGAGTATCCGAGGAAGATACCTTCGTCGGCCTTGGAATCGAATTTGCCCAAGTTTTCCTTTCCATTATTTAATACAAAACATTTGCAACCGAAAACATGTAAGTGAGAAACATTTGGCTTTCGCCCTTTTAAAAGCTCATACGGTGTTTTATTTAGAATGGGGCGAATGAGCACCCTATTCAAAACATAACACGCCGTACTAATGGCGTCGACCCAAAAATATTTTGGTAAACCACTTTTGTTAATCATTGTTCTTCCCAGTTCTTCCAAAATTCGATTTTTACGCTCCACAACCCCATTTTGTTGAGGAGCACGTGGAGCGGAGAAGTTATGATCGATACCATGGTTACCGCAATATTCTTCAAATAAATGGTTTTCGAACTCACCCCCATGGTCGCTTCTAATTGAAACAATGTTTGTATTTAATTTATTTTGGGAAAGCTTAGCAAATCTTTCAAAGGCGGCGAACGTATCGCTCTTGCTTACTAAAAAGATAGTCCAACAAAATCTAGAAAAATCGTCCACTATTACGAAACCTTAATAATTTCCTCCTAGACTTTTAATCCTAGACGGCCTAAATAAGTCCATATGAAGAAGTTCGAGAGGTCTCGTTGTTGAAACGATATTTTTGGATTTAAATGAGATCCTCGTTTGCTTCCCTTTTTGACAAGCATCACAAAGGTGATCCTTGGTGAACTTTATTTTGGGGAGACCTAGGACTAGATCTTTTGAGACTACTCTGTTTAGTAAGTCAAAGTTAACATGTGCTAAACGCCTATGCCATAACCATGAATCTTCACTCATTGTTATAAGGAATTTGTCACTTGTTAACGATACTTCGTTCAAGTCTAACATATAGACATTATTCACTCGCAGACCATTAAACATACTCTTCTTATCATCATTATGTACAATTTTGCAACAATCTTTTGAAAACGATACATTGTATCCTTTGTCACATAATTGAATGATGCTAAGTAGATTGTGTTTAAGACCTTCGACAAGCAATACATCAGAAATAGTAGTGGAAGAAGGGTTACCTACACTACCTTTACCTAGTATTGCTCCACGGTTGTTGTCACCATAGGTTACATATCCTTTCTTCTTAGCCACGAAGTCAATGAAGAGTGATATGTCTCCTGACATGTGCCTTGAGCATCCACTGTCGAGAACCCATCTTCTCTCGGTAGTCTCGAGGCATTGTACCTATGGAAGTGCAATTAACACGAGAAGGTACCCAATGGCTTATTGGGTCCTGAATGGTGAGTAACGAAATGGTTGCATTTGGGCAGCCATTGATAAATGCCTTTAGGAACTAAGAATCTCCTAAACCTACATTTAGCAATGGAGTGGCCTTTCTTGCAACAATAGAGACAAGAGAAATTTACATTTTGATTGCCTTTGCTATCTTCATCCTTTATAACATATTTATATTTTTGATATGGATTAACCATACTTTTTCGAAAGTTTGATTTATTTATTGCAAAGGTAATCTTGGGCTCAAGAGCCTTGTCAAGTTTGGTCTTTAGGTTTCTTACTTCACCTTGCCAAATATAACAAGTATCACACCCAAAGTTTATCATCCTACTTCTAAGGTCCTCACAACCTGTTTTTGTGCTTTCTACTATAGAAGCTTTGAGTGCCTCAAGTTTCCTTTCGGATTCTCGAATTTTTTGTTCCAAATGGGTAAAAATTTGGTTATTTGAGGCAAGCCTTTTAAAGGCCTCTTTAGCTTCACAGTGTAAAGTATCAAAAGCAACTTGTAATTCATGATGAGACATACTAGAGGATTTTTCATATTTAGCATGTCGTACCTGTTTCTTTTTGTTCTTTTGATGAGCAGAGAGGCATAGGTTTGCAGCTTCATCTTCATCACCAGAACTTTCATCATTGGAGGAGTCGCTATCCCTTTCCCAAGCTATGTATGCTCTCCTTGGCTTTGATGATTTCTTGTGTGATTTGTATGATTCCTTTTCCTTTGTCTTCTTGTTCATTGGACAGTCCGGTTTGTAATGATCGGGCTTTCCACAAGTGTAGCACGACCCTCTAGTCATTTTACCTTTTGAGTCATCATTTTTAGAGTACCTAGATTGTTTCTGGAAGTTTACCAAGTTCTTCTCGGAATGTTGGATGTCGTTCTTTCTCACGTAACGATTGTAACGTTTAACGAACAACCCCATATCTTCGCTCTTGTCCTCTTCTTCTTCGTCGCTCGAGGAATAATCACTTTGCTCTTTTGCTTGAAACTTCGAGGAGGAAGTCTTAAGAGATATTGATTTCTTTTCACTCACCTTTGTTTTGTCCTTCTTTTCTTTCTTTTCGTGTTGTTCTAAGCTCAAGAGTACTTGTTCGTGCTCTTGTAGTTTGCCAAATAATGTTGTCAAGTCTAATATGGTGAGATCATTTGCTTCTTTGATGGCGGTCACTTTCGGCTGTCATTCCCTGTTAAGACATCTCAAGATCTTATTAGTAGCAATATCATTGGAAACCGGCCTACCTAGTGAATGTAATCGATTGATGAGATGAGTAAATCTCTTTTGCATGTCAGCAATGGTTTCCCCTTGCTCCATGAAAAAGAGATCAAACTCTTGTGTTAGTGTGTTGATTCTTGCCAACTTAACATCGTTCGTCCCCTCATGGGCAATTTATAGTGAATCCCACATGGCCTTAGCAGTAGGACAATGGGATACAAGATAGTATTCATCTACACCTAATGAGGAGATTAGGATATTTTTGGCTTTCCAATCATAATTGTATTTCTTTTCATCATCATCGGTCCATTGTGCTTCGGGCTTTGGCACTAATTCATCATTCTCATTGGTCATGGTTATTTCAATTAGACCATTGAGAATAACGTTCCATATTTTTCTATCTATGGAATTTATGTGCACCCGCATACAGTCTTTCCAATAACTATAATTTTCACCATTGAAAACGGGAGCTCTATTATAAGCCCCTTTAGGTTCGTTAGCCATTTTCTATCAAAGTTATATTTTGAAGCACGGAGTAAACCGGAGCTCCTGATACCACTTGTTAGACTATGGCACGGATCTAGAAGGGGGGTTGAATAGATCCCAATTAAAAATTGAGTCGGCGCTACCAATTAAAAATTGGTTTTGAAAATTGGTTTTAAGTGCGGAAGCGGCCGAGGAAAATATAGTCTAAAACGAATTGTTATTGGAAAACCGGATATACGTCAAGCCTATGGATTAGTGATAATGTAGAACACGAATCACTACACTAGTCACACTATCAATGATTTGTTTCACTTACTAGGATTCCTAGTTCCAATGATTCAAAGATCAAACCAAACTAGATACACAGCTAAGATAATTTTGGTTTAGGCAAATTATCAAACACTTGGTGTGTACAAACACTCCAAGTGATATTTATGTTGAGTAAGAGATTTCAATCAGTCTAGTACAATATTTTATTGTACTTTGGATTCAAAAACAAAGTTTTAACTTCTTACTCAATTAATATCAAAGTTTGATAAAAATGCTTATACAAAAATCACTTATTTTTAAGTCAAAACACATATGCTGAAAAATAGAGAAGACAAAGATTTGATGAGGCAGTTCCCCCGCCGTCCTCGCTTCGGGGTACGTCTGTCCTCAATTCTAAAACTAGAATTGAGATGATTTAATAGATATCACCTGTTGAGTATAACCGTTTATACAAGGATTGCAAAGCAAATATACAACAGAATTCTCAAGACGTTGAATGTTGCTTTCACTCCTTGTTCCTTGATTCAAGGTGAATCAAGTCCTTCGATTGTTGTTGATAGACCTCCAATTCCAGCCCCTTTGTTGAATAACCCTCAGTTGTTCAAACCCTCGGCCCGACTGATCTCAACTACAACAAATCGAACCCGAAATCTTCCCTTCAATATCACTGAATCCGCTACTAGATTGATGAAGACTTCCTCTTCTCAATCACCTTCGCTCAGCTGAAAATTGATGAAGAATTCGTCCAAAACCCCCCAAAAACAAACCAGTCTTGGAGGACAAAACCCTAAAGGTTTTATTCAAGAAAAAACCTGTCGCAAGCTTCAACCCGAACCGGATTCCCCAATCTCGGCTGGGAACGTTATCACCTTTAACCAATCACAAAGCACTTCAAAAATGGTTGTGTGTAGTTGATGTGTTGTGAGATGTTGAAGATGAAGATGATGAATCTTGGACACCTATTTCACTTTTTCTTGTTCCTTGAACACATGAATCAATTTGACAAATGTTAGTTGATACAAGTAACTAAACTTCTATTTATAGTAACCAACCAACAAACCCACTTAACAACTTTTCAAACAAAGTGGGAAATACTTAAAAATAGAATTTGCGCACGAACGGTCGACCATAGCAGGTCTATGCGTCGACGCATAGCCTGCAGTTTTGGACAGACTGAAAAACACAGCAGTATGCGTCGACCATAGGTCGGCGTGCGCTGACCCGTGGTTCATGCGCTGACCCCAGCGGTCGACTCAAGCCTTTTGTGCGCTGACCCGTGGGAAATGCACTAAGTTATGCGCTGACCCGTGGTTCATGCGCTGACCCTTGCGGTCGACTCAAACCCAGCAAATCTGCAAAGATTCATATTTTTGTGGTTTTCATGCATTTTGTCATGACCACATTTTATCCACATATGTTGTATGAAATATAGCAGTTTAGATGAGCATAGAAAAGGATATGATAGGTGATATGTTGCATTTGTTTTGTAGAGGTGGAATCGACAATGCCGATTCATCCATGGTGGTCATTTGTCATCATCGAGACCTATGATCATATGTTGTATGACAGTTTGCCCTTACATTTACCAGCCTGAAAATATTCTTGTCTACCCCATTGAATATTGCATTCAAGGATTTAGAGTTTCCAAGAGCAAGATCCTCCTCCTCCTTGGACCATTGTTCTTCAGGCTTCTTAGTGGTGGCTTCTCCTTCTTTAGTAATGACAGGATGCACCCAACCTGTTAACACAGCTTTCCAAGCCTTGTTATCAAGGGATTTCAGAAACGCTACTATTCGAGGTTTCCAATAGTCATAGTTAGAACCATCCAAAATTGGTGGCCTATGAACAGATCCTCCATCTCTCTCCATTGTACCAGAAAGTATTGCCCCTAGATCTCACCCAGAACCAGAGCAGGATGCCTGCTCTGATACCAATTGAAATTCTGGTATCAGATATAAGATGTCGAAGATAATGTTACGACACTAATATCTGTTAACACACAATGGATAAAAAATACATAATGGTAAAGCAAATAACACAAGCAATTGTTAACCCAGTTCGGTGCAACTCACCTACGTCTGGGGGCTACCAAGCCAGGAAGGAAATTCACTAGAATAGAATTAGTTCAAAGACTCTCCGTACACTTTAACAAGTTACAGTCTTTCTCACCTAATCTCTACCCGTGCAATTTCTACCTAAGCACTCTTAGATATGAGAACCCACTCACTTCCCTACAATCACACGCCAGTGATTTTAAACAACACTCCCTTGAGAAAAGAAAATACTTTTCAATTACACACTCTTGATTTTACTTCACAGTTTCAATCAAGAAGACACACTCTTGATCTTGCTTCACAACTTTGATCAAGAAGACACACACTCTTGCTTAACAGCTTTAGAGTGACAAATTACAACCACAAATCAGTCTAATTCAATCATCAATGGATGACTTGAATGACCTACAAGTCTTACGACTAAACAGACACAAACCCTAGCTCTCTCTCTATATTTCGCTCAGTCTTGGTTATGTGTTCAAACAGATTTTCTAAGTCCCTTTTTATAGAAGCTTTCAGCTGGGCTTGGACATCTTGAAAACCCTAAATCTATTTTCCAATCAAATCTTTTTATAACAGCTGTTTAGATCTCCTTGGAAAATAAGTAAATCTGGTTGTAATCCATGATTGAATGCGCCAGCTAGCCATATCTTCAATCATCCAAAGATTGCCATTAATTGTGCAATCACAAAACACCAGACATTCATACTGAATGTTCTGTGTACAGGATGTCATGACATCGGGTCTGACATCCTGGAAAAATCCTGCATAATCTAATAATTCCTTTTATAACTTTCAGCAGGTACAGCCATATCAGATGCCATGTCATTGTGTAGGTCATCTGAAACAATCCTACATGAACATGTCTTTCATTTAAGCTCCAACAGGTACATCCAATATCAGAAGCCTTAGCATTGTAAGTGGCATTCTGAAACAATCCTGCATGCACATGTTCTTGAACTCCAGCAGGTACATAGGATATCTTATGTTAAGACATCACACATAACATCTTGTGAACACTCTTTGTTTTACCAAAATTGCTGCCAACACTTAGAATCAACAGGTTTCTATCTGACATTCTTGTCCTATGGATTGCATCCCATTGGTCAGATCTTTTTAACTCTTAACTTTTAATTTTTGTATAGGATAGTCTCTTCATCTACTCCCACTTATTTAATTTCAAAATCTCTCTCTCTTTTTCAAAAATTTCTTTGCTTGTGTTTTTCAACTTAGACATGTTTTAATGATTAGAAACTTTCGCCTTATGTTAATGAATTTTCAAACTTTTTCTCAATCAAACTTGTGAATAAACTTAATTATATTGACCCCAATTTCAAAAAGACAAAAAGAACTAACAACCTTATTCAAACCTTTGGCCATTTTGTGCCTTTTTTTTCAAAACCTTTGATAACAATCAATTACCCAACCTCTTTGAAATTTCTACCACGAACTACGGGTTTTGATCCCTCATTTTTATGTTGGTACGTAGGCATAGGATCGAAGGTCTTGTCAAACACAAAAATATAATTAATGAATTATTTTCTCATCCCCTCACTCTATATTTTTATCAAACATCATTTTGACCAAAATAGTTGCACATAAAAAAGGGCTCCCTAGGAGTATCTAGGACACTTTGGGTGCTAATACCTTCCCTCTGTGTAACCAACCCCGTTACGTGTAATCTATGACATTTTATTAGTTTTGATTTGAAAACTTCTTATCTTTAGGTTTTATTCGCACTTTTCCCCTTTCCCTCGGAAATAATAAAAACGCGGTGGCGTCTCTGGTTTTATTGACGTCAAGTTTATCCATAGCTTGATGGTCATGAATTTACCGCTACAAGATGTCATGCATCTAGTTTATGGGGAAGAGCCAATATTATCTCTAGAAAACAATGTAAGACCTAAGTGTGTAGAATAAGACAATTTGGAAGATGACACCTTGGATGATTTGAATAGTGGTGTAAAAGGAACTTTTGATGATTTGGGTACTTTTGAAGATTTGAATAATCTAGGTGACAAGTTTGATGAAGAAGGGACCACCGTGGTAGAAGATAGAGATGTAATCGACCAAGAATCTTCATGTGATGATGTTAATTTGGATGAGACGACAGAAGGCATTGACCAAAAAGATTCATGCCAGGATGTTAATTTTTAGGGGGCTATTTTGTCTGAGGATGCAATAGTGGATATTACATTGGAGGGGACCACTGATTATATGGTATGTGATCAAGAAGAAGATATATTGGATGACACACCTTATCTAGTATGCGTTCAAAAAGATTATTTAGCCGAGGAACTTATTGGTAACAAAGATGAAGATGAGGGACTAGAATGTAACCAAAAAGATGGTGGTGATGGTGAAGATGACAGTGCTTTGAATGTGAACTTTGAGGGTTCTGATGAGGATGCTATATAAATTGGTGAAGAAATTGTTGTTGATAAAGAGGATGGAAAAGGAAAAGGGAAGGGCAAAGGAAAAGGAAAAGGAAAAGGAAAGGAGAAGGCAGTTAGAATATATGTTATTCATTCAAGTAAAAACCTTAAATTTAAGAAAAATGATAACAAGAGGATGAGAGTCATATGTAAGAAAGGTTTTCCATGAGAGTCATACTGTGCCAAATTACCAGATGAAACCACTTGGCAGTTGAGAAAAATTATGGACAAACACACATGCAGTAGGAATTATAAGGTTAGATTTCTTAATTCCAAATGGTTGGGCAAAAAGATTCAAACGAATGTAAGAGAGAATCCTAATTTGAAGTTGACTGATATAATGGAGAAAAAAAAAGTGGAATGTAAGGATCAATAAGACACTAGCATACATAGCAAAGTCACTTGTTATTGACATTATTGATGGTTCATTTAGGGAGTAACATACCAGAATACATGATTATGGTCATGAGCTGTTAAGGGAAAACCCTGGATCATTTTTGAAAATTACAAGTCAACCATTTCAAGGTGGAGACGAAGGTAGTAAGAATCATGTGAGGTCTTTAAATCCATATTTCCAAAGGATTTATATATGCTTCAAAGCTTGCAAAGATAGTTTCTTCAAGTGCAGACCTATCATAATATTGGATGGGTGTTTTTTAAAGAGATATTATGGTGGATAAATACTTACAGCCATTGGACGGGATTCAAATGAACAAATGTTGCCAATAGCATTTGCTATAGTTGAGGGAGAAACCAAAGATTCATGAAGTTGGTTTTTGGAGTTGTTGACATCTGATTTGGGAGGTGTCAGATTATGCAAGACTTATACATTTATAAGTGATCAACAAAAGGTGTGAATGACTGGTCTATTTTAACTATTGTTTACATATTAAGTAGTTTTAGACTTACATATTCATGACTGTAATGCAGGGTTCATTGCCTGCACTTGATGAGTTGCTACCAGACTTTGACCAAAGGTTTGTATTGGTACCACATGCATACATAGTTGAGGAGTCTAGCATTACATACACATATGAATTGAGTATGAGTTATTTATTTATATGAGTTGATATGAGTGAGTAAATTTACCATATAAGTTGATTTGGTTGTTTTGTATGAGTTATGTTATCAATGATATACTAGTAGTTGATATGAGTTGTGAGACTGATAACATGTTGTTAATCTATCCTTGTTGTTTATGCACACTATCTATATATGAATGTATTCTCACCCCCTGTTATTTTTGGTGTTTGTAATTTACCTCGGTGGTGCAGATACTTAGGTAGAGAAGCCTTAGTAGCGGTTGGTTTGGAGGATGGCGTATTTAGCCTCTTCATTTATCTTCTTTTTTCGTTTTGAGTTATTAGTTGTGTTGCTCTGATAGTGTAACACTTGGGGGAAACATTTATATTTTGTTTTGAGTTTGCGAGTATTTTGTTTTAACACTATTTGCTAAGTTTGAGAAGTTTTGAGATGATTTTTGAGTATGAGATATTTGAATTATTTTACGAGATTATTAGAGTTATTTTATTTTGTTAATTCCGCTAGGATGAATCTAATAAAAATGAGCATGTGATGATGGAGTGTGTGTGACACCTTATGTTTGAGTATTTGAAATTACCTATAATTCTGTATATTTTTAAGTGAGGTTTTTAGGGTGTTACATATGATGACGAAGCTCGTAGTTATAGGTCAATCAAATACCTCGGGCCAGACACAAACTTAGTTGTTGTAACTGATATAACCAATTCATATAATTCCAAATCGGTTTAGATTCGCCAGGCATAATAGGTTCGTTTATGACCCGTTGATGACGATATGCAATTCCAAATTCCCAAGGCAATCAGTAGTCCAAACATCATATCACAAACATCACTATCAATTTTAACTGACTCCCGAAACCGGGTTGGTTCGCTATTCTCGTTCGCACTGTTGAACACCAAAACAAGTCTATCAATTCTTTTATTTTTTCACCCTCTTGAATGTATCTATATAACCAACAGACCAAACTCATTTCAAGATGTTCAAAAGTATGAGTGTTCCAAAGTCGGATCTTCATCGGAGACTTAAAAATCGAAACACAAACATGAGCGTCTCTTTTAATATTCACGTTAGATGTTTAGAAGAAAAACTGAAGAATGAAACATGAATATGTGTGAAAAATGATGGAGAATGAAGACCTATTTATAATTAAAAAAAAAACAATACACTATGTCGTTAGGGGGAGTGGCGCATGCTCTTAGGCCTACAAAGCATGCGTCAGAGGGAATGATGCATGGGTATTATATGCGTTAGAGGGCATGACGCCTATGTGCAATTTTCAATGTATATGTCAATACGAGTGGCGCATCCATTTAACTGTAATTTTTTACTTGATTTGAAACATGAATATTTTGATTAATAATGAGAAAAATTGGTTATTAAAGTATTTAATTTAAAAATATTGATTATTTGAAAAAAAAATCATCAAAACCTCATAATAAATACAAAATTTAAAGTCGGGGAACCAAAACTTTTCATGAACCAACATCGGGGTGGCAAAACGGGTCTGGTCCGTTGGGCATGCCCGTTTTGCCCACACTTTTGTGCGGGGTGGGTCAAAGATTTAGGCTCTCACTCTCTAATGTATTTGTCCCGCCCCGCCCCATTTTCTTCGTGGGCTTGAACATTTACATAAATTTTTGCATTTTTAGGCTTAAAGAGTACAGTGCCCACAGGCTTTCCCCGCTCCGCCCTCACTTTTTTGCTGGGCGGGCCTAAGTTTTAGGCCCACATCCTTAAGTATGACCGCTCCATCCTGCCCCATTTTTTTGCAGGCTTTTGCGGGACGGACCTAAATAGTGCGGGCATACCCGTTTGCCACCCTTAAACCAACATAAAGGAAATGTAATTAGGGACAAAATTCATGAGCAAAATTTGAAATAAATTAGCAAGGAATGTATGTTTATATTTCATCTAATTAAATCAAATTTTAATTTAAAAAAAAATATAATCTAATTTTTAAATTAATCTTGACAAAGCTTACACTAATTTTAATTCAAATATGAGATAATATATGATAGTAAAAATAAAAAATAAAAAAATTTCAATCCAAAAATTAAAGTTTAATTTCTGCCATAATAGAATTCAATTATGGTCATCAATGAGTAAAGTAGAAACGAGATAGTACATGTTTTTCTACACCTTAATTATCACAAAAATATTAAACATTAAATAATTAAAATCAATGTATAATGCATCTACATAACTCCACCGAAAATTATTAAAAAACCACAGTAAAATAGAATTTCGAGAACGTGCTTTTTCTTTTATTTTTTTTGACTCATCTGACTATAGTGCTGAGAATCCAACCCAATAATGAGTAATAAAAAACGGAACAATAAAAAAAGAAAGGAAAATGCATAAAAAGACTAAAAACCCAGAAAAGGCAAGCGTATCAAACAAAATCCACACTAATTAATCCTTACCGTAAATACCGAACATTTCAGATAATCATTATTTACCCAGTTCCCACCGACGATCTGAGCTGGACCCACCTAACCCAACAACCGGAACATCCGGTTCCCGTGTCCTCATCACAACAGAAAAGGAAACTATCAGGAAGAAAGAAAATCACATCACCGTAAACCGTACGCGTCGTATCTTAACAAAAATTCACACAATCCCAACCCATCCTCTATTCTTTTCTTCACACATCTATTTCTCCGGTACCTACCTATAGTATCTTTAACTTTCACTTTTTTTTTCCCATTCCCAACAATTTCCACAGATCTGAAACACTCTTTGCAGCACCATTGACCTTTCAACTTCCCTTCTTCTTCTTCTTCTTCTTCATTGGTCGTTCTTCCTGTAGAACCGGACCTCACGATTCGGAGCTCCGTATCCGGATCTAGAAGGTGAGGTAAGCTTGACTCTTGGATACTTGAATTGAATTTGAATTGAACGGTTATTAGGGTTTGATTTTGATTTGATTTTCTACTTTAAGAAAATCAGTTAATTCAAATCTAATCTACTTCATTCTGTTATAACCGTTTCGTGAAGTGAGTTTGTAATTAAGTGATTTGATCGGAGAAGTTTGGTGTTGGATTCTTGAAGTATGGCTTCGAGTACGATTCGGAAGGCGATTGGTGCGGTGAAGGATCAGACGAGTATTGGAATAGCGAAGGTGGCGAGTAATATGGCACCGGAGTTGGAGGTGGCGATTGTGAAGGCGACGAGTCATGATGAGGATCCGGCGAGTGAGAAGTATGTGAGGGAGATTTTGAACTTGATGTCTTATTCTCGTGGTTATGTCAACGCTTGTGTGTTGGCAGTGTCGAAGAGGTTGGGGAAGACGCGTGATTGGATTGTTGCGTTGAAGGCTCTTATACTTGTTCATCGTTTGATGAATGAAGGGACGGTGATTTTTCAGGAGGAGATTTTGTATGCTACTAGGAGGGGGACTAGGCTTTTGAATATGTCGGATTTTAGGGATGAGGCGCATTCTAGCTCTTGGGATCATTCTGCTTTTGTTAGGACGTATGCGATGTATCTTGATCAGCGGCTTGAGTTGATGTTGTTTGATAGGAAGACTAATGTTGGCGGCAGTGGTGGTGGTTCTGGTAGTGGTGGCGGTGGGGATGATAGGTTTGGTGGAAGGGAAAACTTCAGATCGCCGCCGAATGAGTATGAGTATGGAGGTCGAGGGGATGGTGGGAGTGGGATGAGGAAGACGAGGTCGTATGGGGATATGGCTGATGCGGCGGGGCAGGATGATAGAAGGATTGTTACTGTTACTCCTTTGAGGGATATGAAGCCGGAGAGGATTTTTGGTAAGATGGGTCATTTGCAGAGGCTCTTGGATCGATTCTTGTCTTGTAGGCCGACTGGGTTGGCTAAGAACAGCAGGATGGTTTTGGTTGCTTTGTATCCGCTAGTTAAGGAGAGCTTTCAGCTGTATGCGGATATATGTGAGGTTTTGGCTGTGTTGCTCGACAAATTCTTTGACATGGAGTACCCTGATTGCGTGAAGGCCTTTGATGCTTATGCAAGTTCAGCTAAACAAATTGACGAACTGATTACCTTTTACAATTGGTGTAAAGATAGTGGTTTAGCAAGATCTTCTGAGTATCCTGAAGTTCAGAGAATTACTAGTAAGTTGCTGGAGACGTTGGAGGAGTTTGTGAGGGATAGGGCCAAGAGGCCTAAAAGTCCAGAGAGGAAAGAGGAAGCTCCCAAAGTTGAAGTACAAGAGGAGGAGCCAGTACCAGATATGAACGAAATCAAGGCACTGCCTCCACCTGAGAATTATACCCCGCCTCCTCCGCCTGTACCGGAGCCTGAACCAAAGCCACAGTTTACGGAAGACTTGATGAATCTGAGAGAGGACGCAGTCACGGCAGACGACCAGGGTAATAAATTTGCTTTGGCACTGTTTGCTGGTGCACCGGCTAATAATGCCAATGGATCATGGGAAGCCTTTCCATCAAATGGACAGCCAGAAGTAACTTCAGCTTGGCAGACCCCTGCTGCAGAACCTGGGAAAGCTGATTGGGAATTGGCGCTGGTAGAAACAGCCAGCAATTTATCAAGGCAGAAAGCAGATTTAGGTGGTGGGCTAGATCCTTTATTGTTGAATGGTATGTATGATCAAGGAATGGTCAGGCAGCACGTCAGCACTTCCCAACTTAGTGGAGGGAGTGCAAGCAGTGTGGCGTTGCCGGGACCGGGAAAGACCACAACACCTGTTTTAGCTCTTCCGGCCCCAGATGGATCTGTGCAGCCAGTTAATCAGGACCCATTCGCTGCATCTTTGAACATTCCACCTCCTTCCTATGTGCAAATGGCCGAAATGGAGAAGAAACAGCAATTGCTTGTGAATGAGCAGCAGCTGTGGCATCAGTATGCAAGGGACGGGATGCAAGGCCAAACTAGCTTGACCAAATTGAACGGTAATGGATACTATGCTGGAGGTCCTATGCCTTATGGAATGCCCCCAGTCCATGGAATGGGGCCTCCAAACGGGTATTACCATACTCCTCTCTGAAACAATCTCCCTTTCCTTTTTTGCCACATATCTATAGGTTGTTTCGTTTATTTGTTACTATGACAGTGTTTTCCTTTGTTTTAAAATGGTGTCATGTTATTCTTGAGATCTGCATTTAGTTCATGGGATGCAAAGGATATACAGTTGGAGGAGACAATTTCTTGTTTGGTTTTGATGCTGGGAGATGTGTAACTCAATTGTGATGTCTCTGTGTATTGTGTAATAGTATCATTTTCTTCTCGATTTTGTACTTTCAAGTTATTCTTGCTCCTCCTTATTAAAAACAAACGTTTAACTGCTGTAAATTTTATAAAATTCTGGTGCTGATGATATGCATATTTCCAACTTATGTTAACAGTCTTAGCCTGTTTATTTGTAAAATTTTACTCCCTCCGTTCCTTTATAAGTGTCACTTTTTTACAAAAAAATTGTTTCTTTTTAATTGTCACTTGCAAAGTTCAAGGTAGTATTAATTGCTATTTTGTCAAAATTACCCCTATATAATGATTGCAGAGAGAGAAAAAGTAAAGTGAATGTAATAAATAATTAAGGGTATTATAGGTAAAAGAGGAATTATTGTTTGAAAAGTAACAATAATGATTAGCTTCTTTGGTATGTGTAAAAAGTAAAAAAGTGACAATTAAAAAGGAACGGAGGGAGTACTCACTAAAGTAGAATACTCCCGAACTGATTCTGGCTAGTTGTTGCACGAGGTTGTTGGTAGAGCGAAATCCTTATTTCCGTTTCATTTTGCCATGCTCCTTTCGTTTTAAAATATTCTAGCCTTATTCTTCGTTTCAAATGATCCAAATTAGTAATTTTTGTTTGTAAGCTTTGTAAATTACTTCATCAGCATCTCTAATTTTGCCAAAAAAAATTAAATTTTAATTTATGGATAAATCCTACGCATTGTTTATGTATTTATCTAGATTTCTTTATAATTGGGTGAATCCATATTTTAAATTTTGGACAAATTCTTAGACAAATTTTTCACACTTCGATAGTATATTAGAAGAAACTTTACATTTTTAATGAAGCTTACAATATAAGTCATTTATAAATAAATCAGACCATAAATCATACACATTTTTTTATCAATAATAAAATTAAATATTAAAAAGAAAGTTAGTAAATTATACATCAATGTTCATAAAATACAAGGAACTATAATACAAAATTTTAAAATGTAAATATCAAAATAGAAAGTAAAATGCAAATACTTTGTATATATGACATTTACCTCGTATATCGTAACATATGTTGTGCCTTTGTTAAGAGCCCTAGAGAGTGACTCTCTCAAAAGTGCATTCTTGAAACTTATCCCTAGCCATGACCTCTCTCCCAATAGCCACAATATTACAACAAATTTGCTACACATCCATGACATGATCAACTTTTACCTGCTCCTCTTCTAATATCTTTTGATGAGTTGATATCGAGGGGTCTCCTTTTATATATGTTGTCATATAAGGATGTTACACTCTATAAAACCATTGAATGTAATTGTATATCGTACTCTATGGACGAGAGACTGACACATGATATATATCATCTAGGACCAGATGTTCATAGTACTCCACAAATATCCCAACAACATCTATGTAAAAGATAATGGCATGAGCATCAATTGTGGGGTCTCTAGGTATATATACCCTTCAATTATCCGAACTGCCAAAGCGCTCAGATAGATGTGGGTACATAAGTCATGTTCCACAAATATGATGACCATCTCATTGACTAAAAGGTCACCCAGAGTACAAGGTTATCACCTTATAAGGACTAGGCATCATCAAATATGATGACCATCTCATTGACTAAAAGATAAAATAAAGAGGTCTTTGTCTACCATCACTCCACAAACCCAGACAACAAACTATGGTTAATATAACCATATCTAATTATGCATAGATCCTTCCGTCCAGATAGTTACAAGACTTCATGAAACCATGATTCATCAGGTTGCGTAGCTCTGCAAGCTTCCTACTGTGATTAATATATTTCAACATATCACAATATTGAAAAAAATAAATACATAATTGTCACACAATTTAATTATTATAACACATATGTTTAAAAGAGTAATTAAAGATTTATGTTATCTCCAGGGCCGGCCTTTCACAGGCGCAACAGGCTCTATGGAACTGGGCCCCAAAATTTTGGGGGCCTATTTTTTTTTTTTTTAAATCTAATTAATATGAAAAAATTTAAAATATATATTATTTTTCCTCATTCCAAACGCAACCTAAAACCGAAAAGACGCCAAGGAAAATGAAACGTCGGCATTAAAGAAACCCAAAACAAAGTTGTTTATATACATCACATAATAAACCAAAAACAAAACAATATTAGAAAGAAAAAAACAAAACGGCGACGGTGAGAGTGTGAGACGACGGCAGTGCAGTTTAATCGGTAAGTTTGTTCAAATCAAAGTAGTTTATCTTCATGTTTTGAAAGAAAAAAAATAAAATTAAAGAAAGAACATACATAGATAGAAACTTGTATGTGTTTCTTGGTTTATGATTCTTTCTCCCATGGCTCTATTGTGTTTTTTTTCTCCTAAAATTCTAAAATTGGTTGAGTTAATTTTACTGTAAAAAGAAAAGAAGAAATGGGTTAAGTTAGGTTTCAAAGAAGAAAGAAGAAAAGAATAGAGATGGAGAAATGAATAGAGAATAGTGAGTGCCGAGTAGTAGCTGTCAAATAAATGGTATAAGTAGAATAATGAGTTATGAGATTATTTTGTATTTTTTTATTACTTTATACTTTTGAGTTTTGATTAGTTCATATTAAAAACTAATTGAAAAGTAGAAAGGTTGCAAGTTGTCAAAGAAGTGTGATAGAAAGATTGCAAGCTGTCAAAGAAGTGCTTTTTATATTGTTGTGTCAAGAGTATGTCATTTCTATGTGTGTGACTCATTCAATTATCTCAATAGACAATAGTTTATGATAGAATCTAAAATTTAGAATTAATTGTAATAGAAAATATCAACAACAGTAAGATAAAATTAAAAATAATTAATTTTGGAGCATTTTATTTTCTGTATATTTCATAGTAGTGTTAGTAAAAATAGTGATAATATAATTAAAGTATTATTAATAAGACCTACAAATGTTGCCCGAAGAAATCATAAGACCTACTGATATATTATTATTTTCAAAAGGCTTGGATTGTTTTCCTAATACAGTTATTGCATATAGAATTTTGTTGACTATTCCTGTGACAGTTGCTTCTGCAGAAAGAAGTTTTTCAAAATTAAAGTTGTTAAAGACTTACTTGCGGTCTACCATGTCACAAGAAAGACTTAACGGATTGGCGTTGATAGCAGTTGAAAATGATCTTTTGGAGACAGTAAAATATGAGGATTTGGTTGATGAATTTGCTTCAAAAAGTGTTAGGAGGAAGGCTCTTTTTAAGTAGTTAGAAACTTTATATTGTATAAAAAGATATTATTAGTTTAAACAATACTTTGAATTTTTAGTGTATTTTTTTATTATTAAATTATATATATATTTTAGATTTAGGCCTATTTATTAAATTAAAACAGGGCCTCCAGATTGATTGGGCCGGCCCTGGTTATCTCATACATGTCACACAATTGAATGTAGTGGAGTAGAATTTGAGAGATGTGCTAAGTTTGAATGCAATGATATAGAATTTATGAGAAAATTTTAAAAATTCTGGAACAAAAGTATGCTCACAAATTCTGTCTTCTATGTTTTGTTAACTTTGTTGAAATGAAATTGGAAAGATAGAGAGAAAGGTTTGAAGCATAAATACTTAAACAAAAGCATCTAAATTTTATTGAGCATGAAATCTAAATTTTTTAAAATAAATTTCAAAATTTTTTAACATTAACTTTGACATATTTTTGAGATAGAGCTTATTATATAATTGATGCGTTAAAATTTTTAATCTAAAAATATTTTTTAAAAATTCATTCGAATACGTGAATAAAACATAAAGTGAAAAAAAATACAATTTTTAAACTTTATTTATTTATTTATTTTATTTTATTGATTAAAAAGAAACAATTTTCAAAACTTTATACTAGTTGAATAAGTTTTTTCAAAAATATCGAATCGAATAATTAAACTGCTATACCTAACCCTCACATTGGTGGGTTATGGGCCATGGCTTTGACATGGTGTGTAATTATTCAATTGTCATTTCCTACTCAACTTTGGTTACCAAACTTTAAATTATATTATCATTAATCTTTCCTTAAATCCTAATTTGATGGCAAGTTACATCACACATGGAACTAATCTTTTCAGCATTAATAAATGGTTGTCCCATACTCTTCATTACTGTTTTCAATATTTTTGGTGAAAATTGTCAAGGAGTACTCTTTCAACAAACAGAGTACTGTACTAGTTATTAAATGTAGTTATCAAATGTAGTTATGAAATTGCCTTTAATCTATGATTGTAATACATTCATAAATTTAACTCTTACTGGTAAATATTTATATATTATTAATTTTAATAAGTCCAATTATGCAAATTTCAAAATCTTAATTAAAATTAAAGTAAATTTTGATGACGACTATTATTTTTGTACTTTTTTTAAAAATCCCAAAACCTAATAAAAAACCTTAACGTAATCGGCCAAATCTTATAATAATAATAATAATAATAATAATAATAATAATAATAATAATAATAATAATAATAATAATAATAATAATGAATATTCTTTAGACCATTATCTTATTATTAATATTTTGTAGGCATAATTTTTTTTCTTTATTTCAACTTATTTGCAATTATGTACTGACATTAAAATATTTGCCTTTATATCTCATAATGACGTTAAAACGATTTATTAAAAAAAAAAATACTAATGAGATTTTGTGACTCTCCATAATAGTAATCAGCTAACACTAATTATATCATCCGTTTTTCATCCCCACTTTATCTTCATTTAACGTATCATTAAAATATAATTTTTTATTAGTTAGTTATAAATCACAAGTCTTTCAATTGCAGTAGCTAATTTAATTGGTATAAATTTAGAAATTTAAATATATATAGAATTTCTACGACAGAGTTTTAATGTTTAGTTTCTCCTTTAAAAAAATATTTAATATATTAATGTTTGAATATAATTCTAAATTACGTTTTAATAGACACTTGTTAAGTTTAATATAATTTTTTAACAATAAACACTTTAATGATAATAATTGACATTTATACCCACTTACTTTTAATATTTTAATAATGTAAAACTAATATAATATATATATTTTAATTGAGTTTCATTTTATTTTAATTATATAATATAATATAGTTTATTATAATAATATATAATCATGATTCTATCTACTCGTATTTGATTAAAATAGAACGTTTGATCGGTTAGAATTAAAATAATAAAAAATATCATATTAATGGAAAAGTATTTTTAAAAATAATTAGTCACTTTTCTATCCATTATTACTATCAATTTAATACATAAACATTTTCATGTAAGAAACAAAATTACAGAATTTTTGATATGTAGATTTTCATCCCGATATAAAATAAATTCTATAAATATCCACCAGTTACAATACTAATAAATTATTATTATTATTATTATTATTATTATTATTATTATTATAAAAATAAGAACATGTATGCTATTATTTTTTAAATACAAACATTTAAACTAATGTTAATAATAATAATATTTTATTTGACCAATTAATATATTTCTTTTTGTATTTGTTCTGTTGCAGAATCAGAAATAGTGATGATTGCGAAAATTGCGTTGGAACAGAGTTTTCGATGCGCTACCTTGTTGTAAAACTGTGGATCGGAGGTTGCGATCACGGTGCTTCTTGAACCAGAGGTATTAATGTGAATGCGATGTTGTTAACGGTGTTGTTATCCATGATACAATGGACTTAAGGGGTATCTGTATGGTTATCACTCCAACGTCCAAGTTAGTTTAGGATTCAAGATTGAAGGCAGTGAAAGTGGAGATTCTATATTATGTACTTGTCAACCTCTTACAAACGCATTTATACCTTTGGGCCTGGCGCAACAAGCTAGATAATGGTCTGAAACTATTTGACCTTTGGTCAGCAAGAAGTAATGGATCGGAGTCTTTGGTCGGCGCAAACCTGAGGGTCCCGGATCTTAGCCGACACGGACTGGCGGGTCCTGGATCTTTGGTCGGCATAAAATAGGTGCCCCCAAGACTCGTCGGGCATGTCTATTGTTAGGGGAGTCTTTCAGTAGTCGTGGCTGGCCCTTGAGGATGTTTATCCATACATCGGATGACATGCCTCCCATATGACTAAGGATTCTACTTCCTGATCGGTCTAAGGGGAAAGGAATTCTCTGGTGAACCACTCAGGGCCATGGGTTCTGTCAGTGAAGGGAGTCATAAAATGATTGAAGTTGTAGCGTTTTGCGAACATCATCACATATCCAGAAAAAGAAGCTTGTAAGTTTGATCCTTCGTCATTTAGGGTCAGATGAACCAAGCATGTCCCTTCGACTTGCATGTTCTTAATCTCTTAGTCTTCTTCATTAATGGTGTTATGGGTTTGGAGTGAAGGCTTAAAAGTGGCATTTAACCACAATCGGAGTAACTAGTATGGGCCAGCCAGTAGCAGGTTTATCCCTGGTTTATAAGTATTCAGAATTTTGACAGCTTCTTCCGAAGACTCATAAAGTGAATCCAGGATCAGTTGACTCAGGCAGATGTTGTGTCCAACATGCAGTTGGTTCACCAGGGTTAAAAATCTCTTCGCCACTTGAAGAGACTTTGAGCAGAAAATACAGCGTGACAAGCAAAGTACCAGGAAGGCAATATGCTCTTCGTCAGAAACTTCATCATTTTTAGTGTTGTGATGGTCAGATATATAGTGAGTAAAGGTGGCCCTGTTGGTATCAAAGTTGATGGTGTTTTTGTTCATATCGTTTTGGTCAAAGACTTCTCCAGTTGGTCGAAAACCAACGATATCAGCAATGTCGAAAATGGTAGGAGTAAACATTTCGTACGGGAAATGGAAAGTATTGTGAGTACTATCCCAAAAATATAAAGTGACTATTAACATGTTTTGACTATATCCTGGTCCTACTTTCGACAACTGAATCATGTCATAAACACCCTTTTTTCCCCAAAATTGGGCGTTCTCCTTCTCAACCTTGGTAAGCCAAGCGAGATAGGGTTCAGGGTCTTTTGACAAGGGGCAAAAGCAAAACGCTCTAAGAGCACCACTCATATAGTTTATATTGATAGGCTTTTCTATTTTTAAGGTTTCAGTCGAAGACTTTGCCTGATTATCATCTACAGTTTTCATTTGGGAATCATATTTAACGCTATCTCCATCATCAGTTTATGGCTTATTGGCTAAGGGTTTTATACGATGATAAGTAAGGATTTTTTTTTTTGAGTTTTTCAGTATCAACATTAGGGTCTGGCAAAGGACCCATATACACATGAGTTTTACCAGTAATAGTGAGAGGAATCAATACATGGGATTGATAGATTTTTCTCTTTTCTTCAAGAAGAGGAGGTTCAGGAACGTATTCTTGACTTCCTACCAGTAATGGTTTTGTAATTTAGGTTACAGGTGATAAGAAATCCTTCAGTTGCTTGCCAACTTTGTTGTTCTTGGTTTTTGAAGACACCATTGTTGAAGATTTAAAATTTGGAATAGGAAAAGCTTGTGTGAGTTGTTTTCTGAGAAAGAATTGCAAGAGATTCAGAGGTTATGAGCTAAAAAAGGAAAAGTTTTCAAAGGAGGAAGATGAAGAATATTTATAGAGGGAGAAAAAGCCGTTCACATTTCCTTTGTAGTGACAAGTGGAACGAGTAGTGAGACGCGTGTATGTTTTTCATTGGTTGAGTAAGTGGTTGCCCTTTTAGATGCTACACAACTCCCACAATATAGGGATATTGATGGTATTTTCAATTCGCACGTCTCCGATGAGACGTTTTGAAAAAGTGGTCATAATGACCATGACGTCACAGTAGTAAGTATTGTCGCGTCAAAGCTTTCAAAAAATGTCCATTTCTCCATTTGATCGAAAAAGACATTTTTGGGGGGCAATTTGTTAGTTGTAATTTGGACGTTAAAAAAGATATAAGAAGTCAAGTATAAAACTTAACGAAATATTTAGAAAATCCAAGTTGACTTCGACGGGAAGTTAGGCAAAGCCTTTCGACTGGAACTTGACAAAGAAGTTGCCATACTGCCGAAATAGCATTATAATAGGAGTTAGAAGTTTCTAAAATGTTTCGAAACTGAGTTCGACGAAGATAATTCAAAACGAGACTAATAACCATATTTTGGCCTTTTCCGTTCCTTCAAATGATGAGTGGAGGCCTATGAAAAGCGAAACACATGCAAGCGAGAACGTGTCATTTTCTGGAGAAAAGACTATTTGTTACTGTCGAAGTAATATAAATATGAGTCTTAGCATTAGGGTTCATTTAATGTCAATCTATTTACATTAAAGTCATTTTCATCATTTATATTCTTGTCGAAATTATTTTCCTTCTTTAAACTTTTCATAAATCTTCTTTGTATTACTTTTAAATTCAACATTATCATCGAGGAACTTACTAGTAAGAAAAACTTTAAACAAGAACTATACACATATGTCCTAAGATCAATCTAGTCGAACTTGTAAGTAACAAAAGTATCAATTTTGGAAGACTAACGTTTGTTTACCAAAATCCAAGATAAACAATTGGATACATGAACAAACATAAATAGAATATCAATAACAATAAACAAATTAGACATGTTCATGGAAGTAGTAATAGTAATGGAATATGAATTGATAATTAAAATTCTAAGACAAGATTAATAGCATATAAATTTGACAATTAAAATAGCAATTAAGTAAGATTAAAGGCAGTTTAGTAAAAATGACATGTAAAAGCTTCAAACAATAACAATGACAGTAATAAATAATAGAAAGAGAAAGTAAATTACACCTCAAAATTAAACTACAATTTTCTCCAAACCAGGTCTTTAATTCGGCACAGGAAATAAAAGCTTGCTGAAAATTAACTATTGGAATATAAACTTGCTTCAAAATAAACAAAAGCTTAACACTAATTTTTGCAACAATCCCTCTATGTGAGAAATTGAAACTTTTAAGAGGATGCCTTGAAAGTGTGAGTCCAAGGTCTATGTATAGGAGGATTTTCGAGTACTAACTGCCCTAGATCATATATGAGTAATGGAGAAAGTGGGAGAAGCCTTCAAAGTAATGTTGTTAGTGGGCGAATTTTTGGGTTCATGAGGTTTGTGGCAAACTCCATGGACCATGGCAAACACAATGAGCCTCTTTTTGGATTCATGAGGTCTATGGAAAACGTCATGGACCATGGAAAACACCATGAGCCTATTTTTAGATTCCTAAGGTCCATGGAGAACTTCATGCCCGAATGGTGAACGCCATGATGCAAAAACACTGATTTTTTTTTTGTCTTTTCTGGTGGCTCTCCTTCACTTTAGCGCACAAAAGCTCATACTATTAAATACCTGAAACAAACACAAGATACCAATATAACATAATAAAAAGAAAACAAAATAACCTAAAATGTCATGTGATAATGCATCAAATAAGAATTTAGCATACAATTAACCAAGAAATAGATAACATATATTTGTTGAAGTCGTGAATAAAACCATCAAGATTCATAATTCAAACCTACCAGTTGACGAGTAAAAGTTAATAGAAGAAATTCTACTTACATATTTGACAGAAACCAACAAAATAGGGAAAATTGATTGAATTACACACCAAATTGTTTCACATAAACATCACAGCTATGTAAAAAAATACATAATCAAAGGTTTAATGAAATAAAAAATGCACATTACACATATTGGAAAAAGTATTGAAAACAAGTTATACTCACACTCTTTCAAATATAAACCCTATTGTCTTCTTCACTTTTGAAACGCCCAATTTCTGTTCTACGTTTTGTTTTTGTTTTTAGGTTGAAATCACATGAATTAGGGGAAAGTGGTATAAATAGTGAAAACCAAAATTTTGAAAACCCAATCGAGCGGTTCGATCGATAGTAAATCGATAAAACCCAATAGCTTTAAGAAATTTCAAATTATTCAGTTTAATACAAAATCCTTTTGTTTTCTCAACTAATTTTGATAGTATATTTTTTATACAATTTTATTCAAAATAATTAGAAAGAAAAACAAATTAAGTCACAATACTAAAAATGGGAAAGTTCAAAAATGACTATCAATTTGTTATTAATACAAAATTTCATAATATTTAATAGAGAATAATTATTATGCTACACGATCAATGTATCACAATCATTAATAATGATATTTTATATGTAATTAAAGAAAAAGGCAAACATCTATAAAATTTCATTACCTCCATTTTTTATTTAAAGTCTTTTTTTACTTTTCACAAGTATTAAGAAAAATAATGATTGTTGTATTAAAATGAAAAATTATGAATATTTTTATAAAATTGTCCTTCATTAATGACATAGGAAAGATAAATTTATATAATTGAAAGGAGAAAGAATAATAAACTTTTAAGTGTATAATAGAAAAAATAGCATTAACTATTCATTGATAATGTAAAATGACTTATATTGTGGTACAATTTTTGTTTCTAATACGATTTATAATGTAAAATGACTTATATTGTGGTATAATAGAAAAAATAACATTAACTATTCACGCTATAAAACTTCTTTGCACTTCCAAATTCCAATGCCTTTTAATTAAATTCTATTTAATATATTTATTCATGTAACAAGTAATTTACTAATATTCACAAACAAATTATATATGCATATTAGTTATATAATATTTTTTTTTATATTCATAATTACTAATATTCATAAACGAATTATATATGCATATTAGATATATAATATTTTTTAATATTCATACAAAATATGATAAAAGTATTATAATTTAAAATAGAGAAAAAATAATCATTCATGTTAACATTTGATGTACTTATATCTTCATAAATAGAAAAGAGATTAATAACTTGAGAATGATATAGATAATATTAATTATAGGTCATAATTGACAAGTAAGTAATTATAGATGTTGTTCTTTTCTTCAAGCAAAGTTAGATATATGTTGACGGTGAGGAATCCTGAGTTGATGGTGTTGATCTCTGATACGGTGGCACGAGAATGGATCTGCAATGTAAGCATTTCAACACCAAAGTCAGTTCAGAATTCAGAATGAGTGTAGTAAAAAATGGAGATCAGAAAATATACCTTAAATCTCTCGTGAGATGACTTTTATATCTTCGATCATTTGGAATGAATTAATATCGATTTGGGCCTTGGAATTTTTGGGCCTTTTGTTGGCATAAAATAGTTTCCCTTAAGGCTTGTCAGACATTACTGAGCCGAGAAAGTCTTAACAGTTGTGGTCGACCTCTGAGGATGTCATTCACTTTGAATCAGAATCATAAATGCTTAGAGTTAGTTGAAAAAGTAGTAGGAGACAAATGAATTAAATGATTTCCCATCTTTGAAACATTTTGCTTCTCCTTTCTAACGCTTGACTTGAGTTGACTAGTCAGGGCATGACGCTTCTTATAGTGCACTAGAGTTAATTTGTGTTTCCAAAGAGAAATCCAGTCGTTGATTTTTTAACTTCTCGTCCTGGTTGATTTTGCTTGTTGCTTACCTTGGATGGTTATTGAATGTTGATGAAACTTTTCCCAACCCTTTGATAGTCAAGTTCTATTTGCAAGTGTCTTTCTCTCTTCTTTCCTGAGACTACTTAACATAGAAATTGTAGTTTATTATTCAAAGCTTTCATTCACTTTATTGCATTTGTTTTCGTCGTCTTCATCTTACCAGGTACCATCCTCACCTCAATTTTTAATACCTTCAGTATTTTCTATATTTCGATAAAATTGTGTGATAGTCATACTCTCTTGGCTAGCAATTCTAAGAGTGATGTCTCTCCTGTTGCGAGAATGTGAGTATCTCCTTGTTCAAACTCCTCTCCCTTTGTCTACAATCGCATAGGCCCTGAGGTTACATCTCTAACTAATGATTCTAATTCAGGAAGGCTTTTTCTGGGTTCCCAAAATGAGAGAGCTTCCTCTAGGGATTCTTCTTTCGATGCCCTATTGTCTGATGATGATGCTAAAGATGATCATACAATTGCTTCTGCAACATGAGCTTCAAATTCTCCCATTTAGTCATCCTCGTAAATATGTGTTGCTAGACTAAGGAGAGAGTGTGTTGGAGATTTCATTTAGGTTTATCGGAGAACCTAAAATTGATACCCCAACGATGCTAACATAAAGGCCCATATGGAAAGCAAGGGTTCACCGAATGTGGTTTCTTGGCTTAAACCTTCAGAGCATTTTAAATCCGATGAGCTATCCGTGAAAAGGGTCAGGTTGGTGGAGCCGACTAACGCGACTAAGTATAATTGGGTGACTGCGGAAATAGTAGGGACCCTTTTTGTTCTAAGTACTTATACGGCTATAAACGAGGCCAACATCATGGTCGGTTTCCCTTCAGATAGATCGGTCCTTCCGGTAGATTCGAAAAAAATATTTGTAGCCCCTTTGACTGGTGTTCGGTTCTGTTTTACGAGTGTATGTTCACTCTGATAGGGTTTCCCTGCATTTATATTAGTTTGAGGTGGCCATACTAAAGCATTTGAAAGTTTCCCCCTCTCAAGTTCATCCAAGTGTTCGCATGTGTTTTTAGCAAACAATCACGAGTTTAGTTCACTTGTGAGATTAGCTCAAAAAATGTCAGAAGCAATTTGTGCAAAACAGGTGTACAAGGAAAAATGTTTATTAATTGAATGTGAATGTCTATAAATTATGTAGGGTAGTTGTTGGAGCAAATACCAGACATAAGACTCACCCTCCAATAAAAGTGGGGACTAAGTGTTGGTGTAAGCCCTAGAGGCCAATACTTTTGGTACTTGTATCGAATTATTTATTAATAATAAAAGGCTTTTTCTTTATTATGTTTGTTTAATAAAGTCCCTAGAATAGCTATTCTGTTTAATGTATCAAGTGTGACTTAATCATGAGATCACATTAAACATAAGGACACTATTCTTAAAGTATCCGTAGTCAAGCTTTATTGTGAAGTGGGATAACATTAAAGCATTAAGACTATTATGTATATAGACTGATGATCACATCTCATAGATCATGGATAAGGAGTTATCAAATCTTAAACATAGGTATGACTATTAAGAGTAATATTTATACTGGATTGACCCGCTATAAGAATACTATATAAAATGTTATGCAAAGTGTCATAAGTTATTCTCATGGTGATAATGGTGTATACCACCCTTCGACCTGAAACCACTATGGACCCTAGATGTAGAGTCGAGTGCCTTATTGCTGATCAAACGTTGTCCGTAACTGGATGACCATAAAGACAGTTGATGGGTACTCCACGAAGCATGCTGAGGGACATGAGTGACCTAGATGGAATTTGCCCATCCTGCGTAACAGGATAAATGTCTACGGGCCCAATATTGAACTGGACAAGGATGACACGGTATACGCCTTGTGTTCAATATAGACATAAGGGCAAAAGAGTAATTGTACACATAAGTATTATCACAAAAGGATTTGTCAGATCACATGACATTTTCGTTTCTTGGGTAGCAGTGATGTGTTGCTAGCTACCGCTCACTGTTTATTATGTTAAATACGTGATTTAATATAATTGCCAATGCCGCAAAAACCTACAGGGTCACACACAAAAAGACGGATTGATGAGAGATAGAGTAACTAAGGAACACCGTAAGGTACGATATACTTAAGTGAATTCTATAACATCGTAAGGCACGATGTACTTAAGTAGAATACGAAATATGGTAAGATACCATGCGCTTAAGTGATTTTGGCATATTATAAGATATGGGCCAGATACACTTAAGTGGACTTTTTAGCTTGCAGCCCACACAAGTGATTCTATAAATAGAACCCTTGTATAGAAGTATTTGTGCAGTTTCAATTTCGTCTCTCTCTCTCTCTCTCTCTCTCTCTCTCTCTCTCTCTATCACACACACACACACACTCAAAGCCTTCATTCGTAGCAGCTAGCACTAAGATTGAAGGAATTCGTTCGTGTGGACTGAGTAGAGGTGTTGTCATCGTTCAACGTTCGTGATCGCTCCGTAGATCTGCATCAAAGGTTTCGATCGTCATAAGAGGTAACGATTTTATCACCGATCATGCCCATTCGTAAGGATCACTAAAGGAGATTTTTTTTTAAAATTCTGTTGCATTTTGGATCGCCCTTCTCCTTCAGTGGTATCAGAGCCACTTACGAAACCATGCATTTGATAGCTGTTTATTTTCTATATTTTCTGTATTAATACGATTAAAAGACAAAATGAATCACAGAATGAACGAGTAATTAAATTTAGCATCATGTGTGTACGATTTGGATGGTTGATATTGACTATGCTTCAGAATCCGACATTAGTATGGTGAAGCAGCAATACATCGATCGTCCATAGGTTACACAATTGAGATCGATCAAGTTATATATATGATATAAGTAATCCTGATGCAAAATACGGTATATATGATATGATATACTGTTTCTGTTTTGTTCATTCAAACACTTAATGGTTGTTTTCCTTTGAGCGATCAATGGTCATTTGCTTCTTGATCCGACATTAGTATGGTGAAGCAATGACGTGTTGATCAATCATACTGAATTAACAATCGAGGTGTGTTTGACGGTATGAAATTGGTGCATTAGGGTTAATGACGGCACAAGGGTTGTGTTGTCAAAGAGTTATGCAATTAGGGTTGTGACTACGCAAGAGTTGTGCTTTAAAGTATCAAGTGTTGGTGCGAAAAATGACGTCGATTTCAAATGAATGTTCATTAAAAATTTGAGTCGGGGCGCTGCCCTTGCAACCCCGCAAGGGGAGCTACCCCTTTGACCCCTGTCCGCTGAACGGTCAGCGGACGGTGGTTCCGCTGACCGGGAAACGGAACCCCCGTCCGCTGACCGGGCAGCGGAACCTCCGACTAACTCTGCGTAGTGTGATCGGTTGCCGAAATTTAATTTGGTTTTAATTAATTAACAAAATTTAAATTAATAATAATAATGTGTTTATTATTATTGTCTTGTGGTGGTCGGTTATGGCCTTAGTTTTCCTTTATTTTGTTTTGGGATTTTAAAATACGACCTGCGTGTCGTGCCTCTCTTTTAATCTCTTAATGTAACTTCTTTTTTTCATCTCACTCCCTCGTATGAAAAACGAGTTTCTTTTAATGTAATGTTATGAAGAAAGAGAAGAATACAATATCAAAGGAGGACAACCTTGAAGATCTTGCTTGGAGAAGCTTAGATCGTTATTAGGTTAGCTTAGGTTCTCTCATTGGATTGGGAGAACAATTGCGCTAGGGGTCATATCTGTTTCATTATGTATGTTGATGCATGTGAATGTATGTTGATGCATGTGAGAGACGATTTGTATGATAAATAAGTCGGTGAGATCAGAATAATTGCAAATTCTCTCAAATTAAATATTAAGTTTATGCTTTCCAAGTTTTAGCACTCATCAAGACTAGTATTGGATAATGTAGGTTTCGCCTACGTGAGGTGCATGTTCTATATTAGTAAGGTGCGATGGGATAATTGTAATATCCAATTGCTAAAACAATGGGTCAAACTTAACTAAACATATTGTAATAAGATTATATATGTTTAGAAGCAAGAGTTGGAAGTGATTCATGTGATTGATTGAAATAAGGAGTTATTTGCCCAACTAAAATATTCGAGAGTTGTATTAGATACAATTGGAAGGAGTTCCTACCTAAATAACCTAGTTTTGTGTAATCCGCCTACGCGGACTTAAAACAAAGTGAAACGTGGATCTCGACCCACTAGAAAATCTTCCAACGAGATTTTCCGAATCAAATGGTGAGGGTCATTTGTTTTGAGTAAAATAGTGGGAGCATATTTAATTAAAGGCCTAATTAAATATGTTATTGATACTTATATTTTCATTATTTTCATATAGATTACCATGACAACAAACACCTCTAACAACATTTTGCGATCAATCCTGGACAAGGAAAAATTGTCTGGGACAATTTTTTTAGATTGGCACCGAAATCTGAGGATTGTCCTCAAACATGATAGAAAGTTGTATGTCTTGGAGAAACCTATTCCTGAAGAGGAACCTCCTAGTTCTGCACCTAAGGCAAAAAGAGATGCTTATAAGAAGCATGTTGATGATGCCAATGAAACTTCTTGTCTCATGCTAGCTACCATGAACTCAGAGTTGCAAAAGCAACATGAGAACATGGCAGCATTCGATATGATCGAACACCTGAAGATGCTCTATCAAGAGCAAGCAAGGAATGAAAGGTTTGAAGTTTCAAAAGCCCTTTTTCAAGGCAAGTTAGCTGGGGGAGCCCCTGTAGGTCCCCATGTGCTCAAGATGATTGGGTATGTGGAAAACCTTGAGAGGTTAGGTTTTCCCCTCGGAAAGGAACTTGTGACTGATTTGATCTTGCAATAGTTGCCAAATAGATTCAGTCAATTTGTCCTTAATTTCAATATGAATGATATGGACAAATCTCTTCCTGAACTGCTAGCCATGTTAAGAATTGTTGAGCAGAATCTGAAGTCAAAAGGAAAGTCCATTCTGATGAACGGAAATGGAAAGAGACAGAACAAAAGACTCACCAAGCAGGGTGATAAAGGGAAAGGCAAGGAAGTTTCCAAACCTAAACCCACTGTTGTTGGTTTGAAGCCTAGTGGAGGCATAACAAAGGAAGGCACCTGCTTCCATTGCGGTAAGACCGGACACTAGAAGAGAAAATGCCCAAAGTATCTGGAAGATAAGAAGAATGGAGTAGAGACTTCAACTTCAGGTATTTTTGTTATTGAAATTAATTTATCTACTTCTGCATCATGGGTATTAGATACTGGATGCGGTTCTCACATTTGTACCAATGTATAGGGGCTAAAAAGGAGTAGAGATTTGGCAAAAGGTGAAGTTGACCTACGAGTTGGAAATGGAGCAAAGGTTACTGCTTTAGCCGTAGGAACTTATGTATTGAATTTACCTAGTGGTTTAATAATTCAGTTAGAGAACTGTTATTATGTACCTGCAATTAGCAGGAATATTATTCCCGTTTCTTGTTTGGACAAGTTTGGTTTTTCATTTATAATAAAGAACAATTGTTGCTCAATTTATTTGAATGATATATTCTATGCTACTGCACAAATGAAAAAAGGACTATATGTCCTTGATCTTGAAATGCCTATTTATAACATTAATACTAAAAGGATGAAACTTAATGAGTTAAATCCAACTTACCTTTGGCATTGTCGATTAAGCCACATAAATGAGAAACACATTTCCAAACTCCATAAAGGTGGACTCTTGGACTCTTTTGATTATGAATCATATGAGACATGCCGATCTTGTTTAATTGGAAAGATGACAAAGTCTCCATTCACAGGAAAAGGTGAAAGAGCTAATGATCTTTTGGCCCTCATACATACTGATGTATGTGGACCACTGAACATACCAGCCAGAGGAGGTTTTCAATACTTCATCATATTTACTGATGATTTCAGTAGATATGGTTATGTGTATTTAATGAAACACAAATCAGAGTCCTTTGAAAAGTTCAAGGAATTCAAGAATGAAGTACAAAACCAACTAGGTAAGAATATTAAAAATCTTCAATCAAATCAGGGTGGTGAGTATTTAAGCCTAGAGTTTGATGACCATCTGAAAGAGTGTGGGATCCTATCCCAACTTACTCCTCTTGGAACACCCCAATGGAAGAATGTATCTGAGAGAAGAAATCGAACCTTGTTAGACATGGTCCGATCCATGACGAGTCACGCCGATCTTCCAAACTCCTTTTGGGGACATGCACTATTGACAGCAGCTTACACACTTAATCATGTCCCATCCAAAAAGGTTGAGAAGACACCATATGAGATATGGAGTGGTAAGAAACCACATATGTCTTACATGAAGATTTGGGGTTGCGAAGTTTATGTGAAACGATGAATTTCAACTAAGCTTGAGCCAAAATCTGACAAATGCTTATTTGTGGGGTATCCTAAAGAAACAAGAGGGTATTACTTCTACAATCCTTCTGAGGGTAAAGTGTTTGTCGCTCGAACTGGAGTTTTCCTAGAAAAGGATTTTATTTCCAAAGGAATCAGTGGGAAGAAAGTAGAGCTTGAAGAAATTCAAGAATCACAAAGCATTGATACACCTATGGAGGAATTAGAGCAGGAAACACAAGTAGTTGTGGAAAAGCAACCTGCTTAAGTAAAACAAGACCAACGTAGGCCAAGCAGGATATGTCACCTACCTGAGAGATATGGATATCTCATAACTGATCAAGGTGATATATTACTCATGGATCAAGATGAGCATGTGACCTACCAAGAGGCCATAACTGGTCCCGAGTCTGAGAAGTGGCTAGAAGCCATGAAATCTAAAATGGATTCCATGTACACAAACCAAGTTTGGACCTTGGTAGAGCCTCTTGTAGGAGTTAACCCTATAGGATGCAAGTGGGTCTTCAAAAAGAAGACTGACATGGATGGTAAGATACATACCTATAAGGCAAGACTGGTTGCAAAAGGATATAAACAAATTCATGGGGTTGACTATGATGAAACCTTTTCACCAGTTGCAATGCTTAAATTTGTTTGGATTTTACTTGCTATCGCTGCATATCATGATTATGAAATATGGCAGATGGATGTCAAAACTGCTTTCCTTAATGGGAATCTTCTTGAGGATGTGTACATGACACATCCTAAAGGATTTGAAATACCAGAAGAAGCCTAAATGATATGTAAGTTACAAAGATCAATCTATGGATTGAAGCAAGCTTCCAGAAGCTAGAATCTTCGTTTTGATGAAACAGTAAAACAATATGGATTCATCAAGACCGAAGATGAGCCTTGTGTATACAAGAAGGTTAGTGGGAGCATGATCATTTTCCTGGTATTATATGTAGATGACATATTACTCATTGGAAACGATGTCCCTATCCTACAACAAGTAAAGTCTTGGTTGGGGAAATGCTTTTCTATGAAGGACCTAGGTGAAGCAACCTATATATTAGGAATCAGGATCTATAGAGATAGATCACAAAAAATGCTTGGCCTAAGTCAGAGTACATACATAGACAAAGTGCTGAGACGTTTTAATATGCATGATTCCAAGAAAAGATTCATACTTATGCAACATGGCCCGTGTCTATCAAAAACACAATCCTCTTCAACTAAGGAAGAAAGGGATCGCATGAATAGGATTCCATATGCATCTGCAATAGGATATATCATGTATGCCATGTTATGTACTCGACCAGATGTCTCGTATGCTTTAAGTGCAACGAGTAGGTACCAATCTGATCCCGGTGATGCTCATTGGGTAGCTGTCAAGAATATCCTTAAGTATTTGAGAAGGACTAAAGACTCACTCTTGATATATGGAGGTCAGGAAGAGCTTGCTGAAATTGGATACACCGATGCTAGCTTCCAGATAGATAAGGATGACTTTAGATCGCAATCTGGTTATGTGTTTTGCTTAAACGGTGGCGATGTGAGCTGGAAAAGTTCAAAGCAAGATACAGTTGCGGATTCTACAACCGAGGCCGAGTATATTGCTGCCTCAAATGCAACAAAGGAAGCTGTTTGGATCAAAAGGTTCATTAGTGAACTTGGCATAGTTCCTAGCATTGTGGATCCCATTGGTCTATATTATGATAACAATGGTGCTATCTCACAAGCTAAGGAGCCTAGATCTCACCAACGATCCAAACACATACTTAGGTGTTATCACCTCCTTTGAGAGATAATACATATAGGAGATGTGAAAATATGCAGAGTACCTACACTTAACAATATTGCTGACCCGCTGACAAAGCCTCTTGCATAGCAGAAGCATGATGGCCATACTAGATCTATGGGCATTAGGGGTATGCCTGATTGGCTCTAGTGCTAGTGGGAGATTGTTGGTGTAAGCCCTAGAGGCCAATACTTTTGGTACTTGTATCGAATTATTTATTAATAATAAAATACTTTTTCTTTATTATGTTTGTTTAATAAAGTCCCTAGAATAGCTAGTTCGTTTAATGTATCAAGTGTGACTTAATCATGAGATCACATTAAACATAAGGACATTATTCTTAAAGTATCCATAGTCGAGCTTTATTGTGAAGTGGGATAACATTAAAGCATTAAGACTATTATGTATATAGACTGAGGATCACATCTCATGGATCATGGATAAGGAGTTATCAAATCTTAAACCTAGGTATGAATATTAAGAGTAATATTTATACTGGATTGACCCGCTATAAGAATACTATATAGAATGTTATGCAAAGTGTCATAAGTTATTCTCATGGTGATAATGGTGAATACCACCCTTCGACCTGAAACCACTATGGACCCTAGATGTAGAGTCGAGTGCCTTATTGCTGATCAAACGTTGTCCGTAACTGGATGACCATAAAGACAGTTGATGGGTACTCCACGAAGCATGCTGAGGGACATGAGTGACCTAGATAGAATTTGCCCATCCTGCGTAACAGGATAAATGTGTATGGGCCCAATATTGAACTGGACAAGGATGACACGGTCTATGCCTTGTGTTAAATATAGACATAAGGGAAAAAGGGTAATTATACACATAAGTATTATCACAAAAGGATTTGTCAGATCACATGACATTTTCGTGTCTTGGGTAGCAGTGATGTGTTGCTAGATACCGCTCACTGTTTATTATATTAAATACGTGATTTAATATAATTGCCAATGCCGCGAAAACCTACAGGGTCACACACAAAAGCACGAATTGATGAGAGATAGAATAACTAAGGAACACCGTAAGGTACGGTGTACTTAAGTGAATTCTAGAACATCGTAAGGCACAATGTACTTAAGTAGAATACGAAATATGGTAAGATACCACGCGCTTAAGTGATTTTGGCATATTATAAGATATGGTCCAGATACACTTAAGTGGGCTTTTTAGCTTGAAGCCCACACAAGTGGTTCTATAAATAGAACCATTGTGTAGAAGCATTTATACAGTTGCAATTTCGTTTCTCTCTCTCTCTCTCTCTCTCTCTCTCTCTCTCACACACACACACACACACACACACACACACTCACTCAAAGCCTTCATTCGTAGCAGCTAGCTATGAGATTGAAGGAATCCATTCGTGTGGACTGAGTACAGGCGTTGTCATCGTCCAACGTTTGTGATCGCTCCGTAGATTTGCATCAAAGGTTTCGATCGTCACAAGAGGTAACGATTCTATCACTGATCATGCCCATACGTAAGGATCACTAAAGGAGATTTTTTTTAATTCCGCTGCATTTTGGATCGCCCTTCTCCTTCACTAAGAACGACGAAGACCTCCACAAGGAGGCATAATCGGCTTCGGCCGAGTAACATTTAATAAAACCTATGGCCTAACTGGGTCCTAGTTGAAATGAAGCCTCTGGCATAATCGGTTTCAGTCGGGTAACGTTTAATAAAACCTCTAGCCTGACTGAAGCCCAAGCGAAATTGAAGCCTCTATCATAACCTGCTTCGGGCAGGTAAGGTTTAATAAAACATCTAGCCTAACTGAAGCCCAAGTGAAATTTAAGCCTCTGGAATAATCGGCTTTGGCTGGGTAACGTTTAATAAAACCTCTAGCATAACTGAAGTCCGAGCAAACTTGAAGCCTCTGGCATAATTGACTTTGGTCGGGTCATGTAAAATAAAAGCCTCTAATGTCATTGAACATCAACCCCCATAGGGATCTGAACGTCGGTTATGGAAAGTTAACACACATCTGACTTTAAGTTATTTAGTTAACTTACTGTCATACCTCGAAAAAATTAGAACATGACCTAGCGAAGCGCAATCGCACACTTGCAACGATGGACTGAACAGAGTCTCCACCGAACTCTATTTATTCCTAAAGGGAGAGGGGAAATATAGATAAAACCCAAGAAAGAATGACAATGATTATGGTCGTCGCAACCAAATCGAGGTTCGGGAGTCGATTACGCAAGGGGAAGGTACTAGCACCTCTCACGTCCTTTGTACTCAACAGGAACCATTAGATTAGTTGTGCGTGTTAGTGTTAGTTTAAAATGTTAGGCTTCTCGAGTTGATAAGAGGGGAAGAAGAATAGAAAAGAGAAGATGGTTTTGGATTTTTTTACAACGAAGGGGACTAAACCTAAGTTTTTTATTAATGGGCCTAACAAGATTTACAAATCCTGCTCCTACGTATCTCCGGGTGCAATAGAGAACTCAAGGCTTACATAGTTCTGGGTAGAAAAATGTTTCTTTGTTGGTCGATTTTAGCGAAAGCTACTTTGTGTCAATCGACGAAAACATTGTTGGACTACCCAAAACAAGTGGAGAATGAGACGTTTGTATCATGGCCGAATGGATTTATAAATCAGCATTCACGGGCAACGTCGCAAGCTTTCTCACACGTTCAAGTGGACGAAACATTACTTTGCATTGTCTTGAAACAAAATATCTTTCGTTTGAGAAAGGTTTTAAGGGTCAATCGCACAACAACGAAAAAAGGTTTGATTGTTTTGAATGTGTTTTGAGTAATTGAGAGAACTTAGATGGGCGAGATATCCATCTCGAATCCTAGTCTCAGGAGTGCGTGGTATCCACCACATTCCATTTCCATCTTACTTGAGAAAGTATTTAATAAGAATTAAGTTTTTTTGAATTTGATTGAGAAAGGGTTTAACGAAACCGTGTTGACCATCTTGAATGATGGCGAGAGCTAAGATGGGCGAGATATCCATCTCGAATCTTAGTCCGAGGAGTGCATGGTATCCACCATGTTCCGTTTCCATCTTTATTGAAAGTGTTAAATAGGAATTAAGTATTTTTGAGTTTTTATTATGAAAATGGCTTGACGTTGTTTCAAAAATTTGATGAGCGATTGAGAAAGATTTGAATGACATGGTTTGAAAGAAAAGGAATGGCTTGATTTGTTTATTTAGAAAATACTCGACGTTGAATCGGGTCATTATTTTTTATCTTTGAAAAGAAATTGATTTCATTCTTGTGTTAGTAACTAGCTAAACAGTCAAGTAAATAAAGAAATAAAGCAGTAAAATTATTACACATCATGGGAGTGGGGGTACATTTTGTCGAATGGGGATTTAAAATAATGAAATAATTAAATCGGGGCCAACCAACAAGCAATGCAATGTATGAGTGTAGGTACGAGGGAATGATCTCATTGTAAGAAGGCCCAAGAGTAATCCATGTGAAGAAAACAACAAACACACAAATCATATTTACGAGACATTCAAAAATTAAATTGAAAGAAGAAAAATCGGGACGTGCACGGATTAAAATTGGGATGCGAGGATACGAATCAAAATCACATAACGCAAAGACGTGCAAGGAGAATAAAAATTGAGGAACAAACAAAATCTAGGTAATGTGCTCAAAGCCGGTTTGCGCATATTGACAATAATTGAAAGTCATATGCGATTAATCAAAACACGGCGAAATACTATCAATATATCGATAAAACTTTGGTGGCGTAACGGTATGAAATTACCCAATCCACGGACTAGAAATTCAATTTATCACAATGGAAATAAAAATAGCAACAAAATATACTTATTTACAAAATAAAAATGAGGTGCATTTATATTACGAAACCAAGCTGAATTACAATACATAATATGGAAAACTCTAATGGGGCTAGGCATATACCGTTTTAGCTTTATCCCAAATATGGCACTGTTACTTAATAAAGACAAATCTAATAACAAATATTTAGCATATCCTATATTAATCAAAAGAACAAAAAACAAGTTAATAACATAAGTAGTAAGTAAATAATCCTCAGGGTGGCAGAAACGGTAGTGTAGTTACATGATAACATCCCACAGTAGAACTAGTGCCAACAGTAGAGGCATAATATATAAATAACGGCATGGCATAATCAGTGCATACAACTATACCGATACTAGTGAGACAATAATGTAACTATGGATGTAACAAAAGAAATAAAGATCACCGCCACAGTGGTGCGAGACCTAGCATGATAACCAAATTAAAACCAAGGTCACAACAGTGTAATATCAGTGTGTTCATGAATCAAGATCAAGATCGTTTCTGCGACATTGTAAGATTAGTGTAATGATGCAAATATCAATAACAAAATCAAGGCAACTATGCATGGAAGTAATTAACGCGGCAACAAAAATCTGGGCGAGAATACCCTCAACAAGTAGTGGAAATATATTGTCGCATAAACACTCATATATGCAAGCATGTATATAATGGCGACATGGCATCTACCAGGCTATGCATCATCTCCAATGTTGTGTCATGTCGGAATCACATGATAAACAACAATTAGCAAAGAGGCGAACATGGATAAATGCATGGTGATGCTGGATTCACAAGCAAAACCAAAAACCGGCCAACGGAGGTACATGATGCGGTACCGGTAATGACTGAAAGAGAAGGCAACAAAAGCTTAAAGAAAAGCCAAGCATGTAGAATTTTAGAGCAAAAGCACCAACAATAGCAAATGGTTCTGTTAGCAGGAAAAAATGCATCCTTTAAAAATACCAACAGTAGCATGTAAAAATGAAAACCATGACAGGAAAAGCAAATGGCTTCGGATCATTGTATCAATGGAAAAATACAATGACAGTGCAAGACTGCAATGGCTAGTGCGGTAAAAACGACGCTTAAACGGTGATGACGTACAGAATGGCGGTATGAACTTCCCTATTCTCACAGTAATATGCAAACCAAACATTGAAATAGGTGTAAGTGTGGCCTCACTTCAATATATGCGTTAAGTAACAAGGCAAAGCCAACGCAAGAATGGGACGCAATCACGTGATTTGGTGCGGTCCATGAAGTATGCTAGTTAAAGAATAAAACTTAATGTCAAAAAATGTCGGTGTGTGTGGTGGAAAGCATGAACGAACATGACAGCAATATCACAGGGAAAGGTGTGGTGTACATCCTGTGCAACATTAACCACAAAAGTGCAAGCGAAAGCCAACACGGAAATGATTAAGGATAGCAAACGCGCATACAAAACCATTGAGAAAAGCAAACACATAATAGGGCATATGATCAAAGCACTTCAAAATGAGTAAATCTTGAGCATAAATGATGGTCATAAAGCAAAACTCGCAGCAGAAATCAACGATGCTAAGAACAAAAAAAAACGAACATAAAACTCCCATTACGCCAACTTGCAAAACGTAAGAGTGGAAAACAAATGAAGTATCAACAAACATAAGACAACAAAATATGCACACAGAAGGAAAAAAGCGGTTGCACAATATCTACCGCTTCAACGAAAATTAAGACAGAAAATAAAACCGAAGGGAGAAAGTTACCAAAGTTCGATTCCTCAAAAAAAAGAAAACCAAGCTGAGATGAGCTCAATAGGTACTCCCTAATTCCTCGTCGAGCTCTCCCTCTTCTCTATTGTTCTGCTTCACGGGAAAAACAGAGATGTAAAACTAACACCCCGACTTCTCTCTTCGCGTTTCGTGCT
The DNA here is from genome assembly GCF_024323335.1 of Lathyrus oleraceus. Taxonomy (NCBI): domain Eukaryota; kingdom Viridiplantae; phylum Streptophyta; class Magnoliopsida; order Fabales; family Fabaceae; genus Lathyrus; species Lathyrus oleraceus. The sequence goes on along the minus strand of NC_066583.1, from coordinate 84,602,714 downwards.
TCGAAGTCGTTGGAGTGGTGAGTTCCGGGGTGACCGGCTGGGGTCGCAGGATGGCGGAATGAGGTTCCACGGGTGAGAGCGAGGCTATTGAATGTGAAAGATTTCCTTTTCTTCAAAAAAAACTCATTCTCCAATCCTCTGGTCTTTTTCTTCTTTTTCTTTTTTCATCTAAAATCGGCAAATTTACCGAGATAACCCACTTTTTCGAAGAAATTCCCAAAATAACCCACTTTTCAGGAAAATTCCCAATCTACCCCACTTTTAGGAGGATGCGCCAATTGGATTGGCGACCCCTCTTAAAAATTACAAGGAGGCGCCAATTGGATTGGCTAGGGCACCTGCCCTAGCCAATCCAATTGGCGCCTATGTGTATTTTTTAAGAGGAGGCGCTAATCCAATTGGCGACTCCCTTAAAAAAGCCTCAAATGAAAACACCTTCAACATGAAATTTGTAGATCTTTTCAAGACAATGAATTTGGATATAAATTTTGCATCATTTGGATTTTTTATGAGAAAGTTATGGGCAGTTGAAGTTGGACTTCTGAGTTTTTCAACTGTAATCTGACCTATAATGTCTTGCATTATTTCATGTGTTTCTTTTAGAGTTATGAAATTTTGTCCAACATAACATTTGAAGTAGACATCTTAAATTTTCCAATGCACTTGGTCCCACCTCAAAATAATTAAAAATGAGTGAGTTAGGTCCCTGCGAAGTTGACCCAAAATTAGGGTTTCTGTCAAAATGACCTATAATGTTTTGAAATGAATGATGAGCTTTCAAGTTTCAAATGGATTTTTGATGAACATGAAAGTTGTTCATATGGCGACTGTTGTTAAAACTTGAATGGAGGCGCCAATTGGATTGGCTAGGGCAGGTGCCTTAGCCAATCCAATTGGCGCCTATGTGTAGGTTTTAAAAGGAGGCGCCAACTCAATTGGCGAGTCCCTCATAAAATGCCTTTTTTGTCTTATAAATAGATGGTTGTGTGACCTATTGTTCCACAACTCATATAATCATTTGGCTATCATGTTTGGTGTTCGTCGCCGATACGGTAAGGTGATTTATGCGAGAGACAAACCTCAATTGTTGATGCTGTTTTGGAACATCACCACGTTAGATCAACTGAAGAGGGAGTTGGTTCGATGGTTAGACGGGAAAATACCAGAAGGGGAAAAAATCAGAAGTATTGAGAGACTTGACAGTATCTTTGGTTGGGTGCGAATGAAGACTGATAAGGATGCTAGGGAAATAATGTTCGGTCGAGACGACATTAATTTGATTGTTGTAATCAATTAGAATTATTTATGTTTTCAGATGTTTTGTACTGTTGTTGGTTATGAAACTCGTTGTAACAAGAACTTAATAATATATAATGATTGATTGTTACAGAAATACAATGTTACAAAAAGCTTAAGATCTAGATAAAATGTTACAAAAAGCTTAAGATCTAGATAAAATGTTACAAAAATCTTAAGATCTAGATGATGCTCCTTGATTGGGACAGTTGTTTTTGTTGTGTCCTGGTTGACGACAGATACTACATAATCTTATCATTTTATCTGTGGAATCTATCTCTGTTCTGATACGTGTGCTGTTTGGCCTTCCTTTCTTCTTTCTACGCATCTCTTCATTGTGCCAAACAATATCTCCTTCATATGGAGGCCAATAAGCCTCCATTGGTAGTACTGAAAAGCTTTGACTATATACATTCATGATGGTGCTGGCCTTGTACACATCAGATAAATGGGTGTAAGCGTCTTGACGAGTATAAGCGCATGCTGCAATGACATGGGAGCAAGGTATGCGGAAGGCCTGAAATTTTCCACAATCGCACCAACTTCTGTGTAGTCTAACAGCGTAGGCTAAATTTGGTCTCCCCTCGTTGTTGCCCATTGTTTCCTGGACGCTGAAATTTTGTCTATGACGGTCAAACACTGTTACAGCGTGTGTCGTAACTTTGATGCTCTCCTCTTTCATGACCTTCATGTAACACTCACTGAATACTTGTCCGGACATTAACACTGCACTCCATCTTTCACCTCTGGTTGCGAACATAGAAGCCAACCTATAATAGGTTGATCTTACCAAGGAGGTTATCGGCAGATTTCGAATCCCTTTGAAAACCCCGTTCATGCATTCCACAATGTTTGTTGTCATGTGGCCCCATCGACAACCACCGTCAAATGCTCTTGTCCACTGCTCTACTGGGATGTTATTTATCCATCTCCCCGCGTCTTCATTAGACAGTCGAATCTCATCACGATAATATTGAAATGACGGTTAAGTTAAAGCATACCCAACATTCACCACCTTCTTGCGAAGATTCTTATCTTTTATAGCACGCATGAAGTTTTGTGCAATGTGTCTGATACAGTAGACATGTGTAGAAGGAGGATCATGCCATCCGTTGTCATGGTTGTTGTAGGCACTTTCAATGGTAGCATGTCTATCTGAAATCAAACATAGATTGGCTTGTGGAACGACATGCGTTCTGAGATGTCGAAGAAAGAAACCCCATCCACCAGCCGTTTCACCTTCAACAAGAGCAAAGGCAATGGGAAATACATTGTTGTTACCGTCTTGTGCAACTGCCATGAGCAAAGTACCCTTGTATTTTCTGTATAACCAGGTGCCATCAATTTGCAGAAGAGGTTTGCAGAAAGCGAAACCTTTGATGCACGGGTCAAATGCCCAAAAGAGACGGTGAAATATTCTATTACCTGTAGCACAGGTTCCGTCTGGCATCATTGCTGGCACTGTCTCCAGAATTGCCACAGTTCCTGGGACATAAGTTTTTAGTGCCCATAAAAACCGTGGTAATTCCTTGAATGAATCCTCCCAGTTGCCGAAAACCTGTTCAACAACCTTTGTCCTCGCAATCCATGCTTTCTTGTAAGATGGAGTATAATTATATGTTGTTCGGATATGGGATATAATTATACTCACCTTCACTGATGGGTCTTTATTTACCAATGGCAGAATGTCTTGACATATCAAAGCTGTGCTCAGTTTACGGTGATCTTGTTCAACGTTAGTTGCAACGCAACTGTGTGGTGGGTCTATTGAAGCAATCTCCCAAGAGTCATTTTTCTTCTTGTAAGATGCAGCCAAACGAAACTTACAAAGCATGTTACGACATTCGATAACATACCTTCTAGAATCAGTGCGTTTCACTATAAAGTCAGCAAAGTTGTTCATGTGGAATTTTTTGATTGCCAAGGCACATTCTTCTTTGGTACGAAACATGTCTCCCACCTTTAATTCACCTACTGGTCTCGGATACGGATTATAGAAGACACTGTCGGACGTTTCATCGTCGTGAAGATCCATATTTGTCATATGTTGAGGAGGATTGTAGGCATGACTAGGAGGTATTGGTGGTGGTTGAGCCTCATCTTCATCGTCGTTGTTCAGGATGTGATCAACCTGTATCTCAGTCTCCTCTTCTTCTTCATCAACAACGTCGACTTCTACTTCTGCTTCTGGGTTGAGTTCATCTGACCATTGTGCATCATCTGCAGCATCTTCACCAGCTGCATCCTGATCGGTTAGTTGAGACTGTTGAGACGGTATACATGGTTGTAGAGTAATGTACAACTCGATACAATCCATGCCTGAATGTTCATGACTAAGAAACATGTTTTGAACATCTTCATCGTCTCGTATCTTAAGGGGGAAAATTGCATTGACCATTCTCAAAAAATATAGGATTTTGATATGTCATCTTTGACACAATACCTGATCCTATAAAGGATTGTATTCTTTTTTTTAAATGCAAAAAGGTTGCATTTCTCTTCATCGTGACTCTTATGGTATCAGTGTTTCTAAAACAAAAACCATGAAGCTCAGACTCAAAAGTTTCACCGTTGCAGTGAACGTTGACACTGTATAATGATGAAGATGACATTTTGGAGATGAAAACTATTTTGCAAGTGCAGATGAATGTGAGTGAAGTGTCTTGGATGTTGATAGTAAGACACTTAAATAGATGGTATCAGTGTCTCACATGCTAGCTAGTTCTGAGATGATGTGTCGGACATTGAAGCTACTCTGAGATAATGTGTCAAGCATGCAAGTCAGTTCTGAGATGAGGTGTCTGTCATGCAATACAGTGTGAGTTGATGTGTCAAGCATGCTAGCTAGTCATGAGTTGATGTGTCTGTCATGCAAGACAGTGTGAGTTGATGTGTCAAGCATGCTAGCTAGTCAAGACAGAAGTGAGTCTTCAGCATGTAGGATACTAGAGAGCCACGTGTCTGACATGATGTGTCAATCCTGCAAGACAGTGTGAGTTGATGTGTCAACCAGGCAAGCTATCAAGAAGTGACTCTTCAGTATGCAGGAGACAAGATAGCCATGTGTCGGACATGTAAGACAATTCTGAGATGATGTGTCAGTCAGGCAAGACAGTGTGAGATGATGTGTCAGACAGACAACCTATCAAGAAGTGAGTCTTCAGCATGCTGGAGACAAGACAACCACGTGTCGGACACCTAAGATGGTCAGACATGATGTGTCAACCATGCAAGCTATCAAGAAGCTAGTCATCAGCATGCAGGAGACAAGACAGACACGTGTCGGACACCTAAGATGGTCAGAGATGATGTGTCAATCATGCAAGCCATCCATAAGTGAGTGTTCAGCATGCAGGAGACAACAATGCCACGTGTCAGACATGCAGATGGTGGCGCCAATTGGTTTGGCGCCTACAATTAAGGCTTGTACATGGTCGCCAATTTGAATGGCGCCCCCATGGAGTCAGTCCTTGAAACCAAGCATTCAGAACTAGCCTTGCATGCATGTACCCTATGGTGTCGCCAATTTGAATGGGCGCCATGTGGTAGAGGCTTGGAATTCATCAGAACATGGCTCAGTCAACCAAAACCCTAGAAAAGTCAACTGTAGTCAACTGTGGTCAACTGTGCATTTAATCAGGAATTGGAAGGTGTGAGATGGTTGGAAAGGTCTCATTCATGCCCATATAGGCCCCAATTAACATTTCAAAGATCAAGATTGAAGGATTTGAAGTCAGGCAAAAAGTTTCCCAAAATGGAAATGACCTGTAATTTTCACCTGCCAAAAATGGAAAGTCATGCTCCTCAAAATTACATCATGAACCAAGCTTCAAATCAAAATTTGTTCAACATGAAAGTTGAAGATCTTGTTCTTGCCTTTCCAAAAAGTCCAAGAATACTCATTTCCCATTTATGGTTGGCAAGTTATGATCAAATCATTTTCCAAAAATGCCTAAATTCAAAGTGCCATAACTTTTGAATGGAAAGGCCAAATTGGATGATTCTTTTTGAGCAAACCACATTTGATGTATACTATCCAAATCCATCATCACAATTCATCAAAAACCTTCACATAAAAAGGCCATTTTTGAAGTGAACCATTTAATTTTTGGTGGGAAAAAAGTCCAAATTTCAAAATACAAGGAATTTTCACATGGGACCAGTTCCAATAGCTTCCAAATGCATTTTATGATTTGCTCAAAGTGAAAAATTACTGTTACATTGGTTCAAGGTGCATAAGGGAAAAAAGGCCAATTTCCATAAACAAGCTCATTCACTAATCATCCAATTTTGCTTAATCATGATTAAAGGGTGGATTAACATGAAGTATAAAAGGTTAATTCTAACAGAATTGAAGGGGGATAATCATTTTTTCAGATCAAATCACAAAAACTCACAAATTCTCTCACTTTCTCTCCATTTTCACATAAACTCTTTTTCATCAATTCATCAAGAATTCACCAATTTCTTTGCTAGTGCTTTGTTGAATCATCATTTGCAGGTATTTCTGGAGTTCTGTTTGTGGAGATTGAAGCCAGAATCGTGCCAATTCACACTGTTGCAATCTTGAGTTCTTCAATGGCAGTTGCGAATTCCCACTGATTCACGCACTCTTGAGCTAAAAGATCATCACCAATCACCTTCATAACCAACATATTCCATCTGTTTCGCAGAATTGAAGCCAAAAACACACGGAATCACGAGCTGCACTTCAAGAAGGTAAGAATTCGAACTCTTTAATTCATGCAATTGCCATGTGGTTTAGATAGATCCTTTGACATAGAGTAGATTGATGCTTGAATCGTGCAATTCCATCCATTATTCATCGAGATATTGTGATTTAAAGATTGTATGCCAAAACTATTTTCGAGTGGATCTTTGTGTATGTTAACTTCTGGACAAATCCATGGCCATATTTGTGATCCTGAGTGAAAGACGGAGAGAACGGTATATAGTTTGTACGTTTTGGTGTAAATTTGTTCATGGCGAAATCTGGAATGAAGAACAACGAAGAACACGAAATTCTGGAAAAATCGCGTGTTTGATCTTGCTGAGCCATGCGTTTCGTTTGAATTTTGTTTCCCGCTCGAAAGAGCCAATCGCGCTGTGCCATGTAATTTATTTAAACGCAGCGTTTTGCGCCCTGGCTCCGTGAATTACCAAAATGCCATTCTGCGCTAATTAAATCATTTTAATCTTAAATAATTATTTCATTATTTCATAAAACTTCAAAAAATCCTAATTAATTCAATTCTAATCCAAATTGAGTGGGAATTTTTTTGTTGAGCTCCAAATTTTGTCTAGTTTTTTTTAGGCATAGTAACTCAAGTTGTGCCTGGTGCATTTTTAATTTGCCTAATGATCTTGAACATGTATACTATGTGCATATGTTTTACCATTTCCTTCATAAAATGATCATGCATTATCCAAAATGAATGAAACTTCACATGCTTGTTCTTGACTCTCTCCTGGAGATTTTGATGTATAGTTTGCTAATTTTGAGTTTCTGGATTAATAGATATGATGTGATCTTCATGAGTGTGACAATGTGTGTCACACTATGTTATGCCATGTTCCTGATTTTATTTCCCATACCTATGCTATGCCTATGGCTCTGATTTTTTGCATGTGATATCATGTGTATGTCTAATTTCACCAGGATTTTTTGTGGATTTGATTGATCCATTTCCTATTTGATTAGGATTTTTGTGGGCTGTTTAGTCATTTTAGGGTTTTTCTTGAGTAGTTCACTCACATATCTTGTAAAATCCTCATACCTTATCATATGAAGATGAAATTTGGTGGAGTGTTTCTTAACATGTTTAACCTCACTTTGGCTTTAGTCCCATTCATTTCTCATTTGTTTTCACTGTTTTACACTTGATTGAAGTTGACACATGATTTGTGACCTTGTTTAGGTTGATTTTTGCATACCATGACTTCTTGGATTTAATTCCCCTACTTCCACTTGTCCAAATGCTGCGAAATTTGATAGGTAGCTCATTGAATATATTTTGTTTGATCTGGAATTTTTGTGGGATTTATTGAGCTGTTTTGGTATTTGTTTGATTGCAATCATTCTGTTTACTCATATGTGGTTCACACTTGCTTACTTTGACCTAAATTGTGCATGAAATGAAATTGGTGTATTGTTTTGATATGAGACCAATTAGACTTTCTTCTTAATTGAACTATCTTGGTTTTGATCATGTTTCACTTGCTGTTTTAAGATTTTTCCCTCCTTTTTGACCCTAGGCTTGTCCTAGTGGTCTTACATCTCATGCTTGAGTTTGACTTTGACCTTTCAGGTTAAGAAGCAAAGTGCTTTAAAGGAATTAATGCAAGTTGATTGAGTTGTTTCATTTGACTATTGTAAACTAACTTGTTTGTTTTGTAGGGTGCTTAGCTCATTTGAGCTTTGAGCTTTGTGCTTTGCACATGATTGATTATGTTGCTTGTTGGTCATTACCTTGCTTGTTTTGATTTTGTGACTTGGATACTGATTATATTTGATTGATTTCAGGTACCATAGTCGCTTTAGTTCCTTGAGAACTAGCTATTGCTTTGCTTGTATAGCACTTGCATTGAGGTAGGCTCTCTTGTCTCCATGTAGTCTGGAAGACCTGGCTTGTTATTTAGCCAGGCAACTGTCTGAAGTCCTCCTTAAAAGGCAATGTTTGTGATTGTTTAAATTTATCCCCAAGCAGGTAAAGACCTCATGTGAGGCAATTGGTAGACAAAAGAGATATGTAGCCTATCTCCTACTATTCTGTGAGTCTCTCACATTGCTCACACTACTTGTGTTTGATGCATGTTGAGTAAAAAACCCAAGATCTATCGAGTCTAACTTTGGGGAGAGAGTTCCATCTTTCTGAACTCCCCCACCTTCTGATATTCAATACTCTCCCTGACCAGGGATAAGAGTGATGAGGCACACCCCTCATATCCTTTCATCTGCTTCACCTTGGCTCTCAATGTCAAGGTTAAGAGCGCCATTTACCCTATTCCAGTTGACTTTTAAAGTCCAACCTTTGTTTGAGCCCAATTGTGTGGTTATAGTGTGTGCTACTTGAACTTGTTCGATTGATTATCTGATTCATTTGAACATGATTGCTTACTTGCCATTGTGCATTCATCATTATTGATTGTTAATTCTTGTATGATCATTATTGCATATCCTTGTGATCTATGTTTGCTTGCCCATTGAGGACAATTGTAAGACCATGTTCTTTGGCCATTGTTCCTGTGATATGGAAGGATAGAGTGTAAGACCTCATTGGTCACTCATATCTTCTTTGCTCTTGTTTGTTGTATGAGAGGATGCAATTGTAAGTCCCTGTGATGTGGCATTTGTATTCCTATGACCATACTTTGGAGGTTGGTATAAGTCCAGATAGATTGGCATCCGACATCCAAGTTTTGTTTACTTTAGGAGATTGGTGTAAACCCATTTATTGGTATCCGATATCCGCTTTTTGCTTTTGTGAGATTGGTATAAGACCATTGATGGCATCCGGTATCATTTTTTGTTTTAGGAGATTGGTGTAAACCCATTTATTGGTATCCGATATCCGCTTTTGTGTGTGAGATTGGTATAAGACCATTGATGGCATCCGGTATCACCTTGCTTTATCTTTATTTGTTTGTTGCCTATTCCTAAGGACACACTTGAATCATCTTCTATATGATTTCAAGAGGTGAACTTTTATAAGAAGTTTTACATTCCATCATCCATACCCTCTTTGTCCTAAACTTTTTCACACTTTGCTTTCAAAAACTTTGACTTGTTGTGCAAATATTCTCACCTCTTTTCAAATTAGAAACCTGGACCATAAGTCCTTGACTTTTTCAAACCCCATTTCATAACACTTCTTTGAATCAATCCTAATCATACTTTGACCATATTTTGTGAATAATCATAATCAATTAACTTCACCCATTCAATTGTTTTGGCTTTGTCCATTGTTAATATGTTTTCATGCATTAGCCTTAGGTTTTAATTACCATAGTGGTTGATGTAATTCTTACCTTATCCTTAGTGAGTTGATTGTAAGTCTTCCATACTTATTATAGGGTTAACCCCTCACTAGTATGTTGAAGCCGTCCTCGCATGGTGGATTGTTGATGTTGGTTGAGTTTTCTCCCATTGGTAATGAAAGGCCTTAGTGCTTGTGTTTTAAAATTGAACTCACTAATTTTTGGAAATCTGTTAGCCGAACTACGGCGTTTTGATCCTTACCTTTGATGGAAGGTACGTAGGCAACGGGTTCATCCGTTCGAACACAAAAATAACTAACTTGTACATTCTTTTCTCATCATCCCATTCATGTTTGCACAATATGTCAAAACAAATAAACATTTTTTATACAACAAGTGTGAAAAGGGCTCCCTAGGAGTACCTAGGACGTGATGGGTGCCTAACACCTTCCCATTGCGTAATTTACCCCTTACCCAGATTCTCTGATCTTTTATTGGTTTTCTACGTGTAAAACTTCTTAGGTTTTTGTTCGCTTTTTAACTAGTCCTTAGGGTAAATAAAAGTGCGGTGGCGACTCGAATTCATTGTATGCTTTGCTTATGGTTTAATCAATAAATCATATAGCGACGAATACACCGCTACAGAAAAGTGGCGACTCTGCTGGGGAGATTACTAGACCTTCCCTGGTGGTATTGCCTACTTTTCACCCTTGTTGTATGATATTGTTTATGTGTTATTTGACATATTTTTGTACAATTTTGGATAACTGTATTGATTGTAATGTTTGAATTGCTTGATATACAATCGCTGTTTGCTTTGGTGATTTGTGAGATGAGTTCTATACCCGAACTCGAGTGCACTCTAGGATAGGAGAACGGCGTAGTCTTGTTGACTGGTGTGGAGTATTCCTTAGCCAGTTGACTTGCGAGTCCATTCACTTGGTGGAGGTCATGTTGGATTGATAATGTCACACAAGTCATTTGTGGTTAGGCATTATTCTTTCAATCATGTGCCGCAGAAGCCAAGGACCTTAGTTTACCAAACCCATCTTGGCCTTTTTTTTAGGACGTAGTGCGGAGGTCGTTCAGATGTAAGATCTGATGCGATTGTTACGCGATACTACACTCATAAGAGTCTCTCTTGAGAATATTTTTGGAATACGAGTATTCGTTCCTCCGATAATATCCGAGAGATGGGACGATGATTATGGGAACCTCTGGTAGAACATGTCTGGCAGGTTTAAACCCTAGTACACTCCCTTTGGGTGGTTCTTAACCAAGACTCCATGCTCGTGACTCTCAACAAACCCTTGATTCGTGGTTGAGTCGTTCAAACATCGTTAATATCAATGGAACTTGGGTATTGATAAGGTGTAAAACCTAAATCTACCAAAATGGATGATTGATATTAAGGATGTTAGAGCCGGTTCATGTACCGTTAATATCAGTGGAACTTGGGTGTCGATAAGGTGAAAACCTAAATCCACCAAAATGGATGATTGATATTAGGGGATACAATGAGCTTTCCCACGACCTTTGTTTGGTGTGCTTTGCTTGATCCTTGAGTGTGATTGTTGCATTCATGCATTCATGCATTCATCTGCACCTCATATCATCAGAAAAAAAAAATTCAAGGAACTTAAAGGGTTTATTTGCAAAATTTTCAGACATGGAAAGACCAAAAAGGCATACGAAGAAGTACAACTTTAAACAGCATGATGTGAAGGAGTTAAGGAACCTGACATCTTATGTATTAGATCCCTTGGGTTTCAAAGCTCGCTATGGGAAGCTTCTACCTCTGTTGACTACTCAGGTTGATGAGGGATTGATGAGTACTCTAGCTCAGTTTTATGATCCGCTGTATCACTGCTTCTCCTTTCCGGACTTCCAGCTGTTGCCTACTTTGGAGGAGTATTCCCACCTTATTGGGATCCCGATTCTAGATCAGGTGCCATTCAGTGGCTTAGAGAGTATCCCGACTGCTCGAGAGATTGCAGATTTGTTACACATAGATGAAGCTTTGATCAAAGCTAATCTGACTACCAAAGGTGGAATTCAGGGTCTTCCTTCCGAGTTCCTCGTTGCTCAAGCTACCATCTATGGGAAGGCCATGAGTGAGGATGCCTTCGAGGCTTTGTTTGTATTGCTCATCTATGGATTAGTGCTGTTTCCCAACTTCGACAAGTTTGTGGACATGAATGCTATTAGGATCTTCTCGGTTCTTAATCCCGTTCCGACTTTGTTGGGTGATGCCTATGTCTCTTTGCATCTGAGGAATGCAAAGGGTGGAGGAGTTATTGTCTGCTGTCTGCCTCTGCTGTACAAGTGGTTTATTTCGCACTTGCCACAGACTCTTGCCTTCAAGGAGAACAAGGGATGTCTACGGTGGTCTCAGAGACTCATGTCTCTCACTAATGACGATATCTCTTGGTATGATCGCGTGTATGATACCGTCCAGATCATTGACTATTGTGGTAAATTCCCTAATGTGCCTCTTCTTGGCACATGTGGTGGGATCAGCTACAATCCCATTCTAGCACGTCGTCAGCTTGGGTTCCCCCTAAAGGATAAACCCCATAACATTCTGTTAGAAGGTGTATTCTTTTAGGAGGGTAAAGATCCCCAAGGCCTGAAAGCCAGATTCGTCCGCGCTTGGCGCAAGATCTGCAAGAAGAGTAGGAATGAATTAGGTCCGAAGAATTGCATTGCTTTGGAGCCTTATACCTCTTGGGTCAGACAAAGAGCTGCCACTTATTTGATGCCATACGACCATCCGAGACCTACACCGTTGGATGTGGCTGGGCCTTCAACCCTCCCTACCCAACGTGTAGAGGAGTTGAGAGAAGAAGACCTTTCACGTGCTTGGATCCGTGAAAGAGAGGAATTGCTGCAACAGCTTAAGGAGAAGGACGCTCTGATTGAGTTTCTTGAGCATCGGGTGATCGACGATCCGAATGACACTTGGACTTCTTTGCTTCCTCAGTCTTCCAAATTCTGGAAGAGGAAGTATGATCGGCTTGCGAAGGAGAAAGCAGATATGGAAGCTGCCTATGAGAGAGAGATCAAGAAGCTGTGTACTTCTCGTCTTCCAGCATCCCGAGCTAATAGGGATCCATAGGATGTTATTTCCCTTTTTCTCCTTGTAATTGAATCAAAAATGCTGTACTTCTTTGTCTCGATATATTGAATGAGATATTTTCCATGAGAAATTTAAATTGCTTAAATATTCAAAATTCGCAAATAATACCCTAAGGGTTCCTTGAAAATAAAACAAAGCATACGCATTAGCACTTCACGCATCATTTTGCATAAGCAGGTACCTTGTTTCTGGTCTTCTTGTGCTGACTCTGTGTTCTTCATTTATTTTGAAGACAAGCTGACTCACCGGTACTATACTCGAGCAAATTCTGCCAGAGTTATGGATCAGCTAGAGCAAGAGAACAGAGAACTGAAGGAAGAGGTCGCCAGACTTGGCGCTTTGATGGAGCAACTCCTCGCTGCTCAGAATCAGCCTGCTCAACCGCCTGCAACTCCTGTTCAGAGGACTGTCATCTCTGAAATTGTAGCTCCGTCTGTGCCAGCCGCCAGTGCTCATTTTGCTTCTCACGCAATGCCAGCCGGGTTCCCTTGGGGTATGCCCCCAGGTTTCATGCCGGATATTCCTGCTCCAACCTTTGCTCATATGCCGGCATCTAGCCCGGTCCCTGTTGCTGCTCCTCCTGTCTTGCATACCATGCCGAGGGTTGAAGATACCATCTATCGTTCCGAGCCGTCTGAGGGCCCGGACGTCAATGAGAAGATGGAAGCTATGAATGACCAATTCCTTGAGCTGAGGAAGGAATTGAAGACCCTCAGAGGTAAAGATCTGTTCGGCAAGTCTGCTGCAGAATTATGCCTTGTTCCCGGAGTGAAGATACCGATAAAATTCAAAGTGTCTGACTTTGAAAAATACAAGGGGAACACCTGTCCACTTGCTCACCTGGTCATGTACGCCAGGAAGATGTCGACCCAGACCGATAATGATCAGCTGTTGATCCATTATTTTCAAGACAGTTTATCAGGTGCCGCGCTCAGATGGTACATGAGCTTGGATAGTGCTAATATCAGATCATTCAACGACCTTGGCGAAGCCTTCGTCAAACAGTACAAATATAACGTCGATATGGCGCCTGACCGAGATCAACTCAGGTCCATGTTGCAGAAGGAAAAGGAAACCTTCAAGGAGTACGCCCAGAGGTGGCGAGAGCTGGCTGTTCAAATTACTCCTCCGCTGGAAGAGAAAGAGATGACTAAGATCTTCTTGAAGACTCTTAGTTCTTTTTATTATGAGCGGATGGTCGCTAGTGCTCCCTCTGATTTCACCGAGATGGTGAATATGGGGATGAGGTTGGAAGAAGGTGTCCGTGAAGGACGTTTGGCGAAAGATGAAGGCTCTTCTAGCAAGCGATATGGAGCATTTGCTAAGAAGAAGGATGGGGAAGCACATGCTGTGCAATCCCATGGCAAATCAAGGAAACCTCCTGTTCAGAGGAAACCCGCACGCCGTGCCGGTCATCAGCACCAGGTGGCTCATATAGCACCTCTATTCAGAGATAATCAGCAAGCTCAGCATCAACAACAATATCAACAACCTCAGTATCAGCAACAACAACGCCCACAGCAACAGGCTTACCAGCCCCGTGGAAGCACGACCAATCAGGCTAATTTGAGTTATGACCGGAAAAAGATCAGCTTCGATCCTATCCCAATGTCATATGCAGAGCTTTATCCCTCCTTGGTGGAGAGGAAATTGGTTACTCCCAGGGATCCTCCTGCTATTCCTGCAAATCCACAATGGTGGTATAAACCAGACCAGCATTGTGTGTATCACTCCGGAGCTCTGGGCCATAATATTGAAAACTGTTATCCACTCAAGACTAAGGTTCAAGACCTGATGAGGTGCGGAATTTTGAGCTTCGAAGATTCGGGCCCAAATGTCACTAAGAACCCATTGCCTTCGCATGGGAAGTCTGTGAATATGGTCCAGGGATGCCCTGGGAAATACAAGGTCAAATATGTAAGTCATATTCGAAAGTCGTTGGTGGAATTACATCGTTTGCTGTGTCAGTACAGCCACATGGAACATGACCACGACAAATGCCGCGTCTGTTCGGTGAACCGCTTGGGTTGCAACCAGGTCCGCAGAGAATTGCAAGAGTTATTAGACGAAGGAACCATTGAGATTCTGCAGAATCGCAATGTCGATGAGGACGAACCGGAGGTTAATGTTATATCCCCCGTGTTCAAGTTACCCGAGCCTGTTGTTATTCGCTATGATGGCAGCAAGCCGAAGGCTTCTCCCTCCCTAGTGATTAAGCCTGCAGGCCCCGTGCCTTATTCTTCTGACCGAGCTGTGCCGTTCAGATATAACCCTGTTGCTATGCAAGATGGGGTAGAAGTGCCTTTGCCCTCAACTGCTGTAACCAACATCGCTGATGTAAGCGGGCTGACCCGGAGTGGTCGTGTTTTCTCTGCACCTGTAAAGGCTCCTGTTGCTTCTGAATCTGCTGAGCGTCCGGTGGGGACCACTGTTAATATTCAGAATCCGGCACTTGATGTTGCCAGACCCTCCTCCATACAAAAGACTCCCACTTCTTCAGTTGGCCCGAATGGCATTGCGAATGAAGAATCTGATGAGATGCTGAGGCTCATCAAGAAGAGCGAGTATAATGTTGTAGACCAGCTTCTACAAACGCCATCCAAAATCTCCATACTATCCTTGCTGTTGCATTCAGAACCCCATAGGGAGGCTCTGCAGAAGGTATTGGATCTGGTGTACGTTGATCACGACGTCACGATTGAGCAATTTGACAGTATAGTTGCAAACATTACTACTTGCAACACTTTGAGATTTAGTGACGCTGATCTCCCGGAGGAGGGAAGAGACCACAACATGGCTTTACACATATCTCTAAATTATAAATCAGATGCTATGTCCAACATGCTGGTGGACACTGGATCATCACTAAATGTATTGCCAAAATCCACACTCTCCAGATTGTCATATCAAGGTCCTCCTATGAGGCAGAGTGGGGTTGTTGTGAAAGCATTCGATGGGTCGCGCAAGACCGTGATTGGGGAAGTTGATCTCCCTATCAAAATCGGACCAAGTGATTTCCAGGTTACCTTCCAGGTAATGGACATCCACCCATCTTATAGCTGTCTCTTAGGCAGACCATGGATTCACGAGGCTGGCGCCGTGACATCCACCCTACACCAAAAGCTGAAATTTGTTAAGAACAAGAAACTGGTTGTGGTAGGGGGAGAAAAGGCTCTCCTGGTTAGCCACTTGTCTTCCTTCTCATATATTGATGCAGAGGATGAAGTTGGAACTCCGTTCCAAGCTTTATCTATTGATGAACCAATTGAGAAGAAGTCTCCATCATTCGCTTCCTACCGTGATGCAAAACTGGCCATTGAATGTGGTGCAGTTGCTGGTTTAGGGAAGGTGATCGAGCTGGAAGATAATAGATCCCGGGCTGGCATTGGCTACTGTTCTGGGGCGTTTAATGAGCAAGGTCTGTTCACAAGTGGAGGATTCATCCATGATGATCAACCTGAAGAAGAAGCTGCTGCTATTCTGGAAGAAGATGCAGAAGATGTGAACAATTTCGTCATTCCTGGTGGTGTCTGCCACAATTGGGTCGCTGTAGATGTTCCTACAGTCGTCCATAGATCAGAGTAATTGTTCACTTTGTTTAAAACCCTTCTCCCATGCCAAAAGGAGAAGTGATGACATTGTTGGCAGCATATATACAATGATGTTTTCATTCAATTAATGCATTGTTAAACATTTGTTTTTCCATTTGTTTTCACTTTTCGCTTTTTGCATGAAATCAGTGATCACAAAAAAACACCCATAAAGAAAAAACAAGAATAAAAGCAAACATTTTTCATCTGCATAATGATTTGCTTGTTTAAATTCTAAAGTTTTTCATTAACCAAAATCATTATGCAGGTTGATCTTAAAACCCATTGAACATAATGATCCAACGCCATCTCCCAATTTTAAATCCCCTGTATTTGAGGCAGAGGAAGATGATGTTGAAGGAATTCCTGATGAGATTACCCGTCTCCTTGAGCACAAGAAGAAGATCATTCAGCCGCACCTTGAAGATTTGGAAACAGTCAACTTGGGGTCTGAGGATTGTGTTCATATGGTGAAGATTGGGGCACTTCTTGAAGAGTCTGTCAAGAAGGATTTAATCAGTTTGCTACGAGAATATTCCGATATCTTTGCTTGGTCGTATGAAGACATGCCGGGTCTAGATACAGATATTGTGCAACATTTCCTGCCTTTGAAGCCTGAGTGCGTGCCTGTGAAGCAGAAGCTCAGAAGAACTCATCCAGATATGGCAGTGAAGATCAAAGAGGAAGTTCAGAAGCAAATTGATGCGGGGTTTCTGGTGACTTCTGTATATCCTCAATGGGTGGCCAATATTGTGCCTGTTCCTAAGAAGGACGGAAAAGTCCGTATGTGCGTTGATTATAGAGATTTGAATAAAGCTAGTCCGAAAGATGATTTTCCTCTACCACACATTGATATGTTGGTAGATAATACAGCTAAATTCAAAGTCTTTTCCTTTATGGACGGATTTTCTGGTTATAACCAGATCAAAATGGCACCCGAAGATATGGAGAAGACAACATTCATCACACCTTGGGGAACATTCTGTTATCGAGTGATGCCCTTCGGTCTGAAGAACGCCGGAGCCACGTATCAACGAGCTATGACTACCTTGTTTCATGACATGATGCACAAGGAGATAGAGGTCTATGTTGATGATATGATTGCTAAGTCCCGAACGGAAGTTGAACACGTTGAGCATTTGTTGAAGCTTTTTCAGCGTCTGAGGAAGTTCAGACTTCGCTTGAATCCGAACAAATGTACATTTGGAGTCCGTTCCGGCAAGTTGTTGGGTTTTATAGTCAGCGAAAGAGGTATTGAGGCTGATCCTGCAAAGGTCAAAGCAATACAAGAGATGCCTGCACCCAAAACTGAGAAGCAAGTCCGAGGTTTTCTTGGCCGCTTGAACTACATTTCCAGATTTATATCCCACATGACGGCCACATGTGCGCCGATATTCAAGCTCCTTCGGAAAGATCAATCTCATGATTGGACCGAGGATTGCCAGAAAGCTTTCGACAGTATCAAAGAATATTTGTCCGAACCTCCGATCTTGTCTCCGCCTGTAGAAGGAAGACCTCTGATTATGTATTTGACTGTGCTTGAAGACTCGATGGGTTGTGTACTCGGTCAACAAGATGAATCAGGGAAGAAAGAATCTGCTATATACTACCTCAGTAAGAAGTTTACTGATTGTGAGTCTCGGTACTCTATGCTTGAGAAGACGTGCTGTGCTTTAGCTTGGGCTGCTAAGCGTTTGCGCCAGTACATGATAAATCATACAACTTGGTTGATATCCAGAATGGATCCAATCAAGTATATCTTCGAGAAGCCTGCTTTAACTGGGAGGATTGCCCGTTGGCAGATGCTGTTGTCTGAATATGATATTGAGTATCGAGCTCAGAAAGCTATCAAAGGTAGTATTTTGGCTGACCATCTAGCGCACCAGCTGATTGAAGATCATCAGTCAGTTCAGTATGACTTCCTAGATGAGGAGATTCTGTATTTGAAGATGAAAGATTGTGATGAGCCTACACTTGATGAAGGTCCAGAACCTGGTTCCAGATGGACAATGGTGTTTGATGGCGCTGTAAATCAATACGGAAATGGAATTGGGGCAGTAATCATTACTCCTCATGGCACACATATTCCGCTTACAACAAGGCTAACTTTCAAATGCACGAATAATATGGCTGAGTATGAGGCCTGTATTATGGGGCTTGAAGAGTGTATTGATTTGAGAATCAAGCATCTTGATGTGTATGGTGATTCGGCCCTGGTTGTCAATCAGATCAAGGGTGAATGGGAGACGAATCAACCAAGTCTCATTCCATACAGAGATTATGCAAGAAGGATTTCAACGTTCTTTACAGAAGTTGACTTTCATCATATTCCTCGAGAGGATAATCGGATGGCAGATGCTCTTGCTACGCTCGCTTCCATGATCGTTGTCAAGTATTGGAATGAAGTTCCTAATATTGCCGTGATGCGCTTGGATAGACCAACTCACGTATTTGCAGTCGAAGAAGTGAATGATGACAAGCCTTGGTATTTTGATATCAAGAATTTCCTCCAAAACCAGGTATACCCGCCTGGGGCATCTGTGAAAGATAGGAAAACTTTGAGAAGGTTGTCAGGCAGTTTCTACCTCAGTGGTGAAGTGCTGTATAAAAGAAATTTTGACATGGTTTTGCTCAGATGCGTGGATAGACACGAAGCAAACCTGTTGATGACCGAGGTCCATGAGGGTTCATTTGGTACTCATTCCAATGGACATGCCATGGCTAGGAAGATGTTGAGAGCAAGCTACTATTGGCTGACAATGGAGTCTGACTGCTGCAAATATGTGAAGAAATGCCACAAATGTCAGATTTACGCGGATAAGATTCATATTCCTCCGAAACTTCTGAATGTGATTTCATCACCATGGCCTTTCTCTATGTGGGGAATTGACATGATTGGCATGATTGAGCCGAAAGCGTCCAACGGACACCGGTTTATTCTCGTAGCAATTGATTACTTCACCAAATGGGTTGAAGCCGCTTCGTACGCGAATGTAACCAGACAGGTGGTTGTGAAGTTTATCAAGAACCAACTGATTTGCCGTTATGGTGTGCCAGAGAGGATCATTACTGACAATGGATCTAATCTGAATAATAAGATGATGGATGAGTTGTGCGCTGAATTCAAGATTGCACACCATAATTCCTCTCCTTACAGACCTAAGATGAATGGGGCTGTTGAAGCTGCTAATAAGAATATCAAGAAGATCATCCAGAAGATGACAGTTACGTATAAAGATTGGCATGAGATGCTGCCATTTGCTTTGCATGGATATCGTACATCTGTCCGCACTTCAACAGGGGCAACCCCTTTCTCTCTTGTTTACGGCATGGAGGCTGTTCTCCCAGTAGAGGTGGAGATCCCATCAATGAGAGTCTTGATGGATGCCAAGTTGACTGATGCTGAATGGATTCAGAGTCGTTATGACCAGTTGAATTTGATTGAAGAGAAGCGATTGACTGCCATGTGCCATGGTCAGTTATATCAGTAGAGAATGAAGAAAGCATTCGATAAGAAGGTCAAGCCTCGTGTGTTCCGAGAAGGTGACCTCGTGCTCAAGAAAGTCTTGTCTTTCGTGCCCGATTCCAGGGGCAAGTGGACTCCAAACTACGAGGGTCCATATGTTGTTAAGAGAGCCTTTTCAGGCGGAGCTTTGATGCTTACTACAATGGATGGGGAGGATTTCACTCGTCCTGTGAATTCGGATGCAGTCAAGAAATACTTTGCCTAAAAAAAAGTATATGCAAATAAAAAACAGAATAGCTCGCTAAGTTGAAAACCCGAAAGGGCGGCCTAAGCAAAAATGAGCGTCTCGATGGAGAACCCGCAAGGGTAATCCAGGCAAAAATTAGAGACTTGAAAAAAGAGTATATTTGCATCCCGCTAGATTGGGTACCTCACCCTGGGGCAATCTAGGCAGAAATTAGGGATTTGGCAAGTAACTTATCCTGACAAGACTTTCTGTTCCACAGCTGTCTTTTCGTCAGACGATTCTGGATTCGTCGTCAACTGAAGCTTCGAATACATCGAGATTCAAATTGGTAGAGAAAGGATCATTATGTTCAATGTAGCCCTCTTCCAATATATATCACTGATTTCAAATTTGTACAGATCTATGGAGTCTTGCCATTTGCAGGCTACCATTCCATCAAATAAATTTGAGCTTTTGTCCAATTATTTGCACTCTTATTTGTTTCAAATCAACAAATGTTTTGCATGTTTTAATTGATAAAATGTCATTGTTTTAAATAAATAAAAATTTTCAAAATTGTTGTTTTAAACAAAGTGAATATACACAACGACTAGGATACTCAGGGATGTCTCAGTGCTCTCCCGAGGGTGGTATGATTCCCAACAGGTAAGACAGTTGTTCATATTCCTGGCATTTGATTGTATCCTCTTTCTCCCGCTTTGCTGTTGGGGTTTGTTCTATAAGCAGCGTTGTTGTTGGGGTTGTTCCCCAAGCAGAGTAGGTTGTGGAAGACTCAGTTTCTTCTCCAGCAGTAATCTCCCCAGTATGGTTGTGCTCATTGTGGTAGATTCAGTGGTTGGTGGAATGATATCCCGGTACCTTACCGCTTCCCTCAGCATTTGTCGCAAACAGAGCTGTTGGTGGGGTTGTTCCCCAGTATAGTCGCAAGCAGAGATGTGGTTGAAGACTTCGCGTTCTTCTCCAACAGTAGTCTCTCCCCAATGCAGTTGCCAGCAGAGTTGTTATGTCTCTCCTCAACATGGTTTTTTTTTCCAGCTTAGTCTGCAGAATGGTTGTTGTGGCAGTTTCTGCCTGTTGAAAGTTCTCTCAATCCCCAGTAGGGTCGGTTGGTGGCTCTAGCATCCCAAAGATTGGATTGATTTCCTGATTTACTTTTGATCCTCAGTAGAGGGGCTATTTGCAGAATCTACTTGTGTGATCCGTCAGATGTATGTTCTCCCCGAGTAGAGTGGCTTGTTGCAGAATCTACTTGTGTGGTACTTTCTCCCTCAGTGGGTTGTTCCCCAAGAGAGTAGCTGATAGCTTTTCCCCAGTAGAGTTGCTTGTGCAGTTAGAATCTACTAGGATGATTCTCCTTCAGTGGGTTGTTCCCCGGATTTGTTTGGAGTTATTTTGCAGCAGTTCTTGGTTGAGCCATGAACTCTTGTTTCTCAATTGATGTTGATCCCCTGCAGATATCCTTAGGATTCTCCTGATCCCCTGCAGTACCCGCATATCTTTGCTTTACAGCATGTGGATCTCTAGCAGATTGGCTTTCCAGTTGGTTTTTCCCCTGGAAGTATAGTACCGGACGTTTAATTCCTGGACCTGTTGGTGTTAGATATGTCTGTTTTGTCAGCATTCATCAAACATAAATCACGCATCTTCATGCATAATCATAAAACATTCAGATATTCATATCGCATTTTTTGCCATATATCTTTTGTTTGTTGTCTCCTGCTTTGGGTGATGTAGATCTCTTTATAGATCTTCCCAAGCAGATGTCGGGTGGTTAATCTCTCCATATAGAGTCAGCCCATAAGCAGAAAGTGTCTGTATTTTCCTTCTGCAGTTCCCCACTGAGATTATCCTCGTGGATGACGGTTTCTTCCGTTTCCCCCCAACACATATATTGGGATGGATTTTCCTATTGAGTTATATCCTCATAGGACGTGTTTTGATTCAGTCTGTCTTTTCGGATCAATCCCGAATCGGCGTTTTGTCAACAGTTTCTTGTGCTTCCCTGTGGAAGAAATGAATGGTTTGCCCAGTAACCGGCATCAATTCATTTATCCCCAGCGGAGTTTTTTCGGGCCTCTACTCAGTAACCGGTAGTTGTAAGTCCTATGTTCCTTGCTTCTTTAGCGGAATTGGTGGTTATATACCTTTTATTCCTCAAGCAAGAGTTGTTGGTCTTCTACCCAGTAGTCGGTAGTCGTAAATCCTGTTTGCCTGCTCTCTAGCAGTGTGTGATTTTGTTATGAACCCTATTTTATTTCCCGTGCGGATTTGTGATTCATTCCATCCCCACGCGGAGTTGTTGGTTTTCTACCCAGTATTCGGTAGATGTAAACTCTAATTTGTGGTTATTCCCACCAGAGTATGGCTACTACCCCGTATTCGGTAGTTGTAAGTCATATCTCTTCCCCCCTAGCAGAGGTAACCTTTGTGGTTCGTTCTGGTTGATGGTGGATTTTCTGTTGTTGCGATTTTTATCCCCAACAAAGTTTGCGTTTCCCGGTGGAATAAGTTGAATAAGTGCTCGGTATTTGGCCTTCATCCATCCTATCCCCAGTGGAGTTTGTGGTCTTCTACCCCGTATTCGGTAGTTATAAATCCCATGTTGTGATTGTTCTCCCCATCGGAGTTTGTGCCTTATGGTACGAGTGGATAAATTGCCGGTTGCTTGCAATTTTATCCCAGCTGAGTTGTTGGTTGCTGCCCGGTAGTCGGTAGTGTTAACCTCTTGTTCCCTCAGCCAGATTTTGGTATTCTACCCCGTATTCGGTAGTTATAAACCCTAATTTCTCCCCTTTGCAGAGTTAACCTTGTTGTTCATCCTAACCGATGATGGTCACTCTTTGTGGTTATCTTCATTCAATGTTTGATGTTGATGTTCCTCCCTTTGCTTGTGGATAATTGCCGGATGCTAGCAATTTATCCCCAGCAAGTTGTCTCCTGGATCATTGCCGTATGCTCGCAATGTTATCCCTTTTGAAATCACATGTGGGTCTTTTCACCGTTTGCTAGTGATTTGTTCCCCGGATCATTGATTGTTTATCAATGTATCCCCAGCCAGTCCCTGTGGATAATTGCCGGATGCTTGCAATTCATTCCCAGCGGATCGCCTTTCATTTACCCGTTTGCTCGGTAATGATTGTTGCTCCTTTGATTGGTCATCTTTATATACCTAGTTTTGGTATCCCGATGCCCTTCTTTTTGGTCGATTTATCCTTTGTTAACCCTTATACCGGTTGTGGATAATCTTCCTTGCGAGTATGTTATCCACGTTCTGACGGTAATGGATAATATATCTCATGCACTCTTCAGTTGAAGCCTTTTGTGTTTCCCTAGTCGAGTAAGATTCGTTATTCCTTTTGCGGAGTCGAATATTTGTTGTTTGGATAATTGCCGGATGCTTGCAAGTTATCCCTTTGAGTTGCCTTTCGTTTACCCGGATGCTTGGTATCGATTGTCTCTCCTTTGGTTAGTCACCTATTATATACTTCGGTATCTCTGGTGTCTTTTCCTTTCGAGTGTATTATTCACGGTCTGCCGGTAATGAATAATATATCTCTTTCACTCTTTGGTTGAAGTCCTTTGTTGATCTTCCCCAGTTGAGTAAGATTCGGATTCTTTGTAGAATCGAATATCCATCCTTTAACCAGTTTGTGTTTTGGATGATGCGTGTGTTGGCATATATACCAATTCACGTTTCGGTAGATCACCTATTATATACTTCGGTATCTCTGGTGTTTCTTACCATGCGAGTATATTATCTACGTTCTGACGGTAATAGATAATACATCTCATGCGAGTATTCTATCCACGTTCTGACGGTAATGGATATTATATCTCATGCACTCTTTGGGTTTGTGTCCCCAGTCGAGTAAGATTCGTTTTCCCGTTGTGGATTCGAATGTCCATCCTGTAAGTCGATTTGCTTTTTCAAGCCCTCCCTTCGGATGATGAGTGTCTTGGCATATATACCAATTCACGTCTTTGGTAAGTCACCTATTATATACCCCGGTATCTCTGGTGTCTCTTCCTTTTCGAGTGTATTATTCACGGTCTGCCGGTAATGAATAATATGTCTCATGCACTCTTGGGTCAATCTTTTGATTGTTTTCTCCGCAAAGTAAGATTCATATTCCTTGTGGAATTGAATATCCACCCTATAAACAAGTCTGCTTTTCTAGCTTTCCTTTCGGATGATGAGTGTCTTGGCATATATACCAATTCACGTTTGGGTCGGTCACCTATTATATACCTCGGTATCCCTGGTGTTCCTTCCTGTCTGCTCCCTATTATGACCTTGGTCCCCTGTGGAGTCAGATTTCCCTGAGTTGATGTACCTTTTTCAGGTCTTTCTCAGATATTTGGATTGATTGATATCTCTCACCCTTATACCGGTCTTAGATATTCATTCTTCCTGAGTTTGTTGCCCTTATACCGGTAACATCTCATCCTTGTTTCCCCTGGAAAGTCTTTTCTAGATCTCCCCAGCGGATTTGTGTTGCTATTTGTGTTGCTGTACTGGTGTTATCCCCAGTACATGCATTTTGTGAGTCAGCTTGAGTCTTTCCATTGGATTGTGTTCCCTTGGAATTTCTTTCTTATCCCCAGTGTGAGTCCTTCACTTACCCAGTGAGGTCTCCAGTCTGATTTCTGTTATCCCCTAATCAGAGTCGTGTCTTGCACACGCTGTGTCAATTTTGTTATCCCCAAATCAGAGTCGTGTCCTGCTCACGCATTCTTTTTCTTTTATTATCCCCAATAAGAGTCCTGTTAGAGTCTCTGTTCCTGGTGAGTGTATTACTCCGATGGATCGTCTTTTCTTCTGTGTGCATTATATTCCCCACAGAGTTTATGTCTTTTGCACGCATACATTCGCATCATGAGGTCTCTTAGGGACCAAAATTTGTCTCATTACTGTTATTTAAGCCCATTCTACCGCGTCGATATGAAGATTTCTAAACTTCACTTCTCCGGGTAGAATGACCTTAAATAGGGGCATCTGTAAGACCCCAATTTTTGCCCTAAGATCCCTCATGGCATCATGTCATATCATAACATTGCCTCAAGGATCATTGTGCACCTTTGCTTGCCTCCTAGTGGGTGGGTATCTTGTGAGTGTGGTTTTTGATCACCAAGAATGTATTGCATTTGTATATCATTGCTTTTCATTTTTTATCTGACCAAAAGTACAAAAATATTGTCATCTAACCATGTTACTTGCAGCTGAAGCAATCATCAGTCAAATCAGCCATTGGGCAATGGATGGTGGCCATTCTTGAAGAATTTGGGCACCATGATCATTCATTAAGAGTTCATATAAGTTGTGATATCATTTTGGATCAAGATCTCATGTGGTAGAGGCTTGGAATTCATCAGAACATGGCTCAGTCAACCAAAACCCTAGAAAAGTCAACTGTAGTCAACTGTGGTCAACTGTGCATTTAATCAGGAATTGGAAGGTGTGAGATGGTTGGAAAGATCTCATTCATGCCCATATAGGCCCCAATTAACATTTCAAAGATCAAGATTGAAGGATTTGAAGTCAGGCAAAAAGTTTCCCAAAATGGAAATGACCTGTAATTTTCACCTGCCAAAAATGGAAAGTCATGCTCCTCAAAATTACATCATGAACCAAGCTTCAAATCAAAATTTGTTCAACATGAAAGTTGAAGATCTTGTTCTTGCCTTTCCAAAAAGTCCAAGAATACTCATTTCCCATTTATGGTTGGCAAGTTATGATCAAATCATTTTCCAAAAATGCCTAAATTCAAAGTGCCATAACTTTTAATGGAAAGGCCAAATTGGATGATTCTTTTTGAGCAAACCACATTTGATGTGTACTATCCAAATCCATCATCACAATTCATCAAAAACCTTCACATAAAAAGGCCATTTTTGAAGTGAACCATTTAATTTTTGGTGGGAAAAAAGTCCAAATTTCAAAATACAAGGAATTTTCACATGGGACCAGTTCCAATAGCTTCCAAATGCATTTTATGATTTGCTCAAAGTGAAAAATTACTGTTACATTGGTTCAAGGTGCATAAGGGCAAAAAGGCCAATTTCCATAAACAAGCTCATTCACTAATCATCCAATTTTGCTTAATCATGATTAAAGGGTGGATTAACATGAAGTATAAAAGGTTAATTCTAACAGAATTGAAGGGGGATAATCATTTTTTCAGATCAAATCACAAAAACTCACAAATTCTCTCACTTTCTCTCCATTTTCACATAAACTCTTTTTCATCAATTCATCAAGAATTCACCAATTTCTTTGCTAGTGCTTTGTTGAATCATCATTTGCAGGTATTTCTGGAGTTCTGTTTGTGGAGATTGAAGCCAGAATCGTGCCAATTCACACTGTTGCAATCTTGAGTTCTTCAATGGCAGTTGCGAATTCCCACTGATTCACGCACTCTTGAGCTAAAAGATCATCACCAATCACCTTCATAACCAACATATTCCATCTGTTTCGCAGAATTGAAGCCAAGAACACACGGAATCACGAGCTGCACTTCAAGAAGGTAAGAATTCGAACTCTTTAATTCATGCAATTGCCATGTGGTTTAGATAGATCCTTTGACATAGAGTAGATTGATGCTTGAATCGTGCAATTCCATCCATTATTCATCGAGATATTGTGATTTAAAGATTGTATGCCAAAACTATTTTCGAGTGGATCTTTGTGTATGTTAACTTCTGGACAAATCCATGGCCATATTTGTGATCCTGAGTGAAAGACGGAGAGAACGGTATATAGTTTGTACGTTTTGGTGTAAATTTGTTCATGGCGAAATCTGGAATGAAGAACAACGAAGAACACGAAATTCTGGAAAAATCGCGTGTTTGATCTTGCTGAGCCATGCGTTTCGTTTGAATTTTGTTTCCCGCTCGAAAGAGCCAATCGCGCTGTGCCATGTAATTTATTTAAACGCAGCGTTTTGCGCCCTGGCTCCGTGAATTACCAAAATGCCATTCTGCGCTAATTAAATCATTTTAATCTTAAATAATTATTTCATTATTTCATAAAACTTCAAAAAATCCTAATTAATTCAATTCTAATCCAAATTGAGTGGGAATTTTTTTGTTGAGCTCCAAATTTTGTCTAGTTTTTTTTAGGCATAGTAACTCAAGTTGTGCCTGGTGCATTTTTAATTTGCCTAATGATCTTGAACATGTATACTATGTGCATATGTTTTACCATTTCCTTCATAAAATGATCATGCATTATCCAAAATGAATGAAACTTCACATGCTTGTTCTTGACTCTCTCCTGGAGATTTTGATGTATAGTTTGCTAATTTTGAGTTTCTGGATTAATAGATATGATGTGATCTTCATGAGTGTGACAATGTGTGTCACACTATGTTATGCCATGTTCCTGATTTTATTTCCCATACCTATGCTATGCCTATGGCTCTGATTTTTTGCATGTGATATCATGTGTATGTCTAATTTCACCATGATTTTTTGTGGATTTGATTGATCCATTTCCTATTTGATTAGGATTTTTGTGGGCTGTTTAGTCATTTTAGGGTTTTTCTTGAGTAGTTCACTCACATATCTTGTAAAATCCTCATACCTTATCATATGAAGATGAAATTTGGTGGAGTATTTCTTAACATGTTTAACCTCACTTTGGCTTTAGTCCCATTCATTTCTCATTTGTTTTCACTGTTTTACACTTGATTGAAGTTGACACATGATTTGTGACCCTGTTTAGGTTGATTTTTGCATACCATGACTTCTTGGATTTAATTCCCCTACTTCCACTTGTCCAAATGCTGCGAAATTTGATAGGTAGCTCATTGAATATGTTTTGTTTGATCTGGAATTTTTGTGGGATTTATTGAGCTGTTTTGGTATTTGTTTGATTGCAATCATTCTGTTTACTCATATGTGGTTCACACTTGCTTACTTTGACCTAAATTGTGCATGAAATGAAATTGGTGTATTGTTTTGATATGAGACCAATTAGACTTTCTTCTTAATTGAATTATCTTGGTTTTGATCATGTTTCACTTGCTGTTTTAAGATTTTTCCCTCCTTTTTGACCCTAGGCTTGTCCTAGTGGTCTTACATCTCATGCTTGAGTTTGACTTTGACCTTTCAGGTTAAGAAGCAAAGTGCTTTAAAGGAATTAATGCAAGTTGATTGAGTTGTTTCATTTGACTATTGTAAACTAACTTGTTTGTTTTGTAGGGTGCTTAGCTCATTTGAGCTTTGAGCTTTGTGCTTTGCACATGATTGATTATGTTGCTTGTTGGTCATTACCTTGCTTGTTTTGATTTTGTGACTTGGATACTGATTATATTTGATTGATTTCAGGTACCATAGTCGCTTTAGTTCCTTGAGAACTAGCTATTGCTTTGCTTGTATAGCACTTGCATTGAGGTAGGCTCTCTTGTCTCCATGTAGTCTGGAAGACTTGGCTTGTTATTTAGCCAGGCAACTGTCTGAAGTCCTCCTTAAAAGGCAATGTTTGTGATTGTTTAAATTTATCCCCAAGCAGGTAAAGACCTCATGTGAGGCAATTGGTAGACAAAAGAGATATGTAGCCTATATCCTACTATTCTGTGAGTCTCTCACATTGCTCACACTACTTGTGTTTGATGCATGTTGAGTAAAAAACCCAAGATCTATCGAGTCTAACTTTGGGGAGAGAGTTCCATCTTTCTGAACTCCCCCACCTTCTGATATTCAATACTCTCCCTGACCAGGGATAAGAGTGATGAGGCACACCCCTCATATCCTTTCATTTGCTTCACCTTGGCTCTCAATGTCAAGGTTAAGAGCGCCATTTACCCTATTCCAGTTGACTTTTAAAGTCCAACCTTTGTTTGAGCCCAATTGTGTGGTTATAGTGTGTGCTACTTGAACTTGTTCGATTGATTATCTGATTCATTTGAACATGATTGCTTACTTGCCATTGTGCATTCATCATTATTGATTGTTAATTCTTGTATGATCATTATTGCATATCCTTGTGATCTATGTTTGCTTGCCCATTGAGGACAATTGTAAGACCATGTTCTTTGGCCATTGTTCCTGTGATATGGAAGGATAGAGTGTAAGACCTCATTGGTCACTCATATCTTCTTTGCTCTTGTTTGTTGTATGAGAGGATGCAATTGTAAGTCCCTGTGATGTGGCATTTGTATTCCTATGACCATACTTTGGAGGTTGGTATAAGTCCAGATAGATTGGCATCCGACATCCAAGTTTTGTTTACTTTAGGAGATTGGTGTAAACCCATTTATTGGTATCCGATATCCGCTTTTTGCTTTTGTGAGATTGGTATAAGACCATTGATGGCATCCGGTATCATTTTTTGTTTTAGGAGATTGGTGTAAACCCATTTATTGGTATCCGATATCCGCTTTTGTGTGTGAGATTGGTATAAGACCATTGATGGCATCCGGTATCACCTTGCTTTATCTTTATTTGTTTGTTGCCTATTCCTAAGGACACACTTGAATCATCTTCTATATGATTTCAAGAGGTGAACTTTTATAAGAAGTTTTACATTCCATCATCCATACCCTCTTTGTCCTAAACTTTTTCACACTTTGCTTTCAAAAACTTTGACTTGTTGTGCAAACATTCTCACCTCTTTTCAAATTAGAAACCTGGACCATAAGTCCTTGACTTTTTCAAACCCCATTTCATAACACTTCTTTGAATCAATCCTAATCATACTTTGACCATATTTTGTGAATAATCATAATCAATTAACTTCACCCATTCAATTGTTTTGGCTTTGTCCATTGTTAATATGTTTTCATGCATTAGCCTTAGGTTTTAATTACCATAGTGGTTGATGTAATTCTTACCTTATCCTTAGTGAGTTGATTGTAAGTCTTCCATACTTATTATAGGGTTAACCCCTCACTAGTATGTTGAAGCCGTCCTCGCATGGTGGATTGTTGATGTTGGTTGAGTTTTCTCCCATTGGTAATGAAAGGCCTTAGTGCTTGTGTTTTAAAATTGAACTCACTAATTTTTGGAAATCTGTTAGCCGAACTACGGCATTTTGATCCTTACCTTTGATGGAAGGTACGTAGGCAACGGGTTCATCCGTTCGAACACAAAAATAACTAACTTGTACATTCTTTTCTCATCATCCGATTCATGTTTGCACAATATGTCAAAACAAATAAACATTTTTTATACAACAAGTGTGAAAAGGGCTCCCTAGGAGTACCTAGGACGTGATGGGTGCCTAACACCTTCCCATTGCGTAATTTACCCCTTACCCAGATTCTCTGATCTTTTATTGGTTTTCTACGTGTAAAACTTCTTAGGTTTTTGTTCGCTTTTTAACTAGTCCTTAGGGTAAATAAAAGTGCGGTGGCGACTCGAATTCATTGTATGCTTTGCTTATGGTTTAATCAATAAATCATATAGCGACGAATACACCGCTACAACGCCCCCTCATTATTATTGTTCATGGTCGCCAAATGAGGTGGAGACACCATGCAAACACGATTTTTTATGCTCTCCTCCATTTGCCTATAAATTCATCCACTCCTTCAACAATTCTTCCACACCAACATTCTCACTACTTCATCTACATTACTTCTTTTACAATTTCATCTTCAACAAAATCTTCCAATTTCATCTACACCAACTCCCCAACAATATGTCTTTACTCACAATGGGCGAAGCACACAGAGGAACAGTTGCAAACATCGCAACATACGTACGTTTTTTCTTATACTAATTTTTTATGTTTCATCTCCACCAACCCCATTTTATTTTGAAATACCTACTAAGTGTTATATTATTTCTATTATAGGATGTATCAAGGTTTCGAACTCGAGTCCACGAATTTGTCCCAATGGACCCGATGATTCAACCTTATGTTGAACTCGCCGGTTTTGGTCACATTAGCAAGATTATGTCTTGGTCTATAGATAACAAGTTCATTCTAGCCTTATGCGAAAGATGGAGGCCAGAGACACACACATTTTGGTTTCCAACCGGTGAGTGTACCGTGACGTTAGAAGATGTCTACATGCTTTTAGGACTACGAGTTGAAGGCAAAGCTGTTAATGGTAAGACCAACTATGCAAACTCAATTTGCATGGAGCTTTTAGACACTGATTTGTTAGATGATAATGCTAGAGGTCAAGGTATACTACTCTCACGCCTAAAGTCATATTATAATAGTTTATATTTAGATGAGCATTCTACCGAAGATGCTCGAATAATCAAAACTAGATGTTACATTATGTTGTTACTAGGATCCTTTTTATTTCCCGAAGGTAGTGGTTCTAGTATGCATATTATGTACTTACCTTTACTTAGACATATAGATAGAATAGGTAGTTACAGTTGGGGATCCGCATGTCTAGCCTATCTCTATAGTTCGTTGTGCAAAAACTCCCACAAAGACACATCGACATTTTCTGGATATGCTGTTTTGCTACAAGCATAGGGATGGTCAAGACTACCGTCTCTAGCACCGGTCAATAACAACCCCTTCACTTTTCCATATGCAAAAAAGTAAGTTGTTTAAATTGCTATATCTTTACTTACTTCCTTATAGTTTAGTACCCATAACTAATTTATTTTAACTTTTTGGTGTAGATGGTCGGCACGTGGTATGAATTACAGCAGATGTCCGAGACACTGTATTACTCAGTATCACAACCTGTTGGATCACCTTCGACCGACAGACGTAAGCAAAATAACTTCATTAATTCGTCATATTATGTTGACTTTTTCTACATTCATTTAAATCCTATCGTCTTTAACATTTCAGTTCATTTGGCGTCCATACCTTAATATGGATCATGAGCATCAGGTCAACCCTGAAGACGCAGCCGTATGGACAGCATGCACACTGATAATACGGTTCACAACAGTGGAGATGCACAACACCGATCGTGTGAAGCTGCAGTTCGGTATGGTCCAGAATACCCAGACCCCCCAGCTAGCCTAGGAGAATGGCATATGCGTAAAGTGAACGACCAATGGAACTACAACCCTTGGCAAACCTTCGCAAGATCAGAGTGTCGCAAGTGGAAGCACCGTCATGACCATGTCTTAACTGACGCAGTCATGCCAAATGAGGTAAAACCAAGTCGTACTTATATGGCTTGGTACAAATTGGTTGGATTTCAATTCATCGCCGATGATATGTACCTCTACGACCCACGCCAGACAAGTTACACACAAGAAGGATCAACATCTAACCCCCAACAACATTTTCAGCCCGGTTACTCACAACCACCTATCCGTCAAACTTTCCGTTCCACAAACACACAAACATACAACCAAAACATGCCATTCACCCAACCCCAATACCAAGAACATCCCCCATACCACCACCAACAAATGGATCATCAACCTCATACCGAACATCGCTTCGCACCCACACCATCACCCTACTAAAGTCGCCTTAGCCAAAACACTAACCGCCCCATCACCTACCCTAGCCAAGAACCCCAAACATCACAATACCAAAACATCCCACAACCATATCTCTTCCAAACACCCCAACAACCTTTCCAACCTTTCCTAGACCCATCATTGTCACCCATGTCTCCCTTTAACCGTCCCGGTCGCCCATCCATGAGTCAACCACACCCCAACTTCTCTGGCATGGGTCATGAGCTCAGCTACGCCGGTACACCATCATTGAATACTGAAGACTATGCTGAGTTGGCTGAATACCTCAACGGATCTTCTCCTGTAGGAGGTAATGACGCTCCTGGACCATCAGATGAACAAACACCGGTGCAGAATCGTCAACGTGGGTTAGGGCCAAGGGTTAGGGTAGCTAGGGGATGTGGGACCGGAGGTCGGTTAGGTGATCCCGGTCATCACCATTAGGATTCTTTGTGTAAAATCCAAATTTTATTAATATCAATTCGTATTATATCAAATTTATCTTTGTGTAAACTCCAAACATTAGGTTTCTTTGTCTAAACTCCATTTTGGCAAAATTCACATACACATGTTTTGACTGAAACTCCATTGAGATGTCTACTTAAATTGTTATGTTGGACAAAATTTCATAATTCTAAAAAAACACATATGATAATACAAAACATTATAGGTCAGATAACAATTGAAATGTCAAAGAGTCCAAGTTCAGGTGCCCATACCTTTCTCATAAAAAATGCAAATGATGCAAATTTTTTGTCCAAATTCATTATCTTGAAAAGATCTAAAACTTTTATGTTGAAGGTTTTGTCATTTGAGGCTTTTATCATTCAAACAGAAGGGCTTGAATTTGGTCCCTTTTGGCAAAATTCACATACAAATGTTTTGACAGAAACCCTAATTTTGGGTCAACTTCGCAAGGACCTAACTCACTCATTTTTAATTATTTTGAGGTGGGACCAAGTGCATTGGAAAATTTAAGATCTCTACTTCACTTGTTATTTTGGACAAAAATTCATATCTCTAACACAAACACATGCAATAATACAAAACATTATAGGTCAGATAATAGTTAAAATGTCAAAGAGTCCAAGTTCAGGTGCCCATACCTTTCTCATAAAAATTGCAAATGATGCAAAACTTTAGTCCAAATTCATTATCTTGAAAAGATTTAAAACTTTTATGTTGAAGGTTTTGTCATTTGAGGATTTTATCATTCAAACAGAAGGACTTGAAGTTGGTCCCTTTTGGCAAAATTCACATACACATGTTTTGACAAAAACCCTAATTTTGGGTCAACTTCGTAGGGACCTAACTCAGTCATTTTTAATTATTTTGAGGTGGGACCAAGTGAATTGGAAAATTTAAGATGTCTACTTCAAATTTTATGTTGGACAAAAATTCATATTCCTAAAATAAACACATGAAATAATGCAAGACATTATAGGTCAGATAATAGTTGAAAAACTCAGAAGTCCAACTTCAACTGCACATAACTTTCTCA
The DNA here is from genome assembly GCF_024323335.1 of Lathyrus oleraceus. Classification (NCBI taxonomy): domain Eukaryota; kingdom Viridiplantae; phylum Streptophyta; class Magnoliopsida; order Fabales; family Fabaceae; genus Lathyrus; species Lathyrus oleraceus. The sequence continues at coordinate 84,569,102 of NC_066583.1, read as the reverse complement.
TAAAAAATCCAAATGATGCAAAATTTATATCCAAATTCATTGTATTGAAAAGATCTACAACTTTCATGTTGGAGGTTTTTTCATTTGAGGCTTTTTTAAGGAAGTCGCCAATTGGATTGGCGCCTCCTTGTAATTTTTAAGAGGGGTCGCCAATCCAATTGGCGCCTCCTCCTAAAAGTGGGGTAGATTGGGAATTTTCCTGAAAAGTGGGTTATTTTGGGAATTTCTTCGAAAAAGTGGGTTATCTCGGTAAATTTGCCTCCAAAATCCGTCCCGTTTCCTTTAAGAGAGGGTTCGAATTCGAAAACCCAAAAACTTCAACTGTTAGAGAGGGACACGTGTAGGCCAGGTATTGGGAGTCTTCCCACTCACTTCCTCCAACCGTCATTAGCTGTCGAGAGAGCTACTGGAAAATATAATTGGCATCTAAGAAAAATTGTGGTTCTCCCATGTTCTCCCTCTTCTAATCATCTTGAGATACATGTCTAGTTGTGGAAAAGGATAGGAATGGTGCATGAAATATCACCCCTTTTGAAATTAATATAAACAAAAATTTACTAAATGAAAATAAAGAAAACCAATTCCTAAAATTAAACTGAATATCCAAAAAGATCCTAACTAATTACAGTAGTTGTTTTGAATAAATAAAAGGGTGGAAAGCGAATAAAAGTCGGGCGCCAAAGTGCCCGAAAATTTAAACCGAATGCTTTAAAATGATCAGTACGAAATATACTTATAGAAAAAATACAGCGTTTCTTAAAATTTTGAAATAAATTTTGACCGGTTAAAAGGCTCAGGCGGGTCGAAAGGTGGCCGAAAAATTAGCCGAAAAATAAATCGAGCGTACCAGGTTAAACTACGCGAAACGTAGATTAATAAAACTGATGTCTGCAAGCTTGATTAAAAAAAAATTGTCTACTGATTTTACGCACATCTGTCAATTAATTCAACCAGTTCGCCTATAATTCCAAAAAATATTTCGACTGATATTCTAGGCACTATGCGGTATGGAACGCATGTTATGCTATGTAGAGATGCAATAGCTATGATGAATGTGTTGATCGGTGAATCAGGGTCAAAATCGGGGTGTGACACTTACCACTGGACAAATATCCGATATGATCTACTTGAAGTTAGTCGGGATGTGTTCGAGATTAATGAGACCCTAAAATTATTAAGACTCAATGCCGGGGCTTCAAACCTATATGGTACAAACTCCAGCTAAAAAGACAAGCTGGCTCGCTCGGAGCTGGCCATTTTTATTTGATTTCCATTTGAACAAATAAGTTTTTATCAAGGAGATAGAAATGTATTAAGACTACATATCCAAAAGGATTAACACGGCCACAACTAAAATAATCTCATAAGAGCTTTATTCGTGTTCAAGAGAGAACTGGTGATTCGTTAAGAATCATTATCCTACATATATCATGGCCAGGGTGTGTGAACCCAACTTCAATGGTCTAAGGCTGACTGGATCTTATTTAATCATAGTACTATGAGGGAATTCGGTAATAGAGCCCAGATTACCACAATACTCAAAACCTGGATGGGGTATCACAAATCTAAGAACAAGAACAAGCATTGGAGTGACTAAAATAGAGATTCAATAGATCAATACCCCACTAGTCTCTCCAACTTCTCCATATCTAGAACTCACCGAGTTCTACGATCTCTAAAATGCTCGAGGACCCTTAAGGTTCTTCGACTTCTCCATGTCTAGAACTCACCGAGTTCTACAACGTCTAAAATGGCCAAGGACCCATGGGGCTCTCTGACGTCTCCATGTATGGAACTCACCAAGTACTACGGCGTCTAAAATGGTAGAGGATCTCTGAGGATCTCCTATTTCTCCATACCTAGAACTTACCAGTTTCTACAACAACCATAAGTCAAGACCTCATTGGGGCTCTCCAACTTCTCTATGACCAAAATCCGTCTGGTTCTAAGATGACACAATGTCAAGAATCTACTAAGAATCTTTGACTTCTTTAAAGACGTAGTGTTCTCCGATATCATTAAAGTCGTAGATCTTCCCAAAGATACGCTTGGAGCTTACCCTTCTCCTTAGTAAAACAAAAATACAGTTTGGGCTTAAAGGCAAGGTAATCCTTAAAGATCAGTAGAAGTAAAATACAACATTGTTATGAATCCAAGAAACTCAATAGAATTTGAGCATATCACAGGAGGGAGAGAGAAAGAGAGAGAGAGAGAGAGAGAGAGAGAGAGAATTTGGCACAAAGATATGACCCATGTTATAAAAGAATCGTCATGTCTGGGCACATCATTTTGCTGATTTAGAAAGTGCATGCAAGGAATAATAGGTCGAGTTGTACTTATCTTCAATAGAGAATAATGTTTTGGGCTTCTTTTGTACTACATTTCATCCTTTCAGGATTCATGCCCGGGGGGTTATGTACATCCCAAAAATTATTTGGTCCCGAGGTATAAAACTGGAATTTCTAAACTTGGCCATGATATCCATTTTTGGTCAAAATGGTCATGTAGGAACCTCAGATCAGCACACATAGGCCGACCTCTGATGTCGGGCTCTAAAGTAATTAAGAGGCAGACTAAGGATCGGAAACTGTTACAGATGGTTAATGACGAGTCTGTTACAGATAAATTAATAATGAGTTTGTTATAAAGTGTTTAATAAATTACTTATTCAGACCACGTCCCTTCAACATCCAAGGGAGAGCCAGACCGACATATAAATAGGCCCTAAAGACCAAAAAATAGGGAGGATGCGATAAATAACATAAAAAGGAGGATTGGGTGAGAGCAGTAGAGAGGCTGTAAGACTCATGGATCCCAAATGATGGATCGGTCATTTCATTATCCTCCATACCCATCACATACACTTTAACTAGTTGTTTATGACCTTCCCTGGCTAGCATCCGGGAGGTTAACCCGTTTTAATGTTTTTATCAAGAACATATATGATTCATGATATTGTAGTAGATGCTTTCAAGAACATAAATGACTTTAGGAGCTTGTTTTAGTCCATACAACACTTTATGTAACCTGTATATCATCCCTTCCTGATTATTTTTCACAAATCCATAAGTTTGTGATAGGTATACCTCTTCTTGCAATGGACCATTCATAAATGCACATTTCACATCTAAATGCACCAGAGACCAATTCCTGTTAGCAGCTATCACAATCACCAGTCTGAATGTCTCATGTCTCGCTACAGGAGCACACACTTCAAAGTAATCTAACCCACCTCTTGCTACTAACCTTGATTTATGTTTTCCAATTGATCCATATGGCTTTAGTTTCACCTTGAAAACCCATAGACGTTGATGGATTTCTTGTCCTTTGGAAGCTTAGTCAACCCCTAAGTCTTGTTTCTTTCTATAGCCTCAAGTTCTTCTTTCATGGCCTTCAGCCACACTTTCTTCTTGAGCTTTCTTTTGTACTCACTAGTTCAGAGTCTACTAACATGGCACACTGAATGACTTATCCTTTAAAGTCGACTTCAGTATCTTGCAGCATGTCAAACTCTGCAAACCTTCTTGGCATGCTTCTGATTCTTTGGGGCCTCTGAACATGTTCAGAATCTCCTTCATACATTGAAACAATATTAGATGTTGAAACCTTATAAGTACCACCTTCAGAGTCTGGAATATTCCTAGAGTCTGGATCTCCACCAGAGTCTGAATCACCATCAGGATCTGGATCAGAATCAAATTCACCTTCGGAGTCAGGCTCGCCTTCAGAGTCACCTTCAGATTCTGAAGTATCTTCGGAGGTTAACTCTACACCAGAGTTGGATTGAGATTTACTCTAATATCACGTTTATGTTCTTTCAGAATGAAAACTCTAATAAATTCAACCTTGTTAGTGACAAGACAATCAATCTTATAAGCACATATATTGTGGTACCCTACAAGCAACATAACTCTTCTTCTGTCATCCAACTTCCTTCTCTTAGCATCTAGAACATGTTTCTAACAAACAGAACCAAACACCTTCATATGGCTCACACTTTTTTTTATCTCTAGTCCACTTCTCTAAAGGAACAATTTCCTCCAACTTCTTGGTTGGACACCTGTTGAGCACATATGCTTGGGTAGCAACATCTTCTCCCCACAAGGAGTGATGTAGCTTCTTTTCCTTCAGCATACTTCTTGTCATATCAAGCAAAGTTCAGTTTCTTCTTTCAGCAAGACCATTGTGTTAAGGAGTGTATGGAGCAGTCACCTCCACCACCAGTTCTGAGAATTTTCAGCTTCTGACCTTGATTCTCAGCAAACACCTCATGTTTGAACTTTATAAGAGATACTCATATCATTCTTGTGAACTCATCAACAAATGACACAAAGTATTTATTCCCTCCAATTGAAGGTACTGGAAATGGTCCACATAATTCAGAATGCACCACACCCAGAGCATGCTTTTCTCTTGGAGGCATTTCATATGCAAATGACAGTCTTGGTTGCTTTTCTCTTATGCACACATTGCATGACTTCTCTGACTTCTTAATTGAATACAACAAATAACACTTTTCATGACGAAGCTTTCACCTCGAACAATAGAAAACCAAGGTATATATCCAAGGCGCGCTATTTTTTATTATTTTAAAAAATAAAAAACCATATATTCCCTCGGTTTTTCATAACACCAAGGTGAAAAAACAACTCAGTACAAACTTCGATTCCCAGCTATCGCAGTTTGTGATCTTATTTGTTTATGAGTGTCAATAAAATGTTCTAACCCTTCAATTTTCTATTTAACTGAGGCATAAAATAATAATATTTTACTATAAAATCACTCGTTAAACAGATTTTACTCGAATCCTTACTAATATGAAGTCGCCCCAAACTCGCAAGCATCATTCTTTGGGATGGATTGCAAGACAAAAAAAATATTCAATGTTATTCTATCTTGAACAAAACAACTTTTCCGCCCTTTCAATCTATCTCACATAATGGTATTGCTGTTGTCGTTGTTGTATTTTTGGAATAACCCTCAGTTAAAGAATGGAACTCAATCTTTGAAGAGTACTCATCTGATAGATTATAAGTGCAAAAAGTTATTCTTGTTTTAAGTTACACAAAGAAGGGAGCTTATCCAACAAAGAAAGGAGTTTAACCAACAAGGAATAGAGCTTAAACTTTGAACAAAGAATGGAATGCAACTAAATCTGGAGCTTAACCTTCGTTGTTGTAAATAATTTATTTTAATAATCTATGTAAACAATGTAATTTCATAAAAAAAAATATTCACCTCGATTTTCGTCATCACCGAGGTGATAGTTAAAAAAGAAGAAGATAAAAAACCTCGATTTTATAATAAAATCGAGGTGTTTAATAATCATATTTTACTATAAAAATACTCGTTAAACAAATTTTACCCTAAGACTAATGTATATGTAGCAGCCCCAAAGAGAGGAAATATTCACCACCGTCCATTTGATAATAAGTTGCTACTACAAATCTCTGGGATGAATTGCAAGTGCAGAAAATAAAAATTCTCATTAGGAAACAGATCTCTAGCATCTTGCATGAGACCTGGACATGGAAAATAAAAATTCTCATTGGGAAACAAATTTTACAATGTATTTTTAATATTTTGTATAAACAACGTAATTTAAAAAAAAAAACACATTATTCACCTTGGTTTTCTTCGTGACCGAGGGGATAGTTAAGCATTTTTTTACTATATTCAACTCCCTTAAATAATTCTTTGTCACCCATTTAATGTTTATCAACACTCAAGAATCTTCCATTAGTGATTCACGTGAAACCTAATACTAACTTATATTTAGCATTCCCAAAGAGAGGAAATATTCACCATCGTCCATTTGATCATAAGTTGCTACTACAGATCTCTGGGATGGATTGCAAGTGCAGAAAATAAAAATTCTCATTAGGAAACAGATCTCTGGCATCTTGCATGAGACCTGGACATGGAAAATAAAAATTATCACTGGGAAACAAATTTTACAATGTATTTTTAATATTTTGTGTAAACAATGTAATTTTAAAAAAAACAGATTATTCACCTCGGTTTTCTTCGTGACCGAGGGGATAATTAAGCGTTTTTTTACTATATTCAATGCCCTTAAACAAATCTTTGTCGTCCATTTAATGTTTATCAACACTCAAGAATTTTCCATTAGTGTTTCACGTGAAACCTAAGGGACATCCATTATAAAAGCATGTTGAATATTGAAAATCTAACTTATATAGAACATGAAGCGCTTGAAACATAAAGACGTTTGAAAAAGTTCTCTAAGATGGATTGCAATAGCAGAAAATTACTTGGGTTTAAGGTTTGTTTTCTTAAATATTTATTTGAGCATAAAATCATACATTTGAATATTGATTTTATTTATCTAACCCTTATTTTGTTTTGCTTCATAATCAAATGCATACAAAGCCTTGAAGAATATATTTGCACCAACATTTGATATTCACCCACCTAGAGAATTTGATTATCTAGATATATAGGGAATTTGATTTTTATTTTAATATTGTGTAAACAATGTAATATTTTGAGAAAAATAATCTAATATTTTGGATAAACCATATAACGATTTTCTTTTAAAAAAAAGAAATAATCTAACGTCTTGTGAAGACATGGCTTCTCGAGTATTTTGATGAAGACAACGATGCACGTACAGGGTCAATCATCAAAGAATGGATCAAGACTTCAATAGAGCAAATTCACACAAAGTTTCAATCATACATAGCTCAAAGTCGCTCGAGAAATTGATCACAAAGGTATTGGAATTTAATCTTAGTTAATGTTTATATATAAAGTGTTCAATTGATTGTTGCATGCATAATATGATATGGACACTTAGAATTTATTTCAAAATGGTTGCAGCTTTTAAAAGTTCTCAATTTTTCCTTTTTTCAATAGTGGTAACCGGTTAACACTTTTGGGGTAACCGGTTAACCCGAAACAAAAATCAATTTCTGGGCAGATTTTGTTAGCATGTAACCGGTTAACACTTTCATGGTAACCGGTTACACAGTTTAAAATTTGAATTTTTCTTAACGTTACAATTAATGTAACCGGTTAACACAATTTGGGTAACCGGTTACTACTGAGAATTTTTGTAGAAAAATTGCAACTTTTCATATTTTCAATTCATGCTTCTTCTCTATGAACCATGACATCCATTGGTTGTTTGCACCTGGTTAAAGAGGTTCATAGAAGGATATTTAAACTAAAATTTTTCAGATTGCAAATCACCTTCTTAAAAATTAATTTTCACAATCTTTCTTTGTTTACTATTTTCAAAGATAAGTGTCCAAAATTCATATGCATCATTTGAACACTTCTATAAACATCGTGAGATTGATTATTCCAAAAGGAAAAGATCAATCCTTTGATTGATGTGCAGATATTTCCAAATTATTCAAACTTCCATTTAAATTATACACTTGTTGTTCTTCACATCTTAATTTTTCCAGCATTAGTGGAATTAAGATAGTGAGTGTTTTATCCTTACTTGTTTGATAGTAAGAGATGCATATGAGAGGATTGTTCTCTTATCACTAAGAAGGTTTCCTTGTTGTTTAGAAACAAGAGAGTCACTTTGAGAAGATTGTTCTCATAAGTGGACTTTGTTGGAAATCCAAGAGTTTGTTCTTGGTGGTCTTTGTTGGTCATTGTACAAGTCCAAACAAATAGTGGAAATCTCTTTCTTGTTGGAAAGGGGACTGGATGTACCTTCGGATTGTGAAGGGAACCAGGATAAATCTCCGTGTCATTATTTTTCTGCACTTTACCACTTTCCTAAACACCATTATAAACCAGAAAAATAATCCTTACAACAAGAAAATTTCAAGGTTTCTAATTCACCCCCCCCCCCCCCCCCCCTCTTAGACTGATTTCAGACTTACAATTGGTATCAGAGCCTGGTTATAGGTAACCTGTTCCTAGACGATCCAAAATGGCTTTTGCAAATAATAATCTAGTCTTCAGAGATGGTGATAGCAATAACAAGCCTCCACTATTCTGTGGTGAATACTTTGACTTCTGGAAAATTTGGATGAAGGCTCATTTAGACGCACAAGGAGAAGAAATATGGGATGCTGTCCAAAATGGTCCTTTTGTTCCTACAACAGTTGTTAACGGCGTTGGTTCATCAAAGCCTAAAATTTCATGGGATGATGATGATAAGAAGAAGGTCCTCTATGATAAAAAGGCAATAAATCTTCTTCAAAGTGCACTCAGCATGGATGAATTCTTTCGCATTTCGGCATGCACAACGGTAAAACAAATATGGGATACCTTGGTAGAAACTCATGAAGGAATTGCTGAAGTTAAAAGATCAAGATTAAATACCTTGAGTCAAGAATACGAGTTGTTCAGAATGCAGCCCGGAGAATCCATCCTTGACTTGCAGAAAAGATTTGTGCACTTGACAAATCATCTAAAAGCTCTAGGTAAGACTTTAAGTAATGATGAATTGAATCTTAAAGTGCTTAGATCTTTGACCAGGGAATGACAACAAAAAGTGACGGCAATATCAGAAAAGAAAAGTCTATCCACAATGACTTCCGCTACATTGTTTGGAAAACTTCAAGAATATGAGACGGAACTTGGAAGACTTGAAAAACATGAGAATCAAGATAAGAAGTCCAAAAGCATCGCTCTGAAAGTTGACTCCAAAGATGTTGAGAAAGAAGACAATCCGGAGGAGGATGAAAACTTCTTGTTACTTGTTAAAAGGCTAGGCAAATTTTTCGGTAAGAATGACAAACCTTCCTTCTAAGTGAAAAGAAAGAAACACTTCAAGAAAAGAGAAGCTTCCACTTCAATGCAAGAGGTAACATGTTATGTATGTGGTAAGCAAGGCCATATAAAACTAGTTTGTCCTCAACTACCTAAGAAAAGTGGATTCAAAAGCAAGAAGGAGAACAAGTACAAGAAGGCTTATGTCGCATGGGAAGATAACGAAATAAGCTCGTCATCCGACTCGGATAGTGATGAAAGTGCAAACCTAGCATTAATGGCCTCACACCATTCCGATGATGAAGTAAATGAGGTTAGTAATGATTTTTTGCTTTTTGATAATGATGTGCAAGGTGCCATAGATGAATTATTAAATGAATGCCAAATTTTGTATAAAACTATATCATCTCAAAAGAAACAAATCTCAGTTTTGGAAGAGAAAATTGAGAAAATGGAAAAAGGTTTTGAAGTTGAAAAAGAAAAGATGATTAGTGATCAAAAACAAAATTTTGTATGCAATAAATGTGAGTCACTTTCTTTTCAAATTGTCCAACTAAAAAGAGTTCTTGAAAGATACGAAAAAGGACAAATTGGATTGGAGGGTGTACTTAGCCAACAAAGATATTCAAATGATAAAAGTGGGCTTGGTTACTCAAAGTTTTCAAAACCAAGCTCAAACAAGACAATCTTTGTTAAGGCAAGTGACCAACCAATCCAAGAGAAAGTGAACAAACCTAAAATAGTTCATCATTATCCTAAAAAAAAAACCTTGTTAAGAAGAGGTCTTATCCTTCTAGGTATAGAAATAATTTTGAACCAACATGCTTTTATTGTGGTATTAAAGGCCATACACCTAATGCTTGCTATATTAGAAACTTTAGTGTTGCTAATGGGCATTACGTATGGGTAAAGAAAGGCACTAATTATGAAGGACCCAAAGCAACTTGGGCACCTAACAAAACTTAATTTGTTTTGTAGGCTTGCTTGGAATCCACATCAAACTTATGGTATCTCGATAGTGGGTGTTCCAAACGGGAGACATCAACAAATTTTCAAATCTAAAGCTTAAAGCCAAGGGTTTTGTTACATATGGAGATAACAACAAAGGAAAGATTCTTGGCAAAGGCATTGTTGGTGCGCCACCTTTCACATCCATTGAAGATGTTCTTTATGTCGAAGGACTAAATCACAATCTTCTTAGTATTAGCCAACTATGTGACAAGGGCTTCAAGATCAAGTTCACTAAAGATGAGTGCTTGATAGAAGACGAAGTCAGACATGAGGTTAAACTAAAAGGTAAACGCATTAACAATATTTTTATGATTTCCCTTAATGACTTGTCTTTGAAGGTAAAGCGTCTCATGGCAAACAACAACGATTCATGGCTTTGGCACAAAAGATTCGCACATATTCATATGGAACATTTGAATAAGTTGGTCAAGCATGACCTCGTCATTGGATTGCCCAAGATGAAGTTTATCAAAGATATACTTTGTGATGCGTGCCAAAAGGGGAAACAACATAAATCAACTTTAAAATCCAAAAATGTAGTGACCACTTTAAGGCCATTACAACTGCTGCACATGGACTTATTCGGTCCATCAAGAACAAGGAGCTTCGGAGGTAATATTTATGCCTTAGTCATTGTTGATTATTTCTCTAGATACACTTGGACTCTCTTTTTAGTGCAGAAAAATGACGCATTCAAAGCATTTAAGAAGTATGCAAAGCAAATCCAAAATGAGAAGTCACTAACCATTGCCTCCATAAGAAGCGACCATGGTGGAGAATTCCAAAATGCTTCCTTTGAAGAATTTTACGATGAAAATGGAATCTCTCACAACTTCTCGGCACCAAGGACTCCTCAACAAAATGGAGTGGCGGAGAGAAAGAATAGGTCTCTCATTGAGCTTGCAAGAATAATGCTTAGCGACTCCAATCTTCCAAAATACTTTTGGGCGGATGCGGTAAGCACGACATGCTTTGTAAGTAATCGAGTCAATATTAGACCTATCTTGAAGAAAACTCCTTATGAACTTTTCAAGGGAAGAAAACCGAACATAGCCTACTTTCATATCTTCGAATGCAAATGCTTTGTCCTCAATAATGACAAAGATAATCTCGGTAAGTTCGATGAAAAATCCTCCGAAGGTATATTTCTAGGTTATTCTCTCTCTAGCAAAGCTTATAGGATTTATAACAAAAGAACTTTAACTATTGAGGAATCTATGCATGTATCATTTAATGAAACTAACCCCTCCAAGGAGGATATTATTGTTGATAATGATGATGATTTAGTAGATATTCCTCAAGAGATAGATTTCATATCCGGTAATGAAAATCAACCGAAACACCATGAAGAACAAGATCCACAAGACGCAAACATCAATGATCTACCTAAAGAATGGAGAACTCATAGAGACCATCCAATCGACAAGATTATTGGTGACATTAGTCAAGGAGTCTCAACAAGATTGAATTTAAAGGATGCTTGCTTAAACATGGCTTTTGTCTCTCAAATTGAACCTTCCAAAGTTGATGAAGCCTTAAGAGACGACCAATGGATCATTGTTATGCAAGAAGAACTCAATCAATTTGAAAGAAATCAAGTTTGGGAACTTGTTCCGAGACCTAGCAATAAACACATCATTGGAACTCGATGGGTCTTCAAAAACAAACTTGACGAAAATGGCATCATTGTTCGTAACAAAGCAAGGTTGGTCGCACAAGGCTACAACCAAGAAGAAGGAATTGATTTCGAAGAAACATTCGCTCTGGTAGCAAGGTTAGAAGCTATACGCATTTTACTTGCTTATGCTTGCTCAATAAACTTTCAGCTTTTTCAAATGGATGTCAAAAGCGCATTCCTTAATGGCTACATCAACGAAGAAGTTTACGTAAAGCAACCCCCGGGCTTTGAAGATTTCAAGAATCCCTCACATGTTTTAAAGCTAAGAAAGGCTCTTTATGGATTGAAACAAGCGCCTAGGGCTTGGTATGATCGACTTAGCAACTTTCTTTGTGAAAAAGGTTTTGAAAAAGGCAAGGTTGACAAAACTCTCTTCATCAAAAGAATCAAGAACAACACATTGTTGGTACAAGTATACGTTGATGATATCATATTCGGATCAACAAACAAAGATATGTGTGAAGAATTCTCCTCAATGATGCAAGGAGAATTCGAGATGTCCATGATGGGTAAAATGAATTATTTTCTCGGCTTACAAATCAAGCAACTAGACGATGGTATCTTCTTAAATCAATCCAAGTATTGCAAAGAACTCTTGAAAAGATTCGACATGGATAGTTGCAAAAAATTGTCTACCCCTATGGGATCCGGAACTTATGTTGATCAAGACGAATCCGGTACTTCAATCGATATCACCAAATATCGAGGTATGATTGGTTCCTTGTTGTATTTGACGGCAAGCCGTCCTGACATAATGTTTAGTGTATGTCTCTATGCTCGTTTTCAAGCTAATCCAAAGGAATCACATCTCACCGCCGTCAAACGAATCATGAAGTATCTCAAGGGAACGACAAATGTTGGCCTATGGTATCCTAAAGGTAGTATGTACAATTTAATTGGTAACTCTTACGCGGATTATGCAGGATGTAAAACATATAGGAAAAGCACGAGTGGAACATGTCACATTCTCGGAAATGCACTAGTTTCATGGGCATGCAAGAAACAAGCGTGTGTTGCTCTGAGTACAGCCGAAGCAGAATATATAGCAGCAGGCAGCTCTTGTGCTCAGATACTCTGGCTAAAGCAACAACTTCGAGATTTCGGAATAGATCTCGGATGTATTCCGCTCAGATGTGACAACGCAAGTGCCATCAACATGACAAAAAATTCAGTCATGCACTCAAGAACGAAGCATATCGACATCCGCCATCACTTCCTTCGTGACCACGTGCTCAAAGGGGATGTTGAAGTTACATTTGTGGATACTCATAACCAACTGGGCGACATTTTCACCAAGCCTCTCGCAAAGGAACCGTTTTACAAAATTCGAAGAGAGCTTGGAATATTGGATGAAGGTGACATATAAACTCGTCATAACCTGTCTTATGATGAACCAGTGCAAAGGTACGCAAAAACATTATTATCTTACCAAAGAATAGAAAAAATGGTGTTTTGAACTCTTAATTGCTACTTTTTTACAAAATTTTCAATAAGTAACCGGTTACCACATCCTTGTTAACCGGTTAACCAGTAGAAAATTTGAATTCTGGGGCATTTTTTCTATTAGGTAACCGGTTACCACATTTCTGTTAACCGATTAACCAGTAGCGTTTCTGACTTCAGTGTTACTTTTTGTTTAACGTAACCGGTTACCACATTTCCTGTAACTAGTTACCTCGCTGCTGTTCTGTTTTTTTTTTTTTTTTAATTTCATTTTTTTTAATTCATATCTTTTAAATATATTATGGCTCTTAATTGTATGATGTTTTGTATGCTTTTTATATGCATGATCTCCAAACTGTTAATATGTCTTGTCCCATCCTTTTCGATAATGACAAAGGGGGATAAGAGATTCTCTAGCATATATTGTATGTATCTAACAAACTTGCAAGAACTCAAAATTTCAAAGTCTCCAAATAAATCAAGAATTTATGGGGAGCATTATCATAGGGGGAGCAAACGTGTTAGAACATCAAGTCCGATGACTCTTTCATGAATCGCCTTTTGAATCGGGTTGTCATCATCAAAAAGGGGGAGAATGTGAAGACATGGCTTCTCGAGTATTTTGATGAAGACAACGATGCACGTACAGGGTCAATCATCAAAGAATGGATCAAGACTTCAATAGAGCAAATTCACACAAAGTTTCAATCATACATAGCTCAAAGTCGCTCGAGAAATTGATCACAAAGGTATTGGAATTTAATCTTAGTTAATGTTTATATATAAAGTGTTCAATTGATTGTTGCATGCATAATATGATATGGACACTTAGAATTTATTTCAAAATGGTTGCAGCTTTTAAAAGTTCTCAATTTTTCCTTTTTTCAATAGTGGTAACCGGTTAACACTTTTGGGGTAACCGGTTAACCCGAAACAAAAATCAATTTCTGGGCAGATTTTGTTAGCATGTAACCGGTTAACACTTTCATGGTAACCGGTTACACAGTTTAAAATTTGAATTTTTCTTAACGTTACAATTAATGTAACCGGTTAACACAATTTGGGTAACCGGTTACTACTGAGAATTTTTGTAGAAAAATTGCAACTTTTCATATTTTCAATTCATGCTTCTTCTCTATGAACCATGACATCCATTGGTTGTTTGCACCTGGTTAAAGAGGTTCATAGAAGGATATTTAAACTAAAATTTTTCAGATTGCAAATCACCTTCTTAAAAATTAATTTTCACAATCTTTCTTTGTTTACTATTTTCAAAGATAAGTGTCCAAAATTCATATGCATCATTTGAACACTTCTATAAACATTGTGAGATTGATTATTCCAAAAGGAAAAGATCAATCCTTTGATTGATGTGCAGATATTTCCAAATTATTCAAACTTCCATTTAAATTATACACTTGTTGTTCTTCACATCTTAATTTTTCCAGCATTAGTGGAATTAAGATAGTGAATGTTTTATCCTTACTTGTTTGATAGTAAGAGGTGCATAGGAGAGGATTGTTCTCTTATCACTAAGAAGGTTTCCTTGTTGTTTAGAAACAAGAGAGTCACTTTGAGAGGATTGTTCTCATAAGTGGACTTTGTTGGAAATCCAAGAGTTTGTTCTTGGTGGTCTTTGTTGGTCATTGTACAAGTCCAAACAAATAGTGGAAATCTCTTTCTTGTTGGAAAGGGGACTGGATGTACCTTCGGATTGTGAAGGGAACCAGGATAAATCTCCGTGTCATTATTTTTCTGCACTTTATCACTTTCCTAAACACCATTATAAACCAGAAAAATAATCCTTACAACAAGAAATTTTCAAGGTTTCTAATTCACCCCCCCCCCCCCCCTCTTAGACTGATTTCAGACTTACACGCCTCAGTTTTATTTGTAAACCGAAAGATAAGGTAAACTAATTTTGAAAATAATAAAAGTGTAGTTGTTGGGGTTTGAACTCATGTTCATATAACTTTACCACTCATTTTTATTTCCACAGAGGTGATAAGTGGCGAGTTTTCATGTCGCTGCCTCGCTTCTTTAGCCGAGGTATTATGTATTTCACGTCCAAGGTAAAAAACGCTTTTTGTAGTAGAGATTGCAGGAATTTCATGTACCAACTTCTTTGAATTCAGATGACATAAGCTTCTGAAGTTCGGATGACCAAATCTTTTGTGTCACAACTCATGTTCCTTCACAACATTTGTTGCACTAAGACATTCAGAGTTTGTAGTTTTAACATTCACTTTGAATGTTTTATTCCTCCCCTATTCTGACTTCATAATCAAATTTTAATTACAGTCATACAAATTCAAAAGAGTGTCCTTCATGGTAACTGAAAATTCTTTCTCAATCAATTGACCTACACTCATCAGAGCGACAAACAACACACGCATCTGAATCATCCACCGATTTCAGTTCTTGCCATCGAACACTGGAAGCTTAATACTAAAATTATTGTTTCCATTCATCTTCAACTTTGTGCAAATCAATCAGATCTCACCAAACACTAGTGTTTCCCAATCCCGTAGAATCAAGAAATGTGATTCTGTTACGATTCCGATCAAAAAATTCAACACGAATTCAAGAAACGAAATCAATCACACAACGTCTCACCGTTCACTCGTGTTTCTCCGTGATCTGAACCGGAGTTCTAGATACCAATTGTTGGTGCACAAGATGAAAAAGATGAAGGAAGAGAGAGAGAGAGAGAGAGAGAGAGAGAGAGAGAGAGAATAACAAACTCTAATAAACTTCGACTACTATTCCACTAACGGTTACATAGAAAATGATTACTCTACTACTTTTGTGTACAACATTTTATATTACTTAATGACTAAGCACAATACTTACTAATATACACAAACAATAATGTCACGTAGACGAAATACTAAAATACTGAATTACCCTTCAACATCGTCTGAGGCAAACACGAAGAATCATCTGATTCATAAGAATCAAATTTGGTTCCATTGTTTTTCTTCGTCAAGCATGTTAAATATTTTACTTTTTCTACAATTCCGTGTATCTTATTTGACTTTGCCGTATTTTCAAAGGCTATTCTTGCTGAGTCACATAACAGAGAAATAAAACACAAGTATTTCTACAATTGTTAAATATTATGAACACAATCAACCAACCACAATACTAATGCAAACAGTGTCGGGGAAAAACATAATCCTATCACCAAAAACAAATCAACTAATACACCAAATGCTGATGCCATAGGCTTAACTCTTGGGCTATTAAAATTCCTTCCTGGTTTATTTTCCTCCGCAAACTCATTGGTGAATCAGATAGAAGTCCATAACACGATTATACACCTTAAATAACCTCGTCATGCAGTGTGACCTTATCTATGCTTGAGTATAAACTTCCCTTTCAAAAGAATATAAGATGCAAGGAAAGAAATAGACTAAGAAACTCACAATGTAATGTATATAGGAGTCTTCTACCTAAATAACAAGTCATGCAATGCGTGCATATTTCATGGAGCAGTAGAATTTTGACAACTTATCTGCCTAGTAACCCATGTCAAATAAGTCCTTCACAATGAAACCATTAAATTTTAGAACAACGAGTCTCTTGCAACTGATAATGCTAGCAGGCAATATGGACATATCAACCCTAGTAAACACATCAAGATGAAGGTGCTCAACTCCATTTTGTATAACATGGTCGACCCATTTGACGACATGGGAAAAGCCAATGCAGCCAAGATGAAAATCACCATATTTAATCCCGAGGCGAAAGCTTTTGATGGAAGTACATAAGCGCAAAACATAGTACAACGACTTGTTAAAGCGAAAATAGGCTGCTATGTCATCAACCTCAACGTTGGTGAAGAATCAGAAGACCCTATTCATGCAACCCTATTCCTCTTCTCTTAAGCTGAACCGCTCTGTTGGAAATAGACCCTTTTGTGTTTAGGAAAAGTGTGTGAGAATATTAGAGGCTTGAATAAAAACTTGGTAGGTAGGAGAATTATTTATGGAAGAGAGAACTTTATATTTTTTCTTAATTCAAAAGTGTTGGATTACATCTCTATTTATAGTACTCTAAGGAGAACTCTAGACACACTAATTCTAGAGAGTTCTCAACTCTAGATATTCAAAGAGTATTCTAGAAAATATTACAATCTTAAGAAATATCTAGATACTCTAAATACTACAAGACTTTTCTAGAAACATTATCCAATATAAACTAAGCCCAAATAATTAAGTCCAAAATCAAATAATAAAATTAGGCCCAAATCAAGTTTAATATTTCAACATCCCCCCTTAAACTTGATTTGTGACTCCAAGCATATTGCTTAGCTTCAAGAAAGTTTCCAATTTGAGTGGCTTGGTGAAAATGTCGGCAGCTTGATCTCTAGACATCACATACTTCAACTTCACCTTCTTCTTCTCGATGCATTCTCTTATGAAGTGGTAATGATTGTCGATGTGCTTACTTCTTTCATGAAATACAGGATTCTTTGCCAAAGCAAGTGCTGATTTATTGTCAACACATATTTCGACAGGATCTTCTTGTGGCATTTTTAATTCTTTCAACAAATTCCTTAGCCAAACTGCATGACAAACACATGATGTGGCAACAACATACTCAGCTTCACAAGTTGATAGTGTGATGATAGGTTGCTTCTTTGACATCCAAGTGAAAGCAGTATCTCCATGAAGAACACAAAACCAGTAGTGCTTTTTCTATCATCCAAGTCTCCACTCCAATCACTATCACTATAGCCAATAATCTCATAATTATTAGAAGAGTAATAGTGCAAGCCAAAATTTGTTGTACCTTTGATGTATCGAAGGATTCTTTTTGCCGCCTTGAAGTGAGTTGTTGTTGGAGCTTCCATGTAGCGACTTACGACTCCTACAGCATAGAGAATATCTGGCCTTGTACTTGTCAAGTAACGCAGACTTCCAACCAAACTTTTGTAAAGAGTTGGATCAACAAACTCTCCATTTTCATGCTTACTCAACTTGCTTCCACATTCCATCGGGGTGCCAACTGGATTGGCATCATCCATCTTGAACTTCTTAAGGACTTCTTTGGCATAACCTTCTTGGGTGATAAAAATTCCTTTGTCTTCTTGCTTTACTTCGATGCCGAGATAATATGCCATGAGCCCCATATCTGTCATCTCAAATTCATTTGACATGTCTTTCTTGAACTCTTCGAACATGCTTAAATTGTTCCCTGTGAAGATCAAGTCATCAACATATAAGCACACAATCAAAATATCTCCACTTTGCGCTTTAATATAGAGTGCATGCTCATATGGACACTTGATGAAGTTCTTGTCTTGAAAGTACTTGTCGATTTGAACATTCCAAGCTCTCGGTGCTTGCATGAGTCCGTACAATGCCTTCTTCAACTTCAAGACTTTTTCTTCTTGCCCTTTTACTTCATAGCCTTGTGGTTGCTCGATATAAACTTCTTCTTCGAGAAAACCATTCAAGAAGGCCGACTTCACATCCATTTGATAGATCTTCCATTCATTTTGGGCTGCCAAAGAAATGATCAGTCTAATAGTTACAAGACGACCAACAGGGACAAATACCTCATCATAGTCAATTCCTTGTCTTTGATTATAGCCTTTCGCCACCAATCTTGCTTTGTATCTCTCCACGTCTCCTTTTGCATTCTTCTTCGCCTTGTACACCCATCTTACTCCGATTGCTTTGTGTCCTTGTGGAAGTGTAGTAAGTTCCCATGTATCATTCTTCGTGATTGACTTGATTTCTTCTTCCATGGCGTCTCTCCACTTTACGTTTTCAACTGCTTCTTGATAGCTTAGAGGCTCGCAATTACCCAAAAGTCAAAAAAGGTTAATGTCATTTATGTTTTCGGTTACCTCATAAAGCTCTTCAATACTCCTTAGTCGTGGTGTCCTCTCACTTGAGCTTGTTTCATCCAACCTTGGTGTCGGTGAGACCGGTGGTGTAATATTTTCTTCTATCATTGGTTGTTCCATTTCGTCTTCTTCTTCAAAGTAAGGAAGAAAATCGTACCTATCTTCTTTAAGACTCCAATCCCAACAATCTTCTTCTTCAAACTCCACGTCACGACTTATGACGATCTTTCCACTATTTGGATTATAGAGCTTGTACCCTTTGGAGCTTGAGTCGTAACCGACGAATACATACTTCTCACTTTTATCATCGAGCTTTGTTCTCCTTTCATCAGGAACGTGAGTATAGGCAATGCTTCCAAACACTTTGAGGTGAGAGATCCCAGGCTTCCTTCCACTCCATGCTTCTTGTGGTGTCTTCTCATGCATGCTTCTTGTTGGGGAACGATTTGTCAGATAAACTGCACATGCCACTGCTTCGGCCCAAAACTCTCTCGGCATCTTCTTGCTCTTAAGCATGCTTCGCACCATGTTAAGTATGGTCTGATTCTTTCTCTCTGCTACTCCATTTTGTTGTGGTGATCTTGGCACTGTTAGTGGGCGGCGGATTCCATGGTCTTCACAATATTTTTGGAACTCATTTGAAATGAACTCTCCTCCTCGGTCAGATCTCATGGCCTTAATGGAAAGACCACTTTCTTTCTCCACAAGGGCTTTGAACTTCTTGAAGTTTTCAAACACTTCTGACTTCTCCTTCAAGAAATAAACCCATGTTTTTCTAGAATAATCATCAATAAAGAGGAGAAAGTATTTACTCTTACCAAAAGAGTTTGGATTGATTGGTCCACAGACATCAGTGTGTATGAGCTCTAGCGGTTTTGTCGCTCTTGACGTTGATTCCTTTGGAAAGCTTTTCCGGAATTGCTTCCCAACTAGACATCCTTCACATAGTTGGTCTGGGTGGTTTATACTAGGCAAGCCTCTCACCATTTCCTTCTTTGACAAACATTTTAGACTATCGAAGTTGAGATGTCCGAATCGTAGATGCCATAGCCACGAAGAGTCGGTATAGCAAGTCTTGAGACACTTTGCAACATCATTTTGAATGTTCAAGAGGAACATTCTATTATTTGACATACGCACCTTATCAATCAAGTTATGTCTACAATCTCTTAAGAAAAGACTATGTTCTTTCAAGTGGATGTCATAGCCTTTCTCTAATAATTGTCCCAAGCTCAAAATATTATTCTTCATGTTAGGAACATAATAGACATTGGATATGAATTGATGACTCCCGTTCTTTAAGCGTATAAGAATTTTACCTTTGCCTTTGACCGGTATCTTTGAGTCATCTCCAAATGAGACATTGCCAGTTGTCGCTTCATTGATCTCTACGAACATGCTTCGATCGCCACACATGTGATTGCTTGCGCCGGTGTCGAGGTACCATTTGTTTCTTTTTTCTTCAACTTGGTTTTGGCACGCGAGCAACAAAGTTTCTTCTTCTCTGCCTTTTTCTTCTACAAAGTTAGCTTTCTCCACAACTTTCTTCGAGAATCTACACTCAGATGCATAGTGACCAATCTTGTTGCAGTTGAAGCGCTTGATTTGTGATTTGTCACACCTTGACCATGAATTTCCTCTTCCACGACCTCTTGTTGCTTGTGGATTCCAACTTCTTTCTCCATTGTTAGAGTAGTTGTTGAAACTGCATCTTCCTTCTCCTCCATGTCCTCGTCCACGCCCACGATCTTGGCCACGACCTCGTTCTCTTTGGCTCTTGTAATTCGTATAATTTGCTTCCTTTATGTTGAGTTGTAGTAGTTGCTCCATAGCCTCCTTTTGTTTAATTTTTCTCTTTTGTTTTTCTTCGTATGCTTGTAAGGAACCCATGAGTTGCTCAATAGTCATGGTCTTTAAATCCTTGTTTTCTTCAATGTTGGTAACAATGAAGTCAAAACTTGGATTTAAAGTGCGAAGTATTTTCTCCATGACTTTTACCTCATCAACATCTTCACCATTTCTTTTAAGTTGATTGACTACGGCCAATACTCGAGAAAAATAATCAGAAATTGACTCGGACTCTTCTATAAATAAACGTTCAAAATCACCTCTAAGAGTTTGAAGACGAATCTTTTTCACCTGTTCCACTCCTTTGTTGCAAGTTTGAAGTTTGTCCCATGCTTCTTTGGCCGTCGTTGCGTTGGAGATCTTCTCAAATGTATCTTCATCCACCGATTGATAAATGAGGAAGAAAGCTTTCTTGTCTCTCTTTCTTGACTCCCTCAATGTCTTCTTTACACCTTGGCTTAGCGAGACTTCATCTTGCTCATTGAAGCCTTTCTCAACGATATCCCATACATCTTGAGCTCCTAGTAGCGCCTTCATCTTGATACTCCAATTGTCATAGTTGTTCTTTGTGAGCATCAGCATTTGAAAAGGGAAACCTCAATTCACCATTTTTTAGGACCTTGAAGCTCTGATGCCACTTTGTTGGAAATAGACCCTTTTGTGTTTAGGAAAAGTGTGTGAGAATATTAGAGGCTTGAATAAAAACTTGGTAGGTAGGAGAATTATTTATGGAAGAGAGAACTTTATATTTTTGCTTAATTCAAAAGTGTTGGATTACATCTCTATTTATAGTACTCTAAGGAGAACTCTAGACACACTAATTCTAGAGAGTTCTCAACTCTAGATATTCAAAGAGTATTCTAGAAAATATTACAATCTTAAGAAATATCTAGATACTCTAAATACTACAAGACTTTTCTAGAAACATTATCCAATATAAACTAAGCCCAAATAATTAAGTCCAAAATCAAATAATAAAATTAGGCTCAAATCAAGTTTAATATTTCAACACACTCTTCAGTCTTGTAGTTCAGAAATCAGATATGCTTCCAAGTGAGCAACCATAATCACCTTAGGTCATGAAGATGCTTCCCAAAACCCATGATCTTTAATCGCTTTAGGCCATCTTTTTGTAATTCTCCTTTTTTGTTCTTTTAAATACCTAGTTTGTGAAAACCTTTGAGTATTAGGTTGGAATTAAATTTTTTATTATCTTTAATATATTATTTTTTGTTTTAGTTTTAAAAAAAATAATTTTTTCTATTCTTAAAAATATTTTTTATAAAAGTTTTTATTAAAATAATAATTTTTTTTATAAATTGACTGATTAATTTTCATTTTCTGTAACATAAATATAGATTATTAAAGATTATAATATATTAGAAATCACTTTTTTTTTTCAAAAACATGTACCGAAAATATTTTTTTTATAAAAAAGCTAATTGAAATAACTTTAAATTTAAGCAATATTTTTGAAATTTTAGTATTCAAAAAATTTAATAGTAAAATGATGAGATACCTAATATAACATTTTAAGAATAACTATTTAAATCAATTTTTTTTATTTAAAGTTTTTTAGAAAAATTTGTAATTCTTTTAAAACAAAAATATGTAACTCTATGAAAATAATTTTTAAAAAACTTGAAATAAAATATTTCTTTAAATATTTCTAATGTTGTAATCTAGTTGTTTGTAAGACTCATTAAATCACATTATTTTGCCTCCTCCACCGTCTAATTTTCCAACTTTCTTCCCCGATCATGGCGTCGTTGGTTGCTATTCTGTGGCCTTGCCTTGATTCAACCATCTCAAAACCTATCGCAGAGTCCTCTGCATATAAACCACCGTTTGCAATGAAGAAATCATTTGCTCAGGTGGTCATCGACATGTACGATATCCCGATCAGCCAGCTCCCCCAATCTATTGTTAAAGATGATAGGATATCGATAACAGTTCCCGAGGAGGAATATTTAGCAGGGTTGGCCTCTTGTAAGCACAATCTTCATGGAAGAATTATTTGGCCAAAAGGTTTAGTGCCCTTGAAGGAGGAAGCCTTGAAGCAAACATTGTTTTTAATCTAGAACTCTTTGGGAAAGTGGGGACTCATTTCTCTAGGGAAAGGATTCTATGGATTCTCCTTCTTCAATACTGGAGATCTCCATATGGTGTGTTCTACCAACTCTTGGAATTTGAGCCCGAGACTCTTAAAATTGTTTGCTTGGACAAAAGATTCCAACCCCAATTATCAACATCAATCATCAACACAGGTATGGATCAGAATCTATGGGCTTTTCCAATAATACTGGAGGACTAAGATGATTTTTGCAATTGCTAGTGCTAATGGGAGTCCCATATGTATGGATGAAACCACCACCAAGTTTATGTTTGATAGATAGTTTATACATTTTTCCAGAATCTTGGTTGATTTGGATTTAACTGGAACTTTTAGGAATAACATTCTTGTGGAAAGGAAAAGCTTTGCTTTCTTTGTTCAGGTAGATTATGAAAACATGCCAGATTTTTGTGATCATTGTAAATTCATTGGTCATAATGTGGGAAAATGTAGAAAAATCACTAAGAATTAGACTCTGGCCAAAGGAATTGGTATGCCCTAAAGCATGAAGATCTATGTGGAAAAACATAAAGAAGTAGATTCTAAAAATCCCTTGGGAAAGGAAACTGATCCCCGGGGCTTGGAAGGTTCCTCTACTTCATAAATTTCCACACATAGTGTAGAATTACTTAATGAAGAATTAGATGCCTCTGTTGAAATACTTTCTCCTCCTATTCAGCAGAACCATGAGATATAGTCAGGGCTCAGATTGGAGTTTCATGAAACCCACAAAGACACTCAAGAGGATTTGCTTGCAATCCAAGAAACATTTGTTCCAGATTTTAATAAGAGTAGCCAGTCAAATGATGATTATGCTCTTAGCTCTAGTGACTCTGAACTTGTGGATGCCACACAAATGGATAATGGGCAAGAAGAGGATGTAGGAAACAAGCTCACCAGCAATGTGCAACATGATATGGAGTTCCTCAAATAGTATTAGGCCAATATGGAAGAGGAGATTGATAATCCTGAAGAAATTGATAAAGAGTTTCAACTGGTTGTATCTAAGCAGGCCAAGAAGAAAAGCAGGTCAATACAAAAACCTAAAAAGGTTGGCACTAACACTAAAGCAAGGGTAGTTTCTTTTAATATTGTCCAATGAAGTATCTATACTGGAAAGTCAGAGGTTTTGTTAATCAACCCACAAAACTTGCTTTTTAAAATCTCATCAAGAAACATAAGCCAGAGTTTTGCTTCATAGTTGAACCCTGGATGACTTTGGATAAGTTATCACCAAATTTCTTCTCTAGACTAAACTTAAAGGTCTTTGCCTCCAACATTAGACCAGGTTTTTCTTCTAATCTTTGGTGCTTATGTGCCCTTCAGTTAGACCCTCAGATTATTTTAAATGGTGATCAGGATGTGTCTTTCTGTATTAAAATATGGAGCCTACTGTTTTGGCTTGGCTGCAATTTATGCATCTACATACTTTACTAAAATAAAGGAACTCTGATCCACTCTCACTTCATTAAATATTTTGAGGGATATTCCATGGAGTTTTTTAGGATGTTTCAATACTATTTTGGGTGCTCATGAACACAACGGTAGGTCTAATCCTTTTAGAACTCCAATTTAAGACTTCCAAGCATGGACATACTGCAACAATCTCATCCACGTTCCCACTAGAGGTGCTGGTTTTACTTGGCACAATGGCGGGAGAGGAGATCAATGTTAGAACAAGATTTTGATTCTGCAATGTATCTCTAAGTTTTGATGATAACAAAAAATGAAATAATTTGGTACCCTAACAATTTTCTTAAGTGTGCAGGATTCTAAGTTGAAATGACTCTGATATGTCACCTTATGATTCTTAAGAAACTAATATTTGGCATCTGAAGTAGTCCAGAAGCACTGGCCCAACACAAAGAGAAATCACATCTGACTCTAAACAGAATGCATCTGAAGAGATATCTGAAGACTCTATCTGAAGACTCTACAAAGAGATATCTAAAGACTCTATCTTAAGACTCTGCAAAGAGATATCTGAAGACTCTACAAAGAGATATCTGAAGACTCTAACTATGAAGACTCTGATCATTCTCACCTTACTCTGACACATGCTCAGAAACACGCCATAAGATGTCACCTAGTCAAAAACTTAAGTTGGAAGCATTCAAGTTGTAGTATAATCCTTTTTAAGGAAACATTTGATTATTCTCCTAGTTTGCTATGGAAAGGACAAGGAATTGACTACATTTGTCTCCCACAGCTGGCACAAAATATTTATTGATTTCCCCCAATGGTATTATCTCAAGTGCTATATAAGAACTTATTCACAACTTGCCAAATCACAACAACTTTGATACAACAACTTTATCATACAACTTTTTCACCGCTCTTACGAAAAATAACCTAAGCTCTGCATACTCTGATTATCACTGTTGTTGTAAGAAAAAGTTTCCATACAAGAGTTGTTGCTCAATATTGTGTGGTTATCTTTCACGGTTCTTAAATTGTGTCTCTATTGCTTATGTAGAAGCATCTAGGGAAGCACTTTGTAATTCTTGTCATTATTTTTTATTCCTCAAGTGACTTGTTTAAGTATGTATACTTGAGAGGGTTAAGAGGTTGCTGAACCCTTAGACGAACTTTGTAATCTGTTGAGATTAGTGGACTAAGTCCTTGTTGAAGATGAAATCACCTTGGCCGGGTGGACTGAAGTAGCTTTGATTTTCAAGCAAACCAGGATAAATCATTTGTGTTGTTATTATTTCTTCTTTACGTGTGTTATTGCGAAAATCTTTTAATTCCTGTAAAAACAATTCAAACCCCCATTTCTTAGTTTTCTCTACCTTCAATTGGTATCAGAGCTTCGACTCTGTTATTGAGTTTTGAATCAAACACTTAACCGTGTAGAGAGACCTAGGGTGAGAAAAACTTCATGGCCAACACAAATGAAAGAGGTAGCTACAATGTAAAACCTCCAGTTTTTGATGGAGAAAAATTTGACTACTGGAAGGACAGAATTAAGAGTTTATTCCTAGGCTACGATGCTGATCTCTGGGATATGGTTACAATTGGTTATGAGCTACTCATCTCTGTAATTGGTATTCCTATTCCAAGAAGCAGAATGAGCGACAATCAGAAGCGTGATTTCAAGAATCACCATAAAGCTAGAACCATTCTGTTAAACGCTATTTTCTACAACGAGTACAAAAAGATAACCAATAGAGAAACAACCAAAGATATTTTTGACTCCTTGAAAATGAAGCACGAAGGCAACAACCAAGTTAAAGAGACTAAGGCTCTGACCTTAATCCAGAAGTATGAAGCCTTCAGAATGGAAGATGATGAAGCTATTGAAGTGATGTTCTAAAGATTCCAAACCTTGGTTGCAGGACTCAAGGTTCTGGACAAAGGATATACTACATCAGATCACGTCTATAAGATAATCAGAAGTATTCACAAGAAGTGGAGACCTATGGTTACTGCTCTGAAGCTATCCAAGGATCTGAACAACATAAGTCTTGAAGAACTTATCATCTCTCTCAGAAGTCATGGAATAGAGCTAGAAGAAGATGAATCTCAGAAGAAGAGCAAATAGGTTACTCTAAAGTCAAGACCAGAAAGAAGAAATTCAGAAAGGAACAAAGCCTTTCAAGCTGAAGAGGAAGAAGCCGATGACTATGAGAATGAAGATTCTGATGATGAAGAATAATTATCTCTTCTTTCCAGAAGAATCAAATTGCTCTGGAGAAAGAGACAGAACAAATTTAGAAGGCCCAGACAGAAGGGAGACCGTCTAGATTCAACCTCCAGAGATAGATCCAACAAGAAAGTAACGTGTTATGAATGCAAAGAGCCTGGACACTACAGAAATGAATGTCCAAAGCTAAAGAAGGATAGCTCCAAAAAATAAAGCTTCAAGAAGAACTCATTCAAAGCAAAGAAGAAAGGACTCATGGAAACATGGGACGACTCTGAATCATAAGCTCCATAACTGTATATCACATATTAATATTTTATTTATATTAACTTTTATTTTAATTAAATATTAATTTAAATTATTTTAGTTAATATTAATATAATATAAATAAATAAATCAGATTAAACTTAAAATTATACAATAATAATTAAATTGAACCTTAAATACATCACATATATAATTAAAAAAGATGAAAATAAACAACATCACATAACTAATCAAATTTAAATTTCGCCATTCTCATGTTCAAAATGTTCTCTGTTATACTTTACTAGATCTGCTTGAAGTTGTCGATGAACTTGTTTTTCACAAAGAGTTGATCTTATTTGTAGTTTTGTTACATGATTCCGATAAGGACCATTAAATATTTTAATTGTTGAGATGTTCTCATCTACATTATCATAAGAGTAATCAAAATAGCATCCATATGTGTCTCGTTCGTCTTCAACAATCATCTCGTGTAATATGATGCAAGCATATATGGTATGGTTTAGGGTTTTCATGTGTCAAACATGCGATGAGCCACATATGATTGCAAATAGAGATCGAAGCACTCCAAATGTTGGCTTCACATCCTTTCTATTCATATTATTGTAGCAAAATAGTACACGGAATTTATGAGATGATATTGGCGCGAAGATTCCCACACTTTTTAATACTAAATTTGGGACGAAAATATTTAAGCTCTTCCAAGTTGGAGACAAAATTTTCATTATGTCCCAAATAAAAAAATTATTAAAATATTTGTGACAGAAACAAGTCTCAAATTTTGTCTCATTTTAATTATTTTGGGGCATAAATTATTTTCGTCATAAAATTCTAGTGTTTGCTAGCTTCTACTACTGCTACATACTCATATTCTATAGTAGATATAACAATAATATTTTATATTTGTTATATTCAATTAACTTCTCTAGTACCAACAATAAACATATAATCAGTTGTACTTCTTTGGTGATCAACATCACCAGCAAAGTATGCACCAACATAGGCTTGCACTTTTATTTCTCTTTTGTCAAAGTATAAATATTTCTTGGTGGTTCTTCATAGATACCTCAAAATCCACTTAAATTCTTTATAATGAGGTTTACCTGGATGCAACATAAACCTGCTAACAACTCCCACTACATGGCCAATGTTTGGGCTTGTATAGACCATCGCGTACATTATATTTCTAATGGGCGAATCATATGTAATTTTAGCCATGAACTGTCTTTCTTCCTTCCTTAGAGGTTATTGGTCCTTAGATAGGAAAAAATAACTTTTCAAAGGTGTGCTAACTTATTTTCCATTCCTCATGTAAAATCTTTTCAAAACACAATTGATGTATTCTGCCTGAGATAATTGAAAAAGTACTTTTTGCTTATTTATCGTGATTTTCATACCAAGGATCCTCTTTGAAAGACCTAAGTCCTTCTTATCAAACTTCTTTGACACTTTTATCTTCAAGTTTCAGATCTCATATGTATTTGAACGTGCTACCAATATATCATAGACATAAAGTAATAGAATGATATAACTGGACTTATACCTCTTGAAGAAATATTAGTGGTCGACATTGCACTTCATGAAACCATCCTTGTGCATGAAGGTTTCAAATTTCATATACCACACTATCTTGGAGCTTGTTTTCGGACATACAAACTCTTGGTATAAAAGACTCAACAATTTTCTTTTGGAAAATGATTTTTCAAGAGGAAAAGTGGATACAATCTTGTTTTTATATAACCTTCAAAAATGATCTTTTAATAGTTCAAATCTATGTTAATGATATCATTTTTGGTTCTACTAGTGTCTGTCTCTGCCATGAGTTTTCCAAGTCCATGTAAGTAGAATTTGAGACGAGCATGATGGGAGAATTGAAATTATTTATGCGAATTCAAATTAATCAAAACTCAGAAGGATCATACATTCATAATAGAAAATATACAAAAGAACTTCTGAAGTAGTTTGATTTGACTGAATGTATGATTTCTAAAACGCCAATGCATCCCACTCGCACTCTTGGAAAAGATGAGGAAAACAGGAAGGTAGATCAAAAGGTATACATAGATACGATTGGATCTCGCTTTTACTTAACTACTTCTAGACTTGATATTCTGTTCAGTGTATGCTTATGTGCTAGACTTCAATCAGATCCTAGAGAATCTCATTTAACTGTTGTTAAGAGAATCTTTAGATATCTGAGAGGAACTACTAACCTTGGTTTTCTTGATAAGAAATTAAAAGATCACAAGTTAGTAGGGTTCTATGATGTTGATTATGCTAGATATAGACTTGAAAGAAAAACACCAGTGGAAGCTGTCAGTTTCTGGGTAAAAATATAATCGCATGGTTCAATAAGAGACAATCAACTATTGTGTTATCAACAACAAAAGCTGAATATATTGTAGCCTATGGATGTAACGCTCATATTCTCTGGATGAAAAGTCAGCTAGAAGATTATCAGCTAAGTGAGGGTAACATATATATCTTTTGTGATAATACTTCTGCTATTTGTTTGTCTAAGAATACCATTTTACATTCTAGAGCAAAACATATTGAAATCAAACATCATTTTATCAGAGACTATGTTCAGAAGGGTATTTTAAACTTAAAATTTATTGACCACCAATGTGATGATATCTTTAGTAAACCCCTTGCTGAGGACAAACATGTCTTTATTATGAGGAATTTGAAAATGGAAATTTGTCCTGATTAAAATATCAATATGTGCAAACTCTAAGGGAGTAAAGATGAGAGTCTAAGACTTTGTGTGCTTCATGTTTAACTCTGAAATAGTCAGCCCTCTAATAGTTAGATAGCTTTCTGGCTCAAAAGGTCCAAGTCAGGATCCCTTTGGTTTACTGTGTTTTTTGGACTCTATTTCATATCAATGTGTTGTTTAAGCCTTTTTTTTGCTTAAATAATTTTCGGGAACAATACTTATGGGGTAAAAAAAATCTTACGTTAATACTCCCTATGTCTTTCCTGTTTCTAAAGTCGTCCAGTCTTTTCATTTCCAGTCAAAGTGTGTAGTATTGTATAAGTTATTTATTGGGTTCCCAAGATAACTTTTTCAATTGTCACTGTCATAATTTTTTTTATTCCTCAAAACTTCCACCTTTTCACTCTTTTTAAACACAACTTTTCTCACATGTTTTTTCACAACTATTCCCTTCCTTTCATCTCATAGGTGATTCAAAACCCTCATCCCTCTCTAGATCCTAAAATTTCCTGAGCAATGTGTCTCAAAACCAGAAGCTTTTATTTTGAAGAAGTTTTGAAGATAAGGTGGTGAAGAAGTTTAGCAGCTTGTGTCAGAGTCAATCAGTTGTGCGATGCAATTAATTCACTCATTTTGGAGTCGTCATGGTAGCCTAAATCCCTAAATGCTTGTTTGAAGCACATGTTGCAGTTCATGTGCAGTCTAGTTTTCCTTCTGTGGGTCTTTTCCCCCACCTTCTCTTCATTTTTCTCTGCTTTTACAAGTCTTTTCTTGTTTTCCCCCTTTTTTTCTTCTCTTTTCCCCCTTGTATCTCCGTCATTTTTACCCTTCCTTTTCTTGTCACTTTTTATGGATTACAAAGGGGGAGAAATAAAGGTTAAGAGTCTTGATAGTGGGGTTATGAGTCTTGAGTCTAGGTTTAGGGTCTAGTGTCCAGGGAGTAGTAGAAATTTGATTTTGATCATTTTTATTCAATGATCATTCCCGAACATCCTTAAGTCTGGGTGAAGTTTCTTTGTAATTTCGATGTTACATCAAATGAATGAAACTTCCTTCTGGTTTATTTGTGTTTTTACTATTTTTGTTTTTATTTTGTTTTTATTATGTTTGAATAAATATCTTGAATGTTTGTTATATCTCTGTATCTTGTTGTGTTTGTTTTATTAAATGATTTATTTTGTTATGTTATATATATTTTTTGAAATTCTATGTCTTAAATTCAGGGGGAGCTTGCAAACCTAACTCTGAAATTTAAAGCTAAGAATAATGGTTAAGCCTAGATAATTTTGTTAATATACAATTCAGGGGGATCTTACAAACCTAACTTTGAACTTTATATGATTGTTAGTAGAGAGCTTGCAAACCTCGCTCTGAAAAATCAAGCTAAGAAAAATTTTGAAGTCTAAAACTTATGGGGATCTTACAAACCCAACTCTGAATTTTAGCCTGCTTATCTGATTTGAGATCTTATTGAAACCAAAATTATTTTAAGTCTTAAACTTTGTGGGAGCTTGAAAACCTCACTTTGTATATTTAAGTTCAAGAAATAATTTTGAAAGTATAAAACTAAGAGAAGTTTGGTTCTACATTTTTTTAAAACATTTTATAAAAGTTGTTCATCAAAATACATGGATCTGTCATCATAAAAAAGGGGGAGATTGTTGAAACAAGTTTGGTTCTATAACTATCCTTAAATTTTGATGATAAAAAAAATGTAAGAGAACAACTTTGTACTATAAACAGTTTGTTGAGTATGCATAAAAATTGGAACAAGTTCTGACTCTGAAGATGTCTAAACTCTAAACCAAAGAAAAGAAGCGTTCAAACAAGTCAACTATGATATTTTAAATTCAACATTCTGAAAGGAAGTTCTCAAGACTAACTCTGACATTTATAACTCTGATTATCTTCTTTTGAAGTCTCAGAACCCAGCATCCAGAGGCGATGAAGTATCACCAAAGATTTTGAAGACATACCTTGGAAATGCTACTTAAGCTTCAACAACAAATATCAGAAGCCTCTGAATGGAAGTTGTCCAAAATTCAACAAAAGATTTGATGTGACAGAAGTACAGAAGAAAATATACTTTTTCCCCATAAGTATTGTACTTTGTGTAAAAAAAGTCTTCTGTATCCAATCATCTTCACCAACTACATGCTACAACGCCACTTTAGTGTTTCGTTTGAAGTGATCTTCTCCAATAGATACGTAGAGGATATTTTTATCTTCACCTCCAACAGATCTATTTTGCATCTATTTAAAGAGGACATTGAAGATTAAAAATGGTTATCGACGAACAAACTTGAAAACACACACTAAACAACATCATTGTATATACTTTTTAAGTGCAGAACTTGATCGTAAACTTGTGTATTTGCTTTTGAGAAGCATATGTAAACACAAAAACTATTATTACAATTTTGATTGTAATCCTCAAGAGATCAGGTTAGGTCAGACTCTTGAGAAGTCAGTAACAGGTTGTTATTGAGAAATTTTCTTAAGCGACCAGGTAGGTCAGGTCTTAGGAGACAAGTTGGGTTAGATCCTATATAAAGTCGGGATAAGTTGTCACTACATTTATAATCAGGTTTGATTATTGGATTAAGTCCCTGTCGAAGGTAAATCACCCAGGTGGGTGGACTGGAGGTAGTCTTGTTAACAGCGAACCAAGATAAAAATCCTTGTTTCTTTATCATTCTGTTTGTTGTTTTAAGGTGTTACTTTGGGTTGGGAAAACTATTATCCTTGAAACCCAATTCACCCCCCCCCCCCTTTCTTGTATTTCTTGCACCTTCATCCTCAATGTTTTAGAACCCTCTTTGCACTAACCCAATCGATTAGGTATAAGTGTTAATCGATTGGACAATGTAAATTTTGTTCAAAACATTAAGACAATTCCTGATTCAACTGTCGTGACTCCAAACTATTTTAAGGAATATTTCTTTGAGTAAGTTTTAAAAACTTGTTTGAGAGTGTGTGTGTGTGTGATAAAAATAAGGTTTAGAAATGATATATATCAAAGCATAGAACAAGGAGAGAAATTAAACCAAAAGACAAATGTTTATTCTTCTATCTTGATAATCTTGACTTCATTATCTCTATCATGTGATGTCAAGTATCTTTCATATTTAGATTTGTCATGATTTACAGACTGTGGTATTTAAAATGTTTTGATCTTATTGAGGGTTTCATCAATCCTTTTATGCCATCAGGGCCCTTAGTTCCATTTCTCGTTCTTATTTGCTCAAATCGATGGGAGTTTGACTACATGGACTTCTCCTCATGTGCAATTTCCCTTGGCATCTTCGATGACGAGAATTGGGAGGGATGTCAAGCAAAAGATACAAATGAACTCAATGTTGATGTTATATCCCTTATCCCGGTGTTGTGTTACAACAAATTGACTTTTGCGCCAGACAATGTCTGATTGTGGAAATTCGCGAGAATCAAAGGTCGACTCCCACATACGATGTCATTGTTCCAGATCAGAACCAGAATTATGCTTGAATTGCGATGTTGAACTCCTGATCCGGTGTTGCAAGTCTCTGGTGCGGTGAATCACGAGAGTGGATGTGCAAGATTAGCAATCCGACGCCCAAGTCATTTAACGAATCCAAAAATGGATAAAGTGAAAATATAGAAAAAGTATGAATATATTTGATCTCACGCGCGCAAAATTACTTATCCTTAGATTGAGTTTGTGGTTATATCTTCTTTGGAGCACTAATAGACCTCCATTTATTGAGCCTTCGGACAACCCCATACAATCTATATTGATAAAGTTATAATGACAAATCTCTAAGTGTTTTTTTTAAAAAAACCTACAAAAAAAAAAATCAAAGAAAATTACATCAACATTGACAATCCCCCTATTCCCCATAGTTTGATGACCTTGACATTGTCTCACAAAGTAACCTCACTAGTATGTAATGTGTTTTACCATGTAAAGATTGCACTAAGAACTAACACAAACTAGTTAATCAATACACATTTAACGTCTCCCTTCTAAACTCTAAACAAATGGACAAATGTTTAATGGTGGCTGCTGGGTTACATGCTGAAGGATTTTAATTTTCAACTTTACACAGTCAAAGATCATTGATCTTCCAACGGACAATTGAACATTTAAAAGTTCAAAATATAATATAGAGATGAATTTTATAAAATTAAAATACAAATTATTCGATCTTCATCTAACAGTCAAAATTCTTTAAACTTATGATTGCTTCTTTCCTAATTGCAGTTGCAAACTAAAATGAAAATCAATTTGTAATTGTCGATGAAGGTTAGGATTCGAAACAATCCATTTTCTCTCTTCTTTCTCTAATTGTCTAACTAATATCGCAGCTAGAAACCGTTTGATAAACTCTTTACAACACTCTTTTCCGCGACAAACTACCTCAAAACTTTCCTCACCTCTTGAATTACTCTTCACACCACCAACTTCATCTTTTTTCCCATACACAACACTTGAATCATCAAACTTCAACACAAATGCTCTTTGACACCCTTCAAAAAGTCTCTCCCCCAAAGAATCAATGATATAGTAAGCATCAACCTCTACCTTCAAAATAAAGAAATGATCATTCCAACTAACTATGTAAACCCTTGCTTCAAAATCATCCATCTTGTTATTCTTTATCTCTTTCCAAATCTCATCAAAAGACATAGCTCCTTCTAAGCAATGAAACTTCTCCGGAGAGAAAAAACCTGTGTATGATTTCTGAGGAAGAACAGTTATAGGCCTCAAATTGGCATCTATGACTGTCTCTAAATCAAAATGTTTATCTGGAAAGAGCTTCGAGTAATAATCACTTTTGCATAACTTTCTCCATTCATATGAACCTTGTGTGATGAGGTTATCAAATTGTGTTCTTGTTGGTATACCTTGATTGGAATGAAGCCAGTGAGCTATTAACGCAACTAAAACCGTGCATGCACTTTCACCAGAGGCTTTTTCACTTCGTTGATCAAAGGAAGCAAAAAACACGTTTGTTTTGAGCTTTGTTTGACAATCTCTGCTTAAAATATAATTGATTTCCCATTTACTTGCATTGCCTTGGAGTGTGTTCAAATTTGTCCTTTTTTCTGAGGTTAGAAACGTGATTCTTGGCTCTTTGGGGCTGTTGCTAGTTGAACTGCCACCGCTAGTTGTGGACTCGTTCGATGAGTCGTCCGAGTCAAACACGGGAGAATCGTCTGACTCGTAAGAATCAAACATGGTGCCATTGTTTTTCTTTGTCAAACATGTTAAATATTTCACTTTTTCTATAATTCCGTGTTTCTTATCTGACTTTGCCGTGTTTTCAAAGGTTGTTCTTGCTGAGTCACATAACCTTAGACAAATCTGTAAAAAATTAATTAATCATGGTATTACTTTCCACGTTCTCATTAATGCTAAAAAAGAAAAAGAAAAGACAAGTATTAAACCATAATTAATTAATTAATTCTATCGGTAATGATAAAGAAAACAAAGAGAAATGAACCTACCGAAAGGGTAGCTTCGAAGATTAAACCATTGACTTTCAACCGTATTGGAAGCTTTCTTTGAACATTGGATTCTATCTTCATCTCCTCCATGGCAAGGGTCATAGAAACTTTTCCGACCACCGTCCTTCTATCTTTTGCTTCACCCTCTCCCTGAATAATCAATGAAGATAAACAAAACAATATTAAAAATTAATACTAAGAAAGAAATTAGAAACCGAAAAAGATGTTAATGTCTTACATATAAAACATGAAACGCGACGTGGCAAACATCTTTGAGTCCGAGTTCAAAAACACAGAGGTCACGATCATCCCAAACGAGAGAAGGAGTTTTTCCGGCAGTGATGAATGTACGACAGGGTGTGGTATGAGTACATGGTCGTTTTAAGGTACGATGATGAAAAGGAATTATCGAACAAGAAGGAGAAGAGTTTTGATTATTTCCTTTGTTAATCCATGTTATTTCAATGGATAATTTGTCGTTTACGGTAGTGGACACTTTGGCTCCAAAAAGTCCTAGTTGAAGCTTTAACTGAGTCACCTTAACTGCGTGTTTGTTTCTCTGACTTGATGAACCCAACCACCACTCCATCATCGTCATTACTCCTCCTTCTTCTTCTTCTCGTTCTCGTTGCTACCACAAGTTAACGTTATATTTGATCAAATGAACAAGCTATGGATTATTAATTATATATTTGATATCTATTGAAAAAAAAACATATAGGAAAGAATAGACAAGCTTTCCAATGAATCTTAATTTGGCCACTCGCTACTACGACCAAGTAGTTTATGTATATTATAGTAACTCTTAACTCTCACTTATATATTCAAAGGCGAAAACACTTTGCCAGAGAAAGTACTGAAAAGATGTCGATATTGATGTTGTTATTTAAGATGTTAAAAAATTAATTATAGATATGTCAGATTGACTTAGTTGATAAGAAGTTGACTCAATTTCTGCTGTTGATAAGAATTTCTATAAATGTTCTCTGAACTTTGAGGTCTGTTATAATTTTGGTGAATCAGTGAAGTTCAAGTCATCTAAATTATTCTCTTTCAAAACAAATAAAAATAAAAATAAAAATGAATTATTGTTAATTTATTGGGTTGCACACTCGTAGTCAAATGGAACGAGTCACAATTTTTGTTTCCATATTTTCGTGTAAGAGGACCGATACGGGCCACACCCATCACACACGCAAACGCTTACAATTTTTTTTTCTTTCAAGTAATTAAAAGTATAACAATGATAATTAAATTAAATTAAACTTAAAATTGGTCTTTGAAGTTGGACGGTTGAAATCAATCTTACTTCATCGAAATCATATTAGAAGATTCTTAATCTAGTAATGTTTGAACATGTCATATTCTTGGTGTTGCGTGGAGTATATTTTTTAAATAGCATTCACATATCATTGTTGGACATTATTAAATTCATGAACCATTTCAATTTAAGCACTTACTTTTCCGGGTTATATTATGTACACTATAATTGAAAATGCCGTAGAAAGTTGAAAATAGAGTTTATAGATAATGTACGGACAATATAAAAC